>NW_027273869.1:6995000-7595000 GCF_046630095.1 Trachinotus anak | reverse complement strand
TCCAATGTTCTCTGCTGTGTTGAAAGTTGATTCTTGAGTTAAGCAGACAGCAGCCAGTTGTATACGTATATGAGGTCAAGACCCTCGGTGTGCACTATGGGTTTAAAAACTTTTGACTGTGGTGGTGTCGTTTTGAATGAGTTGGGTTTTTACTCATCATTGGCTTCAGTTACACTAATGCATACCCCACGTACTCATCTTGGCATGATATGTATGACAGTTCCCAGTCAGTGGAGGCCTGTCAGAGTGTCTAGAAAGTGACACATTAACATGTTGATGGTGGACAAGAGACAATGTAATGAAACACTCTACTATTGCAGTGTTTTTCTTTCTGACAAAGCAGAAAAAGTTTTCTGGATTATATTGAGTGTTAAATTTATGACGGAAAATTCTGTGTAAAACAACTGCAGAGAAAATACGCGTCTATTAAGTTGTGTTTGTACTGATATTTATATCTTTGGTTTTTCTCCTACCATTTCATCTGTAGCCATAAGCAACCAGTGATGAAGTTTCTTGACGTGTGTTACCAGTGCATACCTGGTAACTATAATGTGCTCTAGTTACTGTTTATGGTTTATTATGGTTTTCATTATAGTTTTTAAGTCACAGTGAACCTTTCTGTTTAAACCACACCACAATCGTTCCATGACCCAAACCAAAGCGCTTTTGTCGTCTCAACCTAACCACAGACCAGACTGTGACAGTCGAGCGCTTTGAACACCTACCATTTACCCCAACCAGAGAGTGAGAACCTGTTGCTTTTCCCTGGAAATTTGCACTTGCACAGCGATGCACTGTGTTTGGAATTGGAGAGGACATTATTCTAGTTATTATCTATAGTTATCTATAATTATCTGTAATTGCACTTCCACAAACTACAGCATCGCTTTCACACACTGTTTCAGTTTGTTGTCGCATTTCTCAATGTTCATTTATTAACCATTCTTTTCAGGGCTGAGATTTAATTTCTTTGAAGGGAAGTGTGGCCGTAGCTTAATAAACTAAAAGATAAAAAAGGTCAGATTTTGATTCTTTGAAGTGAAAAAGACCATTGAACCTGCACAGTACGACAAGCTGTAAACACAAAATTGACATGTTATCACCATATGAAGTGAATATGGCAGCAAACAGTTGAGGTACACATACAGCAGACATGGAGCTGTGTTTCTTGCCATTTGGCAAATGTAAGTCCAATTTTTATTTACTTAACTCTGGTTTTGGCCATAACCAGCTCCAGAGGGAATATGTAGCACTGCCAGGTCACCAACTTTATCTGTCTGCCATTTGATATTGGTCAGGTCGTTTACAATAGGTTTGTCAAAGCTTTTCCAATGCCTAAAAATGACACTGATGAGAGCTGTGAGAGCAAACCACAGCAGTAAAGGTGCGACTGGAAAACCAACACAACTGATAGGCACCAAAATGGTCTGTAGAGCTAAGGGAAACTGCAGAGTTGGGTAATCATTTTCTGTGAGATTGTCACAATGAGCAACACCTTCCACATTACGAAAGTAATGGTTCAGATCCTATCTATCTTATAGTTCTCTCTGTGTCTATGGCTGGCTCAGTTTCATCCCCTGCAAACTCACTCTATGGTGTCCCCCAGGGTTCAGTCCTGGATCCCATTTTATTTTCCAATTACATGCTCCCTCTCTGTGACATCATCTGCAGCTCTATCTCACAATCAGAGTGATCACTCCAACACTGCAATCCTCCACTAGTGTCTTAGTGAAATAAAATACTGGATGTCAGATAATTTCCTCCATTTAAATCACACAAAATCTGAGCTCTTTGTACGTGCTTCCCACAAAAAGAACACAGTAAATTGTTAGAACATAAAAGTTTTGAACCCCGGATAAAGATAGTTGTGCAGGCATGTTTTTAATCATAGAAAAAGAAAAAGAAAAAAGAGAAATATAGCCAAGGTAAAGTCTTATTTCAGACACAGGTCTGGAGAAACTCATCCATGCTTTTATTTCCTCCTGCCTTGACTACTGTAACTCCCTGTATACCTGTCTCAGTCAGAAATCAATCCACCTCCCACAGTTAGTTGAAAATGCTGCAGCTCAGTTCCTAAATCAGTTCATATCATCCCAGTCTTAGCATCTTTACACTTGCTGCCCGTTTATTTTAGGATTGATTTTAACATTCTTTTAATTACTTTTAAGGCCCCTCTTTATATTTCTGAGCTTTTATACCCCCACGAGCCAGGACACAGTCTGAGATCCTCTGGTTGTGTATCGCTAGCCACTCCAGGGTCTAGATTGAAAACCAAAGGAAAGAGGACTTTTACTTTCAGGGTCTCTAAAAATCACATATTGTGTATTTATGTATTAAGAAACATTTTTATTAAAAAAAAAAACAAAATACAACTTTTATTGTGTGAGTGAATGAAATGTTACTACTAATATAGTTCAGTAAAGCAATTAAAAATTAATATTCATGACCAGCAGTTAAGAGCAAAGAGGGAAAATAAGTCAATAACATTCACTGTTGAATTTGTTATATTGTTTTGTCCTCTTTTTTACACTGGTTCATAGCAGGTGGGTGGAAAAAACGTAAGAGTTTAACAACACTTGAATCAAAATGCTTCTGTTTCCAGGCTATTCTCAGTTAAATCTGATGAACCTGCTCCCACACTTGTGGTGCAGATTAGCTGTTTTTCACTGTTAAACTCTTAATAACTAAAAGATGATTTTCTGAAACTTTGTTGCTTATTTAGTCATGAATATTCTCCATAAGTTTTCAGGGGCATTCAGTAAAGTGGAAGAGCCATGCTCTCACCTCTAACGCCCTCTGTTTTATGCCCTCTGTATGACCTTCAACCTTGACTCTAACATTGCAGAGCGTTGTCCATATTGCTTCCTTGCAGTGCAGGATAGAAATGCTCCTTTCCATTGTCCCTTCGTCTGTGTCAAGGCAAGATGCAACAAAATCCAATATTAATGTACCTCAGCCAGTGTGCCGCTGTAAGGCAGTTTGCCCTCCAGGAAATTCTAACTGATACCTCCAATCACCCTTACGACCCAAGTCTCCAAAGCCCCTGAGGGATATTTTGTTTAAGTCATTTCCTCCTGTGTCTGCGCCTCTCCTCCTTCCTCCCTGCCTCTTCTTCTTCTTCTTCCTTATACATTTGATGCCGCAGACTTGTTTTCTGTTTATGACTGTGGATGATTGAGGCGCGATGCTCCGGTGTCAGCTCTGCTCCAGGGGAGAACACAGCAGGACATGGGCAAACAAAAAACTGTCACCTTTTAAGAGTGGTTGAACTGACATAGGGGGATGAGTGTGAATGTCTGAGTGTGTGTTACTGTGTGTGCATTCAGCTTTCTCCCTAGGGGCAGACATCTTATCTCAGCGGCGTCTGGGAGAAAAACAGGCCAATATGTCGGTGCAAAGATGTGCCGTGGGTGAGAGCGGATAACGAGACCTTCTGATTTACCCGCAGTGACAGAACCATAGGGCGTCCTACTTTACTGTGCAGCCAGCCATCGCTGACCAACTCTGAGAGACATGGAAATGGAATAGGACTAGTTGAAAGGGAAGGAAACACATTCTGTGGTCAGATCATCCAGAATATTGCGGCATCTGTGGCTGTGAGAGAACCCAAGCTGTTGCATCTGACATGGGTTGACAAATAAAAAGTGTGTGTCCAAGTTGTCCCAAAAGATGTGATAGGTTGTGAGATCTAACGTCTCTAACCCAGCACTCGGGCTGAAAACAGCACAGTCAACAAGTCACTAGAAGTCTGTTTATTTGAAATTTTAAATCCAGCATCGAGGGGCAATGTTACACGATGCTGCAACACAGGCCCCCTGACTGGTTCTTGATCATGAACTGGCTGTCCCATGTGCTATCAATATTGAAAAAAAGACCCGCTGCACTCACTCACTGCCACTGTTACCTCATACTGTATGCCATTAACTTTGTATTTTTTTTCTTTCCCCCGTAGTTAGTGCTTCTCCTCTCGCTCCCTCTCTCTGTCCTCATTCTGCAGGTCTCTCTGCCTCTGGAGCAGCAGGATCCAGATCCACCACTACTCATCATTACTATTAACCACTGTTATCTGTCATTATTATTGATAATAACATTACCTATAAAGCTGTTCCTGGTCTCTCTCTCTCTCTCTCTCTCTCTCTCTCTCCTCTCTCCTCCCCCCATCCCTCCCTTTTTATTCTCCTCCTAAACCCAACCGGTCGAGGCAGACGGCCGCCCACCCTGAGCCCGGTTCTGTTGGAGGTTTCTTCCTGTTAGAAAGAAGTTTTTCCTCCCCCCTGTTGCCAAGCGCTTGCTCTTTGTGGGAACTGTTGGGTTTTTCTCTGTAACAAAGTAAGGTCTTGACCTTACCCTGCAAAGTGCCTTGAGAAAATGTATATTATGATACAAATAAAATTGAATTGAATTGAATTGAACTGAATTGAATTGAATTGCAGAGATGTGAAAAAGATGGCTACAGGGTGAAACATTAGCTCTGTGAACCTTCACTGGCACACTCTAAGCTTATTCACTCATTGTGTAGTTGTGTAGCTGAAAATGGTCTTAACCAGTCCTGATGAGTCCTGTCAAGCTTAATGGTGGGCAACATCTTTATTAGACTACAGCAGGGTTTGAATTACACGGGAGAATATGGGGGTCTGACCCCTCTGATTAAGGCTTGGATCCCCTCCAAAAAGAGGTAAAAACAACAGTTCAGGGTTGTTGAAACGTTGAAACATTTATATATCCTTCATACCTGTAATTGCAAACATTACAGTATATTTCCCATATTCCTGCAATACAATTTCAGACACACCTAAAGTGGACCGTACCATCTCTTAACCTTAACCTTGATGGTAGTTGAATGTCTTGTCTACCTGCCTCACTCCAGCAGTGACTCAAAGGGGTTAAATTGGGCCTGAGCCCATCGGAGTTGAGCTCAGTCTCCTTCAATATCATAACTTCATATCACACTTATGTTTTTTTTTATCTCCCAGAAAACTTAATAGTGTATTGTAGCTTACACAGAAAGTTGACCCCCCGATTGTCCTTGTCTAAGTCACACTCTGAACTACAGTATGAATCCATCGATGTTTTGCCTAGACTCATTCTGTGAGGCACAAATTAATCCCTTCTTGAGTTTCCCAGTCTACATAAATATAGCAGGTGGGTTTCCAATGACACAAAAAAAATTGGGGGTTGAAGGTTAAAAGAATTTTCACCACAAAAAAAAGTCTTCACCATAAAAGCCTAAATATACTTGACATAGACTAGTTTGTGTGAACTAATGCCCCAACACGAAGGCAACACGTTTTATAGCTGTTCAGAACAGCCACACTCAAAGTCAAGGTGAAAACTCTGCCATAGAGAGGGACCATGAGGATAATGGGCTTCGCTTTCTAAAAGTCTCCTCTCAAAAGGCATTCACAGTGTCGCACTTGATTATACACAGGCGAAGTGAAAAAAATCCTGCCTGCTTTTTCACCTCCGCCAAACCCTTCATTTAGTGCGAGCGCTTGTTGGGTTGTCATTTTCGGGAAGTTGCAAATATTGTCAAATCCCCTAATTCCAATCTCACAAAGGAGAGAGGCGAGGGGGTTTCAGAGACTTCGGCAATGCAACAAGCACTTCATTTGACTTCAGATGACATCTCTAGTTTTGTTCCTATGCAGTTGTGGTACGGTTTGCCGAGCCTTCATCCCTGAACAGCTTAGATGGTGACCTGCCACAGTGATGGTCACATATTTTGGTCTAACCAGTGTTGGGGAGTATAGCCAAGATTTAATGATGGATATTCTCCAGAAAGTGATCATTCTGGACAGAACTGATGCCTCTACCTTTCTTGAAATATAGTACCTTTTTTTTGCATTTAACTCTCAGAAAATGCTACTTGAGCATTCAGTCTCTTATCCGCTGCACTTTGCTATATTCTTTCTTGAGCATCTCGGTCATACAAGTGGTCACTCCATCTGAGTTGTGCCTCTCATACAGCGTCACCGTAGCTCTCTGATCTGCATTCAAGCACTTCCTCATAGGTGTTTGAACGGAAAAGCTGCTACCATGGAAAATGTAAGGAAACAAGTATTACTCTTAATTTGTATTCCCCATAAACTCATTCATCCCATGACGCTCTCAAAAATAGATCTTTTGAGCACGTGAGATGGAGCCATGTCCCCGAGTCCTCTTCTTTCAATAGCTGAGCACTCTGGGAAAATCTAAAGATTGCAGGTCCTCCAGTGCCCCCATCAGGATCTTTTCTGCACCTCCAACCCACCTCTCTTCATCTTTTCTTTCATTTTCAGTATCTCCTGCTCATTCCATTTGTTTCTTCCCTCTCTACCACAACAACATCTTTCTTTTTCCTCTCTCCCTCTCTCTCTCTCCCTCTCTCTCTGTTCCTCTCCCTCTTTGTTGTGTGACTCAGGAAAGCCTGGAGTATTGCTGTTGGGTGAAGCCATTAAGAAACAGCAAACAGACACGTCGGGTCTGCAAACAGTGTTGTGTGTGCAGGTGGTGCAGACCTAACAGACAGGAATCATTACACTGTTCCACTCAGATCGCTGCTGTTCCACTGGGACCGAGCCTCCACGGGCTCCACACACGCACAGACGGGTACGTACACACACATAAGTACATACAGATCAAATCACAAATGGTGCACATGAACATAAAAAATGTAAGTATGTTAATGCATGCTTACAGGTACACACAGGAAGTGAGTGCCTGACAGTGAGGATTATTTTTGCCTTGTCTCAGCTGCGGTTCATGAGGAGAGGGGAGAGAGGGGAGAGCAAGACAGGAAGAAATGAGAAAAAAAGACAGGGAAAAAAAAAAAACCAGAGGGTGAAGACGCACAGTAAGGGGACAAAAAAAGCAAAGACAGAAAGCTAAGAGAAAGGCAGAGACAAACCTAAATCTCCACTTGTTATTGTACCTGAGGCCAGAGAGTCAGCTCGCTCTGCAGCCTGGCTAATGGTGCGGCATTCGCCAGCATATTTCACCGGACACATTTACATTTGCTACCGGTCTGACCTAGTCGTAGCACATCTCTCCCTCATTTGTCCCCTACGTCTGTGTGTGTGTGTGTGTGTGTGTGTGTGTGTGTGTGTGTGTGTGTGTGTGTGTGTGTGTGTGTGTGTGTGCACCAAGGATAATGACTGCATTGATCAGAGACATCCCCAATGGGTGGTCTTGTTCCGTCAAGGCTGAGAGAAAACGAGAGAGAGAGAGAAAAGAGAGAAAGAGAGCAGGGCCGAACGGGATGCCCTCTGTTGCTACCCGCCTCATCGCATTAGCCAATCAAATATCCATCTTGGCTGTCGCCTTCCTGCTCCATGCAGACTATCAAAAACTAATCCGCTGCCCTGTTTTTATCGCCTGTCAGGTCTCTGTTCCTTCCTTCCTTCATCATCCCTTGCCCCCGCTAAAAAAGTACCGTCTTTGGCTCACACTTTTCAGATCTGTGGCTGATTTACAAACCTGGCAGGAAAAAATACAGCGCACCCCCATTTTGGTAAATCTGCTGACTTGAGTGGGGTATTAAAACCAACCCTTTCAGTTCAAGTACTTTATAAATACTGGTTACAAAAAGAAGCTGAATATATGGGTGGAAAACAAAACCAATACAGATGCTTCCATACAGTACATTTATTCATTTGGCAGATGCTTTTATCAAGAGCAAGTTACACAAGTGAGGAACATCACTAAAGCATCAGTGCAGTAGGAGACCTTGGTGTAAGTAATGAGTAGGCTACGACCTCTATTAGATAAGTACACTGGGAAAAAGTGAAGCTGTACAGTGAAAGTGTTTAATAAGTTGTATTTAGGCATGTTAGGGTGTTAGAGGTGCTGGGAGAGGAGGTGCTCCCAGAAGAGAAGAGTCTTCAAGAGATCCCTGAAGATACAGAGGGACGCCCCTGCTCCGATAGCATTCAGTAGCTTGTTCCACCACCGGATCACAGACGAGAGCAGGATGGACTGAGATGTGTGCAGGGATGGCAATGCCAGACGACATTCCCTCAAGGAACGCAGTGGTCAAGAAGGAGCATAAGCCTGTATGATTGAGTTCAGGTTGATGGGTGCAGACCCAGAAGTCGCTCTAAAGGCAAGAATTAGCGACGTGTCACACAGTGCTCCCCACCACCATTCTCCAAAGAGGGAGTGAGGGAATATCTTCAAAGAATACCTCCAGTAGAGTGTTCTGCTAAAACAAAACTATCTCCTTCTTATCAAGTCATTTTTGTCTATAATGAGTTTTTAAGGTTGCATTTTCTTTAAGAAAGAAAAAGAAAGATAGAAAGGTCTGTCACAGTGAATGAAAGGAACTTGACTCATATTTGTATGTAAGGGCTTACGGTGCGCTGTGTGGCTCCTCAAAACAAGTGCTGCTAATATTGAAGGCAACAGTATAGAAGCAGAATAAAGACTCAGTCAACTCTCAACTGGAGAGTGTTTTTGCTTTATTAACAAAAAGTTAAACTGCTTTAGAAAAAAAATAAATAAATAAACCCACACTCATTTAGAGTTGAGGGTTATGACAATTGCTAACAAGAGGAAGAAAAATCCAAGTCGATATTACATGGCTGATTTCCTGGCTCCTTTCTGTGTGTCGTTTGCATGTTCTCCCCATGTTTTCGTGGGTTCCCTCCGGGTACTCCAGCTTCCTCCCACAGTCCAAAGACATGCACATTAGGTTGACTGGTGACTCTAAATTGCCCATAGGTGTGAATATGTGAGTGTGGGTGGTTGTTTGTCTCTATGTGTCAGCCCTGTGATAGACTGGCGACCTGTCCAAGGTGTACCCCACCCCACCCACAGCCAATGTCAGCTGGGATTGGCTCCAGCCCCCCAGCGACCCTGCACGGAGAAGCGGTATAGAAAATGGATGGATGGATGGATGGTTTCATGGCTGACATCAAAGTGTTTTGTCTGAAAAAGGAGCATACTGCACAGGAGTAGTCTCCTATTCACCAATGATATCATACTACCATCAAATCCACATAACACACCGTGTGTCATCAGAAAAATAAAAAAAAAATAGAATAATAATTGGGATATACATCCATCCCCCATAGTTTGAATTATGCAGTTGAAAATAGCATTTTGATCTACACAGGAACATGCTTCTTCTCACCATACAGTTACCGTCATATGCACAAAAGGTTTCTAGGAGACCACTGAGGTGTGTCTCACAACACATATGCATCCACTGATGTCTTATTTCTCATGACACTGACAATGAAGTTGTGCATGCAGGGTCTAGGCTTTGCTGTTATCATTGGGAAAAAAAGGTGCAACACTTTGAGGTCTGACAGCTCCAGAGTTCCATTAAGAATTCTTCTAAATTTACAGTGAGAGCAAACCGCCACAGCTTGCCGCCCACAGAAACAAGGCAATCACTCACCTCAGCCCCTCTACACAGCCAGACAGCATTTACACACACACACACACACACACACACACACACACACACACAAACCCAAAGACAAATGTTCGTCCATACATGCAGGCAGATTCTGAGATATATACGCACAAGCAGGAGGCTGAGGAAGAGTGCAGATGATAGCGCTGATGATTTCTTGTTGCTGACAGTTGGCTTGTCCTCTAAGTCCCATGTGTGTATGCATGTGTGTTTGTGTATGTGTGTATGCAAATGCGTGTATGTGTGTGTGTGTGTGTGTGTGTTTGTGTGGAAGGGGATCCGTCATGGAAAAGGTTACATCTGGTGCCAGTGCAAACAAGAGGTGCAGGATCTGGCCGCAAACCACCAGCCAATCTAGCATACGCTTCACCTTTGAGACACATACATATTAAGGGGGAAGGCGCACATATGGCTCAAACGCACACACATTACTGCACAGATGTTGGGCTTTCAATAGTTGTGAGGACACTCATTGACATAATGCGTTACCCTAACCTTAACCATCACAACTAAAACCGGGTGTATACTTCCGCGTATGCAGAGCCTATGCTACCAAGCAGACCAATCAGTTGTTGCGGTGTGCGTTGCTGCATCATGTAGTTACACTTCTAGGTAGGTGCACATCAGGCTGCAGGCTTGGGATACGTGGCTGCACTGTGCCTACAGCGTTGATTCAGTGCAGAAGTATAAACCACACTTAACCCCAACTCTAACTTAAACATAATTTAAACCTGAACCTTAAAACCAAGAGTTAACCATCAAACAGCCCTTTCAAATTGTGAGGACCGGCCAAAATGTCCAAATGAAGGTTTCAAACCAAAATTTGTCCACACAACCATAGAAGGTCATATACAAATTCACACAGTCAAGACAAGCATGTGGCAGCCAAAACACACAAGCACGAACATGAATGGAAACATGTAAATGCAGCCCTTATCAGGCAGTCACAGCAGTACTTGTTGGAGTTGACATACACCTCTTTTGGGGCACTTAAAAGACTTGGCCATTTAGTGATGATGACGTTCAGAAATACTGGATGTTCTTTGGTTTCTAATCTCTTCCTCTGCACTCCCTGTAGGAGCGTGTGGGTCATTAAAAGTCAGGGCATATGGCACAATGCCTTCAGGAGATGCGGAAGGGCCCCATCTCATCATCAGCGCTACGTCTCTGTATTTGTGACTCAGGAAACAAGAAAGGAAGAGCAAAGAAGGAACCTGACAGGAAGAAAAGGATGAAAAGAAAGACAATGAGCGGGTGAGATAATTGAGATGCGAAAGACAACGGTTTCAGAACGAGATGAAACAAGTTTGTAGTTTCAGTATTCAACCGCAAATAGACACAAAGCTGAAAAGCACACAGAGCCAATAAATCTCCAGCTGTCTCCCGAGAGTTTGGTTGATGTCTCCCAGGCACACATGAATATTAAATGGCCTCTTGTAAATCAAACAGTAGTGTGTTGGAGAGGACTGAAACAGAATTAGGTGGGAAAGGGCAGATAATAAATTGACTATTTTCATGGACAATGCCAAAACTCCTCTCCCCATGTGAAAAGATACAGCAAAGTACTACACGGGAAAGTGTTTGAGAGGCCTAATGGATTCAATTTTTCTCCTTTCTCTTCCTCCTTCCTACACACACACACGCACACTTTCAGTAAGACATAATAATGGTAACAAGGTGAGTTATAGCGCTGGTTTGATCTCATCATTTCACGCACACACTTCCTCTCCAACATTACACTCTGCTGACATGCGGTTACACACTAGAAAAGATGAAGTGTACACAGTTGAGTGCACATCAGTTTGCATGTGCGTGTGTGTGTGTGTGTCTCTGTGTGTATCAAAGTGTGCATGCTTTGGCATTTACTGCAGAGGGGCAGCAGAAATACAGACAGAAAAAGGGAACGACGGACACAGAGCATGGTGCGTGTATATTGTGTATTTCTATATGATTGCGTGCTTCTCTTTTCTTCCCTCGGATGCAGCCCTGGAATGCAATGCAACGGGGAGACAGAAGAGAGAAAGCAACAGACATGAAGAGAGGGGGTGAAGGAGGGAGAGAGATGATACAGGTGAAAAGAGAAAATCAACCAGCTCTCACACAGAGACAATCAATAAGCTCTCTTCTCAGTCTATTTCCTATGGGCTGGCTTGGGTAATAGCATTGTGCCAAAGCCGCCTGTGTGTAGCCTGGGAATAGGTTCAGGGTGATGTGATAGTAAAGTATAAAGCCAGCACTGCGGTGGGACTCACACTAATTGTTACTTTTGTCATAAAGAGGGCAGAGGAATCGCTGGGAGAAGTGTTGTGGAGACACAGCTACAATATCAGGGGAGTTCAGGTGCGGGGAGATGAGGAAAAAAGTGTGATTATCATATTGTTTTTCTTTCCACAGTCTGAACAGAAACATTCACTTTTAGATATGTACGTGTTCGTGTAGGCTCGCACCACCCATTTTCAAGTAAAAGCCACGCAATCTTCTCGATTTCATTTACAGATTTTTGAAGGTGGGGAAGATGGTGTAGAGGTGGTGGAGCCTGAGCACAGCACTATAATATGCTGTATGTTTATATATACACACTGTTAACATCTGATGGGAGCTGTAGTTACTCCATGGTTACCTAACCAAAAGAATTACCAGTCCCACTTTATCAGAAAGGCAGATGGAAGAAACTGCCAATGAGAAACTGCACTGTTGCTAATGAAACAACAGCTAGCAAGAAAATGTAGCTTTGCTAGGTTTTTTTAAATATCTTGAAGATGCACTAATCGTGTTTTATGTTAACAAGGGGTCAAATACATTAATGTCATACTCTCAATAATGATGAAAGCTAACAGCTAGCACATATTCAGCCGATCAACAGGGACCAAAGGGCTAAAAAGTGTGTTAATGCTACGTAGAATATCAAAACCTGCTCTATAACTTTGCTTAATGTGTTGTCTGGAGGGGTGGTTGTGAAATCAATGTATTATTGTGGTAAATGTAGTATTTTTATGCATAGCACAAGCACACGACTGCCGCAAGTTATGTCACCGGGGAAAGTGGGCTGGATAGTAGGCCATAGATGAGGGGAAAAAAGACATATAGGCGAACTCAGCTGATGGAAAAGTTTTCATGGGGAGGTGTAGCTTTTTAAAAGGGCTACTCATACATTCTCCTCTGCTGCTGAACATGGTGAGAGTGGGTGGTGTGATTGTCACTTGACAAGTGCTTCAACCATCATTGTCGTTGCAATACAAGAGATTATAGTACACATCCTCTGAGCAGCGCTATGTCTCAGGGCGGATTGGAGGCTGCAGTGAGCCGCTATCAGACGGTGACAAGACGGGCCGGGGCTAGCTGGTTAGCGTGCTAACTTAAGTAGAAAAAGACATAATGGAGACAAGAGTTAAACATTGCTGTTGCTTTGTTGGTGAGTTTGATGCTGAATTTTCTTCTAAACTGGTAAGTAAATAGCTGTTAATGCTAATGCTGACTATGTAGCAATAGCAAAACCTACAGATGGCTCCTTTAAATGCTACCAAATTAATAATTTAAAATCTGCAAAAACCACAAGGGTCAAGTTGTGTTGGTAAGTGTTGTGTACTATTTTATTTTAGATCATCCCTCAATGAGTGATTTGCAGCTAGCAAGGGAGTGATGCTCAGCACAGCCTCTGTCATAGTACCTGACATAGTTTTTAAGAAATGCTTTCAACTATTTCTCTCCTCTCTTACTATTTGTTAATGCAACAGTCCCATTTTGGCAGGGGAATGATTAAAATCTCATTTCATCTTATAGTTTCCATGCATCATGCGCCTGCCTGTCCCTCCGAATCTCCACCAGGAGCAGGAAATAAAAGCCAGAGTGACACATGGGGGATGACGAGGGTGGAATTTCCACTCCAGTGCAGGTGAAGCCAATGATTCATTAAAAAGAACGAGCAAGTCAGCAGGAGTGCTATGGTGAGGAGGGATACTTGGGCAGGCGAGGGGGGTGGGGGGTGGAGAGAGGGCAGGACGGGTGGGAGGAGAGGAGAAGGTGCAGAGCAGAGTGTAGGGCTGTAGTTTCCACCCATATGGTCAGCCAGTTGGTTGGTGGGCCAGTAGTCAGGTCTCAGTGATCCTGAGCTTCACCGCGCATGACCGCCAAATCACACACACACACACACACACACACACACACACACACACACCCCAATATAATTTCTCTGAAAAGGGAGTGTGTATGAGTGTGTGTGGTGTTGGACAGGTGCACCAGATGTCCACTTTCCACTCCCATGGCCATTGTCACGAACATGCTCAGGTACCACGGGAGGGGATGGAGGCCAAATGGCAGACACAGAAACCAGCGTATCTGGGCTTTGGCCGTGGAGACCGAGAGGGCGCCGGCTGCATCCGCCAGGCAGGCTACCCAGGTAAATACCTCACATGGCAGCACCCCCGAAATATTCCGCAACATTTCAAAAGGCCAAACAGGAGTCAAACTCAATTGCTTGCTTCATTCTTCTGATGAAATGATCTGAATAAGTATGATCCCAACTTACTTGGTTTATTGAATATTCATACTGAGCAGGTAACGATTACATATCTGCCCTACATCTACTGTTTCAGGAGACTTTACAGGACTTTAAAAAAGGTAATAGATGACAAAAGTCATGAATTTGCCTACCAGCATCTCTAAAACTCTTTTTTTTTTTCTTTTTTTTTTTTTTTTTTAATTATACATACAAACTCTCCCCTTGTTGTCTGACAACTGTCTTTGTGCTAAGCTAACAAGCTGTTAGCTGTAATTTAATATTAACCCTCAGAGAGTGTGCAAATATGCAGCAAATAAGGAAGAGATTAGTTGTTGAAAAGCTATTTTTGTCACCTTATAAGGGAGGGTCACTGATGGATTGTTCAAAGTGTTATCATTAGGATGTAACAGATTTCTCAGAAGCTCTAATTGTCTTCTTTTAGTCCCAGAAGAATGTTAGAAACTCCCACACAAAATGTTTATTAACATCATGTTAATGAAATAATGTTTCCCAGCAACAAACGCAACTCCAGGTTTTAAGATGGCCTTTAGCTGCTATTGCTTTCAACCAAGTGTGGCTCCATGGCATGAAATCCGAATCATTGGATGGCTTACAACACTTCTCATTGTCACAAGTTTACACAAACCACAAGACACAGAATAAGAAACAGAATAATTAGTATCATCAGCATTTATTTTCCGCTTTGAAATGCACATGTTCTCGCTTCCTTGATTGTGACTAATAGTATTTTGACAGAGCACCCAGGTGGTGTATCGGCAGTATGGGGCAGCGCATCTGCTATCCTTCTCAACTTCAGCCTGACCTCTCTAAGGGAAGCTGACACACACACACACACACACACACATTGCAGGATGCCGCCATCCCACGCAGGGCAGCTGAGTGAACGAGCTAACAGCCTGTGACCACGCTGTAATTATGAGCCGTTTTCTAATTATGAAGCACTTCGGTAGTTCTGCCTCGACCACTGAAACTTTTCTTTTTTTTTTTATTCTTTCATGCAGGAGCACTGACAATAACTGAGGAGGAAGGGAAAGGGTGGGAAACGGTAGTTCAATGAAAAAAACTACAGGAGAAGTTAAAAAATGAGAGATGAACAGGGAAAAGAAAGAAAGTAGTAAACAGTGGGCAGAGTAAAGAAACAAACGACAGTGAGACAGAGACAGTTGTCCCTCAGCTGCAGTCTTCTCAGCAGGGTTTTCCACTGGGAAAAGTGCCAGCGAGCTGCCTGTAAAGCAGAATCATTACACCGTTAACCTCCAATCCATCTTCATTTGACTGAGCTGTAAAAAACTATATCAGTAAAGAAGCCATGGAGCTTCTTGAAGTTGACTGTGGAAATGGGGTGGAGCGAGGGCTAGGACCACTAAACACCCCCTCCCCAACCCACAAGCCTGAGTGTGGGCATGGCCAACAGTGACGGCAACCTCCCTCTCCCACCCTCTCTCTCCCTTCTTCTGTGGATTTGCGGTTGGGTGCAGCAATGAGAGGTGACTTGTGGCCGATTGTGATTTATGTGGTGGTGGGGTCGGGTGTGCGGGACGTGGGCCGGCGGAGGGGGGAAGATGGATCCCAGGTTTGACCGAAGGAGACAATCTGATTACAGCCTTCTACCGCCTTTCATCTTCATCTTCAACACTCGCTGGTTCACTTGCTCTTTTGCCCACTTCATGTCGCTATGGTAACCTAAAACCTAGTAAGAAGCAAAGTGACCTGATGGTTGACGTGGAGATGGACACATGCTGAGGGTGTCTATGTAGACTCAACATCCTTATAAGAAAACTTACATTCAGAGAGGCAGGTACAGATTGTTATCTGAGTAACAACTGGATCAGAGCAGTTGTACACCACCAGTCCAATCCATTAACAGTGCCCAAAAGAGGAGCCAGTACCTGCCCAGTCACCCTGTTGTCCTGACTAAATAGTTTCAAACTGTCAGCTGATGCTATAAAGAAGAAGGTAAATTACTGCACATTAATGTTTATATGAATATTAGGAGTTGGTTTGTCAAGATAATCAGCTGCCAGCACTAATTTTCTAATTGGTTGCCATTAAACTGCTGCAGAAGAAGGCAGCACAACAAGATGATGTAATTAAAAGAGCAGCAGTCACACCTGAAACAAACTGTGAAAAAACAAACATGGTGGCATTCCTCCTTATTTCTTTATTTAGATATTGGTTTCAACTTTCAGCTTCTCTCAGTCCCACGACTACTAATGTTGATACAGTTTCCTCAAACTGCTTTTCAGTTTCAGCACACTCAAGCCTACACTTCAACTTCTTTCCGTTTATATACTTAACACTTACAAGCACAATCACTTACTGTACACCAAGTGACATTTCAACTCTTGCGCTTGAACTGCAGCTCTTTCTTTTAACTTCACTCTTCCCTCACACTTTAACACTTCAGCTTCTTTCAGTATGATGTAGAATGTTCACATCACAAGTAAACAATTTAAAAAGAAAGAAATAAAAATGGATACACAGTTTTAAAAAAAAAAGACTTTAAAAAAGTTATTGTCATGGGAGTTACAATTGGATAACATTGACGACACGACACTCCATAAACGATTCTGACAAGATGAGCCAGTAACTACGTATTTATCCAGTTGTCTCACTTGTGAGGCGGTTGGGTGAGGGGATAGCTTTTAGCATTGACAAAAAAGGTAGCCTTCATCTTATTTTGCGATCGTTCATCTTCTGTCAGCGCTTAGATTTCGATTGACATCTTTCAAGTTTCTACACTTGAACTCGAACCAGTTTCAACCGATCCTATCAAAACGATTTATCACTCACACTCCAACTGACATTTCAGCTCCTTTCAGTGTTTGAACCTCAAGTGAATCGCCAGCTCTTTTGCTTCAGCTGGTGACGCCACCTCATTTAGCACTTGCGGTCAAATTGAATTGATCGGCTTCTTTCAGTACTGTATTTCTATTATATCAAATATTTCAATTACAAGTCTTCAGTGAGTAAACATTTCTTTGGAAAACGTTGCCTTTTCTAGGTGGGTCAAGGTGAGTGACTGCAGAAACGTACACTTATCACCATAGATGATATTTAGGTGTGTAGCTCGGGGCTGCAGTTATGTATTGAGGCGCATAATGTGCATGCAAAGACAGACATGGTCAAAACCGGCATTTTTATGTATTTGTAATTCCCTGCTTTTCATATAAATCCATAAATCAGACCTAGATCACCAACACTACAAGAAAATGTAAGGAGTCCACATCCACACGTACATGTACTGTCTGCAAGCATGCGGTGCCAATGGCCGACTATAACCTGCTGTGTTCTGAGACTGCCATCAAGTGGCAGAAAGAGGAACTGATGGTGCAACTTCGCCCATCTCTGCACTGACATTTGATGATGAAAATAGTAACTGTATAAAACTGAGATTTATTTGCTATGTCAAACTTCACAATCGTGATTCAGCATTTTGCTCTGCACAGTCTGAGAAGATGTGAGGAAGGAGATGAAGTGGAGCAGCGAGGAAGCAAGGAGGATGGATTTCTTAGGAAGGAGAAATAAGCAATAAAGCAGCACTGAGGAAAGAAAAAGAGACAGTTTAAAACTTGGTAGAAATAGTGACAACCCAGTGTACATATTTAAACTGGCAAAGACAAATGCTGACTTTCTTACACGACCATAATAGTGAAGCTAAGCAGTTTTAAATGAGCAGCCTGATGATCACTAAATCACAATACTGACAGTAAATATGAGAAGATGATTGTCTCATCTGCAGCCCAGAGGGAGGAGTGAAGTGTTGGTCTTTCCTGGATTAGATCATTTATCACTATCATCAGTACAGTTTGTATTACTGTGCTGCTGAGAGATGTGAAAATAGCTGACCACAGTGTGCAATCTAGTCCTGACTAAGGCTCTGTAAGAGATACAAAAGAGCAAAAACCCTGCCTAAGAAAAGGTGCTGTAAAAAAAAAAAAAAAAAAAAAAAAAAAAAAAAAGGTGCTCTTAGTAGCAGTTTTAACGTCGATAAATCATTATCACTATAATTTGAGACATTACAGGCAATTCTAAACTTGAAAAGTTACAAAGTGCTTTACAATTAAGATATGAAAGACTGATAAAGGTAAGATTGATTGAACAGAAACAGCAGTGAGGTAAAGAATTGGTGATCATTGTAAATGAACTACATAGACTACATAGACTATATACATATAGACTATTGGCCATTATAAAAAAAAAAAAAAAAAAAAACATGGCACACACATACAAGAGAATGGAAATGAAAATGAATAGACACCAAAGAAGACAAAAGGACTCAAAACGAAAACAGATCTATAAAGCATTAGTTAGCGATTTAACCACAAATTAAGCCTTTATAATTACAACTTAAAAAGCCTCTATAAAATGTTGCCTTATAAGAAAGTGGTACCAGTCTTTTAGTTATTTTCATAAACGTCCAGAAACAGCTAGGAGACAAAGTTCATATATATATATATATATATATATATATATATATATATATATATATATATATATATATATGTCTGTAAAAAATGTCTTACATTGTACATGTACATTATTTTGCTCAGCACTTGCAAACTCAGAAACAACACAGTAGGATTGCAAAGGTGGTCAGTGGCATCAAAGGTGTTATCTGTAAGTTGTGCTCTTGCTACATAGCCAACATTAGAGTTAGGGTTAGCTCACCCCAACGTTAGCATTAACAGCCGTTTACTTTGCAGTACAAGAAACGTTGCAAGTTCAAGTTGCAGCAATCTTAACTCCTGTTTCCATCACCTCTTTTCTTCTACTCAAGTTAGCATGCTAACCAGCGTTATATCAATCTGTTGGATGTTACCTTTTCCAAGCTATCAAAACTAATTAGACAAAGATTTGAAGACACTGCACATATCAAGTTTAATTAATTCACCCCCCCCGTCACATTGATAAGACAAGTAAACACAGACGAACCTGAAGATCGACAGACTGATAAACATCCAGACAAATGCGTCACATCACTTCTCCTCATTACCCTCTGGCCTCAGCAGGCGAGTGCGTGTCTTCCACCCTTCCTTCTTCCTTCCTCTGGATGTGACAGGAATAACCACACTCTGAATGCCTCTCACTCTGTGCTGCAGCACAGCCTTCCTTTTGGGTAATTAAAATCGAGACAGCAAAAAGCTTGGGAAATAACTGAGTGTTAGAGTGGAAGAACAGAAAACGAGACGGATGGGAGAAGATGAAGTGAGGCAGGGCACGAGGAGCCTCTGTTATCTGGTTTGATTACGATGAGAGAAGAGGGAAAACCTGGATGGAAACTTGAAGACGCGCTGCATCTCTTTTACACCAAATGACAGCAAATAGCAAGGAAAACGGCTTTAATTTGGCACTTGACTACACAAAAATCATGTAATGAGTCTGTAAACTGCACAAAGCTGCCTCGTGTTTACCAACTCTGCTTGTCTGAATGAGACATTTTACAAAACTTGTTTTCCTTTCAAAAATGTTGCTCTCGTAACAGTTCTTTTTCATTAATTTTCCATCCTTCCTGATTTAGTTTTCTCAGCATCATGTGAGTTACAACGCTTTTTTCCCATCTGTGAGGAATTTAAAGCGATACTATCCAATGTATTTCTCTTTTGTGGGATTTCACTCTCAATTTGATTCATTCTCAACTATACACGAGGTGGATTTTCTGCCTGTGGCCACATCCAGTGCTGGAGCTGAAATAAGGTCGAAAGACTCCCATCAGTGGATGTGAGAGCTTCTTTGCTGCAGCTTTGTGATTTAGGTGTAAACTGCCTACATTTTCACAAACAAATTACATCACATGAATGAGGCAGAATCCATAGTTTCACAACTTCAGAGGAAGAAACTAGTTGTAAAACCAAACAGGAGTTTCATAGAGAGAACAAAAACAGGAGCATGTCAACTCTGTCGTCAGAAAAAAAAAAAAAAAGAAACTGATCACCCCGCACAGGTGCGCCTTTATCACCATCACCTGGCTTCTCCAGCTCAAACCGGCCAATAGAAACAAAGATGCTGAATTGGCTCGTGAGTGGAAACAGGTGAGGCAACTCTGCTGCACTGAAATGAAAGAGAAAAAGGGAAACTCCATGATACTAAAAATGTCATCTCTTTGCCTTATGGAAATATAAATATATACGCCTGATGACCAGCAGTGAAATGTGTTCCTCCTGGAAATATCCTGAATCCAGTAATCGGCAGAAACTAAATGAATTAAAAGCAATTAAAATGATAACCTGGATGGTAGGAAATTGTTAAAAATCATCTTGCTTTATAATCACTAACATATCTGACACAATATGTGCCTTTGTGGTGCCATATTTGTATTTTTAGATTGTTTTGTGTGTGTAAATTCATTGTCTGTGTATTTTTGCTTGCACACTCGCTTGCCTCAAATTACCCCTGGAGGAACAGACAAAGAATTTTAAATAGAACTGAATTAAACTGAATCATGAGACCAAGAAAAGTATCTCCAGATATAGCTGTTAAGACTCAATTATTTACTCAATTTACACTGTGTTTGATATTTAAAGCATTATTGAGTACTTTGAGAAGGCGGTGAAACAAGCAATAAACACAAAACTGACATTATCACTTAACATCAGACTCAGACGGAGAAAAGGAGATATATACTCACTCCTCTTTTACCTCTGTTTTGCTTTTTAACTGACTATATTACAACTAAAAGCTCCACAAGTTAGTCTCTCCCATTGTCTGTCATCTGTGTGGTGCTGGATACGTGGTGTGCGGCGGGTTTATCAGAGCCTTTAAGCTATAGAAGCTGATCGCTGCAGCTGGAAATGAGGCTGATGAGAGCCGAGGGACTGAGCCGAGTGATAATTCTCTGTGGGTTTGTCACTACAAGCAACCCATTCACATTATACATGGCCATTTGAGACAGTGTTGATATACAAATATTGATTACTGCAGCTTTAAATAGTTTAGGACGTGTGAGGACTTGTCTCATTTCATTTTAAAACATCGCAGGTGAAACTGGTCATCATTTGTCATGTGGAGGGAAACTCACTGCAGTGACACGTGTTGACATCAGCCATCTACACTCACCAAGCTCAAAGTTAAACATCAGAATTGGGGAAAATGTGTGATCTCAGTGACTTAGGCCGTGGCATGATTGTTGGTGCCAGACGAGATGGTCTGAGTTTCTGAAACAGTCGATCTCCTGTGATTTTCACACAGTAGTCTCTAGAAGTTTTACTTGGTGTAAAAAAAAAAAAAAAAAAAAAAAACTACCAGTGAGCAGCTGATGTGCGGATGGAAACGCCTTGTTGATGAGAGAGGTCAGAGGAGAGAGACCACACTGGTTTGAGACAGAGGCCACAGTAACTCAGATAACCACTCTTTACAACTGAGGTGAGCAGAAAAGCATCTCAGAACGGACAACATGTCCAACCTTGAGGTGGATGGTCTACAACAGCAGAGACCGTATCAGGTTCCACACCTGTCAGCAAGAACCACCGCCAACTCACCAACACTGGACTATTGAAGACCTGGTCTGATGGATCTGGATTTCTGCTGAGGCAGCGCATGGTCGGATCTGAATTTGACGCCAACAGCATGAATCCCCATCACACCACCAGTCTGGACTGATGGTGTGGGGGAACACTAAATCCCGTCTGAGTGTTGTTGCTGACCATGTGCTTGAATTTATGGTCACAGTTCACCGTCTTCTAATGGCTACTTCTAACAGGACAATGATCCATGTCACAAAGTAAAGGTCGTCTGACACTGGTTTCATGAACATTACAATGTGAACTTCTGTGACCTCGCCAGGCTCCAGATCTGAATCCAGTAGGACAGCTTTGGGATGTGGTAGAAGCAGCTTGAATGTGCAGCTGACAAATCAACAGTCATGTCAACATGAAGCAGAGTCTCAAAGGAAAAGTTTCCAACATCTTGGGGAATCCATGAAGAACTGATGCTCCTGAGAGCAAAGAGGAACTACCCAGTGTTAGTATGGTGTTCCTGATAAAGTGCTCTTCTGTCAGAGAACACTCTCTCTCTCTCTCTCTCTCTCTCTCTCTCTCTCACACACACACACACACACACACACACACACACACACGTCCTCAGTTCTGTGCTGTCCTTGTGGAGGAGAACAGAAAATAATGTGCCAGCATCCAGCAGCTTTCATCAGACTTTCCAATGTTTTGCTGGTGACAAGCGGTGGCACACTGTCACACACACACACACACACACACACACACACACACACACACACAGATTCCCCATCAGATAACCATGACCTTAGATGTAATGTGCAGACAGATGTTGTTCTCTTCACTTGTCCTCTCCAAAGCATTTGCTTTTTTTAGGGACTAAAAGTTATCAGATTATCAGACATATATGCTGAACAAGGAGTGAAATCTGGTATATTCTAACTCACCATACACACCAGCTTGGCAGTCAGTGAACCGTTCAGCCACCTTATCAAATAATGACATTTATTCTACTGCAAACTTGGGCAGGTTGAGTTTTTCAGAACAGCTTTTTTTTTTTTTTTTTGATAGTTTCGTTTCTACATTGTAATCTCGTACAGATCGACTGTTGAAGTCAACTTAAAAAATCCTGGACCTGTTCTCCTGAAACTGGATCGGAGAAGCCCTTTGAGCTGTTGTACTAAAAAGCAAACAGTGGGCACCATCTTTGTCAAGGACACATTGGTTATTAGAGGCCAAGACAGTCCATTCTACAACCAGTCAGCCCAAATTTTATCTGAAAAAACAATCTTTTTCTTATTTATTGAACAGATTTATTCATGTCTAAAAACTCCAGGCTGCACAGCTAATTATCTTCAGCGTGGGTTTTCTTTTCAGCGCTCATCCCAAGGAAACATTAATGCGAGTTGAAGCTCGCCTTTTGATGACCTAACAAATCTGTCTCTGTTCAAAGAGGCAAACATGCTTCAACAGTCAGCAAGACAAGAGAATAACAATTAGAACATGCCATTTAAAAACTCAACCATCAGAGGTACAAAGCGCCTGGTCGTGTTCCTTCAGTCGTCGAACGCTGGGTCACGGCACTCTACAGTTATCTGTGGGAGTTATCTGTTTGATGCGTCCCCTCCCTCATCTTAAACATCTGCCAGTCACACACACACACACACACACACACACACACAGAGTATCTCCCCGTTCACTCCTCAGACGTGTGCCAAATAAACATCATTAAAAGCAGGCAGCGGTTGCCCCCATGCGACACCCACCATGCGTGTCGGGTAAACACCACAACAGCTCATTAGCATCCAAAGTCATCAAATTACAGTGTGTGTGTGTGTGTGTGTGTGTGTGTGTGTGTGTGTGTTTAAGTGAGAACTTGACGACTTTTCTGTATGTGTGTGTAGGGATGTGTACCTATACTTACAGTGGAGGGGTTAGCAGCACAGAGTAAAGAAATATGCTCTTACATGTTCATGTGTGTGTATGTGTGTGTACTCACTCCACTTCATGCATGAGCGCCTACATTTATGTGGCTTCAAGCAATAGGGAAAACAGTTCATTGTTCAATAAGCAAACTTCTGTTAAAATATTCATGAGTGGCCTCCGCAGTGGGGTGCGGCAGGTTGAGTCAGGTCGAGCTCATTTAAACAGCAGAGTGAGCTAAAATGGGAGCAAAGCTCTGGAGAGAGCTGGTTAGTTAAGGTCAGTGATTTGAAACCTTCTGCAGTAGTGATGCAAATGTTGAAATAACAACATTCGAAGGTTTACTGGATGATTGAAAATGTTCCAAAAAGCCTTGAAGGCTTTGGATATGTCTGTTATGGCATATTCTATTAGCCAACAAAGCGATTAAAGGCTAAGGCTGGTGTAAATGTTTCTTAATGTCAACACCGAAATCAACAATCTGTTAGTTCATCTCTCAATATTCTCTGAATTCCCTACGCCGTCTGGCATTCAGTGCCAAGCCTGTTCACTCCTACTGAAGACACACATCTTTAAAAACAAGTCACAAACTTCTTTTGTCAATTCTTAAAAAAGGCTCAGTAATTTCCTAAAACAGCTGGGCATTGTTGTTTTTGGTAAACATTACTTAGATACGAGTAAATGATACATTTATTGGGAACTATTTGCAGTGGCGGATTTATACACGTGGTTCTGCTAGTTATTGCGACAGAATGGGGTTGTTTTCAATAGTTCTTGGAGTGGAGGTTGGCTGCACATGATGCTTGATAGTATGATCAATTCATTTTGGCTTTTTATGAGATGTGTTAAAAATACAAAAATACAGACTACAGACATTCAGTGGGTGGCATATTGGAATATGGTATCCTGTTCTCTTAATACATCTATAAACACAAGCAGGAAACAACCTGGTCAGATATATTGTGTTTTTTTTTTTAGTTATGATTGAGAAGAGCCATAGAGCAAATGACACATTGATGTCAGTTACACAACAATGTCTATCTAAAGTTTCCTAACATTAGCTTCAAGAAGCTCCTGGTCCAACCAGACTGTGTAAGACTTAAGCTGCAAATCCTCAGAGTACGTTCACTTGAGCTAAAGTCCATTTTATTTCTCATGAGTGAAGCTTTTCATCAATAGGATGATGACTCGGTTTCTTCTTTGAAATGTTACTTTAAATGAATGTAAAAATTCAGCCAGGTCCTCTGCAGTGTTTGCAGTGTTTAATAATGTGGTTTAAGGCCTGAATGGAAGTGAAACCAGAAAAATGACACTTTAAAATTATGAGGGGAGACATTGTTACACAGTGAGTCAGGATGTGAGCACAAGATAAGACTTACCAGACAAAAGCCAAACACAGTTTAACACAAGAGCTGAGCAGGGAAAACAAAAAGTGCCTCATTAAAGTGGATTGTGAGACAGGTCTCAGCAAGAATCCAAAACTGTAAACAAACCATAGCACAACTTTCCAAATATTAAGGGTTTATTGTGTGAGACATCAGCAGGTGCCTGACTCATTTGATCCTAGATACATTTAGAATACATTTTGCAGCATAAACTACAGTTGCACCACTGTTAGATTAAATGCTTTAAGTCACCATAGGCCTCCAGGTAGCAACAGCAGAGGTAGCTGCACAGCACACTTCTCCTCCACTTTCACAGCCTTCATTATACAGCAAACAGCTGGAGGCCTCGGGGAAGGTCGAGAGTGCTTATGTGCGAGCGTGTATGTGTGTGTGTGTGTGTGTGTGAGTCCTGAGGGAAGGTTTTGGACCTAATTGGCACCAGCATGTCAAATGTTCCCGTGAACCAAGCTGGCACCCCTGTACGTCAAAACTCCCCGTTCCCAACAAACTGAGCGGCGCATGAATGCGAATAAGTGTGCCGACCCCTGAGTGACTTTTAGCATCCCGGCGCTGCAGGCAACGAGGACAGAGACAGGAGGCTGGAGGAACATAAAATCAGTTTCTAAAAATTAACATACAAAAAAATCCTATGACTGGTACATAACCTAAAATGACTGTGAGGAGGTCGCAAACATCTAATTCCCGATAAAGTGGGGATTTTCTGAAGGTTAAGCCACATTTAGCTCTTCTTGTTTCATATATATTATACATTATAAGCACATTTTTCTTTTCTGCCTTGTCATGATGTGTCTGTACTTGCACCAATTCTGCTGGAACAATACTGTATGATAAAACCTCATCGCTGCACTGTGTTCAACAGAGATCTGATTAGACTCTGAAACACCTCGCTGGATAAATTTAGATATTAATGAGGAGAAAAATGATTTTCTTGAAACTACTATAACTCCTTAATAAGTTAAGATGCAGAGCTCCCATTAATACCAGACATTATGTGGAGACAAGTATGCTGACACAGAATTATTTGCTAATGAATGCGAATTAGCTTAATTAATGACCTCATTAACATAACTACTTATGTTCAATATATCACAGAGATATGGTGGGACATTAAGCAGCTCAAGTGCCTCTCATTTATTAAGTTTCCACCTAA
This sequence comes from Trachinotus anak, assembly GCF_046630095.1. Classification (NCBI taxonomy): domain Eukaryota; kingdom Metazoa; phylum Chordata; class Actinopteri; order Carangiformes; family Carangidae; genus Trachinotus; species Trachinotus anak. The sequence continues at coordinate 7,569,157 of NW_027273869.1, read as the reverse complement.
TTTATATTGCATATTTTAATATTTTATGACATGTTCCACTGTCACAGATTAGATATGTATTTCACATTTTCAGGACGTCTTGTCAGACATATTCTGCACTCGTGGTTCATCTTCACAGGCTAATGTTAGTGTTTCTATGGTTGTGATTTTTTTTCTTTTTTTTTTTTTGTCTCGCATTTTGTCACCACATTTATATTTTATTTCAAAATTTCCCCTTGTATTTGAAAAACAAAATAAAAGCATCAAATACAAAAATAACACTATTCCATTAACCTACTAAAGTTTAATGTTAAAGTTATGTCACACCATCTGAAATCCTGCATGGTTGGTCTCTTTTAGGTAGTAATGGTGAAACGATCTTTTGGTGTTTTTTTTTTAGATTTTGGGGGAGGTATTGCATTTTTTTCCCTAAGTGAAGAAGCGGGTCCAAAAAAATTTTTCTAATACTGAAGAGGCTCTTGTTGTTTTAAAAAAAATGAACCATAAGTCCCACTTCCCATACCAATAATTTTCATACAATCCTTTGATTTTTGGTAGGACATGTAAACTAAATGCCTGGGCAGGGCAATAGCTACCGTTGAGGACAGTGAGGTCATTTTGGTGTTTTGTCAGAACGTTTGAGGGGTTTTACAATGTGTGCTTGAGTTTACTACAGTTACATATTTTAGGGCTGATTCCATTATGTCTTGAGCGAGTGTTTTCCTACTAGGACACAGTAGTTCTCCACCATAATTTTATTCCTGTAAGAAGAGGAGAATTATTCCTTCGAAGAGTTGAAACGGCATTTAGAAATTTGAAATAAAACAGCAACAACAGTAGTAACCATTACACTGCAAAAGGCAAGTGGTATGTCATAGACAAATATATTATGCGGGATGACAAGTCACATTAAAAAAAATACCTGTTCAGGATTCAAATGGCCCCTTCATGGGATGCTGTAGGTGCTAGTATATCAGAATTTAGCATAATAATGGCTCGGCTGTTCTTTATTTGATTTGGAGAGGTGACTTTTTGTCCTGGACATGTAGCGTTAGCTCAGTCTTTTACCATTACATTATATCATAAGACTCTTGAGTCTCATGCATGCTAGCTACCACTCTGAGAATCTGCTTGCGACAGTTTTCATTTCAGACAACAAAATCCACATTCATCAGCTTGAAATGAGAAGCCTTTCAGTATTTCTTAACTTCTGGCTACAGCCTTGTGCCTGAGAAAGAGGGAGGTTCACTAACTTCTAATTACATATAGTTAGAGACAGTGCTTCCATCAGCCATTATCACCATCCAGGGGCTTTTATAGTTTTTCTATTGCTGGTGTGTTTGTCTCTCATGCTCTTTGGATGGCCCAACCCAGTGTGAAAAACCTCATTCGGCTGCTGTAAAAACAGTCTGCGTGTGAATTAGCAGACAATATGGCCCTGCAGACAGAAACGGCTGCTTCCTTTCGTTCCCAACGCAGCTTTCTAGTCTTCATTGTGGAACAAGCAAAAGGTTCACTGGGAGGGTAAAGCTGACACCAGATCTGCATAAAAGTCCTATCATCCATAAAGACAAAAAGTTGCTGCTGTGGCTCCTTGGAGCTGTTTTAGGTGAGAATCCAATTACAAGAGTGTTATTGAACTGGTTGCTCACTAAACTTTGATTGGTGTTCTGATTCACATCAGATTTAGCAGCTGATATCCAGTTGTGTGTGAAAGAGAAAGATGAAAATTACATTAGGGGGAGAAGAGGAGACAGCTGATATTGCTGCATATTTATGTTATGTTGACCAAAAGCAAGTATCATTTTGTTTTATTGCTTTTTTTTGTTGCTTCTTTGATTCACCTCTTTCATTTATGGTAGGTCTTTATTACACACATCCACAGTATGAAGTTGCTTTTATTGTGTATGTGTTATAATAACGGTCATTAACATCCATGATGAGTGCTTCAGTAAGAAGCAGATGCATCATGCTAAGAGATAGGCTGTGCGCGGGTGTGTGTATGTGTGTGTGAGTCATTACGCTGGGTGCCGACAGCTGCTAGAGGAGAACTATGGCCGGAATGGCCTGCTATCCTTTAGGGGAAGCATCATTTCAACATTTAACTAATGACTGATGGCCGGGCTGCCAAATGCATGTCCTCTCCAACCCAGCGCACACACACACACACACACACACACACACACACACACCACCACACACAGAGACAGAGAGGTCACCTCAACCCACCACAGCTAGTGACCGGCAACTTCACATACACACACACACACGCACCACACAACCCTGAACATGTGTATGTAAGGACACGATCAGTTTAAACTGTGGTAACACCACCTGCTGTATGTGCTATGAAAAATATGAAGAACAAGTTGCTGACCTAAAGGTTGTTCTCTAATCCCTGCAAGCCTGTTGATAATCTTGACATGTGGCTGATTAGACCAATACTCAGGTTAAGGTTAGGTGCAGCTAAGTTGGGAACTAAATGAAACTCCACACACTTAACTTCTATGGAAGAAAACTAAAAGTTTAAGGTTGCATCAGCATCAAACTTCATTCCTTTTACTCACCGAGAAGCGTCTCCAGTGGTGGAGAGCTCTGCCAATGTTAACACGGTAATCAGCCAGTCCTGGCCTGTCTCGTCACTCTCCAAGCAACAATCCCCACCACCTGCTCTGGGCATGAAATCACGTTTGTCTGCAGAGAATACTTACAATTACAAATATCTGAAGCATTAATGCATTTTTTGTCAACATGAGGGCAGCAGAGCGAGCTGGAAGCACACACACTCATATATCACTTTGCAAGGTTGCTCTTGACCATGTGTTAGCCAACAGTTCACAACACATCTATCAGACGTGGTGCAACATGAGCACTGATTTGGAGCTGCGTTTCTGGCCACTCTCCTTTAAGCTTCCTTTTTGGTCTTCAAAAGATTTCTGAGGGAAATATCTGGCTCTGGCTTTAGCTGCTAAATGTTCCACTTGTTCACCGACTAATCGCTAACTTTGTTTTGCTGTTTGGTGCGGAGCGGGTTGCATCTGATTGGTTTTAACACAGCTTTTTTTTTTTTTTTTTTAGTAGAGCTGCCAAATGAAGTTGGAAACAATTGATGACAACCAAAGGTGATAGGTGATAATTTTGTGGTGGATCGTTACTGCGAGGAACACCCTTCACATTACATACAGTAATTCTGATGTTTATGTAAATGTTGGACTATCCTCAGGCTAAACTTAACTCTTTTTTTTTTTTTTTGCTATTTTGCTAATTTTATTTTTTTTAATGTAAAGCATTACAGCTTCATTCGAAAAAGGTTGAGCAAGTAAAGCCTGCTCATACCAGAAACTGGCACTGCAAAAATCATTATATAAGTGACTTAGCCTCTCATATATTGACTGCTTTTGTGGGACTAGTTTGAACACACATATACCCCAAAGTGGACAAGGAGACAGAGCTGAGCTGTCAAACGGTGTCACCATTTTGTCATGGTGTACAAATGGTAAAAGGTGCCACGTTTGGCAACGTGTCTTTTGGGCAGACTAAAAATACCCTGAATCCATCAAGCAAAGCAGCGGGGTAGACAGAAGCGTCTGAATGACTCTGAGGTGTCATTTTACAGAGTGTCGCTTCAAACTGCCTTTAACTGTATGAAAGTTCGTGACACTCTTCCTCTTGCTCTGTTCTGAAACTGAGCGTTTATGAACAAAGAGAAAAAGCGAGAGCCTCTGTGAGTTACAGAAGGAATACACTTCACATCCACACGTCAACACAGATCACTGAATGAGGCGCCTTCTCAAAAGCCAATGAAGAAAAAAAAAATAAAAAATCACTTTGAGTTCAGGAACAGCATGTGTCTGACAAGTCCTCTGCAGGAAATGTGTTAAGGATGAAATGCTGCTTTTCTTGTCTGAGCAAGAATTGATTTTTGGTCCTTTGAAAATAAAGCACATTATCTTGATTTTTGTTCTTGGACTTTTAGTTAACAGGTTTGGACTGTTTGTGTGCAATTATAAATGATACATAAAAACACTGAAACATCTGTCCTGATAGCTTTCAGTGTATTTATCCATTTTCTGTGTAAAAATATATCACCATATGGACATAGATGCAAGTTTATTTAAAATAATCACACCTCAATCAAAATGTAAATTGGAAGTAACTAGTATTTGCCACAGTCCTGATTGACAGCAATGACTGGTGAGTCATTTACACACAAATTGCAATTTAAAAACTGCAAATAGCAAACTTCAAATGAGAACGGGAGAGAGCAAGGTGAGCAAGACTCTCTAAAGATTTCAGCTTTTCATTTTCGAATTACCTTTTGAATTCTTTATCCCTTCAATTCAAACTTCAGTATTTCATGTACATAAAAAAAAAAGTTTTTTACATTTCAATTTAAACTCTTTTTCTCCTCATCACATTTTCTGTGGATATACTGTATCTCCAGTAGAACATTTCTCAGCCTTCCTTGTTTTTCATGTGCAGTCATATCCGTCGCCTGAATAGAAATTTCTACCATGTGTCATATTACCTTGCATCCAGGGCTCACAGACAGATGGGTATTTTCACAGCTTGAATCTGGTATATGGCCTTAATTTCGTCTGTGGCACAAAGAGGACTTGTCATCCACTACCTGAAAAGAGAACGAAAATAGTGCCATTTAAGCTGAATTGCTCAGGATGAAGAACTTTTATAAAGGACCTGACTGAGTGATGCATAGTGGAAACAATTTCATGGATCCGCATCACGTAGAAGGGTCTCAATTACATTTTGAAAGTTGCAGTTGTCATTTACAAGGTGGATGGGTAAATATATCTCCCCACAGCCAGCCACAAAAGAAAGAAATATTGGCTATGAAAGTGGCAACAAGCTGTACCTGATTTTTGCAAGACTTTATTGGGCATTTCCTCCCTCTCTATAGTTGAGAAACAACAAAATGTGTGCTGATGTAAATTCCACCAACAATCTTGGCTCACAGCATCTAGAAATATCATTAATATTGCAATCGATCCATCCTTCACAGTTCATCTATAAATTTCTCCCTATTCACATGCCAATCATTCATGATTGGATCTATATCACACATGAGGGAAAAACTGCGTCACTGACCTGAAGAAAATGTCTTAAAATATTGTTGCCTGAACCTGCAGAGGTCAGAAAAGCAAGGCAAAGTGTAAACATGTGTTCATACACCTCCTCATTGATTCCTTGGATTGATTCCAGTCGCCATAGAAATGGAGAGAGATTTGGTAGCAATGCATAACATGCCAGTCCACCCATTTTCTTATTCCTACACTGAAGATAAAATATTGATATATCCCTGAGCAAGGCCAAGCAGGTAACCCTGACCTCTGACCTCTGACCTCCCAGTGGAGAAGGGGAAGCAAAATGAGAAAACTCTCCCAGTTGATCAGTCTTAACTTTAACACAAGATCTCACAGTGACCTCCTGTGGTTGTAATCAGGTATTGCAGTGTAGAGCCAAAAAGAGTCAATGTTGTAATGGAACTTTGTCTTAACAAAAACGACACAGACAAGCAAAATACCTTAAATTAATTTACTTAAATTAAAAAATGTACATCACATTATCCTTTACAATAGACACGTCTTTTAAAAACTCAGTGGTTTTTGTTTTCTTTACTGTACATTTCAATAATTTGTATACAAATTCCTCTTTGACAAAAAGAAAAAAAAAAACATTATAGTGACCGTCACAGATAACAAATTAATTACTCATTATAATGATTGCAGTGCTTCCCAGTAACACTTGGACTTTAATTTGCAATTCACTGACCTTGCCAAATATCATGAATACTGTCTCAGTCCATAAAATAGGATGAAATCCTTGATAAGTTTTATTTATTTAAGCTTTTAAATTTACTTCAGTCATAATGTCAGATTAAGGATGTTTTGCAGCCTTGAGACAGTTAATTTGTACATTGTCCAAAATGAGACAGGAGCCCTGGTGTACTGTACACTCAATGTGGATCACTTGGATGTTGAAATGCTTTTGGAAAAACCCTTAATTAACATTTACACACAGTTAGAGAAACTACATATTTAATACAACAGCGAGGACACCGGCTTCAATGAAGGGGACCTTGAAAAGACAACACAGTTTTTGACAAAGTCCCTGTGATTATGACAGCAGTAACATCCTCAAACTGTTCTCTATCATATACCTGCAGAAATATGCGCAGTATGGCAGTCATTATGTAGCTGACCATTCATGACATTAAAGGAATATTTTAACATTTTGGGGAATAAGCTTTTTCGTTTTCTTGCAGAGGGTTACATGTGAAGACTGATACTGCTGTTCCCCTGCAGCTGAGGCCATATGATACACCACTATCACATACCCCTATCGCCCAGACTTGGAATCTGTCTGGCCCAGCCTACCCCCATTTTCCCTGTCTGCACATCAACTCTGAAAACAGTGTGTTCCTGAACAGCTATGTTGTAAAAAATACCCATGCACATGTGGGCTATGCCTGAGGTTTGTGCATCCTGGCAAGAGGAAGGGGGGGGGGGGGGGGCAACATGTGTTTTCAGAGACAGTAAGAGATGGCTAACACAAAGGAGCAGGATAGGCCTGGTGGGATTTGGCAACTCAGGCCCCAACTCATCTCTTTACTTCGCTATAGTCACCAGACAGTCACCGCCTCTTTCTATGCTTTGAAAAGGTTGAGGTGGTAAATCTTTGTTGCCCCTCCCCAGTCAGAACACATCATCTCATTATCAACATTATCTGCTCATTGTGTGACCACAAAGGGTTGTTGCAACAAGAACCCAACAATTGCCATTTTGACCTGGATGACAGAAGGATGACAGAAGTAATAAGAGAACTCCCAGTGCAAATTGTCTCAGCCTAGCCCCGATTGTACAAGCCTTGATGCTCCCTGACCAGATTCTCCCGTGATAATTGCCCAATTGTGTGGAGTTTTGCTCTCAGGTCCAGGATGTACTGAATCTCATTTTTTCTCAGGCCTGGACCTCCCTCTCAGTTTTCTCTAACCAGGTCCAGAACCCTGCATGATTTTCTACTGAACAGCAGCTGAAAGGGAGGAAAATCCTGTGGAGGCCTGGGGCACCTCCCACACTGCCAACAATAGAGAGTGCAGCCATCTATCGCATTTGTAGCTGTCATTGTGAATGAACGCATGGATCATGGAAGGTTTATTTAGATGCTTGACAAAATCATCAGTTTGCAGGTGGTACACAGTAATTTGAATTGATTTGATGCCCAATAATCCCTAAAGTTACCATAGTGTGCACATTAATGAGGTGCCTTGGTTAGTTAGAATTTCTTTGAGGAGAAAGGACCTGAAACAGTGCAGGTCGTTTCATACAGTTAAAGTGAAACAGATGACCATCTTTTGCAGAGATGGTGTGCAGCGGCACTGCTTCGGGATATCGTGTTGTGTAATCCACTAGGACTAAAACAAAACAATATCCTCATGCAGTCCAGTGAAATGGCCCGATGATGCCCCAACATACTCAAATGGAACCTCAATTAACGGCAATGGGCGCAAAGGCGCTTTTGGTACAGCTAGTTGGTTAACCAGTTAGCATTTAGGGAACGAGGCACACCAGCAGTGCACAGCTCCCTGAATGCCAGGCCAAAAGAATCAGGCTATTATCCGGTCCAGTGTTTTGTCATATGCCATGTGACCAGCTATTGGTTTGTAATAAGCCACATGGAAAACCATTTCCCTTCAGCTTTTTGACACAACAACTGGCCGATTACATCTTCAGGGAGCGTAACGACTCACTATGTACAGCCTTTCCCTAACCAGTGTTAGAAAGTGTGGGTATGTCTGTGCTGCATCAGGACGAATAAAACAACTATCAATTTTTGTCACTTGAATGCAGAGTGAAGTATAGTTGGGGAACCCTCGGAGCTTCCTGTGATGGCGCTGCCGGTTCCCCCTCCACATCTGCAGTATCGGACAACGTGGTGTCATCGCTGTCAACAAGTCAACATGCAACACCTGTGCCAATTAGAGCCGTGACACTACTCCCAAGAGCCACTCCCACACATCTCTTCCCTGTAGCTGAGCCCAAACCATACCCCACTACCACACACAGGTTTGTGTGTTAAATTAGAGATACGCTAGGTCTATATGTTTAGATAGTTTAAGGGTGGTAACTTTTTAAAGAACAATCTTATACTTTTTTATTTTTGCGATGACGTAATTATGGATGCTGTAGTTTTTTTGTATGCGAACAATTCATTTAACAGACATGAAAGTGGTATCAATCTTCCCATCCAATTCTTAGCAAGAAAGCAAGTAGGCATATTTTCCAAAATCTCAAACTATTTCTTTAAGCCATTTGCAGGACACTTCCCTCCAAAGTGCCTCACAGTACTATCAGTGCATACATTTTATTTCATTTTTAAAAACAATGGGAATCCAACTTTTGTTCTTTATGTGCCTTTCTCTACAATCTTCAAACGGTGCATCAAGTCACAATGGACAAACTAAATGTCAAAAACACTACAGTTACCATTTCAGTCCATCATGACCATCTCTGCTCTGTATGAAGCCAGTGAATCTGGTGTTTTACTGCAATTTACACTACACTGTAGCCAAGTACTGTGATGTTGGATATGACAATTTACATGCTGTATGAGGTTTAAAATACTGCTCCTGTTGTAACTATGACCCAAGTTTCTTATCGGTTAAAGATGAGCAGAGATAGTCATATGAGTGGTGCAGATCCAATGAAAGCTGAGACATTAATTCAAGAACAGTGTAGCCGTCCAGTCTTCATAACTCCAGAGTCAAAGGAATTCAAACTGGGTTGTTAAAAAAACAGAAGAAAACAACAAAATAATTTTACAACCATCTGTAAACATGAGCGTAGGCAGAATATGGCAGACAGAAATTTAAGGATTTGGCAAAAGAAAAAAAAAAAAAATTAAATGTGATACATTCTGTGCTTTATCTGAGTGCAGCCATGTCAGGGTCTGCAAACCCCCGAGAGCTGATTTTCAGGGTTAACAGATTACAAAAGGCTTCAGGTAAAAGCTTTAAGACTACAAAGAGCCATCCATTCACACAGTGAGACAGCGTTAATTACTTTACTGATTTCACCTGCTCTAATATCCAACAGGTTTCCCTCCTTCATGGATCAAATTTACTCCTAAACAAAAATAGAAATCCATGTCTGGAAAGGTAGCCTATTAACAACAGGCCAAAGCATACAAATGCATGTCAAAGAAAAATATCATCCTTAATTAGCTTGAACTAAAAATAATATTAATATGGTTGTTTGAACTAGTCCATTGCATTTCTGGCAACTTCATATCCAGTCCAGTTGATTCTAATTAATAATGATGACAAGAGGACTTGTATAGACTTCAAGAGACACCTTGACATTTTAAGTCAAAGAGCAATTCTATAGGGAAGATAACTGAAAATAATCCCCTATTTTTCTTGAGCAATGGTGACAAGTGTGATTAAGGATTGTTAAACAAGAAAAAAAAAATTCCAGTGAGTAAAAATCTCCAGAATAAAAGTAAATGTTCAAATGTCAAGGTCTCCCTTTCAACAGTGTTTTGTAAGATATACAAGAAAACTAAAGCTTGTGCTGCTGGGTATACAGTAAATAGGAGCTGCAAGTGTGGATTAGCTACTCTCTTGTCTCTCATATTAAATCTGACTGAGAAATCATGACCTCCAGTCCTGTACCCTATCTCCATTCATCTTACAAAACACGCTAAAGTGTCTCATGTAGTTTGGCATTATATTTCTACATATCAAACCATTCCGCAAGAGCAAGGACCAGCTTTACTCTTGCAAATGGCATCTTAAAATAAAGTGACGCTGAAATATTCTGTTCGGTCTAAACCTCTACCCATATACTTCATAGACTACTGTTTAAAAAAAACTACATTTAGAAGATCTGGAACAAGTGGAAGAGCACCCAGATGACAGTCTCTACTCACTGTGGCATTACAAAAACAAAAAGCGAAAACAACAACAAACAAACAAACAAACAAAAGAAACGAATTAGGCATGTCTTCATAGCTCATAATCCTGGTTTTTGGATTTAAACAAACATGGACTCGCATAAGTAAATCCAGAATTTGTTACTGCCTCGAACAGCCTGTCCAGCTGGCATTTATGGAAGTCAGAATACCCAATCAGAAGAGGACATGTTTGATGAATATGTCCACTGGTTGCTGAGATACCTCAACACTTTGATGTGTGAAGGGCAGTGATGTGAAAATAATCTGCCAGTGGTTCCATTATCAAGTTAAAGTACCTTCTTGTTTTATGGTCAGTTTGAAGGTCGTCTGACACACAGTAACATCCTCCCCGTGGCAGACATCAATTCTGTATTAATACAGTGTGCTCAGACTGTGTTTGTGCTGCACTGGCACCAGCAGGATACGACCGGTGCTGGCTCAATTACTGAGACAAAAGAGAAATACCTTTGAAACTACCTGCAAACACTGACCATGGATTCCAGCTGAAGTAGTGAGCATTTGAAGTCTATTCGCTGCAACATAAATGTCAGGAATTCCAGTTAATGTTCTAATAAAGTGCAGGGACAATACTGTAGTTGGAAAAAAAAGAAAATCTCACTATATATGTACAGCCTGTGCCTCGAAAAGAGAAGCCTAGACATTGGAGGCAATATTCTTCACTGTCCTACAACTCTAAACGGCAGTCAGTGTTGTGCTCTCGTCTCAGACATATCCAGCAGCTGCAGGACCAACAGTTACTTGTCCCAAAGACTGTTTGTTACAAAGACAAAAAGAAGAAAAAAAAACAAAACTTTTTTTCAAAAGAAAGGCATTTTTGAAAAAACTGTTGACTACACGTGTCACATACGCACACTCACAAACACCGAAGCGGAAGCTGAACGCAGCGTACATTTTCTGCTCATTGGATCGACGAAGACGACTAAACCATTACTGTCGCTGCTGAAATGTGTCTAGAAAGAAGAGGGGAAATCCAGAAGTTAGACAGCAGCAATGTAAACTAACAGAAAGGCTCTCTGTGTCAGTCAAGTGGTGATCTGACATTTTCACAGCTAATACACATTTAAAAAAAAAAAACAAAAAAAAAAACACAATCACTGACCACTCATTCGTGAATACTCCTATTTTGTTGGACGATGCCAAGAGGCATCAATCAGCCAGTTTAACGTCTAAATATTTCAACATTAATGGTTGTTTTTGCACTGATTTATAGAGCTAAACTTACATATTTGTTCCTACAGATGTCCGGCAGTAAGAGAGAATTATTTGTTCAGTTTCAGTTGTTTTATGATATTCATTTTACAGCTAGGTTGAGCACTTCTTGAAATCTTCCTACAACAGCAGACCACTGACTGAGGATTAGAGAAAAAAGGAGCCACTTAACGCAATTTAAGACCTTAATACACACCCACGCACACACGTACACACACACACACACACACACACACACACACACACACACACACACACACGCTTAAAACGTGCAAACACAGAAACGACTAAGTCAGGAAACCAGTCAGCCAGTCAGTTGGTCAGGTCAGGTGGGAGAGGAGAACCAGCCCCCTCACCAGCCTTCTGCTGATTGATAAAAACCACACTTAAGCTCCTCGCTCCTCACAGAACCAGTTAGCAGATTTTGTCCATTGTTCAACACCCACAAAGGGTACATCATGTGACTAAATCCCAACTACACTCATATCCCTCGGATGTGACCTAAACAGGGAAGCCACCAATCAAAGCTGGCACATGACCATCGATGAGGAAGCTGATGCCCATTAAAGGAGGAGGAGGAGGAGGCTCTCGCAGAGCAGAGGAGTGTGGTCTTCGAAAGTATCTTCCAGTCCAGTAGAAACTCAGGAGGCTCTCTGCCTCAGTCTTCAGCCCCAGTGCAGAGATGTGCTGCAGGGATTCAGGCTGTTTAGAGCTCTGCAGTGGCTGGTGGTTTGGTGGTGGTCATGATCTTCATGTACTGTGTGAAGATGGCCTCAAAAGCCTCATCTCGATGGATCATGGCACCAAACACCAATGGCTGGAAGAGAGAGAGGCTGAGTGATTAAAACATATCTACATATTACACATTACATTCCATAGAGTTGCCCTGTTTAATGTCAGAGCACACGTTGCTGCTGTCCCGTGTAAGAAAAGAAGAAATGTGAGTGATAAAAAGTTATTTAGTCATCACACATCTGAAGATTTCTACATTTTACTCATGTTTCTATGTGGGGCTGCCAATGTGCAGTTACCCAGCCTGGATAACTGAAAACCTGATCAAAAATATTTTCATACATTCAAATGTTACCTGTTACAGTGTTGTATGCACTTTCCTAATCTACACCCCACCTGCGGGAAAGCTTCTCATCCAGTATCTAGTGGAATAAAATATTTCTTGCATCTATCTGCACTGCCATTCTGTCTAGTGCCATTCTCTATGGTTAACCTATTAATGAATAAAGCAAACCAGCCCATGTTAGGAAAAAGAATAATAGGTCAGAGCTGGAGAACATTTTTGGAGTTGAGGGAAACACAAACAACAACTCAGCCACTAAAAACTCCCCATTTTGAACAATCTATAGTTTTGATAAGAGCATAAAAAATACACTTGAGGTCAAGCCTGCAAAATCTCACTGAATCCATTCTTATATATGTGTAAATAAAAAACCCACAGTAAAAAGGGGAAAGAAAGCTCTACAGTACCTTCTGAGTGGAAGGAGTAGCTATGGAAATGCCCATCCCACTTCCTGGTAGGACTGACAGCACTTTGTACTGGAGAGTTAGAAGTAAAAAAAACATACAATACAAAACAGGAGGGTCATTACAGTTTTTAACAGCACAGTCTCTCACAGTGAATCAGTCAGCAGCTACTTAACTTAATGTTACAATCTTATCACATTTAACAATGATTTAGACAGACAAATAATCACAGTTGAAGGATTCAATGTTTACCTGCATTTGCAAAATTTTTATTATTATGTAAGTGTGATTACCTTTTGTATGTCAGTGATGTCCACCAGCTTGATAACTTTATTCTTTTTGGAGGAGCTGGATCTGGAGCTGGAGCTCTCAAAGCACAGGTAACTGACAGAGAGAGAGACAGAGAGAGAGAGAAGGTGGGGTGAGATAGAATAGCTGGGAGGGGTCCTGAGAAAAAACAAGCAGGCCAGCTAAACAGACGACAACTTTAATGGACTTCTCGTTGGTTAGATATCCAGAGCAGTGAAGAGATTTGAAGATCAGAGATATTCTCAGGAGGAGGCCTGTCCCACTTTATCCACTGTTGACTGACTGACACACACTCAGGGAGGAGGAGAGAGAAGAAGATGGGGTGTAGCTCTTGATAAAGAACCGTTTCAAGAAGTTATTACCAAACACCCATTTGCTTAAGTGATTCCTTGCTGCTCCACCTAACCTCTTTTTCTCTGTTGTAGTCAGTGATTTAATGATGAAAGACACTCTCTTGAGAGAGGATGTCCCACTTACTTCTCTGTGACGTAAAGCATGCCGTTCCTGATGTAGTCTGTGGGCATCTTCCTGTCTCGGTTTATCAGGCAACACCTCCAGCCGTTCTCACACACTGAGGACACACACAGTAAACATTGAGAACTTTGTTTGCAGCACTTGACCTTAAACAATTCTGGTAAAAACAAGTATACAACCTGGTTTTTAACTATTGTGAGATTTTCTTTATTCTCAGCTAGTGTACTCCATGCTCATGAAAACAGGTGTACAATGTATTTATGCTGCAGTAAGTCCCCTCACCCGCCAGAGGGCGCTCTGACTCCGGCAGGTTGAAGATCTCATGAAAGGCTCCCTTCTTGGTGCTGTGGGAGCGACCTGTCTCCTCCTCTCGACTCACCCCACATGGGACGGTGGCGAGGCTGCTGCGAGAGACCACCGGCTGAACCTGGAGAGAGACAGAAAAGGAGAGGGAATGCAGGAAGGAGGGGGGGAGGGAGAAAAACAGGCAGGATGACGGGAAGTGCGAGAAAAACAGCCATGAAGGAGACCAGAAGGGCATGTGGGGAAAAAAGGAGGACAGTTAGGAAGGAAAGAAAACAGTGTGATAATAAGGGAAAGGAGGAAGCAGAGAGAGAAATGTTCAAAATCAAGAATCACAGCGCATTATATGGTATCATCCAATAGGACTGCAAGTTCCCAGATCTATTGGGACAAGTGGCCACACTTGAAACAGCTCCTCAACTTTTATTATTGCATCATGTGCTTCTCTGCAACAGGCTCAGGTGTGACGTGCAAAGCAGAGAGTGAGGCCATCATTCACTCAGCATACATACTGTTACCGTAAAGACAGCTGGTCGACCAAAAATACTTGTTAGTTTGTAAAAATGTGAGAAAATGTAATATATATATATATATATATATATATATATATATATATATATATATATATATATATATATATATATATGAAGGTGAATGTATACTCAGATTTATTAAGAATGTCTCCTGCTTTGTGTGTTAAAGTTGGAATAGCCGTCTTGTTGTGAAGTCATCTGAAGAAAAATGGCTGCATTATGATAAAAAGGTTGAAGGTAATCAGCCAGCAACATTTAAAAATTCTAAAGGCAATTACATTAGAGGAATAATTACTACCTACAGTGGGGAATGGGAGAGACTTAACGAGCTAATACGAAATTACAGCGGTCAAGGGGCTATTCTATGTGCATGTGAACTAATGAGTAAACACACCGCTACTTCTCACAGAGCATCTAAGTCAATGGATCACAAATGTCAGTTTTTATTTACAAAATTAAAAAAATATATAAGAAAAAAATATCACTGTGATATTTATCAGAAATTACAAAAAAAATCTATGACTAAATTATAGGTTACTGTGACATTTTGATCCATTCTGTTTACAATCACTGACGGCCAGTCCCAAGGTGTGTCACACATCGTGCACACACACACGCTTAGAGGTGAGCTGGCGGCACACCCAGGCACAGTAGAGGAACCAAACGGAGACACACCAGAGTCCCTACCTTCTCAGTGCCAGAGAGCTGAGAGAGAGAAACGACAGAGTACACCTGTGACTGAGGCCACAGCAAAGACACACACACACACACACAAACACACACGTGCTCACACACGCAAACCAAAATACATAGACACTGTGCGGTGTCCCCACAACGAGAACAGACAGTGAGTGGCTGAGTTTTAATGTAATATTGATGAGTAATCATATTTTGATACTTTATTGATCTCTTTTTTCTCTTTGCCTCTCCACAGGGGGTCAGAGGAGGGAGGCAGACTGAGACCTCAGGAGGTGGACTCTTGCCAACATGAAAGAGCTGACCTGCAGCTAAACTCTCCTGCGCCCTAACACGAGTATTTACACATCTAACACCTGACTTTCTATCCCATGTTAAATGGACTTAAGCAAATTTTGTGGCTTTTTTTTTTTTAAACATTTTATTAAGATTAGCTTCTTTGATAAACTAGATAATAGAATAGTTATATGGAAATAAGATTTTAGAATTTAGAAAAGTTGTGGGCTATTCTGTTCACAAACCTACTGATAAATCTCAAGTGGAGCTCAGCGCAGTAGCTGCCGAAAGTTTTGTTACGCAAATGCAAAGCCTCTATATTCTAACCTTGGTTACACTTGAGGTTTTTAGGTTAGGAACAAAGAAGGCTTGAGCAGAGAATTAGTAGAATAATCCACATGCGTTTTGAACATATTTTGTTTCAGACAGGTTCCAAACTAAGCTGCATTGGAGGGTCTCTGCATGTGTGTGTGTTGAGACTTAGTTTAGGAAAGCAAGAACATGTGACAGGAGGAAATGAAGGAGGGGATAAAGATGTGTTTTTGTATGTGTTTTAGAGCTTACCCGCCGCGACACAGTGGCATTGGTCCTCTCTTTGAGCTGGGGGTCAGTGGGAAGGCTGTTCCACACGATGTAAGGTGTGTCGTACTTGTCCCGCAGCTTCGGACAGCTCTTAAACAGGAAGTCTATGATGAAGAACTTGATGCCAGCGTACAGACCTTGGGTGAGGAAAACACAGAATAGCAGACAATTAAATCTTTTGCAGCAATGGTGTTGGGCAAAAAGTCATCACTTCCTTTCAGAGTCTTCAAATACTCATTTTTATACATAATATACATTTTTATGGCCTTGGTGCAGCCTTTTGTATCCTTCACATCGTTCCAATTTTTATATACTTTCCCTTTCAATATCTTTCACATTTCAGTATTTTTTTAATCAGATACATTGAAAAGAGCTGAGATTTTTATTGGCCACATTCATACAGCCAGTGTCTGGGACCATTAACAGTTTTAAATAATGAAAATGAGCCTTGAATTATATTGTGCATATTCCAACAGAACAGGGAGAACTGGGCACTGAGTGTACAAACAGTCAGTTTCTGAAACTAACTCGCAAAAGCCAAGAAAAACACTGATAGCTAGCACACAACAAAAGTACTGGATGTGGTATCAAACAGTAGCATGATAATCAGACCTAACTGCCATTTTGTTTCATTTCATTCCCTCAGCCTGACAGTGCACTCATCATACTTTTAATTTGTTGATTAACAGAACATAACTTTTTGTTTTTTAGTTTGTATTGTGCCATAACCAATCAGTGGCAAGTGTTTAACCCACCCACCTAACTAACACTGAAGATGCAGTAGCTGCTGTTAGAAACAGTCTCTAACAGTGCCGTTAGAAATGAGAGAGTTGTTATTGCTGTACATGGACTTGTAACTTGTACAGCTCTGTCGATCACATCCACGCTTGTCCTCATTTTTCTATTCTATTTTTCTTTAATGTAGCTAGTAAGCTATGTATGGCAACAATATCCCTGTTGTTGCCATACAACAACAGGGATGTTGTTGTATGTTATATTAAGCCCACCTACTAAGCTCTGACAGGTCAACTAGTTTTCTAACCGACCTTGATGAACTACATAACAAACATGAGATGTGGATGGCCATTGAGAGATGTGGAAACAGGGTAGCCAACAGCATATTTTGTTAACAAATCACAAACTGACTGATAAAAACAACCTTTTGATCCTATTTGGATGTTTTCTGTTGTTATGTTGGCTTGGCAGCAGATGTCATATCTATAGTGATCTTGGTTGCCCCTTACATTTACAGTAGAAATGAAGTATATTTAGGATTCACATGAGAAGAGATAACCCCGTTTATATGGCTGAATCAATAAAGCAATTGTGTCAACAATTAGTTTTGCTCGAAGCATCTTTCAAGGAAATATGAATAACACAGCACCATGGAGACCCTCTGTTTACAAGAAGGAGCTGAAACAGTCATTATCAGATAATCAGACATGCCAGCAGCCTGCAGCTGCCCCTCACAGGCACAGGGAGAACAGTTACACAAATGTTGCATGAATGTATTTGTTTGTGTATGTTGGATTGAGAATAAGTATTTTCATTCATTCCACAGCAAAATGCAGTATGTACAGTATTTCAGGAGGATAAAGAAGCTTTGTGTGCATGTGGGCATGTGCATATATATGTGTGTGTGTGTGTGTGTGTGTGTGTGTGTGTGTGTGTGTGTGTGTGTGTGTGTGTGTGTGTGTGTGTGTGTGTGTGTGTGTGTGTGTGTGTGTGTGTGTGTGTGTGTCTCTCACCGATCATGAAGCCCATCAGCTTGTATGGTAGGACGCAGGAAGTGATGAAAGCCACCCACAGGCAGATGTAAAGTTTCCGGGTGCTCTCCGGCTGTACCCACATGAACAGGCTGACAGACAAATGCACAGACACACAAGTGGGAAGAGAAACAATATACAAGTTGATACTTCAGTCATTTTAAAGAAATGACTTGCAAGGCAGAAAAGTTTTAAAACTTACTTCTTTATCTTCTCCAAAACATCCGCCATCTTACCAAAAAGGTTCTGTAAAGAGAGTTGAATCACTGTATGAACCCATACTGTTTCATCATCTGTGCACTCTGATCTGAGATCTATGGTGTGTGTTGTACCTGTGCTTTTTGTGCAACATCGAGTACAAGCTGGAACTTTTCAGACACTGTCAAGTCTTCCTTTGGAGGCTCCTGCACAAATCAAAGAGACAAACTAATAGCATTGACCTGATTCTGAGAGACAGGAAGCTGTGAAACAGGAAGTGGGAAATTGTCTTACCATGGGTTCAGAGACCTCAGGCACAATGCTCCACTGGATCCTCCAACCTCTGGAAAATTGGAGGAAAAAGTGAATATTGTACATTTTTATAAGCCATTTTGTTTGGATACAACCAGGCCACCAAACTGATCATCAGCCTCTGAAGTTAGTGTTTC
This sequence comes from Trachinotus anak, assembly GCF_046630095.1. Taxonomy (NCBI): domain Eukaryota; kingdom Metazoa; phylum Chordata; class Actinopteri; order Carangiformes; family Carangidae; genus Trachinotus; species Trachinotus anak. The sequence continues at coordinate 7,550,911 of NW_027273869.1, read as the reverse complement.
CAACACCTTCACAACCTTCACTTTTAAGGTGACTGGCTGTCCTAGTTTGAAAGTCTGTCCAGACAGATGTCTGACAAATACTAATGTGCCCTCATTTCATAATGATCCCCAACACACCCCACTTCAAATGATTTTGTTGATGGTTATATAACCTCAATCACATTTGTCTGTTTGCAGCAGTGAGTAAAAGCTGGTGTTTAGCTCTTTGATATAACTGTAGTACAGTTATGATGATCATAAATACATGTTTTCAAATTCTGCCTATTTTAACTTTAACATTTGCTGTGTGTGCACAGTGCACATCTGTTCATCCAGTAGCACAGTTGTAGCCTCATTTATTATGAGTTTTAAATGTACAGTAAACCTTCTAACAGATGAAAAAATTCACAATTTTTTTAAGCAACTCAGGTTAAAAGCAAGGAAGCAGTGTAGTAACCATGTATTAAAAACTGGACAATAGCAGCTTTTCTACTAGGGGATCGCCTACTCATCAGATTAAGTATTTTTACCTGGCAATGAGGTAATTTAAGGACAATCGCAGGATAGCCAGGAAGAGGAACATGGGAATGGCCCAGCCATGCCAAGCAGCATTCATATAGATCTGCAGGCAAAAGGAAACACAGCAAAACATACAACGTTTGGTTAATTGATCATTTTGGATTCATCAGCTTGAATTATTTCAGCCCATAGTGCTGTTCACTTGTCAGGATTTGTTGATGCAATGACTCAGGGTGGTTATCCACTCTGACACCAAACTCCTTAATTTCAGTAGAGATTTCAAATTATACTTTTACAACAAGTATTGCTTTGATGATTGAGGATTGCTTTCATCATAGTGGTACCAAGCTGCAAGGCAAACAAAGGAAAACTGCGTGGCTGAGAGAGTCTGAGAGTCAAACAAACTGAGACAAGGTGAAGGTAAAGATTTGATTTTAATGATGATGGGAGGCTCATTCTGACACACTGAGTTGAAACAATTAATTTTGGGCTTTATAACAACAACAACAATAATAATAATAATAATAATAATAATACAATTTTATTTGTAACGCACTTTACATTTGAAACAAATCTCTAAGTGCTAATAATAGTGCTGATCATAGAAGTAGAAGATGCTCTTAGAGTCACCTGAAAACACTAGGGCAATATCATCTTGAGATATTGAGATGGTCTTGGCATGTAAGGCCACAGTAAGTGGGCTGAAGATGATTTAGCATAATCACTGACTCTGGACATGAACAAAGATCTGATTAGACCTGTGCAGTCTTTGGCAGAACCACTGTAATCTGTCACTGTGGAGCAGAAATGACTTTCCCGTTTATCTCATTTCACTATCATGTACTAGGGGTGTAAGAACAAATGGGCTCAGAGTAAATTAATTGACCTCAAATTTTGGACATGGAATGATATATTGAGATAATTTGTCAAATCTAAGTCTATAAAGTTCAAACAGAAATGAAAATAAAGTGTAAAGAATAGAGAATCATGAGAAGGAGATGTGTACACTCACAATGAAGGCAATAGCTGAGGTGTAGACGGAGTGCCAGTTAGATAAGGCGGAGAGGTTCCTTAAGAAGTTGGTGACAGGTCTGGCTCCTCTCTCTGAAACAAGGGTAAAGAGAGATATTCAATGTGATTTATGTCAATATGAATCAATATTGATTTCAAAGCATTAGAATGTATGACTTATTTCTATAGTTTTCTGTTATCTGTGTGTGTTTTTGGTACTCACTGAGACGCCGCATGTTTTCTGTCAACCTGAATGGAAAAGACAAAAAAGTGAAGGTCAGAACACACGTAGATGCTTGTGTAAAAACATACGCAAACAGGAAGAAAAAGCTACTCTAGGTTTGAGAAGAGGTGGCGACACTTCAGCCTTCATCAGCCTGAAATGACTCACTCTCCTTTAGAGAAGAGGAAAGAAAGAATGAACAGAGAAAATATGTGAAAGAAGAACTTCAACTTTCTGTCATCTCTCTATTAAATAAAGGCAGCTCTGAATAAACTGCATCTAGCAATCAACACACTGCAATGGAACCGTTCAAACCTTTAGTGCTCTGTCTCCACATCTCCTTGAACAACCGCAGATCAATACCATAGAACAGACACTTCATATTCTGTCCTGAAGCAGCTCTCTCCCACCTTTTAGCACTTAGTGGTTCCTCGGTCTCCACAGTGCTCTCCTCTGGCTGGAAGCGGAAGTCTTCGATGTAAACCCCGAAGCGCTCGTACAGCCACTTCTGCACCCGCGAACTCCACACCTCCTTCTGCTGTTTTTCTGCTAAAGAGATCAGATGAGGGAATGTAATCAGCACCTTAGATTAGGCTTGACACTCACTCCTCAATTGATTGTCCATGCTCTACCCTGCTCCACTCATAGTTTAGCAATTGTAACCAGCCACGACTGGCATGTCAAGCTTTGGAGCTCTCCACATGTTGAAGTAGTGTGTATGGGGCTGTAGTAATTAAAAAAGGACGTACAAGATATTTAGTATTATATATTATATTATATATATTATATTATTTATCACCTTCCCAAAACCAATAACACAAGAGAAGAACTGAAAGGACTTGATCTAACCGTGTGTTTATCTGCTGTACCATAAGCCATAACATCAATAACACTGGGGAACAATTTGAAAAAAATATTCTGTTGAGTTAGATTTTTATGCTGATTAAAACTAAAATTGGCATGCTGATTCCAAAATTGCAGTCAGTTTTTTTTCTAGCACGTCAAGTTTTTTCTCCACAGCTTACCCTCCAGATAAGCAAAATTCCACTGATTAGCTGTAGTAAGACTTGCCCGCTGATTACGATTGGACTCATCAACAGCTACGTGGCAACTTGTTTGTCACAATTGAGACAGTGCAGTGACAGGTGTGTGCAGTTCCCAATAGGTCAGTACTATCAATATCTGCAAACAGAAAGCTACCATAGTAGGAATTAAGAGGATTTGTGCTGGCTTTTCTCTTAACCTTGTAACCATGGGCATACCGTTGTAAGTTCTATTTTGTTTTATGCTGTTTTTTTAGGTTTCAAAGCTTGTAACTATTCCATCTTAGTGTTTTATTTACATAGGTATATATTTCCTTTGTTCCAGATCATGTCTGCACACAATTATAATTACAGTAGCCATATCCTTTGTAAAAACATAATAGAGTTAAATAAACATTGCAGTCGTGCCTGTTTCTTTCATATTTCATTGTATGCCAATATATACAGTATTTTTCATATGTTTTAAGAAAACAGGGATCCTATAGTTCAAAAACTTGACGTGATAGAAAAAAACTGAGATCAGTTTTGGATTCCGCACCCAAAAATTAGTGAAAAACAGCTGTCAGACCTAACTCAACAAAAATTGTGTTCCCCAGTGTAATCAATTAATGTGACCTGGACCGAGATAAAAAAATAATGGTTGGATTAACCAAATGAAGATTAATTAATTAATTTTTGCTGACTGAAACTCTGCAAAAAAGGATAATGAAGGAACAGCCTGCACAATCAACTGGCTTGTGTAAATGGAACTGAAGCCTTTTTGAGGGAAATTAATGTAATGTTTTGAAGACTGTTCAAGACCTGCAGATACCCTGTTTATTTGATTTAGGGAACTTGTATTGGCTTTATCTCATACTAGTTACTGTGTGTCAGTTTTACACGCCTTTCTACTGTAAAAATGAAGAATACTGTTTGAAATTATGCACGTTAAAGCATTAATCTAACCACTGTTGCTTATTTTTCTATAGTTAGCTTTCCAACTATTCAAGGGTTATGTTAGAACAAACAATATCTTTAGGGGGTGAAGTGAGTAAAGTCTCCAGATCATGCACCCTGCTCTCATGTGCACCCTGAATGATGGGCACACAGAGAGGGATGGTAAAGAGACTGACACAACAAGGCCAGAAAAAACTTCACTGACGATCCTCCTGCCCACTGAGCTGGAGGACAGACCCTGGCCCACTGGGGTTTATCCTGATATGCCCAATGGCCAGTCTGACTGTGAAGGGTTTTGTTGTATCTGGGTGGTGTGCACATAGCACGCCAGCAGCCAGAGTGAATATCAATATTCTCATCTTTATCTCTTTCCCTCTCTCCTCAGCCAGGCGTCGCAACATTTATTTCTGTGTCTTCTACATGGATTATCAGCTGGTGAGGACGCTGACGGTTTGTGTGGGACGTGCAGCTTTAGCTTCAGTCTTTTAGCACATTATCATGTACTGTATTTAGCCACCATGTTGATAATTAAGACTGCTCTTGTTTAAAACCAAACCAGTGGGAAATATAATAAAAGTCAGTTGTAGACGATGAGTTTCCAACCAACTTGCAGTGTTTTAGCGGCATAAAATGATGAAATCTGCAAGTGACAGTTCAGCTGACATAATCCATGGCTGCTGGACAAAAATGAGAAGCCTGCTTTCATCTACCACTTTCTGAAATAAAGGACCCAAATAAAGGACCTCAAAAATTAATAAGAATTTCTATGGTACATTATCACTGTAAACATGCACAAAAAGAAAAAAGACCCTGACTGATACAGCAACAGTAGCTAAGAGGGGTGAGCTTGGCCATATCGACCTTAACACTAACAGTTAAATTGTATGAAAACACTTCTAACACTTTCCAGTGTTTGTAATTAATTCAAATGAACACATTTGTAACCTGACAGGTGGTGTTGATGGCTACTTGAATTCACCTGACAGGGCTGTGGGGGTACAATAGTGGTTGTAGTGCTACAGCAGCCTGTGTGTGACTGTGAATGTGAAGCTGAAAAAACAAAAGCAGCCTGTGTGCTCAAATTTCACTGAGAGGATAAATACACAATGAAAAAAAGACAATGTAATTATGGTAAAGTGGAAGGTCTAGGAGGGTTGTTGTTTCCTGCAGCAGATTTATTATGAAAACAAGTATTTTTGTACTGATGATGACATTCAGTTAAAGGCCATTTTAATCTGTAGTTTACAGTTACCCAGTCCCATCAACCCAGATGACTCTGTTCAGCCTCTCTCTTTTATCTAACACATTATATTCACTTTCTCTCTGTCCTTTAATCCACACAAACAAGCTCAAACACACACACACACACACACACACACACACACACACACACACACACACACTTTATCCATTCTGAAAACACTGACATCCTCACACACCTACAACACTGGTTAGAGCTCAGGCATGTCCGCCCTAGATGAAATGATCTACAATCATAACCCATTTTCCAAAATTAGCCACTCTTTATTAGCCATTAGTCACTCTCTCTCTCCATTTCTCCCGGTGCCACCACACACACACACACACACACACACACACACACACACACACACACACACACACACACACACAGAGGCAGAAGTCACTGGGTCATTGGAAGTCAAACCATGACAAAAACTGTTATTCAAACCAAAAACAGACCAAGCACACACATAAACACACACTTTTCAGAAATACCAACTGTCTATGACAGCACTAATGAGGTCCCTTCCTTACAGATTTTGAAAAACAGACATACACACACACACACACACACACACACTTTTATGGCGCTGATAATAGCAGTGCAAATCTGTACTAATAACAGCAATTAACCTCCACAGAGGAACCGTTTTTAGTGCATTAATGCAGTTTGTTGTGTTGCGTCCTTGCTCTTGTTACAACTAATTTCACACCAGAAATCGACCCATAAGTGTGTATTTGTTACCATGCACATTACACACTGCTATATGTCCTAGAATAACCCCAGAACTGTTTTGACACACTGTTCCTATCAAGCCCACGACCACACACATCCTACATCACCAGCTCCACTGCACGCATGTACGCACATGCACTCCTCTTGATTTACTCCCACACTCGGAAGCTGTCAAAGTCTTCCTTCCCTACTCACTTCCTGACAGTCCCCCTGGACTCCTACTCACCACCCCCCTTCTCTTTTCCTCCAAGGTCTTACCTGTTCCATTGTTTGAGGGCGACTGCTGTTTTCGGGGAGGCTGTGGTGGAGAGTCCTCCAGCCTGAGGGGTAGAGAGAACAGAGAGAGAGAGAAGGGGGAAGATTTGTCAAGTGCCACTCTCACTTCTCTGTTGTCAGAACTGCAATCACACAGCAGGCAGGTCTCAGGAAGTTCACATTTTAATAACGTCATTCTCCATCTGCCTTAGTGAAGTTAATGACAATTTTTGGACAAACATAAAGAAAGAGTGTAAGAAAGAGGATACACAGAGACTAAGAAAGCATGCACTTACAACCTCACACATTTCTTTTCACTTCTGTAGATTTGAGTCAAGCAAATTCTACACAAATGTGGATGAGTGCGTCTCCATCTCCATCCATGTGTTGCACTGACGTAAATAAAATATCACGGGACGAAAAAGCATTCCAGTTGTTTGGACTATCATCTTATTGATTTTATGGTCATCATGTTTTCTGCTAATGGTCAAGAGATACTAGCTCAAAACAGAAAGACTGTGTTGATTTTCTCTCTTGAAATACAAAGCAATTCTTTGTTACTTAAAGTTAGCACCTTGAGAGATACAGTAAGTTGGTGATATTTTATATTAAGAGGTTTGTCGTGTCCTCAAAAAGGAAGTTTCCCTAAAAGAAATGTGTCATTTGTTATGAAAATAGGAAATTACTTAACAGAAAAGCTCCATTTGCTCCTGGGAAAATATTTCTTGATTATTCATTTATCATCAGGAAATGTATTCTTGTATACAGTATGTTCACTGGTACGTTTGCAGAAGTCGGAAATCTCTCTATGTTTGACTGTAAATCAATTGGAATTCATTAATAAGAAGTGTACCAATTGAGCACTGTCTCCATTTTCCCTGTTACTAGTACCAAATAACACAGTTCTTTCCCAGAAACTTTGTTAAAATTATTAGCAAATTATGGACCTCTTAATTATATTCCTGTGAAGAACTATTTTTATAGCCTGTTATAGCCTATCAAAAACACTGACTTGATTGGTGTCATAGCCTTTCATATATCTGGTGTTTGCCATTTGATCTCCAACATCAGCTTCACCACAGCTCTGATTTGCTCTGATTTAGATATTTTGGCTCCAGTAAGATATCAGCCAACAACAGACACAGCTTTAGATAATTAGATAATAGATGATTTTAATAATGTCAGAGACACTGCAGGTATGTGATAATAAAATCTATGCTTTCTTCTAAGAGCCAGAATGAAGATATGTACTTACAGTTAAATATTTTTATTCATCAAATAATAACCATACAACCATCACTGCCACTTCTATAGGAAGTGCTGCTGTTTTATATGCCGAGAAACTGAAGGAAAAAGCCAAAACATCAATAATGATGCTTCCAAATTGGGCATGAGGCGTCGCTGAATGGTGATGGGTATAACAATGAGGATAATCATGTGATCTCAACCCAATTACATGCCTATGGTCAACTTTGCATCATTGTGTTAAACAAGTGAAATCTTTCATAAGAATGGTGTTCTCCCTTACTTACTGGAGGCTTGTCTCGAAGCCTCTTTTGAGCCAAAACCCTAACCCATGATCAGCCAAGTGTGTAAATGTATTTCTTCATTGCTTCATACAACAAGCCACAAATCACTTAAAATATTCAAGCAAGATGAATCTAAAGTCTAATAATTGTGTTCAAAAAGAAACTTTAATGTCTTGCTCAAGGTTGTTTGGATATTAGTGACGGAAAGAATGTTTACTGTCTGCTATCTTCACATGCATCTCTCCAGCTGGTTACTGCTGACAACGGATTAACTGAGGAAAACTCCCATGGTACATTAGTTCATCTTCCTACAGTATCCTGAACTGACATTCTTGAGGTTGTGTTTCTCTGCTGGTAATCACTTGGAGAGCATCAGTGGAATATCCCGCTGGCAGGCACAGGAGCGACACCTGATCACACACACACAAGCAGAGCCATACATGCGCACCCTGGGTTTAAGGGTGGTTTGGCCGGTGTTAAGAGACGCAGGCTTTTCCTGACACCAGCATAACTACTGCGTCACAGCGTGCACTTGGCGACACACACCAGCGCATGACTTGTTTCTGTTTTTTTTCTCCAACTATCTCTTTCAAAATACACAGACAGACAGACAGACAGACAGACAGACAACTACACACACACCTTGTGGAATTCCCTGCCTACTAAGCTGCCGAGGCCTCTAATTATAACACAAACCTCGGGTAACACCAGGACTGACACACACACATACACACAACACACACAGACACGCGCACACACATACACACACCATGTGACTTGACCCGTGATAAACTCTGTTGAGCTAAGATGTTATTAAGTGCAATGTCACCAATTCCTGTCTTTCGTCACTACTTCCCATCTCACACATTTAGTCCTTGTTTCTTGTCCCAGGTCACTGCGCTCTCCTCTTACCTGGACTTGAGCACCTCATTCATCTTCTGCTCCAGGTCTATCCTCTTGCTTCGCTCTTTCTCCAGCTCCTGCCGCAGGGAGTCCACATTGGTCTCTTCCCGCAGCTTCCTCAGCTCCTCCTCTGAAAGACACGACAAAAACACTGAGGGTCAGTATCTAAGGTTTTCAGTAGAAAACAGCATCCAAGGCCAGAGTATTTATAGAGCACATTTCAATAACAAGGAAATTCAAAGCACTTTACAAACAACATAAGAGGCAACAAGACAAATTGTAAAAGTAACACAAGAAAATAAAAACATTTAATAAGAAATACAAGAGTAAAAGTTACTGTGCAGCGTAAGAAATTTGTACTTATTTGGTTTAACAAAATGCAGCTGCAAAATCTTCAGCTTTGATTTAAAAGAGCTGAGAGTTGCGGCAGACCTGCAGTTATCCAGGAGTTTGTTCTAAATATGAGGAGCATAAAAACTGAACGATGCTTCTCCATGTTTAGTTTTGACTGCTGTACGGAGGGCAGACCTGTCCAAGGCCACCTGGATGTTATATAATGTAACAGCAGATCAGAAACACAAACTAAAAAGGGGCTCCAACATTCAGCATCATGAATAAGGCATCTGAAGTATTCAGATTTAATTCATGTGAAATTTATGTGGCACAATTCATCCATTATTTCTATTTATTTGGGGAAAAACTACTTCAAATTCACTAAAAAAGACTATTTAAAAACTAGAACTACTGCCTCATGGTTGTAAATAAAGTCACCATATCTCCTTCTGTTCAGCGGTGAATAATGGCCAGAGGTGTTTGAAGCTGACCTTTGAACAGATTTAAAATGTCATCACTTAGTAATTTTTTACCTATTAGATATTTGTGTTAAATTGTGTAGAGATTCTTGTAATATGGCGAAAACATTTTTTTTTTGTGAGGTCAAAGTGCCTCTGACCTTTGACCATCAATTCGTCATCCTCAAGTCCAAGAGAACGTTTGTACCATATTTGAAGGCATTGAAGGCGTTCCTGAGATATCAATTTCATGAGAACGGGACAACAGACAACCTGAACACATACTAGCCCTGGCCACTGTTGTCACCATCGTTTTGAAATTGGAAGTGTTGGAAGTTGTTGGAAGTTTGAAGTCATAGATCTGAAGTGATTTTTGTATGTATGTCTTGTTTCATCTCTCCCTCCATCCATCTCCTTCACCTGTCCCCTACTCTTCCTCCTCGTCAGCTCCTAGCATCAAGGGGTATCAGGTATCGGGGCTTTCTAAGCTTGGGGTGCAACATCAGCGGTGTTTCCTCTCAGTCTATTGTCCTGGACTAAAGGGGCACATGAATATTGGAGGAGGGGAGGTAATAAAAGTGAGTACATGTGCAGAGGCATGAATGAATGAATACCTGCATCCATTTTGGTTCCTACAACATTGGGCACTAAAACAGGAACAGGCAGAAGCCGAGATTAAATCCTTCTACAGCCACATACATATAAAAATGATTGACAGTGTGATGTTTTCATAACAACACTATACGGTATTGGGAACAGAAGTACAAGCTGTGCCACTGAACAATGACATCAACATCTCTCCAACTTAAAACATGAGCATTGCCTGGATCAGTCCAGTTGTAACCTCATTATTCTACCTGACAGTAAAGACTGATAAAAGCAGAGCTGTGCATCCCCTCTAATGAACATGTACATCATCGTGTCTTCCCCTTTCTTTAACCTGAGATCATTTCATCACACAGACAGTAGGGGATTCGTATTACAAGAATTTATCCGCCAGATTCTCTTTCTCTCTTTCTCATCACCTAATCTCATAACTCACTCTTGTCCTTTATCTCTTCCCATTAACGCTAATAAAACATTCATTGCCAGCACCTCCTGCAGCTAAAGCACCGGCTGCAATCCTGGGTGCTCTAACAGAGAGGGGACATATACTGTATCTCCACACCCCATAACGTACGTGCTTAGTACATTCTTCATTTTCATTTCAAGTTTAGAATTCATATTTTGGTCCCTGTGCATTGGGGCATTAAGGCAGAAAGCCACAAACACAACTCTTACTTCCTCCCTGACAGTACGACTCTTCTCATACATCCCTCCATCTGCTCAGTTTGTGTGTCCCCCTCCCTATCTACTAACATAAGAATATGAAGTGCCTGTATTTATGTATGTAAACAAGACGGTGAATGAGTGTGTGTGCGTCGTTGTGTGCGTAAGAGACAGCATAAGCGAGAGGCTGGCCAAAGGTTGCTATGGGCTAAGCAGCTTAGCTCTGTCTAGGTTGCCTTGCGCCATGAGATCCACAGCCAACTATAAACCTTTCAGACAAAGGGGTAACAGCAGCAGCAGCAATGCACCATGGGTGGTGTAGACAAAACCCAGATCAGTAGTTTATGATAACTGTGACATTATACTTTGTTCTTCCAAAGTACTGTGGCTGAAGTAGACTAATAGAATAATATTTTTTCTATTAAAAGAACCTGTAACACAACATTGACATATTATGCGCTTAGAAAGTTGATTTGGTGAACATGTTAGGAAGCGTTTTGCCTATTTATACATCCAACAAACATGGAGCAACAGTAGCATTCATTTGCAGTTGTCTTTCTGTCCACCTGACTGAATTACATCTAACATTCACTGATAAAATGTTTTTATATCTGCTTTAGTTTCCACCAGCTCCTGAAGCAAATTTTGCGACTACATCCTATGTCCACCAGCTGGCCACTAACTTTGTCCATTTGCTGTTTGGTGCCAGGTGGGTAGCTTGGTCATCAGGTTGGTTATCAGAATGTTTTTGGGAAAAACAGCTGCTGCTAGAAATGGGGTTGATGAGAGCGGCAAGACTCAACCAAAAACAATTAAGTTGTGGGCTGTACAACCAAAATAATGAGCTGAAAGAGGGTGCTGCTGTCCATACCTTTGAGCCCCAGATCCTGTTTACCTTTTACTCTCTTTTATCTCACCACACTGTCACTCCCTTCCTTCCCCCCAGTTTCCTGCCCCTATACTGCATGTCAGTCCCTTCGTTTACCTTGTCATCATTCCTGTGTGTGTATGATCCTCTAGAACTCCTTTCCTCCGTCTCCACCCTTTTCCTCTCCAATAATTCTTTCCTTCCATACTGACCATATCCTTCCTAACCCCAGAAAAAGAAATGCCTCATTCCATAATAATCTATAATACCGTATTAGATGTGGGGCCGCAAGTGTACGATACAGAACAGCATGACACAATACGCTATGTGTGTCAGACTGAGAGAGATGGAGTACAATCGTTTTCCTGTTCCACAGAGGCCCTCTACATCAGATAGCATATTAATAATACTGTCAACACGCCAGTTCAGCTTCCAAAATTGGATTGCAGTCTTCTATATATAAATCTTCATCCTGGGTTACCATATCACAAGGTCTCTTTGGCCATAATGAAGGCTAGTAACTAGACCATTTATCTGTAACACAGGCAGGGGATTAGCTAAATGCCATGCCAGGAGATGTCACTTTTAATAGCACTGACCTTCTCTCTCATGTAGGCTTTTAATGAAACACTAATCTCAAAGCTAAAAAACAGAAATAAGAGTTATATTATTTGCTAACAAAGGTCTGGAAGCAGCAGAAAATACTAGTGATGTTGAGGGAAGTTAATTGTGACATTAGGATGTGACTGAGGCCAAAGTGTGACCTTGTTTATTTAGGTAATGCAGCAGATTCAGTACATCAGGAGACAAAAATGGTCAAGTTGTACTCAAACACTGTGCTGAAGAGTGAAATATTCTGAGATTTTAGATACAATCTTAACATTGCAATGGGCTGAGGTCAAGCTTTACTGAATAAATGTGGCTAAAATGGAATAACTTGACTTGCAAAAAGTAGACACTGATTAAACTGGATTGTACAAAATGGAAAATTTGCACTGTTGTCACTGTGGTAGTTTCGGCCAAGTCCATGACAAACATGCTGGACTACATCTGATCCAAACAAATTTATTTTGGTTTCATCTGACCAGAGAATGTGCTGCCAATATTTCACCAGGCTTCTTTTCATGCAATGGATTTTTTCTTGGGTGCCACCTGTACAGGCTTACCTCATAAAATGTCCTTTGCACTCTCTGAAACATCCATTTCCACAGTAAATACTTAAAAACTTACCAGTCTATTTTTAATTTTAATAGCCAATTACATAGCAGACTTTTTCAGGGACATGCACTGTGCCTTCTGTGATTTGTAGCATAGCTCTTGCTATACTTCCTAACCACAGCTTGCACTAGACACAAACTGAGAAAGTTGTGACGTATCTTGTGACGCTCTCAGGTTTTTTTTATAACCTTGTTCATGCAGTCAGCCTTAGGTTAGCATCAACTTTTGCTGCGGTGCTCAACAATTGTACAGAGTACAAAGTGCAACAAGGGTGCGCTCAGTTCTGTTGTACTTTGGTGCCTGCGTTTTCATTGCAGTCTGTGTCACCTTTTTGTTGCTGATTATACACAAGATCAAGTAACTCAGAGATAATTCAATTAGTGTAAGATGGTACAACTTTCAATCTTTTAACATTACAGTTATCTTAACAAAGGTTATAATCAGTTTCACTTCAAAATCAACACCATGATGCAGACCAGTAGTACAGAATTAAGAAAGATTTACTACCTTATAGAAGTAACATTGTATGTTTAGAGCGTTTCTATTTTTAGTTGGACAGTGATGAGTTTGGGTTAACAAGCCTTGCAAACAGACTGGCTGAAACTGACATCCTAAGGTTTATGAGACAACAGACAGTAGGTTTGTGTTATGTTGACTGATTTTCCAATATCAAAAGAGGTTGTCAAAGTCCTTGGTATTAACAGTGCCTAACATGAGGCTTGTCTGATTAAATCCTGATGATAACAGCTTTAAACAGTGCAGTGTGGTTTCCAAACAAGGCTGGCCAATGAACACAGGCTTAAGTTATCTCATTCAAGCTGACAAATTTAGAATAAATTCCTGATGGTGAAGCTGATGGAACTTACTGAGGTTGAGGTTACTTTTATGGCTTTTAATCTTATCGATAGCTCCACTGTAAAGCAGCTCAAAGCTGTCAAAGGTGCAGTCCTCCGTCTTGCACAAACCCATCCGTCTCTGCAGTCGACCTGTCCCTGGGACACTCGCACAGGACCGGGACGGCAGAGTGGCCGCCTTGGGTCTTTCTTGAAAGTGAGCCACGGCTGCAGGTTCTCCAGGTCAGGTCCAGCTTGTTTTGTACTGTCTACTACGTAATGACCTCAAAACTCCTCAGAACTTGTCAAAGTTTAGGTGTACGCTCCATGTTTATCTCTCCCCTTCAGAGACCAAGGACAAGCTAATCTGTCAACAGCAACACAAGAGACTATTTTGATAGGCCTCCACCACGAGAGTGATGGTCAGTGGCCGGAGCTGGTATGAATGTGTTAGGCACTGGGAAGAAAGAGAAGGAGGGCAGTGGAGGTAGAGAGAGGTGGGGCTTTGCTGGGTGGCCAGCAGACTAAGAGGTCCTGGAATCTGAGATTTCTCTGCACACTGGAGCTGTCAAACCCACACGCATTATGCAAGTTCATGTGTCAGTATAGGTTTATATGACTGGTCGTGGGTGCGTGTTTGTTGTGCTCTGGGTCGTGCACGTTCATATCTGTGTGCAGCAGCATGAGTGTGCATGAGTACTGTACACATGCAAGCAAAGCAAATCGTTTTCATCTAAGCAGGCAACGTTTTTTAAGACCTCAAAGGAAAAGTACTGTGTGAGTTTTTCAATCCAGGCCAGAGACAATGGCTCCTTTCATTAAAAGGAAAGTGGGGGCAAGGGGGGGTTCAGAGAAAGACAGACACAGAGAGAGGGAGAGAGGGGGAGAATCAGCCGCTTCACACTGGCCTTACATTGTTCCCATTCACCACAGTGTTTGCCACAACACTAGTTGACTTGAACAGAAGGGAAGGTTGAGCTTTGTGGCCTCCTGCCAATCGGCAGATGTTAATACGCCATTCAAGACACTGACCAAAGACAAAGAGAAGAGGTACACGAGGCACAGAAAAGGCATCATGCTCTTTCGTTTTCACCTTTGAATGAAACCTGTTGCATATTTACAACAACAGCCGTTTACATTTAAACTGTTCATACTGCAAATGTCACAGTCATAATATTTGACTTTTCAAAACAAGCATTTAGGTGTTTACAGTGTCAAATTATAATAATAGTCCCTGATTTAGTCTTTTTTTTTTCTTTCCAGTTTTGCATTTTGCAATGTATCTACTGTAGTTCAGTTTGTAAACAAAGAGTGAGTAATTTGTCTTCCTTTTGTTTTGTGTCTTTTTTTAAATTCTTTCCTCTTAGTGACCTCCTTCCACTCTGGCCCTGATATCTCTGGGTGACCTAGATTTCACCCACTTGTTTCACTTTTCCCCCTCCACAACATTATGTTGACTTCATGGCTGAATCTCAAACTTCACAGCCTCCCTACCATGTCAAAACAACACACTTTCTTTCTTGTGCCTTTTTTCTTGTGTCTTTAATGACCCCTTGTTCACATTGCACAGAGCTAGACTCCTTGACAGGCGGTATGTGGGGAGTAACAGTATGTCTGTCTTCTCTCTGTGTTATGTTACTGTGCCTGTTGTGCATGCTCCAATATTTATAAGGCAAGATGAAATAAACATGCAATAAATAATCTAGACAAACAAGTTCTGTAATCCAATGTTGTGTCAGCAGGGAGGACAGCATCTGCTCATTTGGAGAACAGTAATCACATCATAGATTTCATTACATCACAGTCATCTGGTCAAAGGCTCTGCAGTCTCTGCCAAGCACTGGGAACCAAGAGGTCTCAGGGAAACAGTAAGAAAAACAAACACAGGTCTTGCAACTGACTTGAGGAACTTAACTACTGCTTTAATCCAGTGACATTTACACACATACGTTCAATGTCTTCCTTAAAAACACTGACAGAGCACATACGGAACAGTGTGCTGTGGGCACGGTGCCTGGTCAAAACACAGAGCCTGTGATTTTTCACTGAGAACTTAGTCTCTCTCCCACATGGCCACCTGTTGCATTCTCACATGCTCTGTTACAGCTACCCAATGATGACTAAACACTACTGTACGCATGACAGTGCAACAAAAATAAACTCTAAGAACTACGACATGGACGAGAGTGCGTCGAGAGAAGCTACAGTAAAATATGTTCACTAATACAGAGGTTGCATCAATTACAGGTCCATTCAACATCTCACTTTTCTGAACTAGAATTAGCATTGTGGTTGTATGTCTCTGCAAACCAGTTGCAGTTTACATCCATGACTGTCTGGACTTGTACAATATGTGTAGTAAAGACTTTGACACAATTTAATATAAAGGTATTAAATGTATTTTGTCATAATTAGTGTATGAATTCCTGAGTTATGACCAAAAATGTGTTCTATGGGATCACAGTGATCTTTGCCTTTCACCACCAAAATCTTGAGCACAAATGGACATGAAACACCCTCCAGCCAATCCTGAGATTTCACATTCATGAGTATTGGATGGACGGACGGATACATGGACAACCCAAACTCCAGCCACTCCAGCCTCCAGTCACAGCTGTTGCCGGCACTGAGGCATAATAAACTCAAATATGCAATTACATTAACCTTTGCTAGTGAACTGTCAGGACCCATTCTGCCTCAACAACTTCATTTCCTGTAGAACAGTGCTAACCTATGACACAGGAAGGGTCTCCTTAGCAAACACTGAGTAAGATTTCCTCATTATCATGCAGCATGTACTGCTGCCTATTTAGAAGGAAAATGAATCATCGTCATCATCGTAGAACAACTATGAGTAATGAGGCAGTGTCCCACAGAATACTCAATCACTTGCATAATTAGCTCCAAGAATACAAAACTAAGATTTGTCAAATCCTTCCATTTTTCATTGTATACCAACTCTCCAATACCAAATTCACAATTTCATCAATTACTGCAATCCTTTTATTTTATAACCTACTTTAAAGCCTCTGACACCAACGGGATCCTATCAAATCCCAGATATGTTGTCCTCAGAGCATCATTACTCCTCAGTAGTTTGAGTTAGAAACATGCTATCAATAGCGCTATCCAGCAAACCCCTGGCTGTCTGGGTGAGCCTTTTACTTCTGTCGATCAACTAATACATAAAGTTGGAAAACATTGGGACAGTCTCCCCTTTTACCTGGTGGATTGCTTATTCCATCTATATGTATATGAATTAATTGTCATCCACCATCTTCATTGGTGATGTATAGAGTCATGTTTCTGAATCGATACTCCTATTGACTCCAGCGGGTGCCGTCACAGCCTGAGACAGAGTCTGGGCTGTGAGTTTATTGTTTATTGTAACATGGCAAGAAAAGATATAAAAGACAGAAAGCTATGGCAAGTAAGATATTTAACACAGCTGAGGCTTTGGAGCTGATTTTTCAAGGAGAAAATACTGAAGAGAATGAAAATGACTCAGCACCCATGATGTGCTTTTCTGAGGACAAGAGGATTTTTAGTGATAGGATAGATCCTTACAAGGACAAATAGGTAATGCTATTATGAAATGATGCACATCATGATGGCCTGTGTAGGCTAAAGATTGTAGAAATGTGATGATGGATTACAGACTTATTATTCTTAGTACCTACAATAATACTACTGTGTGTTTTCCCTTTAAGCAAAACTAATCATTATAGCACAGTCAAGTAAATGTATGTATGCAAAATAAATAAGACTATTATTGTAGAATAGTGTAAGGCAGAAGTAATTAATATGTGAAATAAACCAAATACTATCCAACTATTTTAGTCATTTCAAACTTGTCCCTCCTGACCACAACAACCACAAATCTCCCCTCCTGAGCAGATGTCTCCTCCAGGACGTCCACCACAGCCCACCACTTCCAGAGAATCCCAAGAGGAGAAGGGCTTAAAAGAGAATCCTCTCTCCCCACTGTCCCAGAACAGACACAGCCTACAACATCCCAGTAGAGACCAGATGAGGGAAAGACAGCGTTCTCCCCCACCTTCCACCAAGCAGTCAGAGACCTCACCAGACATATCAGGCAGAAAGTGCATAATGTGCAAGAAAAAAAAAGGCATTCTGGTGCAAGGCATGCCAGGTGCCCATGTGTGGGATTCTGGACAGTGACTGCCATGATTCATATCATGTTCAGGGACATGCATTGGCAGAAAAACACCCATGGACACTGCCCAAAAGAATGGGCATAACTCATGAAGAGAAGCCTCAAATTACTTCTTGCACAATCCGAAGACATGTCTGCAAATATCTGTGCAATATTATGGTTTGCAGTTATGGTGTATGAGCTCCTTCACTGAGTGACATATACAACTAGCTGATTGCATTGATCGTTTGATGTGTAAAATTTGATGACACTATAAAAAATGACAACTTTATAAGACCAAACACAAAGGTGTGAAAAAACATAAAGGTCTTAGTGTGGGTTTAATGAATACTTTAATAGACTTGTTCTGCTTTGTTTTATACTGCCCTGTCATCCAACTCTGTCACATGTAATGACTCAAAACCAGTTATTAGCAATGTAACTTGCAATTTCTAGGCAGTTTTGTGGTTTAGCTTATATCCTATTGCAGATAACTGAAACAAATACGGACAAGGTTGCATCATAGCAAGATATGTCCAGGGCTGCTACCATTCACTTTGACAGCAGAAATAATTTCTTACATTAAAGTATTTGAAGAAAAATCAGATTTGGTGTCAGCTTTTCAAAAAAGAAGACCTCAGAAGAGATATAAGAGATATATTTCTTCATACTGACCGTATTCCCACAGCAGCTGTATACTGCAACTCAGTGTTTCCCCAATAGGGCTACTTGTTCCGCAGAGGGTACTTTTGCAGTTGCCTGGGGTATGAGGAAATATTTTAGAGTAGCTCAGGTAGTTTGAAAAAATAGACATTATGATTTAATTAAAACATATATCCATCGACTCAGTTGTAACATTCAAATGCTATGTCTTGCCCTTGAGAGAGTGTCTGAAAACTAGTCAGCAAGTGAGCAGAGAGATCTAAACTTATAGCCATAGTCCACCCACACAGGTAACATAACCTGAGTGGGTGGGTGTAAATCTCTGGATTCTTACCATCCATATGTTTTTTAACATCAGTGGACATTAAAAATATACACACCACTGGATCCTATTTGTTCCTCAGGGTGGTTTCCCAGTACCAGTGGGTTTATAGAATAGCAGATGGTGTTGTGAAGACCACATTACATTGCAGACCCATTGCAGTTCATCTCTGAATCCATTAGCTTTCAGTTGTGCTGCTGCAGCATTGTGCTTGTTTGTGTGTAGACTTCATGTATGTGTTTTCCTGCCCACTATGAAGTAGGACAGCGGCTAGGACACTGTATTGATCATCCAGTCACTGTAGAGCACAAAGCCTGGTCTGTTCCCCGACACTGACCTTCAAAACGTGACCTCAAACAGGATAGCGTCTGTCTCTCTCTCTCTCTCTCTCTCTCTCTCACTCACTCACTCACACACACACCTAGTTCTTTCAGATGTCAGAGAAATAGTTGTGGTAAAACCAATAAACCCCAATTACGGTAGGGGCTGCCTATTACACAGCGCAATGTGAGACTATAGAAGCACTACAAACATGCAGACACTCTGGCCGGGACAAGGATGGATGTCAACAGAAAAAATGTCCAGTGCATCTGTGCTTCTGTGTGATTATCTATTTGGCTTGTGGACGCAATGGCTACATGTGTTTGTGGATTTTTTCATAGCTTGCCAACATCTGTCAGCTCCAAACAAATGAGGTCTGTTGTAACGTAAAAAACTGAGACAGAAAAAACTAGAGGTAACAACAAGCCAAGACTAAAAGAGTAGGCAAAAGGGAGAAGCAAAAAGAGGACACCAGAGCAAAGGAAGAAAAGACTAAAGCTGAAAAAATAATCGAAACATTATCAATATTGCAATAAGTGTGATATCTAAATTGCAGGAGCAGCAACCTCCCTGATGTAGGTAAGATGTTAAGGCAAAATGCTCATTTGGCACAGACTCCAGCAAAAATCTCAGCATCATTTTCATATTTTCTTCAGTGAAAATGAAATGCAAAAATGATCATTAGCACTAAAATCCTAACTCCTGAGTCAATCAAAAATATCAGTGAAGGTTTTTTTTTTTTTTTTTTTTAATGTTCAGCAGTGAGACAGACAGTGACATTTAGAGATAGGGGTGACAGAGAATGAGAATAAAAGCAGAAGAGAACCAAAGGGCAACAGAGAAAGGGAACCATGAAAGCTTAGCACTTTAAGCCTGCTCATAGAATTACATGAGGTAATTTCCAGTGGCACTACCCTCACCCCTTTCACCACCAGTTGGAGGGTCAATTCAGTTCAGCTCTGTCTAATTGATATGTCTCTCTAGTTTTACATCGATAACTATAATAATCACAGAGCTACCACTGGGTTATCACTCAAGGAAAATGTGTTCTCAGAGTGCGTATTGTAAATCTTGGTATGCAGTAAGTGCAGAGTGAGAGCCACACAAACATTCATAAAGAAACACACTCAAAACCACATCCATATATTCCCACTTTGGTCATTTTAGACCGACACACACACACACTTAATGTGTGTGTCTAGGTGCAGAGTATAGTGCAGTTTAATTCTGAAACACTTGCATAATTTACATCTCCATTATGTGTCTTCTGTGGCTGCTGCTGTAAATTTCCAACCTCAAAAAGCTGCGCAGCTTCGTATAACAGAGGAGGGAGCAGCCAGTCTGCATATCATCAAGGAATGGCTGATCAAATGATTACTGAGAACTTGAAACTCTGTACTTCTCAATGTACCATTCAAATGTGTAACATTGTACAGCATTTTAACAATAAATACCTTACATATTAATATTGACATTTGGATAACATATGGATAATATTTTTCATCAATTGGGAATATTGATATTTTTATTTATATTCTATATTAACTGTGTATAGGCAAAATTATCAGACACTGGATGCTGTGTATGAGTGAGGGTGCTTTGGCTACCCGACAGATAAAGATACTTAATATTAAGATAAATAATCCAGTATTGCAATAGAACAGATTTGCTCATTGATTTGCAACACTGCCCCAAATGGCCTAATACAGCACTGAGAGCTATTAAAAGGATAGCTACCACTCTATAAACAGCTGTAACTGTAACAGCTGGCAAAGGTATGTAACCATAACTCACATGTAACCACAAACAGGCCATTATCAATTACTCCAACATGGCTTTATCACTAGGTTGAACTGAGTCTCGTCTTAATGCCAATTTTGAATTTTAAATAAGAACCTGGTAATATTGGCTTGTATTTCAGATTGCAAAATATTGCAATTCATCTCAGCGATGATAATGCACACCTATGGTGTCTATAGTAACATGGCCATAAACCAGGCAACAGACTATAGAGACTAATGCAGCACTTCACTCGGTCAAGGTAGAATGATGTGAATATCCACATTTATGCATTTATTCTTAATGATGAAGACAATGAAAAAGACTTTAAGTTGATTAGTCTATTGTGGGGTGCGTGAGCATACAAACCATTGACAGAACGGAACAGATGAGAGGAAGGGAATGAATAAGGACCTGGAGAGGAGAGAGAACGGAAGAGGCAAAGAGAGAAACACTGAAGGAAACACAGCAGAAGGGCATCACAACACCCCCTGCATGTGTGCAAGTGTGTGCGTGTGTGCTGCCTCCTTCTAAGTGATCTCACGTCCGGAAACATGGTTACAAATTAACCAATTAAGTAGCCCCCCCCCCCCCCCCCCCCCCCCTCCCCCCCTCCCCCCCCCTCCCCCCCCTCCCCCACCACGACCACCAACACACACACCATCTGGAATGAAAACTCATGCCTCCTGCGAAGGCAAGAGACAATACACTTAAGCAGTGTGTTTGTTTTAGCATACAGCGTGGGCCCCGGCTTTATTTTAGACAGCAGAGGGAAAGACGTCAGAGAGAGAGAGAATACGCCTACACTCTGTTCAACTCTGAGTGTGCAAGAAATCTAAGAAGCCCAATTCATTTCTTGGGTTAAATCCTGAGGCACCATTAGAGAAATGAGCACAAAACCAACACACACTTCAGGGCTTGGAATGATGGATGATTGTGCTTTCCCTCTGGGATTACATGTTTGTAAAACTGCAAGATACCAAAACATCTTCTTTCCTCCACAGTGAAGGAAACTGTTCAGAGAACTTAAAACTGAAACATAAACTCAAACTCACGAAAAAGCAAGCAGCAGCTAAAGTGGAATGGCTCATCCAGAGAAAAAACTATCCATCATAATTTCCCAGATCCCAAAGCAATGTTTTTGAATTTTCTGGCTTGGTTTGTTAAAACAACCGTCATAAACTCAAAAAATTTATATTTGAGCACTGTTTAACTGGTGGGGTTCACCAGCTGAACAGTGTTCAATTGTTCAGAGGGTGGCTTTTATTGTGGAGCAGCCACAGGAAATGCTCCTTCATCAAAAAGGCTACTCAAAAATACATTGTTCATTTTTGCAATGGATTAATGGGGCAGCCAGGAGCAGCCACTAAGCTGTCAGCTGAAGAGCAGCACAATTCCAACTTCTCAGCAATGTAACCAACTTCACTGCGCCCCTGCTGTGGAGTGGAAAACTACTCCTGCCACGTGCAGCATGAAATCAGATCGTGGTTGCTCATGGCATAATGGAAAAGGGACATTTATTGACTGACACCTTTACTAAAACAATGCACGTTTGTTTGGCTGCATCACAAATAATACACCAGCTGCTCTTCTGCTGTATTTCAAACACTTTTTTCTCAGAGTCTGACCAAAAGTAAACACAGAAATTAGCTGGCTGAATGGCCACTAAGTGAATATACAGAAATCTACATCCTGGGAAATTTGCCAGCTGAGCTAGTCACCCTGCCTATACATCCTGAAACGCTGGTTTGTTTACATGTGTGGGGCTGACTTTCACAGTGTTGTACTGTTCTTAAAAGAAACCCAAAAACATAACTGCAATGGTGGTGATGGTTGTATTTATCCCAGCCAGAGTGCAGCCGGCAGATGAGGAGCTAAATCAATATATATAATATACGCTGTTTTGTGCAAGTCATCTTTTCCCCAAATCTTTACAATGAGGTTGCAAAGTTAGCACTACAGGCTGAAATAAAGCAGCCTGTAGCTACAGATATCTTCAAGTCAGACATTGCACTTTTAAATGACATCCTTTCAAAGTGAAAACCATGGCTGGTCTTTCCACAGTATGGTATGTAGTTTTCCTATATTACCAGAAAAGCCATTACACAACTCATAAACTCATAACATCCTGCTACAAGGAATCTTTTGTTTCACCCCACTAATCTCATTAGCTTTAACTGATGACAAACTGTATATAAGCGTTTAAGACTGTGTTCTTCTATTCTCAACACATAACTGAGAACATGATGAATGCATGCTTTCTGTAGATGGCTATACCGTATGAGGAATCACACGCTCAGCAGTCCCCTGTTTTCTTGTTACAACGACAACATAAAGCAAAGGAAAGTGGAGTAGAGTGCAAAGGAAAATAGTAGAAATAAAATACACAAGTGCAAGGCAGAGAGCTCAGGACTCCATTAGGTGCTAATGGACTGTCATGCTTCAGTGTTCCTCGACGAACGGTTGTACCAGCCAGAGAGAGGACAGGAGATTGAGAGGCATGACAGAAATGGATAACCAGAGAGTGAGATGGTCAGGGTGAAGCAGCAGGCGGCTACAAGAAATCAGAGGGAATGAAACACGCAAAGCCCCTGAAATAATGTCAGAAAAAAAAAACACATTACCTAGAGGTACTTCTACCCTTTCCCAATCGACAACAGAAGGCAATAAGGTTCATCCCCTTGCAAAATGCCAAGTGACTGCCGCCTTAGGTAAAGCTAAGATGGCATTTCTGTTCTGAACTCTTTGAGCTCATGAAACTGTCACAGCTGTTCTACCTGCTTTGTGTGCAAACACGTGTTTGTCAGATCTTAACCTCAGAATACTGCTGAGTCTGACAGAGAGAAGGCAAAAAAGGGGAAACGGGAACTCAAAAGCATGAGAAAAGAAGAGAAGAGGATAAATGAGAAAATAAAGGAGAGCAGAGACTGATCCAGAAATGAAGAGGGAATGGTGGGCAGAATCTGAAAGAGCAGCTCAGCAGGATGGAGGGAAAAAGGCAAAGAGAGCTCTAGAGAAATGTTCTTTAAAAAGGAAAGAAAGAAAGGAGGAAGCAAAGAAAGGGCAAACAGGAAGGAAGAAAGGTCTTGTCTAGCTAGCCTCCTGACAATGTGACCATGACTTCAGTCTATTTAGCTCAGGCACAGGCATTATGAGAGAGGACATAGCCTGAGGTATTCTCTTTCACACTCTCTCTCCCCGTCTCTCACTCTCTCTCTAATAGACATGCACAGAAAGGGGGGGTGGTGGACTTCACAGTCCATTACACACCATGGGCCTGTCAACGTGCTGCAGCGGCACAGGACAAGCAGTACCCCTCATTGGATACCAGGTTAGTCAAGCCTGGAAATGTGTGTGAGTTGAGTGGATGGACTTGGGATGAGCATCATACGGTTTGTTTCACATCAGGATGCTTCCCCTCGTTTCTACCTGCCTCTGCATCGCCCATTCATTCCTCCATGAGCCCTGCTGTTCACACGTTTACAGATGATCCATCACATCTTCATCCCTCCATTTGTCTCTGTCATCAGCGGTGCAGTGATATTACTTTTGCCGATAGTGACTAGGGCTGTGACAATAACAGC
Source organism: Trachinotus anak (assembly GCF_046630095.1). NCBI lineage: Eukaryota > Metazoa > Chordata > Actinopteri > Carangiformes > Carangidae > Trachinotus > Trachinotus anak. The sequence goes on along the minus strand of NW_027273869.1, from coordinate 7,526,731 downwards.
ATCACCGCAATACTGCGGGTCATGTTGTTTATCACAGGGTTGAGGTGGGGGCACGCTCTCAATGAGCACAGAGAGGACCAGTGAAGTGACAGACGGGGCCTGTTAAAAACTTTATGGATTTTCTGACAGTCCATTGGTGGGATTTCTTCCGGTGCACCCGATGGCCAGTCCCACCATGGCACACCAGCCCGTAGGCTATGTGTTTGTGTGTGTGTTAGTGTGTGTGTGTGTGTGTCTGAGAGAGAGAGAGGGAGAGCAGGGCAAGGCCAGGCTGAGTTGGGCTGCATGCAGCTCTACAATGAAGCAACAGTGCTAGATGCTGCTTTAGAAATCTTTAATGTTATTATCAGCAGTGTAAATGTGTGTTCCTTTCAGTAAATCAGGTGTCAGCTTGATGTATGTGTAATATGTTGCTATTAACTTCCCTGTAGATACTCTACATTATATGGATATGCATGGTGCAGGCAATAAATGAATAAATTCATTAATAATAGAAAGGTTTGTGGGGTAATTGAGGATGCACTGCTGCTTCATTGAGGCCTCCCCTCACTGTGAGTCCCTCTGCTGTAGCAGGATAAACAGATTAAGATCAGCTCAGCAGCTGCTTGCTTTCATTACACTTCAGGATTGCTAACAAGCAGTTATCAAAACAGGATGTTACTGTCTTTATTACACCTTCTGAATATCAGATTACATAGTTACCTTCAACTTTGTGTATTGACTCCTAATGATCCTAAACTTTAACAGTCAGACAGGATAAAACACAATTTGAGCATTTCATAGAAACTAATAAACATTATATAAAGCAATGGAACCAAGTTCTGCTGACAGACACACCTGGTATTAGTTTATCTTTAAAGTTCAGCTGTTTCTTGTATTCAGCATAACTGCTTATCTTGTTAGAGTCAAGTTGCAGACGGCAACCAAGAAAATTGCACAAAACCAACCTCCTGCGAGACTGTGAAACCACAAAGCAGTCTGATATCACAACAGGCTTAGAGTTAGATACACATCAGAGTCAGCATGAGGAGATTTTCACATCAGCTACAAGTTTATCAAGACCCTCATCACAGAGGCACTGAAGATAAGAAATTATAGCAAGAGGCAACATCTCCAGAACACAAAGTCACCATTGCAACTCATATTTTCTCTTCATCCTGTTGCTTTCTTGCTATTGCTGCTGCAAACCATCTCAGCACCTACACATTGTGTATAACCAGAGCTTTTCTCTAGGAGCTAACAAGAGGGATTCCAGGTAAAGCCGAAAATCACTCTCACCGGAATTGGAGATAGACTGTGGGAAATCATTAACAGTAAATTACAGCTCTGACTACTGAATGACAAAGACTGATGATAACCTCTTACTGACAGTCTACTGACCCTCCACTGTACCAACAGGGACACTAAAATGTCTGTTTGGATTGTGTTTTGCCGCATATGTGCTGACCACAAAGATGGGAAAACTGTGATCTGGTCCAGGCCTGGTGTTACGCTTGTGTGTTTGTGTAAACTCACGTAGGAAATGTTTCTCCAGTAAGGCAATTTCCAGGTGACCTTTGACTTCGTTGAGTCGGTCTGACTCCGACCTCTGGAACTCCTGGATGGCCGCAGCCATGGTCGGAGACCCTGAACCTGCCTGTGCACACACACACACACACACACACACACACACACACACACACACACACACACACACACACACACACACACACACACACACATTTCCAATCACAAACAGAGACAACAAAAGAAAGACATGTTTGGTTTTAGAAATACAAGTACTTGACAACAAAATGCAAACAAGAGAACACATGCAGGAATATCCCATAACGCATGCACACACACACACACACACACACACACACAGAAGCATGGCGCCATGACTCACGGTAATGTTTCTTCTCTCGGTTTACGTCCAGCAGGAGTGAGATAGGAAGAGGGAGGCGAAAAAGAGGATATTCCCCTTCTTCTGACTACAGCACCACTGATGACTCACACACATCTGACTCAGGGCTTTAACCCTGACACACACATACACACACAACTAGCAACACAACGTGTGTGAACGGCAGTGACTGAGAGATGACAGCTGTGCGAGTGAGGAGAGGAATGAGGGAGAGAGTGTGAGGAATTAGGGGTGAGTGGATGATGGAGGGAGAGGAAAGGAGAGAGCAAGAGGAGAGGAGAGATGGCTGTGCTCGCAGGATGATGAGCACTGCAGGTTGAGCCTCACTGCTCCACTACAGCTAGGGTCCTTTAAGAGACTCGTGCCATACACACACACACACACACACACACACACACACACACAGGCTGCAGCAGTTTCTGCCCGACAGCAACCAGCATGTGTGTGTCTGCACAGACACACTGCAATGTCTTCAGCTGATGTGCTCTCTGCAGAAGCGAGAGCACACGAAAGAGCGAGACAGACAGAGAGGAAGAGAGAGAGAGAGAGAGAGAGAGAGAGAGAGAGAGAGAGAGAGAGAGAGAGAGAGAGAGAGAGAGAGAGAGAGAGAGAGAGAGAGAGAGAGAGAGAGAGAGAGAGAGAGCACAAAACTGACAGTGACCTGAAAAAAATGTGCTTTGGGAAAGAACCAAAATGTAACGAGAGAGGCGGGTGGGGAGACACAGAGACACAGAGATGGAGAGAGTGTCCCTGAATGAAGAAGCACTTCAAAGAAAACAAATGAGAGCTTCTACTGGAGGTGTGTTGTGGAGAAGAAAAACTGGAGACAGGACGACAACAGAGAGAGAGAGAACGAAAGACGAGGAGGATGTGGAGGAGAAGAAAGGATTGGACGGCGGGAGTGAAAAGAATCTTTGCTGCATTACAGCCGATCAGCTACAAGGCTCTTTGGTTTGGATTTTGACAGCTTTGTTTTTTGTCTAATCGGTAATGGTTCGCTACAGACACACCTTCATGTGTTCAATGCAGCCATCAACTCTTAGTCAGAGCCTCCTGGTGATCAAAACTAGGTCAAGCCCTGACGTCACCCTGGACGATTATCGGCCGATTAATTATTGTGTTCCCCTTCTCCCTCTTTCATGACTGTGGCTGATGTGAGCAGAGGAATCTCATTATGTCCTGCTCCTGTAAAACTCCATTCTCTGAATGCAGTTTTTTTTTTCATAAGCAAAGAAGACTGAGCCCATATGACTGTAAAATGTATGCAAACAAATGAAAATCACCATTTAATGAAATTCTTCAAAAAGCATCAGTGCTGTGAGATTAATAGCTACTGCGCTGTGCTTCACACCCACCATCAGCCTTCAATCATTTCATCCTGAAGATGCACATAAGGACACTGAGCAGAATTTATTCTAACCATATGAATAATCATCTGTCTGGTGTGGAACAGAGGTGAACAGATGTTGCCAAACGCATCTTCTGAAACAGCGGTGTGAATCTAAATTGCAAATAAGCCACAATCCACAACTCCAGGCAAACTGAACTGAACTCAAAAAGAAACAAACAAAACAAAATAAAATATTGGCTACATATTCACGTGTAAGAGATTGTCGAGATTGTTGTTGTTAGACTCTTTGGCCACTCAAAGTCAAGAGTGTTTGTCCTTTTACTTTAACTTCACTGAAGCAAAATTCTCTGACCGGAAATCCCCGTCTACTATTCTCACAGCTTTCCAGCTCTCTTGTCTTGTCTAGTTGAGGCACAACACTCATACTCTGCACTGTCATCCACACTCAGCCCCCTCTCTCTCTCTTCTTCAGGTCAGCAATTTGCTGCTCCAGCTTTGTTATGAAGCTTTCATCCTCTCACTATTCCTCTGTGCTTCTCTTCAATGAGCTTGATGAACTCAGTCTGCTTATTCTGTATTGAAGCTTCCTGTGTAGAGACTTGTACTGACTGATCTCTCTAACCTCCTGCTCACACTCCTCAATCATCTGCTGCACCGCTCATTTAATCCTTTTTCTCCTCACTCAGTTCTTCCTCTCTCCGTGCTCAGCTTGTCATATTTTTGAAGGATTATAATTTTGGGTTGCAGTTTATGTTGGCTGGTATGCAATTTCACATTTCCTGTACTTAGCTTCTAAGGACATAGTCCATGGGGTAACATGGTGTTCCTCAGCGCAGAACTGACACAGAAATATCTTTCATCCTAGAGAGCAGCTACAGGGATATCAAATGTTTTATTTTGTTTAAATTGTGTGCTTTTTCAGCTTACAACTCTCTCATGAGGTTCAGTGTGAGTCTAACAGTAGGAGGTGAAATGCACAAGGTGTGATTTCAAGGCCTTGTTCTGCTCATAAACACAAAAATCACAGGAGACCTTCTCCATGTGTGGCAGCTTGGTGTTGTCCAGCAGGCTGCTGGTGGTACTTTTCGATCTGTGATGTCCAATAACTAACAATTAACAAAGATATTGGGCCTTCCACAGTTCATGTTTTTACACGATGAACAATGACAGACCATATCAGTGCTCATTAATGTGCATTTGTAAAATGTATGGCTGTAGAGGTGGTAACTGCTCTTCAAAAATGAACCAGCTGAGGCCATTCACAAACTAAAAAAAAAAAAAAATGTAATTTGTGACTGTACTTTGTAAATATTACGTATTCTATTTTACTATGCTGTCAAATCATTAAGAGATTAAATGAGAAAATGAAACAAGCTAGCAGGGGCAATGATTACTGCTCTGCTGATGGTCGAAAATGCTGAAAGTGTAACGGATATTGTGGTGATACTTGACTTGACAGTCACGAAATTATCTCAACTGCCTGTCCTACTTTCACTTTTTTTCCCCCACCAGTGAAACCATACACCCTCCTCCCTACCCAACCTGATTTCCTGTTAACCCTGTGATTTCTTGACTTTTTAAAATGGTGCACACACAAACAGTCTGAGAAGAACTCGTGTTTGTTGCTGACAGTGGATCAGGAGAACAGTTCTGTCACATCTGCACACTCAAAAAAAATATGAATCACTTAAATTAAATTAAAATGAAACAGCCTAACTGAACACAAAAAATGTCAGCCTATGGATACACTCAGAGCAAACAGGCATCTCTTGCCACAGAAAAAAAACTCAGAACCACCACGGCAGCATCCTTCTTGGTAAAGACAACCGCAGTCCTCTTGAGCAGTATCAGCAGCAAAGGTGCAACATACAGCTCTTCATACAGTTGGTTGGCAAATTTAAATTCATATTTAATGTATTCTAGAGATTACAGTTTTGAATTGGCATCCAAACAGATTACCACGGTGAACGGATATTTGTGCCATTATAGGGTTGATCTTTAGGCCTTAGTATGATAGACTGGTGAGGGTACTGAATTCTGCAAGGAGCAGAAAATTGAACAGCTGTTCAATTCATACATATTTTCCAGTACATTACATTTTAGCTTTCTAATATTTTCATTTATTACATTATTTCATTCTCTCTCTATATATCTCTTATTATCTTATTTCCATTCATTAATCATATAACATCAATATTGATAATGTTGGTGAAATGATCTTCACGTTTAATGTGTGAGTAGATAATAGATACAAGGGCAAAGTATGACAGATGCAAAAAGGAAGCCACCTGATCGAGCGGGAAAAGTGATGAGAGGCCAGTGAGGTCGTATGCAGTCATCCGTGCAATGACTGAGCACCATCTGCCTGATGACATTCTACCTGTTTAGTATGGATAACATGGGCTAGTTTGTCATAAAGTCTCAGTCCACGGATTCTGCAGCCCAAGGGCACACTCTGTCCTTTTTTTTTGACAGATGAGGTAATGAAAGTGAGGTCTGGACCCTGGTCATGTGGTGTGATCCTGGAGACTAGAGAGACAGACATCACTGCAGTTATGGGTCGGCTCCAGTGTATCAGTAGGGACCTATGAAGGGCGCTATGCAGGGGAGATGAGAGTTCCACCAAGCAGTGGCAGCTCTTAGATGCTGAATGCAATTGCATGCTTTGTGGGGGGAAAGTGTGCATGTGTCATGTGTGTATGTGAGTGTGTGTCCCTGCAGGGATAAGAGCTAGCTTGGTCTATTTTGGGGCTTCGGAGTGTGACTCATCAGTGCCGTGATGTGGGCGATGCCTTCCCGGTGGGCTGGTAATCACGCAGGCAAACACTCCTGCACATACAGACACACAAACACCAGCTCACAGACATTCACAGGTGCATACAAGCAAATACAGACACATGTGGCACATACCCATAGTCAGCTACATGATTGATTAAAAAATAGCTCTAGAAGCAATTAAAAAATGTTATGTAGGTCCACTGAGGGCCGTTAAGGGTTAATGGTGTATTTCTCATGTACCACCAGGCTTTGGCCAGCTTTGAACGGGGGCGGGGGTGTGGGGGGGGCAGGAAACCCACACACACACACTCAAAAGTTCCATCAGCTGTCTGTTTGAAGAGAAACAATGTAACAAAGGAGATAAAAAAATGAAAGGGAGATAAAGATCCCTGTGGCCTTCATTCAGGAAATGATATAATCAAGTGACTAATCTAGTGTTTTTAACTGAGGTATCTCCCTATCAGTGCCTGTGCGTGATGATGACGACAATGCTGGTGTTTAGAGTCCCCCACAAGGACGAGACAGCTGCAGATTTCATGAAATATGAACAGTATTTAGCGTGGGACGAAGAAACATCAGAAAACATGATCTGGATTTTTTTTTTTTTTTTTTTTGTAACAGTGGGTGAGTTTGTCTTTTCTCACCATTTCCTCTTAGACATCTTAGAGTCCAGTCCTCTGTGGCTTAGTTCCTGTCCTCTAGCCTCCTTTATCACTTTCCCTCTTTTCTCTCCTTCCATTTTTCATTCCCCTCCTGCTCTCCAATATCTGTTCATCTTACTGCTGCTTTCAGTATTTCTGCTCTTGTCTGCTGCTGTTTGCCATCTCTATTCCGTGTTCACCACTGGAAAATCTTTATCGCTGTCATCTCCTCCATTTTTCTTTATCATAACAATCCCTCTATCCATCATTTTCCTCTTCAGCTTCGTGGCACAAAGTATAAGCAGAAAAAACTGGGTTTAGATAAAAATCAAAGAATCATATTTTTACCATAAACATTAATTAATCTTGTTAATGATGCTAAAACAACATCAATAAGGTGAAAATCAGGCCACTGCACAAATACCCTGATTCTTTGTTATTCAGGAAATGATGCTAGAGTCACTCTGAGGTCAGACAGAATAATTAATGAGTACAATTAAAAATGTCTGCTCATCCCAGCCAGTTGAGGCTAAAAGTATATATTTATGACCAAAGCAAGATAACCCGTTAAGATGATAAATACAGAGCCATATAAAGAGGGGGGTGACAGAATTGAAAAGAAAGAGATAGAATGAGGAAATAGGGAAGGACAGATAAAGTGAAAGAGAAAATGACTAAAAAAAGGAAATGAAACAAATCACTTTCTGTTTCCCCCCCTGAGACATGATCAAGAGCAAATGTGGCCATAGGTCAAAACCTTCATAAATATGTGTGGTGAGTACTCACAGGGTCTCGCTGGAGGTCCTCTGTGTCTCGCAGAGCTGCCCTTGGCTTCAGCTGCACCTCATCGCTACATTCGTTGTCGGAGGCGGGCGGCGACTCAGCCAGATCCGGGAAGTCGTCTCTTGTCCTGGGGCCCCGGAAGCGGATTTTGTCCAGGCGCTTTAGCATGGTCAACACCGCGCACCTGGGCTTTACCTTAACATGGCGGACGGCAACCCTGCAGGGACAAGAAAGACAATTGGTGTCCAGTGGCAACATGGAAAACTTATTTTCCTCTGACTTTACTAAAAACCCAATATGTGGCAAAATATTATAGTGCAAACCCCTCCCTTTGCCGTCAGCACAAAAAATGGTTTAGTCCAGTTTAACCTACACAGAGAGCTCGTGTAATTGTGTAAGTTCCTGTAACTTTTTCTCCCATAGTAAAAATAAATTCATAGCATCTCCTCACATTTTTACTGCAGTGGAGAACCACTTCAAGAGCCTGAGAGTGAGAGACAAGCTATATAAAAAAGGAAAAGGGAGCATTATCTTATAATCAAGGTTGTCCTTTATTCAGGCCAATACAGTATCTTGTCACAGTCTATATTTGGGGTTAGTTAGACCCAGAGAGGTCTAACAGGGAGGCTTTGACCTCTGTTATGAAACTGTTATGAAGTGTCGATAACAGAAATCCAAATTGAGTTCTTAGTGTAGTGTTGCATAAAATGTTCCATCAGCGACAATAAAAATTATTTTTATTTTCTGAAACATGTCATGAGTTTATAAAAAACCTAAAATTGAGAAAAGTCATTAAGTGTAAAGATTATAAAACAATCTTGAAGAGGGCTCTGGATCTTTAGGACCCCAAATACAACATAAGCTTTAAGGGAAACATAGTTTTAGGATTACCGACAACAAAACGTCTCTTTAGAATAACCGCAGCAATGTCTTGGGGTTTAAGACAAAAGATAGCATCAGCTTGTGTTGGATGTTGATCATTATCAACACTTTTCATTTTCACCTTTGAAAAGGAAAATGAAAGTGATAGTTCGATATAGACGATGACTTCTAGTTTTACTGTGACAACATAAATTATTTTATAAATGTAGACGTTACATGTCTTTAGTTTTTAATGTTGGAATGCATCTCACAGCAATGCAAGCTTCTCACCTTTAATGCTATTGATGCTAAAAACCTTGTCAGTATTTGTGAAGTGGTCTCCCCTTCAGCCTACTCAGGAGATGGAACCACTAACCCTGTTAGACCCATGACAGCCACATCCTTTCACTCCTCCGCTAAAAACGGTTGAGAGTAGCAGATCTACTGACCTCATTTATTGATTTGATTTTCATAGCAAGAGCAGTGGCAGTGGCTGGTGAGAGGTTTTGAAAAGCTTAATGGTTGTGTTTTGGTATCAAGGGCCTAGATGTAATAATGACAGATGGATCAGGGGGGTTGTTTGTGTCATCGTACACAGACGCGCAGGAGTCAGGCTACTGCAGCGTTTCCTCTGCATCCAGCCGCAGTAGTTTGACACTGCAGTAAAATTAATCCCACTGACAGAGACAAAATACAGACAGGAGATTTTTTACCTCATTAATGCTCACCATGAGAAAGGAAACATAAGCCAACTACAGTACAAGTGTGCTCCAGAGCAAGATAAGCATCAATGTGGGAGCCAGGTTTAAACAGCAACACATGCTAAACTGCTACCAGTTCATGCACGTTACCAGCTTATCAAACTCAGAGTACACCCCAAGTGTTGACTTTCTATCCACCACTTCCATTAGGGTCTTTCTTTGAATGAGAAGTGCTGACTGAATGAAACGACAGTGGGATTCCCCTGTAGTACTCTTACTGTATGAGCAGGTCATTCCTGATTTGACTGAATGCAGTACGTCAAAAGAATTCTCTCAGCGATCCATTATCCTTTTCAACAGCTGAGCATGGAGCTATAGAACAAGTAGTAAACATGATTTGTGTGATTTGTGATCTGGGAAGGGATTAAATGTAGTTCTTCTTGATGAGTAATCCTCAAAGATTACTTAATCTGCTTGACTAGATGACTAGCTCTCATGCTGCCAAGATGGTTATCAACTGATTAACTGTAGGACCGTTTTTTATGAATGACTGGCTAACTGATAAGCTGAATGGTTGACAGGCTTATTGTCTGACTAGCTGACTGATGGTTTTCTCATTGACCACACATTCATTAAGGTGTTTAGGCTGATGAAATGAATGAAAAGAAGGTCACTGACCCACTCAATATCTTTTTTAGAATTTGATCAAGCCTCACCACTCGCAGGACCTAGAAGTCAATCTGGTCTGCCATAACAAAGGACATTCCAGCGCTCTTATTCTGCCTGGTAACTTCCTGTTAGTGATTATAATTTTTTAAAGTGAAATTGCCAAACATTCATTGTAAAATGCCAAACAATCAATGGTGACCTCAACCTCAATGCAAGAAATCCAGTTTGTTTGAACTCTTCCAATTCCACCAAGATCAATGGTCCAACTAGAAATCTGCTGGAAGTTTGCTGATGAATACCAAAAGGGAAAACCCAAGACTAGCTGTACTGTATATGTACTGTATATGTGAATGTTTTCTTAAAACAAAGCAAGTTTTCCAGTCATTCTGTTACAGAAAAAACAGCTCCAAAAATAATTCTAATGCCAATACATAACCCTTACTATTTGCTATTGTATTTTGATATGGAATGAAGTGTGTTCGATTGCCTTTTCCCTAAAACACTTAGGCCAAAAAATATCTTTTTACATTATTCTGATTCCTGAATTATTAGATAATTAATTTACAAGCAGAATATCAATAAATTCAGACACTAATGACACTTATTTTGAGAGAAGACATGCAGAGACTAAAGTTTTCCTAGCACATTTCAAGAGCACCGTATTTGTACCTTAATTAATTTGAGAGAGCATGACATATTCTACGCAAATACAAAGTACAAACTCCATTTCTCTAAAACCGGTTCCTCAATTCTGCTTTCACTGCATCTCTCCATACATCCTCAGGGACTTAGGTGCAAGGAAAAGACAGAGGGAGGGAAACGTTGATAATATTAAGGGAAGGGAGATGCGCCCAAAGGTAAAACAACAGACAGACAGGCATAAGGGCAACAAAAGGTATTTGTGCATGACCTTAAATTTTAGAAACAAATATTGTATTTCCACGTGTACACAACCCACCTACAGGGGCACAAATAAATGGAAATTACAGAGGTGACTGGTGGGTTGATCTTTCCTCCCTGAGGGGTGAATGGAAACATGGCAGGTTAATAAACACTTCTTTCCACTTGTCTTGTCGAGACACCTGCCACAATGAGAACTGTTCTCACAATAACCACCTGAATCCACTTACAGCTAAGTCAGCCATTGGTCAAGTCAAACTACCTACGGTCGCCTACCATCAAATCAAGCCATAACTATAGTGACGAATGAAAGCATCAGATGAACATTTACCTATTCAAAAATGAACCAAGAAATTGATTCAGAGTTCCATCAAAAACCTGTAAGGTCTGAAAGTAAATGTTAATATTAATGAAGAACAGCTATAATATGTAGAAAGTATTTTTTTAAGAGCACCTTCCATGTGTCCAAGCTATTCTTTGCCTCTTTCACTGTGGTGTTCTTCAGTCTACCTCTCTTTTCTTTATTTCCTTTTTAATCCAGACACAGTTTCAACCACATCATTCTAAATAGAGGATGAAAAGATGAAAAGAGAGGACAGGAGGAGGAGGAAGAGGAGGTGGAGGAAGATGAAGGGGCTTTAGCTCAAGGTCTGATCACTGTTGATGTTACTGTGGGGACACACACAAACAGCCTCCATGAGTCATTTGCTCAGCTATGTAGAAACACAAAGACACCTCCATCCACTTTTACCTTATCGTAAGTCACTGTTAACACACCAGATAAGGCAAAGGCAAATATATGCACACACACGTGCATTCAAAACAAAACGACCATGTTGCCACACACACAGACTCATAGTGTTTGTTTATAACTGCATACATTAGTCAAGGGTGAGTAGTTTTACAAGCCCAGTGTGTATCCCCTGTACAAGCCTAATATACTGTATCTGAGTGAGTGAGAGTGTGTGTGTGTGTGTGTGTGTGTGTGAGTGTGTGCTTATGTCTGTCTGAGTAATCTTCTGTTAATGACCTGTAGTAGCTGGAGGTTACTCATGGCCAAAGAGGTCACACTCGCCGAAACAGCCAATCACAGTCATTCGCGGATCTTGGACAGTTTGAGTCAGTCTAATGACCTTTGTCCTACATGAGTGTTTCTCAATTTTATAACACAAGACAATTGAGGAAAAGTCTCATCTGAGGCTGATTATTATTTTGGTCACTGATTTATCTTTTATGTCACTTTTTAAGAAAACATGCCAGACATGGGATGGTTCCAGCTTCTCAAATGTGGGGATTTGCTGCCTTTCTCTGTTTTGTTCCAATGGTAATAGAATATCTTTTATTTTTGGAATGCTGGTCAGATTCTTTGAATTTGATTTTTTTTTTTTTCATAAACTAAAAATCCATTCTTGATACTACCAATCATTTTTGATAGTATATATGGATAACGTTTTTGTGCAATAACCATTCAATGCACTTCACAACCATATACTGCTTTTCATTGTTAGTGGTAGGGTCTGCCATTCCCTCGCTACATTATAATTCACAGGAAACAATGAATGCATGTAATCCAGCATAATTTCATCTCATTGATATCAGCCTCACTGTTCACTGTTCACTCTCTTTATACTGTGTCAGAGCTATAAAAAGCTAATGCTAATGCGCACAGAACATCCTACTGCTGTTACTTTACATGAAAATGTTCAGCTGAAAAACACATGGGGTGACTGTAACTGTGAAGATGCCGCAGCAAATGCAATGTATTTGTCACCCTTGTTAGTGCAAGCCACAAATATGTATGTAAGAAAAACAGCTTGGTCATTTTCAGCAATTTCAACAACATACTGTTGCTTCTCTGTTGTATTTTTGAGAAAAAAGCTGTTTAAGGTGTGTTTGCCATAGTATTAAATTGCACTTGCTGTTACCACGGTAACCATACGTGTTCCCATTTCAACCAGGACTAAAAAATCTTAAGGATTATAACTTTGATCTAAGATGTCCACTGTTGGTCAAAAATATTCACAATACCTGACAAGAAATAATATTATTTCTATGAATTATTAATAACAGTTTCATGAGTATGATCACAGCATTCTGCAATATAACTCTCATTCTAGCTGAGGAGCCTGAGATCACAAGCTTATTACAGACTTAGCATACAATATTCAGACATACAAGCTTTTTGGTAACAATTATAATGCATGTTTTATGATCTATACAGTCATCACGGTCTTTTATGTACATTATTAGTATCATCTCAGTATCAACTTGTTTGGCTTATAATGGTTGGCTAATAAACCTGCATGTCCTCTGTAAGGCAACACACTTATCTCATTTGAGTAACTAGGTGCATGACCTCACTGTCGCCCCTGGTTATCTACATATTTAAGAGGATACTGGCTTGGTATAGCCACATGAGATGGGAGTGGTTCTTTCTATAATTACATCCTATTTCACTGTTGTTTATCAGCCATGCATGAAAGAGAAGGGGGGAGCAGTGGATGCACACAAACAGGCACATACTGTTGAGCACAATAAAGGCTAGAGCGATCGCACAAGTAGGCCACTTTTTATGCAAGTGTATTTTCTGGGACATTAGGCAGTCAGGTTTTGTTTCACTAAAACAGAAAGTTTGACAATAACTACTTGTTAGGTAGAAATGCCAGTGCTGTGTTTCTTCTTTGGTAACTGATGCAAACCGCGTTTCCTTTTACAGATGCTTTCGCTCAGATGTGCTACATAAAACCATGAAAGGCCATCCTGTCATCATCATCACCATCCTCATCCATGGTGCTTAGTTTTGGCAGAAACAAGGCTCAGTACAGCAAGAAACTCGCCTGTGGAGCTATTCTCTAATGCAACAAGTTTCACAAGACACCCAGAGAGACCCAGAGAGAGAAGGATTAACATGACCCTTAAATATCTCATCTGCCAGCACTGACCAGGATGTTCTGACAGGTGGCTGCAATTTTTCTTTAGTTCACATTCCTGCACTCATGATGAAGTGACAGGTGACAGATGATCCAGAAAAAATCTGAAATAAAGGCTGCCGCCTGGTGCCACTGTGAGAAGACAGAAAGATTAATATTTTTCAATTTTCAAACAGTTGTATCACCTCTCCCAGAAAGCTGCCAAATACAAGTAATGAGTATCCACATTCTTATTAAGATGGAACACAATCTCAAACTTGATATACATTGTTATTGTAAATGTTTTCATCAAGCCTCCTATCTTCTTTTTATTTGATGTGAACCCTGGGGATGGAGCAGGAGGAAGGGAGGAGGGTGCCGTTGTGATGGACTTTAATTAGACCAATTAGACACACTCTGCTTCTGTTTGTAGTTGGAGGCTAAACAAGAGCCTCAAGCCGAGAGTAACATGTACAAGTAGAGTTCCAGGCTGTCAACAAATTTGGGGAAAAGAGTAATAAGGAAATGGTAGGAACAAGAAGAATGCACTAGCTTTTCTCTAGCTCACTAATGCAACCCTCTGGGCAGCGTGTGGTTGGCTGAACAAGAATAAAAGCCAGTTATGGCACGCACTTTTCAAAGCCAACATTATGTTTGGGTTATTTTATGTCACCGCAGATTTTTTCATCATCATAAGTCATGTGCATGATGTGTATGGCATTGAACTGGTTGTAAACATCACTGATGTGCAAATGACAACAAAAAACTTCACCTCTGTACTGAGGAATAAGGTAACCAGTCTCCATTGGTTCTAAAAGACGTCAGAGTATATCTTAAAATTGTAATCATCATCATCAACACTTTTTGTTGTTACCCTCTAACACTGTCCTTGTACTCCCTGCCAGTCATGCAGCATCCCTCCTACTCTTCTGCTATTATTTCACCATGCAGTTATATAAACAAGAATATTAACAATCAATTCTTCCTTGACAACCCACCAATCTGCCCTCTCTCTCAGTTTGGATGGACAACAGTGACTCAGGTCAAAGTGTTATCCAAAAACTGTGTGGGGGGCTGAACAGAGCAAGATCAATTCAGGACAGGAAAGTAAAGCCTGTCCCCACTTCCCCACTGAATATAAACAGGGTGGGGGGGATTAATGTTGGTTTGACAGCACCTTTTATAACAGTGCTCCAAAATCTTCGAGCTTCCTGCTGTCCATGAACACACCACACCGTCACTTTTTCAAATAATTAGACACTTCCAGGTACATTATATAACTTTGACAAAAGATAATACAAGGAACAGGGTGATGTTTAATGTCTATCTTCACATATTTCACTTGTGGACTAGAGGTCAAGTTTCAAGTCTGTTCCCAGTGCACGAACATGAATGAAACACATGAATGGCTGCCTGACATGTATTTATCTAACACAAAGTAGGCTAGGCTATGTCATTGCTGGGGGGTAGTTAGTAGAGGTATCTAGGGCTTAGACACACAAAAAAGACAAAATGGTGCTGTTAAAAAGCGGCCGTGATGTGAGAAATAAAAATAAATAAATAAAATAAATAAATCTGTATAGACAGAGGACGACCGTTAGACTTAACGGCTTCGTCCAACAGTGCTACAGTTTGACGTTAGCTAGGCCAACTACAAGGCTGAATACTAATGTGGCCGTCAGACTTCAAGGCTTTAATTAAACGCAAGAGTTTGAAGTTAGGCCTCCAGTTAACTGTTTCAATAAACCCTCAAATGGTCGGACATGTTTGTTTTTTGTTTTGTTTTTGTTTTTTTTCTTACCTCTAACATAAAGGACGCAACACGAAAACCAAATAATTCGCGTTTTGCATGACCCCCGAAGAGACAGACAGGGTGACATAAAACAACACCCTTCATCATCTTTTTCTCGAACAGCAGAATAAAAAATAAGTGCTCTTACCCAGCACGTAAATCGTAGCAAAGTTTCATGAACACTGAGATTGCCTTTAGTCTGCTTTATCCTTCAGTACACCTGCTGCTCAGGACGTCCAAATTAGCGCCAGTCTCACGGCAAAAGCTGCTCACTCGGTCCATCCATCCCGACGATATCCCCTCTTTTCTGTTCAGCGACGGGCTAAACGCCGTCTCCTGGCGGGCAGACACTGACCAAAAAAAAAAAAAAAAATTGTAAAAAAAGATACCAGTTGCGTCCCCCTCCTCCCTGGAGAGAGCTGCCCTGACTAGCGCCGTCGGCCCGCTGCTTGCAGATACCAGCTTTGCCGTCGCCTCTTGTTGATTTCGCAGAAGCGGCCAAAGGAGCAGGGCCGAGGAAATTTCGTCAGAGTTCGGTGCCGCCGTCTTAAAGGGGCCGTGAACGCCGCCTCGGCCGCAGACGCCTCTCCTTACCACCGCCCTGTGGCTGCCGCCGTCACGTAGCGCTGAATTATAAAGCAGCTGGGTCGACAGTGACCGCATTATCATGTAATTAAGCATCAACCGCAAAGACGAACGGTGATAATTGTGCAGAAATATTATTCCTACCGACTCATGTGCTGCATTGAAACTCAGCTTCTTGCTCTCCTATTCAAACATATATAAAAAAAATGTTTGAATGCATATGAAAATGTCACCATTAGTCACCTTTCTTATAAGTTCTTACTAACATCATTTTGAAGAAACTCCTCTAAAGAGTAGCACAAACGATGACTCAGCTTAGTCTGCTTTCCCTACGAAATGTCACAGTTCTCTGCAGGACTTAGGAAATTATAAGGTTATTACAGACTGGTTTAATAATGTTTTATTTGCTGAGATCTAAATGCTGTTCCAAAGCTCTGTCTCTTTCCATCAAAGAAACTGTGGTGGAAAAACAATAAACTAAAAGCAATCCTAACAATTTGCAAGTTATATACATATATAATATACAAACACATTAATACATACGTACAACCGGAAGAAATACAGAGGGCATAGCATCAATGGCCCCAGTGGCGGTTCCAGCACTGACTCTGACAGGCCTCTTTAAATTGCAGTTCAACAGAATCTACTGTATAGTTGAAATATTACATTGAGTGTATTGAACAAGACTCTTTCTAATTTAAAAAAGGCACCATTTATTTTTACTATGTATGACCTCATAACCTATAATCTAGACCTACACTCGCAATATACAGGTATAAAGCCTACAGTGGGTGGGGGTCTAAGAAGAAGAAGCTCAAGCAGGCTGAATAGATGAATAAAGGCTTGAGTTTTTGAAGCACTAACCTTTGCATGGTTGTCTCGTCAGTCTGTGAGACTCTCCTCTGCTTCTTTAAGTAACAGAACCCAACCTTATTTCAGCCACTGTGTCTCTAAGTGATTAAGTGGTCTTGATTTAACAGATTCCTCTGGCAATCCTCTTGTCACTGCACTTACACTGTGAATGAGTCAAAAAGACAAAAAGGAAGAGGGGTTTGAAGGAGGGGGGGGGGGGGGGGGGGGTGGATAGAAAGTGAGAGAGAAACAGGAGGCGACTTGACTCTTGACCCCTGAGATGAGATCATAGATTACGGGGAGGTAATCACAAGCACTTTCTGTGTCCGCTGTCTGACTACCAATGAGGGCAATGAGGATCAGTATATAGTCTTGTCCTCACTAGAGCTTTGGCCTGGTTGTCCTGCAGCTGCCATTCTGACACCTCCTCACTAGCACCAAAATCACACTGTCAGCAGCCTACATAAGAACTCAACATGTTAGCATGAAAGTGGATCAGACTTTAGAGCATTGCCAGCCCCCCCCCCCCCCCTCACATTAATCTAGGTTTTCTATTCTGCATTTAAAACAGACAGAAAAAGTCATAGCTGTGTCTTACCATCATCCAGTTGCAGCTTCTGTTCCAACAATAAGTTCATGTTTGTGTGACTTGAGGTGCTACTGTGGGCAAAGACACATAGTGCAGGTTCAGAGTAGCTTCACATTTGTGTAGGCAAATGTCTGCCTGCCTGGATTTTCCATGTGCACTTCCCACAGACCTTACACAAAAGGATACATTTAGAGTCCTAGATTGCTAGAACATGTCCCATGATATTTTGCATCACGGATCAGATGATATGAAAATCCGCTTGGACACTGTATGAGCACAAGTATGATTCTAGCAAATGATATAGGCAATTTGTTACCACACATTAGAATAATGATCTATGATATGCACATTAATGTAACTATTGATGCAGCCTGCTATCTAAAGAATTGCTGGGCACCACTTGACTGGAGTGCTGAACTGTATGCTGGCAGGTAGAGCGTCTGTGCCATTATGTCTTTAAAGCACACTTAGACCTGCATGGACGTAGCGAGTTTTGTTTTGCTTTTTTTCTTTCAGGTAACATTGAACTATGTAAACTGAAGTTCATTAAAGAAGCTATAATCAATACTTCCATATTTGCAATAGATCAAATGACCGCTGTTGTGTGAATGGGGTGGCTTGTTGTGATGAACCGACAGAGAATTATTACAGGACACTTTCTCTCAGCTCTACAAACCTTTGACTTTTTATTGTCTTTCAGCTCTTTTGTTTTAGTTTTACTACCTACAGCTTTGCTGTTTTGACTCCCTGTCACGGCTCTCATCATTCAGCACTAAACAGCAGACTGCCAAAGTTACCACCCAGCTGGTGAACATGGAGCATAGCAGCGAAACAGCCAGATATTCAACTCAGATGTTGGTGGTGACCAAAAAAGAGCGAAAAGGAGAGTGAATATTGGACGTACTTTTGCCAGTTACCCAGAGACAAAACTCCAAATAAATGCTACCGTTGCTACATAATGACTGGATACGTACAGTGTAAATAGGCAACTGTTTCCTAACAAGTTCAACATATCAACTTCAAAGGTGATAAAGTGTCAGTACTGCGTTCACAGCTTGGTTCTGCTGCCCCCAAACAGTTTCTGGAGGTTTAAGCTTAATTGGCGAGTTCAAAATCTCCAGTGAGATTTTACATTTTTATGAGAGAGACTGTACAAACAATCTTTTTTTGACATGCTGTTCTAGAGGAGCTGACTCAATTCTACTGTTTTATTTATTTATGTTTGTTCAAGCCCGTTTACATACATGAGGGGGGCAGAATGTTGGAAACACTTCTCAACTCCAGCAATGATAACTGTCATATGTAAATCTAAGTCTAATCATATATTAGCATTAACAGTAATAAATGCTTCCATCAATATGTATGGTCAAAGTGGTTAATTGTTCAGCCTTGTATTGTATGAGTATTGTGTTCGATCTATCTATCTATCTATCTATCTATCTATCTATCTATCTATCTATCTATCTATCTATCTATCTATTCCAAAGTTTAGTTAAAATTATTGGGGTTTTTTTCAATTAAAACCAATTTATCACGAAATTATTTGATTCAATATGGAATCAATCTGAAATCTCTTAAATAATCTCTATTACATAATCATTTTGAAGCAATCAATCAACGGGCCTGTTGGCTCAGATGTAACTAAAATCTGTCTGTCCTCTTGTCTGTCTCTATGTTTTAGGCCTTTTATCTCATCCAGGTTATTTCCGCTGCATGCTGATGCATCATTGGAAATAACCCTGCAATACTTGATCTGTAAATACTATAAGATCCACTGGGAAACCACTCGGGATTTGCACAGTCACCAGAGATTACGCAGCAAACAAGAGGACTAATGCTTTCAGATGGGATTCCCCTTAGTCACGCTTAACACACACAAAAATGTTCAAATACGCACACGATGGGTTTCTGGCCCGTGATCCTCTTCTGATGTCTTCTAGCAAAACTATTGCTGTTGAGATTTCCCAAATCCTCCCTCTGCGCTCATTTAGAAACCCCGTAATAAACCTCTTAATCCCAAACCAGCATTTTCTAGAGGGTTGCACAACCACGCGTGTCTTATGCAACTGGCAGAGTATTCAGAGTCAATTATAGGACAGTTGGGAGGAAGGGGAGGACGGGTGATGAGGCTGCTGATGCGAAAAACATTTGAATAAGATGGTTGATTAAACACTGACATATCATTTGGGTCTAACAAATAATTAGATATGATTTCGGAAAGAAGTCTTTTCCAATAATGAAATACAGAAGATATAAATAACATCTATTACAGCTGATTTGACAGAGCTGTTTAAATTGGAGTCATTCCTATTTTTGTCATCTTTGTCACTGGTTGCAATACTATACTTCTGAGGACCTTAGATACGTAGCATTAAGTCCCTAAAATTAATTGTAACCATAACTTTAAACCTAAAGCCATCCCTAACTGTGAATTTAAAATTGAACCCTCAATGTGTGATGCATTTAGATACCAAAATATCTGTCTCCACGTCACTGACTCAGGTGGACACTCCAAAATGTCAGCCCATGCAGGGAGCAGCAGTTCAAGCTAGTTGAAGGAAACTGATTTATATTAAGTCTCTCTTTTTTTTTTTTTTTTTTTTTTTTTTTACAGAGAACTGCACAGCCATTTTTACGGCTACAAAAAGCAGGATTTTGTGTATTTTTTCTTCTTCTTCTCATTGTAACCTTAATTTCCAAACCTAAACTAGTGCTCCTGCCTGAAAGAATCTTTTTAAAGTGATAAGTCTGTTGAAGGAAGCAAAAGTGAGTTTTACTGCTTATGAATTCAGTTTTCTCCTTGTAAGAGAATGAATTTGGTGTTTCTTCTTTTTTTTTAAGTTGCATTTTTTTCATCCCTTTTTCCCTTTTTCATCCCTTGATCCTTTCTGTGACTCTCCTTTGCACACATAAAATCGCACACAGTCTAAATCAACTTTTACTTTCCATTCTCCACCAGCAGATGGCACAATTGTATCAGTCACCCTCTCTCCTCCGGCCTGGTCCCGTTCAGCTCGGTTCAGTTTGCCAACAGTGGCTTTTGAGAGTCTAAATTATTTAGTTTGCCTGGTTGTGATGGGACGGAGATAAAGAGGAGGGCAGAGGGTCGGTCTGATAGAGCACCGCGACTAGTTACCAGTGTCTGCTTAAGTCCTCAGGTTTCAAGTTGAAGGTTTCATCCCAAAGTGAGATATAGACCGCCTGAAAAAATGATACCTGTTTTAACAGTTAGTGACGTTAACTGTAGCTTCTGTAGACTTACTACTTACTACTACTCACACTGCCACTTACTTCATCTTTGCACCTTCTGTCACCTGAAGGGAGGACTGGCTTCAGTCGCCATAACAACTAGCAGCCCAATAGGCCTCTGAAACCTGACTCTCCCATCTAACCTTTCACTCCACCTGCTGACAATAATTTACTTGGCAATACCCAGTGGCAGCAGGCTCCATGTGTTTTTATAATGCACTTGGCACAGTTGCCATTTCCAGGCCCTGACATGGTATCTAACCTTACAAAAACCCATTACATCAATGACATGAGGGTGCCCCTCCGTCTCCCCAGTTCAAGCAAAAGGAGCACTCATGGTTTTTACGTCTCTTACGTTTTTTTTGCTCTTTGATCCACCACCACCAAAGTGCATCTCCCCTAATCTGGCGCATACGGCTGAAGACAAATTCCTACAGACAAACATTAAAGTGTCACGTGTCACCTACCGTGCAATGCCAGAGCAAAGTGCCAGGTCTTTAAGTGAAGTGAGCTGTGGAAAATATAGAAATAACGTGTGGGGGAAAGTTTAGGACTTAGCCGTGGCTTCTGGGGCATATTTAAAAAAGATTCAAACTTCAATTTGGAAATTATATTATTAATACTATATTTATGATTCCTTTCCAAATTAAAATTAAACTACTGCTTTAAATGAGATACTGGTCATGTAAAAAATATATATATATATATATAAATTTAATGTAATTTACATATTTAAAGTACACATTATTTATTATTCATTTTAATTAATTTTGACAGAAGTCCTTTCCTCAACTGAAAAAAGTCAAGAAGGTATTAATGTTCTCAAAAATAGCTCTGTGCAAACTGTTCTATAAGGATTAACACAGTCCCTCAGACAGATACACCCATACCTAAAGCCTCCTACCCTCTGATACACACAGATGTTTTAGTTACAACTCAGCAGTGAGGCGGTCAACCATTAACAGCCATCCTCGAAAGGCTGACTTCACTCTATAGGTTTACTCTGATCACCAGGCTTTAGATAGACTGCTCTCCCTACACATTACCTTGTATGGCCAACATCTCCATTGCACACACTGCCCTCCAGGGTGAACCTCTGTTTGAAATCAGTCACCTATGTTGAATTCTTTCCAGCTTTCTGTCAATTTATCTGTCCCTCTGTTCTTTCTCCTTGGCTACAGGATTATTCTTTACATGCTTTAGCATTAGCATTAAAGCCCCCGAAAACCTGGACTCGAGTATTAAGTTTTTCCACGATAAAATGAAATATTCATGAACAAAAAAAAAAACAAACAAAAACAAAAAACAAAAAAAAAACCCCAAATAACAATTATTGAAAAAAATTAAAAATAAAAAGACATGCATATGTATTACCTTAAGTTTAAAACTCAAAAACTCTGCTTTCTTTTTCAGAAATGTTTGGGTGACTGACAGTGGCCTTATACAAAAACATACACAAAATGCCCACCATCTGTCATCAGAAGTTGAGTCACAGGTTGCGGAATTCTGATTGGTCCAGGGAAGTAGGTGACACTTCAAACCAGCCAGAAGAGAAGAGCATGAGAAGAGCATTTAGTGCTGAAAACTCTCATGAAGAAAACAGTTTGGCAGAAAATTGTGTTTCAATGTCAGATCCCATCTCTTAGGGTAAAAGGTGATTAAGGTGAAAAAGGTTTTCCAGGGTCTATAAAGTAGATTTTTGAATTAAGGTGTTATGTGTACATAAGGAATTTAATTTTGTATATGGTATAAATCCATCCATTTCCAGAGGCACTTTTAGAGAGATCTTGATTGACTTTTTCTAGAATCCTGCAAGTCAGACCAGTTAAAAGCATTTAAACTGGAAAGTCTCTTGTTATCATTGATCAGGTTTACCTCATTTTATGAAGAAGAATTACTGATCTAAGTTACATACAAAATGGACACAACTGGATATTTAGCTTCTTAAAAGACAGAAATACACAAAAGAATCTTGATGCAGCATCTCTGCAGCAGCCAGGCTGCCAACAATTCCAACAACACTTCACCGACAAGTGATTACCTACTCTAAAACTATAAAGTGAGTGAGTAACGATTTCTGTTACTCATCACTTGTTGTTACCTAATTCTTTGGGTTGTGAACAAGTTTCAGCCCGCCATGCTTCCCTCCAGCCAAAAGACATATAAAGGCTACAACACAGTTACAAATTCATCATGTCATCTTTAATTTTACAGTCACAATCATCTTTTCTTTCCAGTGTCTTAAAACCATAAAAAATAAATATACATTATGTTACAAAATATTTCCAGTGTCTTGGATCAATAGAAAAAAACATGGACATTTATCGGCAGCATTGACTGCATGACAGCAAAACACTGGGGGTATACAGTATGTATGGTACAAAGGCATTCAGTGAGTGGTAAACCAGACTTTAAGTTGCCTTATACAAGTTGAAAAATGCATTAGAGCTGGTGTAATTTTCACTTTGAATTCAGATTCAGAAGTCCAGTGATGAAAAAATACTTTTTATTCAGATTAAAGGGTTAATTAATATCAGTTCTGGATTAAAGGGGCTACCTGTAAATTTTCTCTGCTGCTGAACATGCTTTCTTGCCAGTAGTGAGTGATGGTGATTGTTGCTTGACATGAGCTTCGGCCATTGTTGTGTTTACAAGACAAGAGGTTATAATACGCCCTTTGAGCAGCACTAAATCTTCAGGGCAGATTGGTGGCTACAGTGACTCGGTATCAGAAAGTGACGAGATAGGCCGGGGCTAGCTGGTTAGCATGCTAACCTTTGTTAAAGAATAGACGTGATAGAGACAAGAGTTAACGTTGTTTTTTTCAGACTGGTAGGTAAACAACGTAGCACCAGCAAAACTTACAAATAGCTCCTTTAAAAATGCTATAAACATGAAATCCATCTTGTAATTCTGTGCTTTTCTTTTTTTTTTTTGGTTTGTTTTTATTTTGGAATGAAACTGAGTTCAAAGTGAACTGACCCCAACCATAGTCTGCACATTTACTGTATTTCATGACTTTGGTAACCAGGAGTATGTGCTGCATTGAGCAAACAGGCAGGACGGACACTGGAAAAGAAGGCTTCAGGTTCATAGTGCTTGAACTGAGTTTTCAACAGAGGGGGAATTTCCCTCCATTCAATATAATTAATGTTCATTTAGGCCCTATTGTGTGTGCACGTACTTGGGACAACCACACACACACAAACATAACAGTCCTGCATTTGTTATGTGTGTGTATGCGTCAGAGAGTGTGTTACATCACCTGAAAGCCCACTACAGGCTAACGCAGTACGTGTGTGTGAGTGTGTGTGCATGTGTAAGGCCTCAATCCAGGATGAAGGCACACAGATTATTGTTCTCAGTCGATTAAACCAGCATATCAAGTGATTTTCACAATCCCGACGTAACACAGGCAATCGATTTTTAGTTTCGAAACTTGTCCTTGCTACAGCTGAAATACAAAATAGATCATTTCTTCTTCACCTTTAACAATATCTACACATTAATTACACTCTAAATGCACTGCATCGAGAGGCTGGGGTAGCCTTTCTTTGAGTTAAAAAAAAAAAGAAGAAGAAAAGAGCACTTGGTGTCTGATAGCGCTGTTCGGTATCAACGAGTTGGAAGTGTCCAAAAGTCAGTGAGAACAGGTTGTTAGCTTTACGTCTGATGACCCTTTAAGGGACTTGTAGTCCTTGAAGTCCTTTTGGACTACATATGAGACTGTACCAGCATGTATGGGTTCATGCACAGTGGTTATACATCTGCTTTTCTCCATGAGAAAATCCGAAAGTACTGTCCAGCTTTCCTAACTTAACCCGCTGATAAGGAAAGCAACATAATGACCCCTCATAACTGTGATTATTTTGGGACTTGCAATGCATTCTGGGGGCATTCTTTCTCTTCTGACTCTCTGTCCCCATTTCCTTTAGTGGTTTTGGCACACATGGCTCCATTTCATCCTCTCCTGGTACAGTCCAACACAGCATTCCCTTTATTTTTTCTCACATCTTTTCAGTATCTCTGCTTATTTTCTTGTCTCAGGCAGTCTCTAAGTCTGCAATTAATACTGCTCTCCAGAGAGAGAGGGAACACGAAAGGAGGGGTGGATGGACAGATCAGATAATCTTCAGCGTCCCTCCATCTTCTTTTTTCTTTTCATTTCATTCCCCTCACTCTTGGCTCTCCTCCCCCAGCGGTTTCTCCTGCTCATGCCTTCTCTCACAAGGGCAGGCTGGTCTGGGTTTTCCTAACAGGTCAGATCGAAGTCTCGTTACTGCCACTGTTAGCGGAGGGAGTGGAGGGAGGGAAAGAAGAGGGATGGTGGGGTGGGGGGGGGCGGGGGTGGGGAGGGGGTTGTGCGGGGAGGAAGGATGCGAGGAGAGAGGAAGGAAGGTGAAAACATGCAATATAAAAATGAATGCAGGGATGCAGGAAGTCATCATGCAGCATTTAGGGGGGATGATAAAATTATGTCATGCTATAGTCGAAGGAATAGGTTCACATTTTGGGTCACATGCTTATTCGCTTTTATGCTTGGAGTTAGATAAGAAGACTGAGGCCACTTTCATGCCTGTATGCAAAACAGGAAGCTAAGCTAAGCTAAACTAAGCTAAACTAAAAAAAATCCCTGATGGTAGCTTCATATTTAGTGCACAGACATGAGAGTGGTATCAATCTTCTTCTGAATTTCAGCAAGAAAACAAAGCATATTTCTCAAAATATGAAACTATTCCTTTATCCTATTATGATACATGCATTGTTGACATATTGGCCAACTAAGATGCTATTTAGTCACATGGTTGCAAACTCTGATTGATTTTGAATCCTTTTTTTTTTAAGCGATTCAAATTACATGAATAAATGACAAGGAGGGTGTATTATTCATTCATTCACACTTCATTCAATTTAACTTTATTCTTACTGGTGTTTTTATTAGGACAAAGAGAGATGTCAGCTGATAAAATTATCATAATTGTTGCATGCCAGCATTCTCTCAATGGCTACTTACTCTGAGTCGGACTCATTGCCTCCATTGACCGTCCCTGACTTCAAGTGCATGGCCACTCCGCCGTTGGTCTCCCGGTAGATGCCCGCCGGCGGGGGCCTGACCGGTATCTGAGGCCGTGGGGCGACGGGCGGCTTGATGAGGGAGCTGTTGTCGTGGTTGCCGGGTCGATTGCCGTCGTTGGAGGCCAGAGAGGGCGGCTGGGACGTGGGGGTCATGATGTTGATGGAGGACGGGGGCGGGGAAGAGGTGGTGGTGTTGTTGTTGTTGGGGGGAGGGGAGGTGATGGTGGGGGAGTTGTAGTCGCTCAGCTTCTCCCTCAGACGGTTCTTCATGTTCTTGTCGGTCAGCGGAGGAGGGTAGCTGATCTTGTTCTTTAAGATGCCTGAGTCGGACAAATATGAATTCCAGTTGAATCAAATAATGTTAATTAGTTAATTGATTTAATCCAACTGAATTCTCTTCCCTTACCTTTTCTCTGCTCTGGTTGATGGTTGCTGTTGCTGTTGGGTTGGCCAGGGGGAGCTGTGTCTTTAGCATTACTAGGTGTCTGTCTGTCTCTCTCCTGGAGCATCTCCCTCTCTCTCTCACCAATGTGGTTAAGCTTATTTTCCGGGTGCAGTTCCACATTCACCTTGGTCTCCACCCTCAGCCTCTCTGCCCCGCCTGGATCCTCGCTGTCACTGGCAGTGGTGGCCTCCATTGGCCAGTACGGCTTCATGTGATTGGGCACAGACTCCACTGGTGGGGGGAACAAGACATATTTGAAGCAGCAATAATAAAAGAAGATTCCACTCAGATTCTCCTACAACTGTGTCAAGTATTAAGATACTTTACTGAAGAAAAAGTAAGTAAGACCACACTGCTAAAAAGCTCCATGACAAGTGAAATGTACATGTGAGTATGTAAGTAGAGTGTAAAATATGTATTATTAGAAAAATGTATCAAAAGTACTCATAATGCAGAAAAATGACCCCTATCAATATGCCTGAATGCTATTATACAGTATATTATATAATATATAGAGTGTTTGTTTACTGGTAGTATTTCACTGTCATAGCTGGTCAAAGGAAGCTGTTTTTAATGTATTATGTACTTTGGAGGAGTTTAATCTATAAGAATACATATTTCTATATATTCATATCACATTTTGTATATACAAGTTAATCTGAAAAGTACATATAGATGTCAAATTAAAGTAGTGGAGTAAAAAGTATACTACCCTGTAGCATGTTATGAAAATAAAAGTGTCTCAAATTGGTACAGGCTCAGCTGGACCATGTCTATACCTTTAGGCGTGCTGTGGACGGGCTGCCTCTCGTTGTTCCACTTCGGCTTGACGTCGATGTCGTCGTCCTCGCTGTCAGAGGAGTGGGAGGAGGCGTAGGAGGAGCTGTGTTCATCCACTGACAGCTCACTGTCTGAGTCAGAGTCTGATGGGAACAAGGAGGGAAGTTACAATAGAAACTTAACACCTAATGCTGACACATGAAAAGCAAAAGTGAACTCACCATCTCCCTTGGTGCCGTTTCGGTGGAACAGAGGTCCATCCAGATCTGTGTGTCCTTTAGCTGTTCCTGAAGAGACACTGGGCTTCTGGCCAGACTCCTCCCTACACAGATAAAGACAGATACAGCAGGGAGGCGAGAGAGAAATGGGAGTGGAAAAGTAGAGGTGGAGATTAAGAGGAGACAGAGAGGGGAAGTAAAGCGTCGCTGAAAATTAATTCAAGCCCAAACTTGAGGTTTGAGACAACTAATGTATAATCAGATATCTCTCATTAGAAAACATCTGCCTCTGTTGATGGCTTCAACAAAGACTATAACAAACAATACAATGTGGTTTAGGTGTGCTTGTAGCAGGTTAATTAACTGGCTGCATGATCATCAACAGAAAAACACATCTACCACTGATGGATAAATGGAGGGGAACTTGTTAGACCTTCATTATTGTCTGCTTTAATCTATTAATGGTATAAATATATTAAATGACACATTTTGAGAATCAGTCAAACATACAAAAAGCTGACAGTAAAAAAACTTGCAGCAGCTTTTGTCTTTTATTCCCTAATTTTATGCATCATTGATTACAAAATTAGAGGGTGAACTTGTTCAATCATTCCTCTCCTCTCTTCTCCTCTCGCAGCTGTTTATTCCAGATTGTATTGAGATGTTGACTTGAGGGCAGAAATGCTACTGAAGACTCTGCCCTGTCTGATGGCTGATCTAAGAGGAGCTTCTGGAATTAGCTGAAAACATGCCAACAGCCACAGGGGAAAGGCATATGTATGGCTGTATTAGATTCCCTCTTCCAACAGGTACAGTCCCAGCTCTTTCTCTCTTTTTCTCCCATCTCTCTCCAGTCTCCTCCTATTTCTTCCCTATTCCTTTGCTCTTACACCGTCTCTTTCGCAAAGGCAGCACGCCACATTGCTCCCCGCTAGCGTTTTTGCTCTCAGTGACCCTACTGTCAGTTCACATTACCCAGATGACAGTTTTACAAGTCGAGGCGTACAGTCAGACCTAACCCTGGTTCTGTAAAACTCTGTAAAACACCAGGTATATGTAACACCACTCCACTGCAATGAAAACATGCCTGTGATACTCACACACAGGAGCGATTAACCAGAGCTGAAAAGCGTGGGAGAGATATATCTCAAAATGTCAACTTTTTAAAGGTTAATCAGGAATACACTTGTCCTGTTGCTCAAGTGCTCCAAACTAATTAAGTAAGTTACACACACTAAAACTTTTACACACTAAAAAGAAATTCTCAGCTCAATAGAGTTTTTATAACCTATATTTCCCTAAAGGCTGTTACAAACAGTAAGAGAAAGACATGTTTCCATGTATTTCATGTAACACTGCCAGACTTATATAACATGTGATATTTTGATGTATTTTACAAAGGCTACAAGTTTACAACTTGTAACATACAAAAAAGATATTGAGTAGATATTGCTAAAATATATTTCTTGTAGTCAAAAGCTAACATTGAGCAGTGGACATAATGCACAATGCTGCATGTATATCAGGGACATTAACGCTTCTTGGTAAAATGAGCTAAAACTGCATGAACTTTAGCAGATGTAACTACTTTAGCTAAAACTAAC
The DNA here is from genome assembly GCF_046630095.1 of Trachinotus anak. Lineage (NCBI taxonomy): Eukaryota > Metazoa > Chordata > Actinopteri > Carangiformes > Carangidae > Trachinotus > Trachinotus anak. The sequence goes on along the minus strand of NW_027273869.1, from coordinate 7,498,042 downwards.
ACAGTTTAAAATGTGTTTATTGAAACTAGTTGAGAAAGATGTGGTTCAAGAGTTGATATAGCTAGTTTATATACATCTGAGATGTACATCTGATAAGTAGTATACATTTTTATACTAAGGGATAAAAAGTATTTTATCTATCTATCTATTTCCTGTAAAGCAGTTGTAAGCATACTAGAAATGTGCTAGGTACATGATGTATACGAATGAGCTAACACTGAGCAATGGACACAATGTGATATACAGTAAACTGAATACACTTAAGTTTTTTATTTCTTTGACGTAATAGCTTAAACTCCGATAAAGCCTTTTACTTTTCCCAATAATTTAAAACCGAGTTATTTTAGTAAAAAGAAAAAAAAAAAGAAAAAAGAAAAAGAAAAAATTCAAGAGCGAAAGACTTTGCATTAGCAAAGTGCTAGGTGCACCTAGCTAAAACCTGGCTAAACCAATGCAGTGTAATGCAAAAGCCCTGCCATAAACCCCCCCTTTCATTAAGGTTATAATCTTTTTGTTGAAACTGTCTTGAGTGTATACTAGGCATCTCTATTCAAGTGCTTTGAAGCTATATCACATTAACATCAAATTATTCAAATTTAATCCCAGTGTTTCATTATACTCTGACAGTTTGTTCTTGTTTTACCATTCTTGTATACATTCATTAGTCATCAGGTCAAGAAGCGTGCACTTCAGCAACACAATGCACCATCAGTTTAATTTGTGTATACATAGAACACACAACAACAAAAGTATGGATGAATACTGTGGATGGATCTAGAATAGGTATCATGTTGCCTGGGTGTCTGTGAGAGCTGGTACCTGTATGTCTGTGTGGGGTTTTTGCATCAAAGCCATGCGCCATGTGCTGGCAAAGCTCAGCCTGGTCTTTCATGCAAGCAGAGTTTCTGTACAGTGGAGGTGCCTTTCTGTGGCAGCATTCATGTAAGGGAGCAAAGAAAGCAATACCCTCAAAACGTAGAGAAACCCAACAACTTGACTTATCCCGAGGTTTGGATAAGGCTTAGAATGAGGACAGGGTGACAGAGTTTGACTGTCAAGTGTGTGTGTATGAAAATACGGGCTTGGGGGTGTGTTAGTATGTGTGAGACATTTGGTGCATCAGCAGACATGCTGGGGGGATGACAAAGAAAGAAAAGAGAGAGGAATCGTTGTCTGGTCCAGACAAACAGACACACATGCGTAGACGTACACACACTCCCCTTGCAGCAGTGTAGTAAAAGCAGCCATGCAGTCAGTGAGGGTGTTGTACCTGAGTGTGTAAGCCAGGTAGCTGCTGCGGCTCTTAGCTGACCTGAGCGTACTATCCAAGGAGACAGTAGACTCTCCGATGCCCGAGCGGTACAACGGGCCGTCTTCTGTGTATGTGTTGTTGCAGTTGAGAGAACGCTGAGGATGGAGGGATAAATTACAAGGCTTTTAGCTTTTTTTAGCATAAAAATCAGTGAAATTAAAAGTGCAAATACAACGACTACACATAAAATTACATATTAAAAAAGACTGATGCCAAGGAACATATTACCTTAAAAAGAAGCAGCAAACAAATAGGACACAACATTGTGTAAAATGAGCAGCGTGTGGGGACATATTTGTGTGTCCTTTCACTCACTGTGAGCAAAGACGCCCTTGTTGTGCTGGACTCGTCTGGTACACTCTTCTTTCCTGTGAGGACGTTCTTGAGGTTTTTCCTCGCCTCTTTGTTGAAGACCACATGGAAGAAGAAGATGAAGACTCCCTGTGAAGACAGCAAAGGAGATATTATGGATTACAACGGCAGAGTACGTATGACAGGTGGGCTGAACCTATGTCCAATGAGCTTTAATCCTTAGCAGATGGCTCTTAGATCTTAAAAGAAAATGTGTGTAGAGTATTGAGAGATCTTAGAGGTTAAGCATAAACACTGTTACCTGCAGACAACTGAAGACAGCAAAAAGGTAGTGGAAAGTCATTACGTCGCTGTTGACTGCCATTAGCCCGAGCAGCCAGGTGGCACTGATGAGTAGCAACAGGAGGAAGGCCATTCGTAGTGCGGGACTGAGGAGGCAGAGACACACGTTATGCTGAGATGCACTCACGAGATCAATACTGATTATTATGTAACAAAAATGGAAATGCCAGGGTTAGATTAATGTTTGGATGTTGTGCTCTATGAGGTATCGTTACTGTGACAGTGAAACCTACATCGCTCCTGACTTCTCCACAGCCTTCTGCCTGCGCCCACAGGAGGCTTTCGCAGCAAGGATGAAGATCACGATGTTCACCTAGAGGGAGAGGGTTGGCAGAGAGAGTTAGTTTGTTTCATTTAATTTTACTTCGATACACACAGTGTAATTTATTTCTGATTGTATATTTATGTGAACTCATGGGTATGTTTAACTACAGGCCATGACTGGTTAGCCACATTGCTGCACTACAGGTGCATTTCAAATCATATCTTATTTCTAATGAATCAGTGACAGTTGAAGCTTTGAAGGTTTGTGGTGTGTTTTAGGTGCAAATGCCCGAAGACCAAGCCGTCTGTGGACTAATTTAAGTCATGCACATACCAGGACGACTACAAAGATGGGTCCTGCGAAGCTCCAGATGAGTGTGTCATGAACAGAAAGCCAACAGAAATCTGGGTTCCCATATCCCTGAGGGTCAAGACCTACTGCCAGACCTGCAAACACACACACACACAAAATAATTGTCTGTAACACACACAGTTTGCTTTTTTGCCCGATATTAGTAATAGAAATTCATTCCGCTTTTGTCTTATTAACACATCGTTGATATCCAACTCAAGGCAGGATATATCTGTCTCCACATTTACTTTTCCCTCTGTCTCTTGTTCAATAATTTTCCCACGAGGATTACAGCCTCTTCAGAAGAGACAAGTCTTAGCAGGAATCTCCCTGACAACCTGCCATCTTCAATTGCTCTGTTTCCGAGCTTGTATGAGTGTGTTTGTGTGTGTGTGTCTCACCGGTGATGATAGCCGGTATGCCCCAGCCCATGGCGTAGTAGAACCTCATGTGGCCGTGGTTGATGTTGCGCAGCTCGGTCAGCATGCGGTAGATGTGAAGCCCCTCCACAAACATCCAGGCAAAGGTGCACATGTAGAAGTAGTGGAGGAGGATGGCGATCACTGTGCACACAAACTGGAGGGAGATAAGAGGGAGAGTCTGTCAGTAGAAGTCAATATTTTGATGAAATCCAGATGAGAACCCAAAATCCACTTTTGTCTTTTTGCAACCCTGCTACGACCAAACTTGTCCTGAACACCAGTAAATCCATCCATCTGTGTAATGTCCATCACGACATCTGTCTTTCTGTCAGTTAAAAAACATTTTATCCATCGATGAATAAAAATAATGGGACACAATTTTGAGAGCCATAACATCTACGAAGTCATTTATTACAACAATATCCACAAAAAGGCAGATTGTCAGCCTCGTAAATGTGAGGATGTGTTTTTTTTCTCTCTGATTTATAGCCATGTAAATCAAATATCTTTGAATATTGGACTGCTGGGCAGAAAAAAACAAGTAATTTGAAATGTCCTTTAAGCCTACAGGATACTGTGATGGGCAATTTTCTGGCATTTTATTGACTAAATAACTAATCAATTATAGGATCAATCAATAATGAATATAATCAATATTTTCACCCCTAATGGTAGTATACCACAAACGTCTTCATGACAAACTTCACCACTTTATGTAATGCAGGAATGATTCAGCCTATCCACACACTCCTATACCTCCTTCCCTCCCTATTTCCATGTCTGCTGCTGCTGTAATAGAGGAATGCAGTGTGTCAGGGAATGTCCCAGCAGTTGAGATACTATGTTTTAGTAAAGCTGTGTATTACTGTGGAGATCAGAAGAAAAGAGAGAGAGAGGGAGAGAGAGAGAGACAGAGACTTGACAGGATTATAAATCACTCTGCAGATGGCCCTGGGCACACACTGACAGCATTCCACAGTTTTGACACACACACACACACACACACACACACACACACACACCTACTCACTAGGACATGCATGTACATCGCACACAAACACTGAAACACAAACACCTCTGAATTCAGAGATGAAAAAAAACAAACACAGATGAAACTCTCCCTTTCTCTTGTTAAAACACCCTGAGGACTCAGCGTCTGAGCTCTACTAAAATTCATACAGATGCAGATAACGCAGCATGTGGTTAGTCTTTGTGCAAGTCACCCTCAGCCCAGTCAAAACACTGTGAGTCAGAGCATTTCTACTGGAAAACAAGACTCCAAACAATTCATGTGGAATCTGATTGATACCGTAGATCGGAGAACGACGTCTGATTGGTCAGAAACTGCTGTAAATAACCCTTGGGAGGCAGCTTCTTGGGCACCTTTACTTTCATATTCAAAACATTTTCAGTTTTGAGTCCTTGTCGTTCGTTATCGTTACTTGTTCTCTTTGTTTCGTTTTTTTTTTAAGAACTCTGTGTTGTGTTTAAAGATATATGCTGTAGTAACATGTAAAGACCACTGAAAGATTGTAAGTGATTTAAAGTTGTACAACCTGAACTGACTTGACTTTTTATCTCGGATTTCTTTCCACTCTGATGGTCAGAGCCAAAATTTACATCTGGTTGACGGCTGGCAGTTGGCAGTTACTACCCACCAAGGTGTTACAGGACTGGCAGTTGGACCTGATGATCTTGTGATGTCTTTGCATAAGACTGTGGACATCTGGTTTAGCCAGACTAGTCCGAGCTGACACGTTCATCTCAAAGCAAGACTGTCACTTTTGAAAGGGGACATAACACAATCTTCCTTTAACTTATGCAAAGTGGAATTCATATATGCATATTGATCAAAAGGTTTGCAAAAGAAAAATGGCAACGAGACGTGACACATGATAATGCGGCATTCACGTCACTGTCACATTTACAAAGCTACTTGTCACATTTTTGCAAAGTTTTAGTTTAGAACTAAACTCTGCCTGTTTTTTGTCCACTGTTTATATCTGTAGTGGTGTTTGCCCAAGACTTATCCATGATATCAGTTTTCCAAACCTCATGACATAAAAAAGTAGGTTTACCCATCAATTAACAGATTAATGATGTCTTCTGTAACATGCAAGAGATTTATCAAGTGAAAACTAAGAAGTTGTTCTGGAAAAACCTTTGCCAAGGCCTACCGCCCTGAGGCCTGCTTCTGGAGACAGGTACCAGTCACAGCATGTCTCCACTACTGCCCACGGAGGTGTGTGTGTGTGTGTGTGTGTGTGTGTGTGTGTGTGTGTGTGTGTCAGACTTCAAAGAATTCCCACACCTTGTGATCCTCTACTGTATGTCTAAAGCGCGCATGCATGTCTCTGGCTATAACTGTGACCAAACCTAAGCCCCAACTAGATTAAGAATTTGATGTAATTAGCTCATTAGACAGACTTAAGACTTTACACTGTCTCAGCCTCCATCCTACTTTAATTAAAGAGGTTTATAGTAACAAAGTTACATTTAGACTGGACTCTCAGGTCAGTAAAATCAACTTACGGGTGGTTAAATTTAGAGAGGGCTTTGGCAACCAGCACATTCCTAACTGTTACAGTCATTAGCTGATTATGTGTCACAACACATAATCTGTCAAATAAAGACAGACTCCCAGGTAAGCCTTTGCCCATTAGGCCTGGTAAAACCCCTGCCAGCACACCTTTAGATGGCTGCCTGCAGGCCAAACAAAGTATTGTAGGATGCCTTGTAGTTTTTAACATAGCAAACACCAGAATGAGAAATCTTTATCCTGCCACAAGCATGGGAAAAGTACGAACTGGTGTGCGTCTGTGTCATATGCATTTGCAGTCTATGTTGTTGTGTTTGTGGCTAATGTTTACTTTGTACACAAATGTCACAAACAAAGCAAGCTTGTAGAGTTTGCTTAACGTCACCAAACAACACCTTTAACTGCTGCTGCGATCCCTTAAACGAGTGATACCCAACCCCCAGGTACAGTTCCTGAGTGCCAGGGGGAAACACTGTGGAGTAGTTCAGCCACTTTAAAGAAACATAAATTTGATTTAAAAATATGTATCCAATAAGCCACCTGTAACACTGAGGATGCTTGAAGACTAGTTAGAAAGCAGGCAGTGAAGTCTAAACAGTTCGCTAAAAGTTCTGTTATGGGTAAATGGTTGAAATATTGAGCTAAGAGTATTGGATAAACACAGTTACCTGAAAGTAATGGATAATGTTTTAAATAATAAGCAAAATTGTACTGTGATAGGTAAATAGTTAACAATTAGTTAATAGATAAACAGTTGACAGAGTTAGTTAAAGTGCTGGATAAACAGGTGAAATAGTTAGCTGAAAGTAATGAATGCCATTTCAAATAATTAGCTAAAAGTAAAACATGACTTTTAGCTCATTTCAGAGACAGCTAAACATCACAGAGGGATAATATTTGAAATGTCCAACTTCCTCCACTATAAGAGGAAGAAGTACAAGTGCAAACTTCCCACAAACACCTAAACTGCCTGTTTTTTTCAAAACATTACTGTGGCAAGGTCCCCTTTGATATAATTCGTAGTGTCAAATATCATCTAATTTAAAATCACTTTAGGAGGACACATTTGGACTGTGATGGGTGGCGCTGATGAAGGGGTAATTGAGTTCATCTGACCGGGCTGATGGGGTACGGCTGACAAAAAACAAATCACTGCTTTTAACAGCGAGAACATGCTCAGCACAGTATCTCCATTGTACATATACCCTGTTCTCCGTGGGCTAAAAATACACTCACCGGGTTGTCGGTCTGGTTGATGCCAAGCAGGAAGACGAGCTCGGAGAAGAAGAGCGCTGCCACCAGGTTCCTATGGATGGCATGGAGGTTGGAGCGCAGCCGGCGTAAGAGGCACAGTAAGATGAAGGTGATGAGGAGAAGGAGAAGGGAGACTGACACTGTGGTGTAGGTGACGATCTTCAGGGGGAGAACATCACCATGCTGTGGAGAATGATTCAGGCATTGAGTCAATACAAGCAATTAATAATATAAAGCAAGCTTAGTTGAATGTTATAAATAAAGCTGGAATGATAGAACTTGAAATTAGCACCTCTCTCTTGGAGATATCCATCAGCACAGCATAGCTGGTCAGGTGATTACACTGACAGCTTATGTGGCTGTTGTTTCTATTCAGCACCTCGCAGCCTTTAGAAGACCAGCCGCCTGTCCCTCCGATCCTAAAGACGCCAACACACACATACAAACGCACAAACACATCAGTAATATACAACAGAACGCCAGCAACAATGTGACTCTGAGCTACTGAATACTCCCTGGTGTGGAAACATATCCGTGAAAAGTCCAACTCACGCGATGGAGTGGTTCCAGAAGACGCAGACAGGCTTGGTCCTCTCCTCTGTCTCCAGCAAGGTGTACTCCAGGGTGATGGGGGGGTCTAGGATGGGAGGGAGAGGCGGACCCTCACTGTGGACTGTGGCGCTCACTATGGCTGTGTTGATCACCGGACGGTTGGGGAGTCTGGAAACCCATGAAAAAAATAAGTATGACCTAAATTATTGATGTAAAGTTTTTAACCACTGAGCTACAGCAACTTGCAGTAGGTGATGCTGAAATCAGATTTTACCATAACGAACCCAAAAGTTGATTACATTTGGACATATTCTCTCTTATCCTATTGTTAACTTCCCACTCTTATCTTGGAAATATTTTCTGTCCTGTCACACACAGTATGAATACAGAGCACTCCCAGTTCTGCATGGGCCTACATAGTTTTATATTTGGTCCATGCAGGCAGTGATAAGTTGGTTCTTTCAAACACAGCTACAATAAATATTATGACATGTATTAACATTAAAGATGAAATATTTTCATATGACGTACAGTTTCTTCAAGAGTTTACAGGATATTGTGAGTTATAAACACACCAGTAAGCACTATAGAAAGTTTTTAGAGTTCAGATAGGGTGCGGGCACTTTTTCCCTGTGTGCTAAATATCATTCTTCATTCTTTGAGGTCTTGCTTGGAACTATTTAACCGTATTACAAATCATAATTCAATGCTAGGAAAGTACATGAGAAAGTTGGTATGCACTTCCTTGCGTTCAGCATCTGACAAAAGCATGTACATCGACATATAATGGTGCACTGGCTGTCAGTACTCTACCTCAGACTCCTGCGATCAGGGTCATATCTTTCCGGGAGCAATTTTCCCAGTGATTTGTACACTATCACCACGGCAACTGGCAGAGGGGCAGCTGGCTCGAGGTGTCGGCGTCTCCTATCAGACATTGTGTGCTCCTCCTCAACAGGGGGGTCAGTCTGGGTTGGAGGGGCCGGAGTGGGCTCCACTGGAGTAAACGGAAAGAGGATGAAAAGATAAACTGACTGACCCAAGACTGCAGTTTCAGCTTCTACACATATTAAGCTAGTGGGGCGTGATGCTACCTCTGTAGCCCTGAGTGCGGAGGTTGAACTGGGGGAAGTGGATGGAGGACCCGAGCTCTTTGGGATAGGCCTCCTGTATGTCCTGGAACCGAGGGAATGTCGCCTTTTCTGGATCCGACAGATCCAGGTAGTCCACAGTTAGAACTGGAGGACAGGCAGAGAGGACAATCGCGAGGATGATGTGGTGTGTATTAATGTGCACCGGCTTTACACAGTGTGATTTCTGTTCTACTCACTCATGTTGTCGGTAACAATGGTGAAGGGTTTCAGGTAGGTTTTCCTAACGTTCTGTGCCAGCGTGTTGGCGTAGTCCTCGAAGTTGCGGAGCAGATGCGCGGTGCCGCCCTCAGTCCTCTGGATCTGCTCCCAGTGCTCCTTGTTATCAGGATCCAGTATGGCGCTGCCTGCTCGCACCAAATTCTGCAGAAAAATAAACAAATGACATGAATGATTTAAGGTTGTATTGTTGAAAATTACATGACTGGCAAAGACACTACATTACAAGATAATGAAGCAAAGGTGGAAGTGAGATAACTAGAGTGATGGATCAAGTTGCCTTCCCAGTGAGAATTAACCAGTGGAGGGCAGTGTGCCACCAGTGCTCCCAGTGCTGCAGACTTGGTTTCACTAAATTGTAGTTTTAAGATCTTTTTTAACCATTTATTTAAGTCGTAATTTCTAAAGGTCATTAAATCAAAGTGGATCATTATATCCTGCTGCTTTTCTTTTCTACCTCATTGAACTCGGCATCCCTCATGGCAGTGAGGTCGAATCCCGCCTGCTGGCTCTCATACTGCAGCACGTGGTTCAGCAGCTGAGCGGCCGTCTTCACGTCGTTGCCATAGTAATGCGGGGTGTTGTTGGTGGCGCTGTTGAGCAAACGCACAATGGTCTTGGAGTGTTCACTGTTCATCCTTGAACTGTTGCGACGCAGGTCGTCATTCTGGAGGAATTGGGGGGGGGGGGGGGGGTCAAAGCAGAGGAAAGCTGAGTGGGCGCAATGAAACATAACAGAAACTGGTCAATCCCTGGATTAGTGACACTTTGAGAAGTTGAAGACTGAAGTATTAGGTTCAGGTTCAAACACAATAGGTGAAGTACTTGTTGAAATCTCCTATAGACTGGAGATCAAATTACACCTCATTAAAGACACATCAGCACTCTTACACTGCAGAGTATGTTTTAAATAAGTACCAGTAATCATTGTAAACAAGGACCAGTGCAGACAACCTGGATATTCTTAATACCCGAGTGGATTTTTAGCTTTAGCAGTTCAAATGTTTATTTTGACTTGTATTCACCAGTTTCTTTAGGTGGGAAAAGGTGACGGTGGTGCAGTTGAAGAGCTCAGGAGACAACCAGCCTTTCTCATCGCTACAGTGGCGGATGGCAGTACCTGGGAAAATACAAAAACGAAAAGAAAGGAAAATCAAGTTTCAGCTCAAATCAAGCTCCTCCCATTTATTTCCCAAACATACTGGAGGCAGCTAAGTTAATTCTGAAGTCATGTGAGCACAATATACTCACAAAATGATGTTATAGCACAATAGAAAAACCGATGAAGGTTGTTGAGGCTGTAGGCCTGAAAGGAATACCTGCAGACACTACTCAGGGCAATAAAACATCCGTTACAGTTAAACACCTGAAAAATGTAAACCACTTCTGGTCTTAGTGGTTTAAATATCTGAATCAACACTGAGTTCCAGTCTGAATCAGTTTGAGAGAAGACTTCATCCAAATGCGAAGTCTCCTCTCGTGCTATTGTTGCATTGTAAGGAAGAAACGGCTGAAGGAGTTGCCAGTTGGAGCTCGGAGAGCGCAACGAGCAATGTTAGCAAATAAATTCCCCCCTGAGTTTGAATAGACAACAAAAGGGTCACCATGGTGACGGCAGTTACTAGGGGGGGTAACCAGGAAAGTGACAGCGGCTTTACTCAAGTTTTGAGTCCGCCTCGATTCTTTCTCTCGCTCTCTCTCTCTCTCGTTCACACGCCCACACACACACACACACACACACACACACCCACACACACACAGCTGGAAGAGGTGGGGTCTTACTGTCAGCTCTGAATGTACCTGGTGTTTTTCCAAGAGGCTCTACAGATTAAACCGACTGGATGCTGAAAAAAAACTCTGTTGGGATAACTGACCAATCAGAGAGCCTTATTTTTCAGCTTGCGTATGTGTGTGTGAGAGAGTGTGTGTTTATATGCCTTGCCTTAAAATATATTTACTCAAAAAGACACGACCACACATGCCGCTTAATCCAACCGCTGTTACACAATAACTGTGAATACTTTGGCATAGAGACTGACGTATTTTGTTTTCCAAAGGAAGACCGTATGGCTTTTAAAAGACAGTTTTAGTCTTAGAAATAAAAAGTCAGCAGCTGATTAGCATAGCTTAGCATAAGGACTGGAAACAATGGAGAAACAGCGAGTCTGAGTCTGAAGGTACAAACGTATTCCACGCCATGCAGCTGTCATCAAAAGGATTTAAAAATCACTCACCAATGGATCCTTTGGGACAGTTCATGGCGGCGGGGCGTCCAAATTTGGTCTTGGGCCACCAGATGCCTGCATCAAATGCCTTGGGACAGCCCTCATACACCACTGTGGAAGAAAGCGCAAACAAAAATAGAAGCAGTAGGTATAAGGTTTAAACAGGAATCTGGCATTAATTCTGGGCCAGTAAACAAACACACACCATGGTTCACATACAGCTGCCACCGCACAGACGTGTGTTCAAAGTGTGATACTTACAATGGCCCTATAAGAAGTGCATCATAAACTGTTGCTGGACCACCTTAACTTTTACCACAGAGAAATTCACCTTAAAAGGTTAACATCTGTTTTGGTTCCACCTTAGGACACCACCTAGCCAAACCACTCCACCACACAGGCAGACATTGAGTCAAATTAAGCCTGCAGAGCTATTACACAAGCTGTGATGCATAATTCATTTCAGCATATCTGGGTTAATAAATCTCCAGGACAAACCAAGCCAGGACCTGCAGGCTTGTTTGTGGCTCCTCTTAATTGCCCGTAATCCCACAGTGTTTTGTTAACTCTTAGGAGCTATGATACATAACTTTTTCCATTTTGAGTTTATTTAATCTAAGCTCGTTGTTTGCGAGAGGTGACCAGAGAGGATCATTTTCAGTGCTCCATTTATCAGATCATACTTTTTCCCCCCTTTATTTCAGGGTCATTTCTGCTAAAGTACAAGACTCTCTGTCATCGCTAAAGGCTGCAGTGACATTAACTGTGGAGTTACTGCGTGTCTCCCTGTCGTCTGGGCCGCGTCTGGTCCAGAGCTGACAGATCGGTATGAGGCCTGTCATGGATGGTCACATCTCAATGAACCGCAGGACGTAACCAAAGAAATGTTTTGCTTTATTTTTTCATCCTCAACCCTTCCCTCAAGCTCCTTCCTTGAGTCAGAATTTGTTTAATGATTTCAATATGAAATTATCATATCAAATCTTACATCAGAAATTCAAAAAGCATGAACTGGGACATCTGTTTTCAACAAAGAGAACTATTTTCTCACAAAGAAATTCGGGATTTACAGCTATCAAAAGTCTGAACACGTTCTGAGGCTCTGCAGAGCCTCGTATTGGGTCAAATAGTCAGGACACTGACATTCATTTTCTGTTTAGGACTTTGTGGTTTTGTCTTCTATTCATCTCTACTGTATTATGTGTGCGCGGTCCCACTGCCAAGTTAGCCCACTAGCCAGACTCGCCTCTTCTGCTTGGCTGGGTGGCGACAAAGACGTGAAGTTAGCTCGACTGCAGCACCAGCAGACGTGAGCGACACTATTTGTCTCCTTCTGACACTTCACCGATTCATCCGGCCCCGCTGTGTGAACCGGAACATTTAAAGGAATAACACACCCGACTTCTTTCTCATAACTGTCCCTGTCATAAATACCTCATATCCTTTCTCTGAACTTCATGGTTGCATAAACAGCACATTATTTATCTGATCTGGCAGCATTTTGGAATAGCTATGGACTAGTTATGTTTTATGTGAATGAGTTATTGTTTACACTAATCAGATATGAATGAATCAGTATATTGAATTTAAGTTGAACTGTGCTTTTTTTGCAGGACTAATTGGTATAATTGCAAACTTGTCAATATGTAAATGACCAGAGAAAATTATTCTGGCAATTTTGGAGAAATAGATGCTCTATATAGGCTTTATGTTTTTCTTTTTTTTCCAACCTTAACAACTATTGTTTATGATTTTAGTCTATCAATTTCCTGTTTTGAAGTAATAAAGCAAAAAGATCAAAAACGCTGGGAAAGATCACATTTTAAATACATGTTATAGGAAAATATCAAAATTTACACACCTTCACATCCAGTGGGGGTGACTTCTGCAAAGGGGTTATCACAGCGGTTACACTGACGACCTATGACCCCTCCTTTACAGGGACACTGGCCGGTGGTGACGTCACAGGTCCGAGACTCAGAGCCAATTGAGAAACACTCACAGGGGAAGCAAGTGTCCTCACCCTCTGGACGATAGTGGTTTTCCTGCAGGAAGATGGAAGAAGAGTAGAGAAGCATAACTAATATAATATTTAAATTTAGATGTTTGGGGGGCACAATAAGTGCATATCTCAATGCATCATTAAAGTGAGTCCATGTCATTTTTACTTAACGGCAGCCACTTTGGCAACAAGTAACAATTACAGGATGAGACTTAAACAGATGCACAAGTAAAAAAGAGACATGTCAGATAACTGCTTCAGCAATACACCGGTTATACAGCAGTATGTTCCTAAGCTTAGCTAACATTAGCCACCATGAGCTATTGGTCATACCAAAACACCTGAGTGAACTGAACAGAGACCGTAACTTTTCATTCATAAGAGGAACATTGAGGTTTCTCACTTTAAATATTGCACTAGAAACTTTTGAATTAGCCTGTTTTTCAAAGTACATTATTCTCCTGTCCTGTGCAAAACTTTGGTGAATCACAAAATAACCACACTTGTATTCACTATTAACCTGTAAAATGTCACATTGTGTATGTTTTTACCTTGCAGCGGCACTCTCCAGTGGTCTTGTTGCAGTCTTTATGAAATCCTCTGCCAGTATCACAGTTACAGGGTCCACACACAGGACTGCCCCACCATCCTTGAGGACACGGCTTCTCTACTCTGTCATCAGAAACAAAGTACATATTAAACTAGCCTCAATGCATATGCATTTTAAAATACTATTAGTCCATGTAAGTGAAAGAAAATGCATCATCAGAATAATTCATATTCATATATATATATATATATATATATATATTTTTTTTTTTTTTTTTTTTTTCTCAAACTGATCTTTGCTCTCTTGATGCTGGTAATGAAATATCTTGAAACATGCTAAGGTGAATGAGTAAAGAAGATTCTTTAGGGGAAAAAGTACTAAGGACACGTGTTTCTGTTGTATATTCAGAAACACAAATCAAAGTGATGGTTGATCAAGTTTTGGCATGTTACTGACTTGGTATCAGCTTGTACAAATCTGATAGCCGACTATCTGTTAAGTTTATCTGCAGCTAAATGCCCTCGGTCACTAGATCTAGAATAAACTTCCTCTACAGTTTGAAGTCAATGAATCAAGTGTGACTCATTCATCCAAACACACACAGACTTTCTTTCTCTCTCAAGAGATGCGATCTCCAGCTGAGCGATGTGATCTGATAGGGGACAAGCACCAGTATGAGGACGGCAGAGACTAAACACCTATGGAAGATCACTCAGGCTTGGAGGGGGAATCCCACATCCTGCTTAAAACAGGAAGTGATGCGTGTCGGGCAGGTCAGGGTTCAGGGGGGAAATGACTGCTCCTCAATCAGGGCCGGCTAATTCATGTGAACTCTTAGACAGTGCTGACTGTGCAAACCTACTCACCGCTTTCCCAATTTCAGCCGACTATTTCTTTCAGATATCTTTCTCTCTCCTCACACACGGGCACAAAAAAACTATCCAGCTCAGATTACTGACTAATAAAGCTGCTCTCAAAGACTCAGGACATTGGCAATATTACAAAAAGAGCAAGAGCCTAACACAACTAATGAAAATTAGAGAGCTTTGTCTCAGTGGGAGGCGAAGTCCATTTTTAGTCTGCTTATTTTTAACATCTGGATATGAGGGACTGTATTCTTGGAAGGAACATTAGGCATACAAAGTTTCAGTCTTTAAAATGCAGTTAAAGCTGCAGTGCTGCAAAGGTGCTGGTGATTTTTTTTCTTTCAACAGGTATTCAAAGGGGCAACATGTAGCATTTTAAGGACTTTTGCAACAATGATTTTGATGCTTATATTTGTTGCAGACTAACAACATCACGAGACTGAGACTGAATTAACAACTACACTCTGTGTAAGTGAACTCCCACATATGCAGACATGGAAACACACGCATACACAAGCCAGATCCTACCATCAGTCCTGTAATAGTCAGACTCTTAGGCTGTTGAAACAACAATGTGGTGTTTGACCATAAAAACTTCCAGCCCCTTTGTAACATCTGATGCTTCTAATATCTGAGGAATAGCTTTACTTGAAAGATGATTGACAGCATGAAAAAACAATAATCTATTGATTTGGGGGATTTTAATTGGAAGAAATTACAACATGAAGCATAGTCCAGAGTGCCAAGGCAAAAATAATGGTAAAGGACACAAATCAAATGAAAGTACAGCAGATCCTTGGTCCTGTTTTTTAGTCGTCAGAGGAAGGGATCTTACTTGTTTTCACAGTACTGGCCATAGTAGTTCTGTCCGCATTCACAGGTGTAGCCATGGGAGGAGCTTGGTTTGCGAACGCAGGTGGAAACATGCTCACACGGGTTGAGCTGACAAGCGTCCACACACTCCTTACCGAAGTAACCTGCAGAGAAAAGTGAGGAATGACAGCCAAATCTTACTGAGTGACATGTGGAGTTGATAAGGGTGCATGTGTTTATGAATGTGTGTATTACCTGGGTCACAGACACAAGTGTGTGTGCTCCAGTCGTCGCTGCAGTGACTGTTGTCAGGGCAGATGTTGGAGTCGCATGGGTCTTCTAAGTCGCAGCCGTCCTCCACATGGATCTTTAGACCCTGAGCCATGTTCACGTTGGCTACATTGGTCGATGTCTCACCCATACGGACACCCTGATGGAGAGTGACAAAGAGAAGAAGCATAAGGCGGACAAGAAGAATTTTCTAAGACATATATCTTCATATGTTCATATATAAATTTTCTTTTTTTGGTCAGACAAATGAAACACACACACACACACACACACACACACACACACACACACACACACACACACACTGACCTGTATGCAGCCAACAAATCCTTTGATGACATGGTTTCCATTTCCAGGTAAACCTCCAACATGAAGAGTTTGCAGCTTCAAACCTGGCAGGTCATTACCAATCTCCACGGACTTCTGCTTAAAAATACAGAAATGAACATTTTTTCCAAGGAAGCTTGAACCTTATGTAGCACTGTCACTACTCGTGATGTAATACGCCCTGTACCTGATACATGCTGTAGTCCAGGGACACAGTGGCCATGTATTTAATGTCCTTGCTGTCTTTAATGCTCCGTAATTCTACCAGCAAGTGGTGCCACTCTCCATCGTTGACACGAACTTGGGGGAAGCTCAGCATCGCCACAAGCTGCTGCCTGAGCAACACTTCCATACGGACCTGTTGTTCACTCACCTGGATGGTGGGGAACATGGAGGAATTTAATGACAAAGCACTCTAAAAGTATTTTAGGTCAGCTGTGAAGAAATCTAAAAAGTCTAAATTGTACCAAAGTGTAGTAAAGTGTGTTAAATAAATAAGTTTGCACTATATGCTGATGATGATGCCATTTATGACGACAATAATTTGTTGACAATGTGCTGTATATCTTACCATGAGATTAATGGTGGAGGAAGGTCCAAGATTGGCCTGCATGAGCGTGCCAGCAGGCTGCCTGGTGCGGAACATGAGGCCCATGTACCAGGGAATGGCAACGGTAATGTCTGGGTCACTCCAGGAAACCAGCGCCTGACCATCGAAGAACTGAGGAGATGGCATCACTGGAAAGCAACGAGACAGGGAGGGAAGATCAAGAGTCAGGTTGTGGGCAAAACTTAATGAGTGCTAAGAGTATCATTTATAGGCCAAATCAGTGCCATACTTATATTGAAACATTAGTGTAATTCCAATAAAGATATCAGGAGAGTTAATGGAAATATGCTCTTTATTCTGATACAGTGTGCAGTGTATCTGTGTATATGAAGTCATCTGCACCATCGTCTACATAGTTTAATACAATTATACTGAAGTGTCTGCCATTCAAATAAAAACCTTCTTTAGTATTAATCGTTTGGTTACTGTGCTGGTTCTTTAATCCCAGTTTAATATTTATGGTTAAGATAAAGTTTTTCCTGTGTGTGATAATAATCAATGACACATTCTGTACAAACTCCTGTAGAACACACAAAAACACCATTAACCCGCCCACACACAGAAACACACACAACAAGGGTCAATCTTTCAGTAGAGCATACAGTTCGTGTTCCCTCCTGTATAATCTGCAGCATAGACTCTGTGAGGGTCCCCAGGGCATATATTTCACCTGAAGCATGCACAAATACACTCAGAAGCTGTAATTATGAGACAAAGCACATATTTGTTCCTGGTAGCAGCTAGCTGCAGTGGTTTTAGTCCGACTACTTTGCAAAAGCTTAGTCCTCCATTAAGTAAAAAACAACCACTTCTCAGAGGAAGACAGAAAGTCATGCTGGTGTCTCTTTGTGCGTGTGCCAACAGTATGCTAACAAGCTGTCATGCTAGAATTTACTAATTAACGCTAGCACCAAACACATAGTGCCGCTGTGGCTGAGAAACATGTCTTTTTTTTTTTTGAGGGGCTATGATGGGGCTCGATGAAAAGTCAGGGAATTAATATTAATTAATATCTCACTGTGAACAAATGTCAGTTTTATCGTGGTCATCCCAAGAGGCACGCTGCGAGCATGGCTAAAACAGGAACACTTAAATCAAGGGCGATTTGACGGAGGTTAAATCACAGAGGGCAAATTTCATTCCAGTTTTGACTTTCCTTACCTAGTCATTTTAAACCTCATATCTCAACAACTGAGCAAAAACCTGTTCAGCAGTGCTAATGCTAACCTCGGTCTTTAAACTCTGCCGAATCAGAGTGAGTCTCAGGAGGCGCTACAGTGTGTGGATGGGAGAGCAGAGACAGCAGAGCTTTGACCAGGTTTCTGGAACAAATGAGTCCAACTAGAATCCAAACTGTGACCAATATCCACATCACAACAACAGATCCTTAATAACTGCAACAGCTTGTTCGACACGAGTCCAGAGATTCAAACTTGAGATCTACTTGTCATAACAAGTTAATGCCACCCATGAGCAGGCAGAAGTGTTTTCCCATCTACAGTATGCTTATTCTTAGCCTGGCTTTAAGTTAGCATGACAGAACTCATTCCTTGACTTGAAAAAACAGTCCGTGCAATTGAAATCTTATCTAAAATAATATGAAGAAACAAAAACTGTCTGACCAGGTGAGTGACTTCCAGTGGATTTCAGTATTTTTTTTATGTCTGTCCAATCTGGATGAGTTTGGCAGTGTGCACTAAATTATAACAAAATCTCTTGTTTCTCATGTGGCAGCACGGCATGTAGAGCCTCAAACCAAATGTGTCAACAAGCAGCAATGCAGCCAAAACCTCTTCCCAGCTTGCTGTGATCCCGACCCAGTTCAGATACTGGATACTGGAGCCTGGCACTGGCAAGGCGGCTGCCTCATAGAAGAGAGGGCAAGGAGACGTATTCACACCTTCACACATTGTTTGGAAGCTCGCCCTGAAGGGGGAAATCAAAGCTCTCTCCTTACCATAGAAGAACATGAGATGGGTTATGCAAAGTAAATAACAACACTGTTGGAAAGCTGTGATCTTTTTATGTTCTCTTGGCCAACAATGAAAAAAATGACACATTTTTTTACCTCTTACAAGCTGTGTATCTATCCGTCTATCTGTGCATAAGGCTATAGATGCTGTATATACTAAGTCTGCACTACAGTAACATGAGCTGCTTGTCACATGTGTGCTGAGGTGGCAACAGTGACAGGTATGGGGTCATGTGTGTGTGCCGTCTTTTGTTTCATCCTTTGAGCCTGGGTTTAGAGGAGTGAGTCAGAATTTGATCTTCGTCCTAAAAAACTCCAAACCTGAGGCCATGTTGAGTGTCTGTACAGTAGTGAGCCGAGGATTCACTGTGGCTCTCCATTGTGACTGCTGCGTGAGTCAGACTGAGTCAAAGGAAGGGTCTCCTTATCCCAGTTGATCTCCCAAACACACACTGTTTCCTGGAAGTCCCCAAGACACACGCATACACACTTACTGTAGGTAAACACACTCATGTGCACACACAGAAGCTCACAGGGGTGCATGCAGACACATGCACATTCTGGCCAGAGACACATAAATACACACAGGAGAGATAATTTTAATGATTAGAAACTGAAAAAGAAAAACACGCTGTCAATCACACAAACACACACACACACGTTTTACCTTGTTCACAATTCTTGCCGCCGTAACCAGTTGGGCAGTCGCAGCTGTAGGTGTTCCACTTGCTGACACACACTCCTCCATTCTGACACACATCGTTTGTGCAGAAGTTTTTCTTTGCAGGACAACCTGGACATTTAACACAATAAAACAACTATTAATAACTGCATGTACAATGTATGTATCGATTTATGGGCTGCAGAAGCTTTAACTTCACTGGACATGAACACGGCTGCGTTTTACAATGCTGCATGTCTAACCTTCTATGGTGCCGTTGTTAGCGATGTAGCTGGCCATGTCGACGGGTTTGCTGTCGATGGTGAGGTTTCTCATGCAGCCCACAAAGTCTCTGTTCCTGACTGGGAAGTCCTCGGGCAGGTTGGGAACGCCACCTAGCAACAGTGGTCCAGTTAAGTCCAGTGACCTGCAGATGACACAAGATGGGAAATAAGAATAACATCCAAAAAACACTAAATAATCTACTTACTTTTACCTGAATATAGTGAAAATAGTATAAATTGCATTGGTTGCCCAAAACTGTGGCACATGACTTAAAGTCTACAGGGAATAAACTCAGATTCCCTGAGATACCCATCAATGCCCCGACTTTACCCCAGTAAAGGCAAGCGAGGTAAGGCATCAACCCTTAGCATGACTGACATTTCTGAAATAAGGTTATTGTGCTTTAGGTTTAATCTGTACAAGGTGAACTGCTGCCACCACAACTGAGTCGGGATCGACACAGTAGGTCATGTAGGAAGCTGCTTACACCCCGAGCCCCTCATGATGAAAAACCCACAGGGTTTTGAGACTTAGTGTGACGCAATACTGCACAAAAAGCATATAAACCGCTGAAGGTATGAACTGTGTGCATGTATAGAACAAAGACTGTTGCATGGCCAGAAGCATGTGGAGCTTATTCAAAGAGTCTTTTAGGAATTCACTGAGGGTAAATAATTTTAAAGCGACGGTATAAATCATAACAGATCATTAGAGATACAGTATTCTTATTTAGAAATGGTTATTTATTGCTGGAGAATAATGATCCATCTATATAATCCAACATTATAGATGAATACCACTGACATTTTGATACAGAATTTATATAAGTTCTAGGTCTCTGCAGGGAGAAGTTTGGTATTAAAGCAAAACTACACATGTATGAAAATGATGATATCCCTTCCCTCGCTGCTTTAAAATGCGTATCAACACGTACAATAGATCTATTAGGGACTCATTACATTTATGAATACAATGCAATAAAATACTTTGGGTATGAGAGGTGAATCCTGAAATAAATAAATCTAAAATTGTATTTAATGTCCAGATGTTATATTTACAGGAGTATAAGATATTACCTGACACCACTGTCATATCTGTTATCTAAAGGCTGCTGCCAGTCATTCATATGCTGAATACACTGACCCAACAATAAATACACTTCTAGGCTCCTTGATGTTTGTCAAGTGGCTTGTACAATATCTTGCATGTAGGACTACAGCATCCAGTACCTTTGGCAGGAAATCAAGTAAAAACAGACCACTCTGACTGACCACTCTGAAAGAAGCTTAAAGTCACTGCCAACACTGAACGCCAAGTGGTTCCCTCCTCTGTCTTAGCGACACTCTGGATCATGTGAAGACATTTCCGAAAGAGAAGCCTTTCAGGCGTTTGCTGCACCACATTACGCACCGGTGCAATGTATATTTGTAAATTCATGCTCGACACAGTTGAAGTACAATCGAAATGTCTCTCAGCGTGTACGACCTGTGCAACAAGTTCCTGGAGGAATGTAACCTCATTAACTCCCCTTTGAAGTGCTCTCTCTCTCTCTCTCTCTCTCTCTCTCTGTGTCCCCACCCTCTGCATACTAAATGTGTCTCAGCATGTTAACTCTCCAAAAGACTCATTAAAAAAACTCTCACGCTATAAAAATAAGAATCAATTAGTCTGGGGTAAACAGAGAGTAAGTCGCTTTAAGCCATGGTTTAGATGAGCTTTTGGTTGTCTAAGGCCATGTCTGACAGCAGAAAGGCCACCAGGATGAAAACAGAGATTAAAAAACAAAAGGAGGAGAGGATGAGGGTTGTGTAATAAGTTGTAATGAAGGCAAATGTAGGCCCCGAGGTGCAACATATTTTGCTGTTAGGGCACTATATGGAGTGAGTGTGTGGGACGGACTGGAGACAATGAGCCTCTGTGGCTGACTTGAATTTGTGGCACTCTGATTTTCTTCTAGTTCGAATTTTCAGTGAAGGTAAAAATGAAATTCACGCGTGGTCTAGTCATGACATATGAGTCAAGGAGAGACAGACATCCTTCTGTCTTTGCATGGGGAAAACATTCTACGCTTAATAAATACAGTGGCCTAATCTGAATTTTATTTCATTTTTTTAAAAAAAAAGGAAGAAAAAAATATATACTTATATAAACATTATATTAGATATATATAGATATTAGATTTTAGTATGTTTTTAGTATCTTTTTGGTATAATTTAGGGTCTTTATGCAGGTCACTGTCCAGTATCGTCCTCTGTTGCACCCAGTTGTGAAACATCATCTACTGTAGCTTTAATAATCGCTAGTCTAATATCTCAGTGACTGTCATCCTCTTGGCTGCCTCACATATTAGTAAATTTCATTCCTCTCTGCTCTGACGTACTATCAACATTTTCTGATTGCTTTGGGTCCCCCCCAATACACACTACTGACTCTGCTAACCCTAACCCAAAAAGAGAAGGAAAAACATGAATGAAAGAGAAAGACTCCAGCTTACTTCTTCTGTCCAGTCTGGGTGCCTTGGGCAGCGCAGGAGTAGTTGCCAATCTGCTTTCCAAAGCGAATCGCCATTGAGATGTCACAGTCGTCGACGGCAACCACAGCCACCTTCTCTCCAGAGGGTCCATGAGGGATGCCTAGACGCCCAATGTTAGGCTGAAAAATGAAATAAAATCAAGACTGCATCAGTCATTCATCACCATTTTCAAATGATAGAGCCAATATTGTGTGGGAAACAATGAGCAAGCAGAGAAGCAAAGACAAACAGTTAGCTAAAAGTCATGAATAAGCTGTTGAAATAGTTAGCTAATGAATATGAGATAAGATATGACAGTTAACGACAGGTGGTGTTGATGCAGGGGTACTTGAGTTTGACTGACAGGGCTGTGCAGGTACCTCTGCCAACAAACACTGGGAACCACCGCTCTACACCACAAGGAAGAACATGTATCACTTCTTCATGCCCACCTGAGTGATTTCACACTGTATTGTTATGGTAAATTACCTCAACTGACTGAATTTAGTTAAAAAATTTAATGCTTGATTTATTTCTTTGTTTCTTTTCATCCAATCTGAGCGAGTTGGCCAGGACAGCTTTGGTGCTCTATCAGCGCGGGTGAGCGCTACACAAACAATGTCGAGCTGACTTTAGCCAACTTGCAGCAGAAGCACACAAGCCCCTGCTGCTGGCTTAAGACGACAAAAAGCCCATTGTGCGTTCGCTCGCACCTACTGATTACAAAGTGGGCTAATTCCTTCATCAAGGCTTGTGGCCGGCAAATGTTGATCTGAACAGCTTAGAGAATCAGGCCACCAAATCGCTTTAGTTCTTGTAATATCTAACCTGAGAGCGAAGTTCAATGGAGCATTTCCTTAACAATAGTGGACTTGGAGCAAGAAGCAGAAGGCATTTGAGGAGTTTAATTCAAAAATGTTTCCATCGATTACAAATAACACCTCTTTTGATCAAAGTGAAAAGACAAGATGTGATTTTGGTCAGGATATGTGCCATTCACAGACACAAGTTTTACCAACAGATACATACAAGTAACTTCCTTGCTGTGAGTGGCCTCCAGTAGATGAAATGACTACTCAGCTCTCTCTGCTATCTCTCCTGGGAGAATGGTAAATCTCTACACTACAAAAACACAACAATGGGAGGACAGATCCCAGATCTGATCATAGCGCTGTGTTTACATAAGGCATCCAGGCTACTTAAAGGTTGACAGGTTGAGCGATAGCGAGAGAGACTTTCAAACCGCTGAGGTGACGTTTTAATAAGGCTCAATGTCACAGAATGAAAAACAAAACCTGAAACTTTTTTCTTTTTTTTTTGTAATTCAAATTGCTCTAGAAATTCAATTTGTTTAATAAATTTTTCGTAACAGCCCATTTCAGGCAATTTGTTGCATCGTGTGTTTCATATGAAATGAGAGAAAGGAACGGAAGAGAGGAAGAGAAAAAAGAGGCATGGATAGGAGGACAATGTGTGTGCATGTGTTTGTTTCCTTCATAAATAGGATTAGAGTAATGAGATACTGGTGGGGCGGGGACGCGGCAAAGGAAGAGGGGGAAAAAAAGAGGGCGAAAAATAGAAAAGAAAGAGCGACAGACAAAAATAGGGAAGTAGACTGACCAGAAATAAGAGACTGAAAGAGAAAGACAAAAGAGAGGCTGGCAGACGGGTGAAAAAAATGAGCAACAGAGAGGTATTTTTTGCTCAGGTGGCTCTGGTTCAACATATTTTCCAACCCAGAGGGAGTTGTATTGTAGTTTGTCACTGCCACTCCCATCAACATGCCCGGTTTCCACTGATTCCACCAAAAAAACACGTTCACACTTTCCATAAAGACAAACAGAAAGCGCTACACCTCTGACACCGCTGCTGTTTTCTTTCTCTTTCACGTCTTTTTTCTTCTTTCCTCTGTTCCCCATGCTCACAGGTAAAATCCTGCCACACATCGTTTGATCGTTTTCATTACTGGTTGCTGTCTGCCAATTATTCTTCTGACTAATTGATGATTCGATTTGGTCTATGAAACATGTGAAAACAGTGAAATAAGCCCGTGACATTTTCAGAACCCAAGGTGACATCATTAAATGTCTCATTTTGTCCAACCAACAGAACAAAAACCCAAAAATATTCAGCTTCATAGCAAAATCCTCACATTTGATATGTGAATGTTTGCCACTGACTTCGATAAAATTAGTTGCTGATATACTGCCTGTCATCCAGCGAATCAACAAACTGCCATAGCTTTAATGTTACTTTCTCATTATTTGTATACAAAATGATAACATTTTATAATTTTAAAAAAAGTGATTAAAAATATACTCAGTCAGAATTCATTATTTTTTATGTTTGCTCCTAAGCGTCTTCCTACGTCCTCACTAACCTCCCACAGACTGCTCCTAATGTGTGTGTGTGTGTGTGTGTGTGTCAGTAGCACAGGTATCTGCAGGTGCCTACTTGTGTTAAACCCACCCACTCCACCTCCCAGCATCACCGTGGTAACCACAAAGACATCTGTCTTTCCAGGCAGCCCACGCATGAACCAGTAAACTCATGTTGGGGCCTCCCAGTGTTGGCTCAAGTACCATAACTCAAAGCAGAAACCAAGGCCAAGCCTTGTTTGAAAATCTTAAAGCGTCGTGATTTATCGTGTCATTATGTAAGTTGGATTCTACTTCCTGGAACGACGTAGACCGCACTTCAAGAAATCTGTGTCGTAGCTGCTCTGAGGTGAGGCAGTAATGATAAATACTACGTGCTCAGCAGGTTTGGAGAATTAACACAGACTTGTGGCCAGAAGTGTGATTAACCACGTCCCTGGTAATTACGACGACCTTATGCATTACCGTGCTGTGAAATATGCATGGCTGAATGTCCCCTGTGGGCAGCCTGTGGAAAAAACAAAAAGTCTGGTCTGGTTTTGTTCAGAGAGCAGCAGAGCCTGTAGTCTGACACTGGAGAAAATGTTGGCACTGGGCAGCCAGCAGCAGGAGAACAATGAAGACCCTAACACAAACAACCAAAATGGTCAAAGAAACTCAACGGTACTGAGGGAAAAGACACCGAAAGGAGGAGAAGCGTAGAGAGAAAATGGCCAAATTCCAATAGAAGAGGAGTGCAATTTGATTGGACAACATGCTATGAAAGTATATTACATCAGTTACTAAAAACTATCTTGACAGCAAAGAAAAATTCCTCTAAAATCGAATTAAGAGCAAAAAAGTCCAACGAATAATCTTTGCTTGGCCTCCTTTTTACTCCTTTCGTGTATATTTGTGTGAATAATATCTGTACAGCGTCTACAGTTTGCTTGTGGTCAGATTTGATGGAATTGGGTTGGAAAATGAAAAAGAAATGCTTCCCCTAACAACTACTGTCAAGGTGCCAGTGAAGTACAAATTTAAAGGAATGGGTCAATATTTTGAGACATGTGCTTATTTGATTTCTGTCTGAGCGTGTGATTAGATTTATATCAAGTGTATTACCCAGAATGTTGAATTATTCCTTTAAAAAAATTTAAATAAAGGTCAAATGAAAATGAGAGGGAAAGTGTGATAACCTCATAAAAGCTTCTCCAGGGCTACAAAAGGTAATTCGTCGGGGATAAAGACCCTTCACGGGAATCTGAAGTCGTGTTGATCGCAATCTTATCATCGCTTTAGAATTCAGTCAAGCGAAGGAAGGATGAGATAAAGACAGGAAGCAAAACACGGCAGAGAGAAAGAGATTCCCAGATGTCACACTAATGGACCCGCAACCCAAAATCTCAGGGGGTGCAGCTGTTACATGTGCTGATAAGTTGTAGACTGACACACACATGTATGTAGGCACTATGTAAGTGTGAAACTACATGTTTGTGTGTAAGAGGATATAAGAGCATTAATGCAGCTGTTGTAGTTCATAACTATTAGTTCATAACTGTACAACTGTTATGCACATATTCAGAGACACTGTGTGTGCTGTCTGTATGAATGCATTAAGTTTTTTCTATATTAAGCTATGTCCAGATGACAAAACACAAGGAATTCATATAAATCTGATCTACAATGCTGTGTATACATGTTCAAACAATACTAAAAAAAAAAACCCCAAAAATATTGACAAAGCAATTTGAGCAATTTTGACAGATTTCAGATTGTACAACCTATATGTCTACAACAGGAGAAGGGCTGTAGAAATGTAAAATGTATAATAGCTAAGAAAAACACAATAAATAGTCCATCTTGTTTTATTTTGAATGAATATAAGTCAGCAAACTTTAACACATCATAAGAAAAGAAAATCAACACTTTTAAGTCATCACAGAAAGAAAATAAATCATAACAAGAAGTCGGAACAATAATTTGTACTGTCAGTCACAAAAAATAGATTTACTAAAAAGCAAGAGTCGAGTGAAAAGTAAAATTAGACATAGATAACAATTTAGGTCTTATCGTAGAATCCCAACTATAAAGAGAGAAAGACATTTTTCTCATGTATCATCTCTTTCTTCTAATATTTCCTCTCGATTTCTACTTTTGGGCAACAAACTACATTAACATTTACAAAGCCTCTACTAACATTAAAGTGAATTAAAGTTAGTTCCTAGGCCAAACCATTGTTTACAGTATGTGCCAGTTTAGAAAGCCCTCATTGGATGAACATGGACAGTGTATCATGCCAAGAAAGAGCTGTATCATTGAGAAAATACTGGATTCTCTGAATCCACGAGATGGATTCATGTATTCTGAGTTCCCAGATAAATAACTCTACTCTATCACAGCATGTCCTAAGCTGTACACCGGTTTTCAGTTCGTTGAATGTGGGTCTAACCATGGCCGGTACAACTGTATATAGTTTCAGGCTTCTGTCTGACCCCTCATTTGAAAGTGCACTTGGCCCTCAGTCTGAGGGGCCCCATGAGAGTCTCTCATTTACCCTCCACCCGACTCTGAGCTGCTGAAGATTCCCTCTCTCTAAGGTGTCGTCTCCAGGGGCGATAGGCTTGCTGCAACCATGGCAACACACTTGATCCCCACAGCTAGCCACAAAGGAGAGGAAGGCAGAGGACACGAGCGGGTGGGAGAACACACACACACACACACACACAGACACACACACACACACACACACAGACAAACTCACTCACATGCACAAAAACTTCAACATACACCGAAAACTCTGCCAACTGCAATCAAAACACCAACACTTTCTCCTAATAGTACCAACCCGTCTAGACACAGACACAGGACAAAGACACACCTTCTCCCTCCCACCAACAGAGGCAAACACTGACACCTCTATTACCACTGCACTGCCTGTCAAAGCCGACGTGATAACTCAATCAGCCCTGCAGCCAGGATAAAGGATCTTGCTGCACAGATTGAGTTACATGCAAAACACAGTTCAACAACTTTGTCAAAAAACACCTAAAACACTGTCAAAATGAGCAGCTAATGACCCTGAAATGTGTGTGTGAGTGTGTGTGTGTGTGTGTGTGTGTGTGTGAGTCTGAGTGTGTGGAGGGTGGGATGGAGGGAATGCCTGCTGGTGATTATGTGTTTGTGCATGTGTTTGGGGAGTATGGGAAGGATGTCTGCAGAATGTGTTTAAGCACATGTGTTGAGTGAGTAAGCAGCATGTTTGTGTCTGTGTGTGTGTGTGTGTGTGTAAAGCAGGAAGCAGTGAGCGGAGCTGCAGACAGCCACGCAGTTCATTTTGATAATAGAGGAAAAGGGGGCGCACAGCCTTTTATTTTATTTGGGCTCGCCTGAGGAAATGCCATTGTTTCTCTCTCTGACTCTTGGATGAAAATGAAACTTGATGGATATTTGAAAATGTGATATCTCCTGATGCTTTGAGGTGTGTGCGTGTACTCTGTGTGTGTGTACTCTGTGTGTGTGTGTGTGTGTGTGTGTGTGTCTGTATCCCAGAGTTAAACTGAGGTAATATGACCTGGAGAAAAACTGGAGCCAAAATAAAAGGGCATTGAACCAACAACAATAGATCAATATCTCTCTCACAAGTGTGTATGTGTGTGTGTGTGTGTGTGTGTGTGTGTTGATTTTTTTTTGGCTCTGTCATGCACAGGCTAGTGTTCCCCACCTTCCCTCTGGCAGCAACAGACTCTGTCATGTCCACATTACCTCACCTGCCCTCTGGCTATGTAAACCTAGAAGTGTGAATTATTCAAACACACACACACACACACACAGTTCCAAGAGGCTTTACACAGGGCTACGATGTCCAATGCTCAGGCCGTCATGTTTTTGCTGTCTTTGTCGCGTCATCACACTTCTATCAGTGACAGATGGACAGCGGCCATTGTTTCCTTGTAGCTTTCAAGCAGCAAAACAAATGTGCAGACGACACAAAAACTGAGGTAGGGGTAACTGTATCCTATTGGAAACTCCATTTGCAACTCCATTAACACGGCCACCTGTATATATACACTGACATCAACGGTATTACCTTCTGATTGATGTTTTTCACCCATTTGTTAAAGCATATTTCACAGGCAGGTTTTGTCTCTTTGACGTATTTGGCTTGATTAACGGTCAGCTCTTTTTTCTCCCTTGTTGTGGAGTCAGTGGCTTACACAAGTTTAGCTTTGATGATTTAAGAACATCAGTTTGCTTTGCACATCTGCATCTTAAACCCTAATTTTTGATGAGCTCGATAATTTTACTACCACTTTTAGCTTGCTAACATAGTTTGCAACCACGGTTGAATTGGGCCATTTAATACCCGAAGAGTAAAAACGGCCAGCTGTGGTTTTACTTCCACTGTTGATGCTAAGCTAAGCTAACTGTCTCCTGGCTCTAGCTTCATATTTAGCATGCAGATAAGACTGTGGTATCAATTTTCTCATCTAACTCTTGGCAGAAGTGCCTCTGCAGTGACCATCCAACCATTATCTAAACAGGCTTAAAGATCACCAGGATTGATGCTAATGTTTGGCAGTAAAAGCAGGAGCAGACAGGGATCCATAGAAGAGATAAGAGATATATATATGGTGGAATAAGATAAGCGAGAAGGATGAGGAGACAGAGAGGCGAAAGAGAAGGGGGAGGAAAGATACATCGGTGCCAGGAGTTTAGAGTGCGTATAAACTATATGTGCTACATTTCTCTATCACAACTTCCTACACAGCAGTTTATCTCCTCTTTCCTCTTCTCCCCAAAATTCCACTGCCTGTCTCTCTCAACGTTAACAGGAGATTTAGGTCATGCTAGGTGAGGTGTGTGAAATTTCCTCCCCGCAGTGACACACACACACACACACACACACACACACACACACACTCCCTCCCATCACAGAAGAGCGGGTAAGGAATGTAAAACCGGGAGAGGGTGAAGAGAAATAGACAGACATGAGACGGAGATAGGGATGTAGTGAGTCGGTGGGTCGTGTATGAGGGCGGTCTGTAGTGACAGATTTATCAGACTCATCTTCATTCCTCAATGACACAGCGCTGCACACAGCTGCACACCGCTGCTCATGCCGACTGGCTGCTCACTCATCTTGACATGTTGGCATATAAAGGTTCAACCAATGTGGGTGTTTTGAGACTGAAAACTTTGATTTCTTTGATAGCACCTTATTTTGAGAACTTATTCCTTTACACCAAACAGGGTGACTAGTCAAAATGTCTGCGTTGGGAGTTATGACATCACATCTCATTAAATAAGACTTTTTCTTGCTTGGGGAGCTATGTTCTACCTGTATCCGAAGGCTAACTAGCTACTGTAAAGTGTCCTCAGACTGAAACAAACGCCTCCACAGGTGTTGTTAGCTTGCCATGTAGCTAAACCAATGTATGCTAGCAAGTGAAGAAACCGACGACAGTTTAGCTTGTTAGCCTTGAGATATATAGAATAGCTTAGCTTCTGAAGTGAGAAGATATTACTGAAGCGACGCTGGGAACACATATAAAAACATATAAAGGCAGAGTCCAGGTCAACCAGTTGTCCAACGTAAACAACCATTTAAGTTTCTCGTCCCAACCCTTGGATACGATAGCAGGTGTACCGGACTTTCATCGTCATGGTAACACAAATAAACAAATTGGTTAGGTTTAGTCACAAAAACTACTTGGTTAGGTTTAGGAAAAGATCATGGTTTGTATTAAAATAAGGACTTCCTTAAGGTTGGAGGACCTTCCTTGTCATTCTTATCTTCTACTTTGATTATTAGGCCTCCAAATATTCCATTTTGTTGCCTTTTTCGTATCATAGATCAAATTATTGTTACAAGAAACATGATTTTTTTCTCCTCTGAAACAAATTATCATTTATGAAATAGCATATTACGCAATATACACATATATTATATACATAGTTTGTGGATCAGGCACATAATTAATTATATTTTGCAGAATGGCTTCACTGCTTATGGTAAACAATATTGTTAATGACAATATCGTCATTTTTTATTATTTTCATTGTTTACAATATATTTATTATATTAGTCTAAACTGTTTTAAATATAATTCGAATCCTGCCTCATGTTCCATCACACACGCATCCCAATAAATCAAAAATACACTTGTAGAAAAGAGTGACTGGAACAACTAATAGGGCAGGAGCCTAAAACTGGGTATAGCAGTTTGCTTTATATGATACTATCTCACTATCATTCTTGTTAATGCTTCAATTACTACCAACCAATAACAACCTATTAAGATCCATCTTAGTGTAACAAAAGGCAAGATTAAGCATACAATCTAAAAGTAAATCCTTCAAACAAAATCACAGTCTAAACAGAAGCATGTCAGCCATCATACATTTGCTGTCCATGCCCATTACAAGACGTTTTCTGAGCGTCGTTAATCCTCTCTGACAGAATCGGTGCTACGGCCCACCACTCTGCTGCCAAGGAAAACACAATTGCCGCTCCCTGGGTGTCTACGTACCTGTCTGTTTCTCTGCCTGGGTTTATTTCACCTGAACAAACCTCAATGGAGGAAGTCAATGAGAGCTGACAGATGAGCAAGGAGATTGTTACTGTGTCATTTTTAGAAATGAGTAGCTTCTCCAGCCAGACGAAGAAACGGAGCGAAGCAGACAAGGATGCAGAGGAGGACAGTGATATAGTTACATAGGAAGATAACAAGAATATCTGTGTAACTTTCAAATAAAAGTGAGAAAGGTGCAAAAGTAAAGCAATGACGCAATTGCAACGGAGACCAAAAGCCTGGTCCATATAAGACTCATCCCTGTCTCAAAACTGTCCTCCCTACTTCACCAGCACGGACCCTCTCCTCTGACTTCTCTGGATGAACATAACACATTAGCACAGCCAACAACAGTATGTGCTGAGTTAAGTAAGTAAAGTAAGGTCAGTATCATCCAAAGCTACAAAGCTACTTAATCCACACACCCCAGGAACAGGTCTGCACGTTCAGCTCCTAATCCAGCTCTGCAAATTTAAAATGACCTTTTCTGTTCATTTTGTGAAACCAAATGTGGTAAATGCTGTTTTAGAAAAAGAACGCAAGACTACCTGAACATGCAAAACCAGGCTGATGCAGGAAAAGATAGTGAAGTCAGAGTTTTGCACATTTATTAAAGGGCACCATGTGGAGATTTTTGAACAGTCATAAGCGCTAAATGTAGTAGTTTTGCCGAGTGGGTCCCAGTTTTGCTGTGGGCACACATTCATTACGTTGTAAAGTCCTCCACTGACCGACAGTTGGTGGCAGTAACAACCAACAATACAACTTAACTATTTTATTTGTTCACAAAAAAAACTCCACAGGGCACCTTTAAGTCATGAAACAGTCAAAAGCAGCACATCATATCTTGACCTCAGCCAGACGTCAAAGACAAGGCAGACTAGGTCCACGACTCTTCAACAGCCAAAACCAGAAAAGCACCAAAGCCCCTGTTTGTGGTCCAGATCCGACAGAGCCAGACTAAACCAGCACTAACACCCTACTGTTAGAGGCCATGTACATGTACTGTACTAGAAGCAGAGCAGGGACTAAATGAGACCCCGGGGGGGAAAAAAGCACCAGTGGGGACTAGGCTAGAGGTCAGAGGTTACCTCCTTCTGATCGAGCTCCAGCCAGGCAGTATAGAGCGGGAGCCGCAGAGCCCCACTGGAGTCCACCAGACTCCCCCCGTCCTGGGAGAGAGACACCGTGAGAGAGAGACACACCGCATTAGACCTGCAGCCCACAACCAAGCCACGTCACTTGTATCCACATGTGCACTGAAGTGTGTCCCCCCAGTGTTTGCACCCATCAATGCACAGCATGACAGCAGAAATAATAAGACAAATATTATTGTGTGCGTGCACCCGATGTGTGTGTACAAAGGCGTGCATGCTGAAGCGTCTGTGTCTGCTAGCAGCCAGTTTGCCAACAATAACGACATCCATAACAAAACATAATTCCTCTGTGCCCACTTCAAAAACACCCCCACCGACTGCCTCACACAATAGGCCGCAACTCATGTGCTGCTGCCTTTGGACAAGGGTGTCTCTGGCAGATTTACCACACTGTGAAATACCACAGCTACGTGAGGAGCAGGTGAAATTTACAACACCCAAAACCAGCTTCCACGTGTCAACAAACGCCACAAAGACACAAAACATGGATTTGGAGCATGTCTGTGTTAAAATTACAATGAGTTACAATTATGTCTGTGCGATTTAAAGTACTGAAAAGCATATACACTATATATGAATTTTGTTTAAAAAGCCACAAGTATAAAGCTTTATAATAAGTAAAAGAGTAGTTCCTGGTATTTAATGCAGCGTGTGTGTTTATCTGTGATGATAACCATAACTATTTGAGGTCTGTGGAAACATACGTCAAGAAGAACAAAGAAAAGCATGGCCTCTTCCTCCAGAAACACACCCTGCTGAGTCCTGGGCTTCGCCTCAAAAAACAACTACTTAAAAAGCACTTTGCAGAGAAAATACCGTGTCTGGGCAGAAACATGACGTGGCAGTGCCTAATCATAACACACACATACACATGGTCTTCATCCCTGTGCACAGCTGATGAGTTGTCTGTGTGTTGATGTGTGTTGCCATGACACAGTCAAACACCTAATAAGGCATGTCTCTGTCCCTCTAAGTCATTACGGCCACCCAGGAAAGCTACATGTGGCTTCAGCTACTAGCAGTAAAACTACAACACAAGGAGACAGAGGACAACTCCAAAACCACTTACAGGCTCTCTGCAGAGTATTTTAAGAGCTATTATCCACTGTGGAAACATGTGTAGAGGACTCTGCGTGTGTATATGTGTGTCTGACTGCATATCAGCTCATCCTGGAAACACAATAAACCCTGAAACATTAACAAAGAGACAAGTGAGAACATGAGCCAGAAACACATGGGCGAGGGTAGTAGCTGTTTATTTTACAGCACAGACTGAGGTCAGCTTTCCTCTGATCCAGACCACTGAGATAAAACTAAATTAGTAATATATTTATATTCATGTGATATAAACTGGATTTTACTGTATATATAGAAGGATGTTGCTCTACTCTGATTCAGCTCTTACTTGGCACCTGTGGCTCATTCAACAATTAATTCCAGTTTAAAACTGTATTATGAGCACAAGCTAACTGCTACCTTTGTCTGTCAGCTGTTAGGTATTGAGTGACAGCTGCCTGCATCTGTTCAGAGCAAATCAAAATGTTAAAGTTGTAAAATCAAAACAATGAACTGAAAGATGCTGAGATGCTAAATGTGTAGAACTGACCACAGGGTACAGTGATAATTATCAGTGGGTTTGTTGCTACAAGCGGCACTTTTTGCATCACAAGTTATAATTTAGTCTGTCGTTAATAAAAAACATTGATTATAGCAACATCAAAATCATGACAACCCCCTATACCTTCAAATCACTCACTATAAGGAAATCTTTTGTCAATATTAATATTATTGATTATATTATTAATAATTGATTTGTTCAGAGACAGAAAACTCCAAAATCAATGGGTGGGTGTTTAAATGGTTAAGTTGGACTCAACGCGTCTCACAAACAAAAGGGATATTTAAAGCAGCGGCACCCTAGTGGCATCTTGGTGTCAAAGTCAGGTTTTTCCTATAAACTTTTATAGCAAGACCTGTCCTCATTTGAGTGAACCCAACAGATTTCTAAATACAGCTGAGTGGTGGAGTTACATTAAGAGTTTCAGCCCAGCAGAGTTGGAATGCAAAAATATACACACAGCATATTAAAAAAGCACCTCAAGCTACGGTGTGAAGTAATTTGCACCTATGCTCTGATGATTAAAGCCGTGCCATGTAAACAGCACCAGAGTGAGAGCGACGGAGGAACAGCAGAAGCAGGGAGAATGAACTTTTGATACTCGCTGGTGATAAGAGCCAACTAAGCCTGTCTGGGAATGCTGTCTACACGCACCTAGCTGTAAATATCACAGTCCATATTAGCCAGTGTAACTCTATTAAAATATCTACCATCAAACCGGTGTGCAGCAGAAAGCAGCATTATAAACATACTGCAAACACACAGGATTGTCACGTCTGCAGTCATGCACTGAATCTGAAAGCCAGATGGATGGATCACATGGAAGTTAATTATAGTTTATTTATACCTGTGGTTTACAGTTAAATGGTGATGCATCCATGAGGTATTCTGTGATACTTAATTTTCTTTAATGATATCTGGTTAAATTTATTTACTGTGATCATCAAATCAGCACAAATTAAAAGAGTGTGATGTGCAACAGCCACTATACGATCCCTGTGTGTAAATCTGGATTACTGCGTATGCTAACTGAAAACAAAGTACTTGATGTGATTGAAAGTTTCATACAAAAAACTCAAGGTCCATTTAGTAGCTTTTTCCTGTGGTTTTAGCCACATTGCCTGGTCTTCATCATTGGACAGGGTTTGTTGTTTATTTGAAGATCAGGAACTACTGATTCCAGGTTGAAGAATGAGTTTAATTGTTAATTTAGAGAGCTTCTTTCTTTGTTAAAAAATATAGATTT
Source organism: Trachinotus anak (assembly GCF_046630095.1). Lineage (NCBI taxonomy): Eukaryota > Metazoa > Chordata > Actinopteri > Carangiformes > Carangidae > Trachinotus > Trachinotus anak. The sequence continues at coordinate 7,463,256 of NW_027273869.1, read as the reverse complement.
TTTGCAATGGGATAGTTATGGTGAGACAATGATTGTGGTTCTGACAAAATTCAACGGAAACAAGATGAATCAAGCATTTCTTGCCTGTTTTAACCTGATGTAATCCTTGCAGGTGGCCTGGCAAATGCAGTCATGATACAACTGACATCCTGCCCAGTGTCCAGCTAAATAACATCATTTCCTGCAACAAGGGACATCATTTCCTGTAGTTAACAAACATCAAAACCAAAGACAAAAGCTCCTGCTGCTGCATGAATACCCATCTCAGCACTGTGTGTGTGTGCTTGTGTTTCCTGTTTAGATCTGCCTTGCTGACATAGTTAACTGTCCTTGAGACGTTGCACCATGGAATTTCAAAAATGTCTTTCTCCTTCCACTTCTATTGTGCAACATCTCTATTAGTGGTATGGACACATGCACATATTCAAACACACACACACACACACTCAGAGCAGGTCTTTATTTGTCTGCCCCCCACAGATGCAAACACACGCACCCACAGCTTTCCAACCGACCCAGATCATTGCAACAATGGCAAGTCCATGTCTGTTGTCATGCCAACCCTCCCTCGACCCTTGACCTCTGTTTTTTAGCAGAGGCACCCTGGTTCTTCTGAAGAGAGAGAAGCAGCAGATTTAAAAGGGGGCACCCGTGCAACCCTGCACAACTTCAACCGCCTCATCATCTGACCCAATAAATCACCATCTGTGCATGCGTGTGTGTAAGTGAGTGCTTTGTCCGGACAGTTGAAAAACAACTGGGGTTCATGTGGGAAGAACAACAATGGATTAGGTTGCACCAGTAAATCAATTACTTATTTACCCTTTTCATTTGTAGTTAGCACTTTGTATAGTATTAGGCTAAATTCTATAGGTTTTCATCATGAGCTTAATGTTTGGTATAGTTGGGTTTAATTGCATTATTTGGAAAGTGCAATTTCAAATCTTCCTAGTTTATATCATTATCATTTTGACCTTACTTAATTTAGACATGAATAACTCTTAAACACTTAATATATTAAGCATATATAATATATCATATATACATACAGTATATTTTAACTACAGTATACTATGTGCAACAGGCAACTGATTATAATAGTTAAGCTCCCAGTAGATAACATTAGGACAGAGAGGGGACATTATTTATGTGTGTGTTTGCTTGACATGAGTCTGGATTACATCACAGTTTAAGAATTGGGCTCGGATCTCCCCTCCAGCGTCTTTATGCTATGTGAGCAATGCTAACTACAGACAAATGTGTGTGCGTGAATCTAGGTGCTCTTTCATGTACGGCACACATATGGTTCATTCACATCCATACATTCATATGTCAACATGTCTAATCTATTGTGAGAACATTGCTGCTTTCTGCCATATACATTTCCACTAATCCCTCCAGCAACTGATGTAGGATTAAATTACCATCAGTCAATCCGACTTCTGACCATTGAACACATGACGAAAAGCTGACCCTGCGTCAGCGCTACAGTCGGCCTTGGGCTAATTTAATGGAATGTGTCACCAGCTTTGCAAATCACAGGTCTGCATTAAGACTGACATTCACAAACCCTGTTTTACAATAATAGCACAACAATACCTTCATACTCTGGTGTAATTCATGTGTTTCTTTGTGCAAGTACTACTTGTATTTGCATGTCACAGCAGCAAAATGGAAGCCTATAGGATCAGCAAAGTTAAATAAATAAGAAAAGCAAACGGCAAAGAAGAGGAACGAAGCAGGAAATCTGTTAGATCGTGGAAATTAAGCTCTTGTTTCAATGGAGCTATTCTTACCAACGTAAGACAACCAAAGAGACAAACAAAACAAAGAGGTCTGAAGTGCCAACAGACTGTATCCTGCAAATAATACCTGCGGTAGTGAGGAGCCTGGCAGCAACGTTAACAAAGCTCTACAAGGTTTAAGCCATTGTCTCTAGTATCATAAAGGCAGCACTGTTGAAAAGAGGGGCATACAGCCTAAATACACCTCAAACAATAGATACAGATGTGACCCTGCAGCTAACACGGTACAGTGTGGTAGCCTGATTCATCACCTTTGATGAATACTTCCCTGTCAAGGCTCCCAAGTATGCTATGGGCTCTATAGCTGGTACAGAACAGAGTGTGAAATGTGAGATGGTGTGCATTGCGGGCTAGTGTTAGGCCAAGAAGCGGGGTACTCTTTTTAACAAGGTGCAAAACACAGGCGCCGGTGCTGCTGAAATGCGATGCTGGATGTCTTGGGTCAAGCCAGTGATGCTATAGTCTTCAGTGTCAGATACATGAAGGAAGAGGCAGAAAGAGAAGAAAGGAGATGGAGAAAAGGTAAAAAAAAAAAAAGAAAAAAAAGAAAAAAGGGGATTGATGTCTTTTGTAACAGTATAGCACAGCACATGCATTCCAGCTAGCATATTAGCTTTGAACGGCTAAGGCTAGCACATGCTCATGAGGCTGGACTCCATTGGCTTCATTTAGGGTAGATGGCAAATTAACTTCTCATTCAGCTTTCAGCAAAAATACTGAAATCATGCACAAGATGATTATTGTTTGTCTTTGTTAGCAATGCTACACTAAAACTCACAGCTCCGTACATAATATTGCTATTTATAGTGAGAATCATGAGACAGTAAATTCCAAAACTTATAGAATTAACAACCACACACAAAACTATAGGATGTAAATGTTCAGAAAGCCACTGTTACCTTATTTCCTGTCTGGTTTAATGCTATAAGAGCAATGCCTGCAGGCTCTGGAAGTTTGTTGGAAGATAATACAAGCAATTGACTGCAGTGTAAGCCCTTCTAATATGATATTACAACTGAAGTGGTTACATGAGCTAGGTTGTGAAATAATCGCTGCCTCTTTTCTGAGATTGGACCCAGTAAAGAGGAAAGAGGACCATCGTGGGAACGTCTTGAAAAACAACTTTAGACACTGTGAATGTAACAAACTAAAATGTCTGGCGGTAAAAGAGAAATCCTTTTGTCAGTGATTGAGATTGAACTGAGATTGTACCATTACTGAGGTATGCATAGGCTGCATGTGAAGACAATCTACCTTTGACTTTAAGACATGTACAGTATGTACTAAAGCTGTCTAGTTAGAAAATACTCTTGATGAACTTTTGACCCTGGAAGCTGCAGCCAGGCCTCAGCGCTTCTTTCAGAAGTTTCAGAGTTAGCGTCACTAGTCAAACCTGCACAGTTAAGATAACCAGTAGTCAAGGTCAACCGCCACGGTAGCCTCAAAGAAAGCCACATATCATACGCTTCACTCCTGCATTATCACTGCTGAGTTTGCTCACCCTTAACACTGGCCAGTTATGATCTTGACCTTCATTATTTGCAGCAGCAAACTAATTTTACCCCCCATCTAATTTTTTCATTTAAAACTTCTGCTCAAGCAGGAGCAGCTGCACTCGGTTGGATGATTAAGTTCCTTACCTTGTTGTAGTAATGGAGCTGGACAGAGTGCCACTGGCCGTCACTGACCCCGCCTGCGACGTAGGGAGACACGGTGGTCTTTGTCTCACCTGAGTGAGGTTGGACAGAGGTTGGACAGAGAGAGAAAAAATTAAAAGTTTATTATGGTGAATGGGGAGTGAGAGGAAAGAAAGGAACAGCAACAGTGAATAGTGAGTATAATGTCAGTTACTGTACACACGCCCGATGATTACATCTGCTGCACAGTTTAACATCTTCACATTATAAATTTCAAACAACAGTGTGTCACTTTTTCTGTGAGTATGGTGGGGCCACAATAAACATGTCTCCTGATGATTTACAATTCATACTATCCATAAGAGGATGACTGTGTTTTATTGTCTTTCAAAAGTGAATTGATCTTGCTTTAATGGATTTCTACTTCCCTCAACATATTCCACAGGTTATTGATAAATTACCATTAAACTCTGTGTCCTAACTTGACAAACATATACTGATATACGCACACACACAAACACACCATAGTCATCAATCAACACAGTTGGGATAGCCAGTATACGTCTTCGGTATCAATGGCTCTCAGTGAGAAGATTGTAGAGCACAAAGGCAGCAGATTTACTGGGGGTTTACACTGTTTGTCAAAGGCAGGAACTTGCTGCTCTGGAAATCAGTAAGCCGTGCAGCAGCTCTCAGGAGAAATGTGTGTGAGTCTTTGTATGTGAGTGTATGAGATAGAGAGTTAATAAATGATGGCTGTTTTCTGGCTGTGCACGTGAGAAACCAAACAGAAAGAGGGCGCTGTTTGTGTTAGTAAATGGTGACCTACTTCGCTCATTCTCAAGTATTTAATTAGATGATTCATTCATTCAGTATTTAGTCATATTTCAGATCTGAAGCAGGGCACATGGACTTGGCTTGGTTCCCAAACAGGCTTCACCCAACATAATCATATTGAACTGGATTCCTCCCTGTTTGGTACCATGGGAAAGTAGCCCGGCTCTGAAAACAACAGTCACCAGTCAAAGGAATATGTGTTTGATCTGCAGTCCAACAGTTAGCAGTTTTAACAGTGATTGTGGGTGTGTGTTTGATTGCGCTTCAGCTGTTTGTGTGTGAGTATGCGTGTGTATGTGCATAGTTGTGTGTGTGTATGTACATGCTTTAAAAACTTTTCCTGAAAAAGCCAAGTTTTTTTCTGCTGATTGTGGGCTTTAGCGTGTGCATGTGTGTGTGTGTGTGTGTATGTGTGTGTGTGTGTGTGTGTGTGTGTGTGTGTGTGTGTGTGTGTGTGTGTGTGTGTGTATTATGTGGGTGTTTTTTGGCCAGTTAAGTGTCTGAGCCATCATTAATCAGTCTGGCAGCTCCCACTTTGAGGAAGCAGCTGCTTTCAAAATAGTAACACACACCCATCCCTCTTACCTAAACGTACAGAGATACACTTTCCGTACACACACGCATACACACACACACACACAAATGAACATGTTCAAACTGTACATTTGGATACATGCACGCACTAGCTCACACATACACAAAAACACACACCCTTGTCAAAAGAGAGCTTGTGCTGATACGAGCTATTTAGCCAGCTCTTTGTGAAAGTCCCTTTAGATAAAGTGACTTAATCTACTTACAGTGTAGCTGATATTAACAGCAATTACTCTAAGTGGTCACCACACATACAACACACATGATGAGGCTGCAGCCTAACCTCCTGAGAAGGTGAGCTGAATCTGTTCGTTGATGATCTCCAGGGCGATGAAATCATGTTTCTCATTAAATCTGCCATTGTAGAGAAGCAGAGCATTTCTTTCTCTGGTGGCAAACCTGTAGAGACAGATGGGATTTTTTTAGGCTTTTTTTAGGTTCTTCATTATGAAAGTTGAAACCCAACAATCAACCCGAAAATGAAGACACTGAATGCGGTATCTTCTTAACCTAAAAAAAACTGCAAAACTAGCTTGGTTATTAGTTGTATAAAAGATGTAAGTCAGACTTAAAATAAAACAATGAACATTCAGATTTGTGATACAGAAAAGGCTGAGTGAATTCCAGCTGGTTTTTTTTCTCTGCTCTGACTCATGTTTCCTGTCACATTTCTAAGCACCTATCCAACCCAAACAGACTGAATGGTTGAAGGCCTTGCAGATAGCTTTACGATGAAAGGACCAAGGAGCTCTTCAGGAAAAGTCACTTGGAAAGGAAAGGCAGGATGTGTAAAGCCGGTGGGCTGCAGAGAGGAAACCGTTCCCCTGCCTTAGATGATGCACCAGCGTATCCCACATGTCAGAGCGGGAGAGGGACCCGGTCTCTGAGCCAGTACCTTCACATGTGTTTGTTCTATGAGGGTACAAAGTTCACATGTGTAGCTGTTTGTGTGTAAGGAGTGTAAGGTGAGGGCAGAGGAGTCAGCCGGCAGATGCCAGTGAGGCCAGGAGGGCAGGAAGTCAGGATGGCTGTAGCCAAACACCGATAAGGGAAACTCATCACACAGCCTTTCCTGTTTTCACCTCACTGCAATCCTTTCTCACCGTCACGCTGTCGGTGAGCTCGCGCTATCAAATTTATCTTACCTATGACTGGTAACGAAACAAGTGATAAGAGTTTTTCTCTGCATAATATTGACTGTATGACTATCAAAAACTTGCAGAACCAGGGTTATTTTCCTCCAGCGGTTTCAGTTTGTTTGAAAAGGTGAGAACACAAGCACACCTCATAAAGTTGCACATGTAGGCAGAGTGAGCGTCTTCTTTGCTCTTATATGTGTATATGCATGCTCCTATTGAAAGAAGGGAACTGAGACACAATGGAAAAGTGTGTACATGTCTCGGCACGCCCCGGTTGACACACTTTAGCTCGCTGAACTGTTTATTTGTGCAGCTCCTGACACTCCCTAAATTACCATTATCACAGACTTACTGCTGTTAAATATTATCCACACAGTTTAACAGCAAAGATTTTGTAAATCCAAAATTTCATGCATCTTTAATTACTTGAATTTGGTGGCAGACACCGTATAGTTGGCATAAGTAAAACATTCTCACAAGCTACTCCAAATTTTTAAAGTTAATTTCAGCATTTCAAAAGTTTTGGAGAGTGATGTAAAACACAACTATACAAATATAAACAATGGATGAAACAGTGTGTTTATCTGCCCTAACATAAGGTGCAATTATTAGTGCATTAAATGAACAAAATGCCCCATTCTAAACTCATTCTAACACACAACGTGAAAGCTACTAAGCTAAGCAGCTACATAGGGTTATGTTAACAAATCAATAGTCTGATGTTATATTTTTCCTTATCATTGTTACCTAAGACACGGACTAACTAGTCCTACAATGCTATACAAAATAAATTACTTTTTATTATCTTCACATTTCTACACAAACAATTATTTGGTGCGGAGGTTGACTTTTTGTCTGTGACCAGTTAGCTTTAGCTACAGGCTTTGAGCACAACATTATATATGTGTAGCTTTAAAGTGCATATTCTTTCAAAACAAGTCAGCTGACAATGTTAAAAAGTCAGTTGGAGACAGCATATTCAACCATGGAGTTAAATTGGCTTATTATTAGCTTAGTTTTAGCAAACTACATCTGATGAGATCTGCTCGTGGCAGTTTTCATTTCAGCCTGAAAAATCAAGTCGCTGGCTAAAGATCAGAAGCTGCCTCTGTTTAAAATCAATGATCCATTGTTTCAAAAATGACAAACATTTTTTATGGATAAATCTGCCTCTTTTATCATTGTAAGCTGGGTATGTGCTGCCTGAGAGTGGAAAGCTCGAGGCGTCTTACGTTGCCTTTATATTCAATTGAATTTCATCCAAACAGTTATTTCAAAGGGAGTGTTTGGCAGTTGGTGGTAATTAATAAGGTAGGGAGCTAGGAGTAGAGGTGGGGAAGAAAGGAACAGAAGAAGAAAGGAAGGTTAGAAAGTACTTACATGAAGGAGACGGTGAAGTGGAACCTTTGCCGGAGGCCTCTGAAGGTGATGAAGGACTGTCCGGGGAAGCTGCGGGTGGTCATCTCACAGTAGGGCTTCTCGTACTCCCCTTGTGGACACTGGCACATGAAACCACCTGCCAGACGGTTGACACACTTGCCACCGTTCTTGCACACACCGGGCACACAACGGCCTGATGAGGCATTCAGCTCGCAGTGTTCACCTGTGAGAAAATAAAGGAGAGGTCACTGAGTTGTGTTGCAACTGTAGTACCATCCCAAACTAGTTTTTTACTAGTGTTGGTACTTGCCTTAGTTTGAACTGGTACCAACTTCAAACCTTGTCTCTATACCTATACCTTGATACCTACTTGTCTCTATAGTATGTATAAGCTGTGTGTTGCAACTTCAGTGGCATGTGAATGATAAATTACCTGTCACATCCTTTCATCAATTTATTATCATTTCATCATTTCTGTGAAGCATGTTGTCCACCGTTGACTGAAATACAGACTTAATATCAGCTGATTGGAATCCAGTTGTTTTAACAGGATGCCTTTGATTATCAATCAAGCACACTAACACTATTAACTTGTACCTTATGCTGTTGAGTCTGCAGTGTGTGTGTTATGTTGTTAAGGCCCTTTTTTAAAACATCAGTTCAAGAGAAACTCTATCTAAACATTATAAGCAACTACAAAGCCCTGTTTATAGGCCCTTTCTGGGAAGCACAGGTCTTAGCCACAAAGTGATTTGGCCATATTTGGAGAGAGGAGAGAGGATGGGAGATAAAACAGAAGCAAGGAGAGTGGAAAGGGAGTGATAAAGGAGTGATAAGGGCAGAAACATAATGAAGAAAGAGAGAAGGAAAGAAAGAAGCTGATGACATTCCTCCATTTAGTCCAACCCATGGCTGAACTCATGGTGATACTTTTAAACCATGTAAAAATCAGATAAAAGCTGACCAGCTAAGTGCTTGTTAGCGTCACTCCAGCTTGAGTTTTATGAAGTTAAGGAAAACACTCACTCTTGAATTAATACACTGCATTCCTACATTTGTTTCAGATTTTGTGTGTATTAAATTTTCTAATCTGTACCCACTTTTCCTGAACCCCTTCTACGTCTACTTTACCTAGCGATGTCCAGTGTTGCCCAGAATTACATTTTAAATGAACTTTAAGTTTTCAAAACTGGATAAAGGCGTCTGTGCGATTCATTGGTGTTTCAATATGCAGGTATGGACTGCTGTGAAAACACTGCATTCTCTTTCAGTGGAGAAATGTTATCTCTGCTCTTAGAGGGAATTTGTTGTTGACTGGTGATAAAATGGACCCAATATGTGGGATAGTCCTTTATTCTATGAAACTGATCACATGGCACTTACTCAAGCTAAAAGCATGTTTCCCATTCATGATCAAAGGAAAAGGAGCAGCTATAAAACGGTCATTACATTTCTGAGCATCATGAACCCAACAAAATGACTCTATTATGAAAATCTGATCCACCAAGTGAGCAAATTTCACAGGAATGAATGGGGCGCCATCTTTGAACACGGTATTCAGTTTTCACAATACATCCATGACTGGGACACACAGACACACGGGTGGTTCAATTCATATCAGTGTTTTCTGGGGAAGGAATGCATTGTTGTATCTTCAGGGATAAACACAGTGTGTTTTTTTTGGTAGGTAACACTGAATGTAAACAGAACAGGTTTTTTGCTTACCAGAAAAATGCAGAGAGCACCTTTAACTGTTGCTTCCAAGACCTTTAAACCCAATGGAATAAAATACTATGTTTGTTTTTGCATTTCCACCTCTTCTCAGGAACCTTTTTTTTTTTTTTTTAGACAATTGGACAGAGGGATTGCGATATTTACTTTTTAATCAACAGTTGCATTTGTACTGATAATGGAATAGAGATGTGTGCAGAAGATGGAAGTAAACATCACATCAACTGACGGTAATATAAAATATATACCAGATGGAACCATCAAATGACTGACCAGCAGCCTCAGTTGTCTCTACTGAGGTGAGTAATATCTGCAGCTATAATGCATGCTGATATCAAATTTATTATATTGCATTATCTAATTCAGCAGCTTACTGCAGTTGGTCTCTCCAAGGGAAATTCCTCCTAAATGACCATGTGGATCTAGCTTTGTCCAAAATCAGTGAGTTGGGCCCATTTCCCCAGCTCTGCTCATTTAAATTCCTGAACGAATGCACCAAGAGACCTCTTCCTGACTGTAATATTATTTGTAATAGGTGCCTCTATGTCCCATGCAGCATTATGTGTCAACCTGCTGTCCAGACAAGAGCACTCCACCCAGGACACACACAGACCCCCCAACACCACCGCCTGGAACCAGCTAATGGCCCTTCTCTCCTCAGCATAATCCTTTTTTCCGAGGGAGAATTATAAGGATCTGTTTCCCTGTAATGCAGGAAACCCAAGGAGGACAGAGCGGGCCCCTGCTGTCATCAGTTCCATAATGGCCCCTGATGGGCCCTGTCTATCTGGAGTTGAACTGTGACCTTCAAAGCGGGGACACCGAGATGTAGGTAAGGGAAATATGATGGGTGAGTGGAGAAGATGGACATGGGAAGGGGGAGAGGAAGGTGAGGGAGGGCAGCTATAATCAGGTAATTACATCAGATAAGATGGAGGAAGAGAAGGAGAGGAGAGGTAGAGTGTTGGGAGAGACAGAGGGAGAGGAGGGATGAAGGCTGTCGGGCCCTCTAGGCTCTATTAGGGGGAGACAGAGGAGCGGGGACAGTCGGTCAGGTATCAGATTAACAAGGGGGAAATCATGGGAGGAAGATCACTGACATCGGGAAATATTTCAGAAAGTGATTTCAATGGGAATGATGAAAGCTTCCCATAGCTCATCAACCACGTGAATGCTGAGCAGGGCCACTTTAACTCACAGCTTCCAGCAAGAGAGAGACTATCTGTCTTTTTTATAAGAGCTGCTTTAAGTGTTATAGTTACTGTATTATGATTATTCTGAGTTTCAAGGCAAAAATGTTATTAAAGCTAATGTGGTTTTGGGTAATGGGTTGAGTGATATTTGAGACGGCTCCGGTTGGACCAGTATAGTCAGCATTCCTTACACCTCTATACAGCAATAAATCTACTGTCATGAATGTGTGTACGTGTGTGTGTGTGCGCAGGTGACTATACCAATAGTATTACAAAGCATGTTTTCTCTCCCTGCACTGGGGTCGACCTCAAGCTACAACAATAGGCGGTGAGAGCTTTTACAACCTGTCAGTGTGGTTTGGCAGTTTTGTACAAGTCATTAAAGCCATTGTCAGACACAATAGGAAACTCTGCACATACTTATAATAGACTTTTGTAGCTTGTCTTTGGAGGAAAATACCTTTATCTTTATGTTTTAACACAACACATAACACATAAAATAGTAATTATATCGTAATTTGCATTAAGCACACTACACTATAGTGTCATTTAGACAAAAAAAAGAAAAGACATAGTATCTTTAGTATTTTTCTAATAATCAAAATAGTCCAGAAAATACATGTAAATAAAGAGTTATCAATGGTTCTCTCTCTCCAATCAGATGCAAACACCAAAAACAATCAATAGAAGATCAATAGATTAATTACGTCAAAAAGCTGTGAAAGCTGTCACCACTATCATATGTAGGATGAAGAGGGGCTACAACCAGAAACTGCAAAACCTGCCCATCATAACAAGTCAGGTAGTTTTTAATTGGATCTGACCAGAAAAATTCAAGATCATTTATTTTGACTTCTTTTAAAAATAAAATAAATTGAAATATCTGTATTATTGAATTTTTTTATATAAAAAAAAAATTCCAACTCACCTGTGAAGTCTTCCAGGCACTCGCAGGTGTATCCTCCCTCTCGGCTGCGGCACCTGCCGTTGTTCTTGCACGGCCCTGAGTAGCACAGGTCGATCTCGGTCTCGCAGTAGTCCCCGGTGAAACCGAGCGGACAGCGGCAGCGCAGCCCGTTGATGGGGTGGATGGGCCGAAACAGGACCGTGTCAGAGGCGATGAATGGAGGGGAGCTGTCGAACTTCAGCACCGATACACACTTCATGTAGTTCTCACAGGGCTCCCGTAGGCAGATGTTGTCATCAAACGGCAACACCTGGGGAGAAGAAGACATTTCAGTCACATTAGTAGATCTGTTTTTGGATTTCTTCCACTAACCTCTGTTGTTTTGGTTTCAGAGCCTTGAAATGATGATATGCTCAGTTTTTGGAGAATTTTATCATTTTGTGCTCATGTGAATGTGCATATGTGCACTTGTGTGTCCGTACCTCCTGAGAGGATATCAGCCTGAGCAGAGTCCTGTTGAGGTAGATCTGCTCCTGCAGCTCCTCAGAGGGGAAGAACGTCCCTTTACCCGGGGCGCTTCCAGGCTGCATTGCAGAGAAGGTTACGTTGAGGATGGAGCCTTGCACATCGGTGTCATTTTGGATGTTGAACACAAACACTGCTTCCCGTTTGGTGGAGAGCACAGCCGCTACGCCCTCAAGGAAGAGGGTGAGCAAGGGAGAGAGGAAGCGCTCCTGGGACATGTTCTCCAGCCGCACTGTGATGCTGTTGGTCAGCATGTCATCAGTGATGATGGTGACACGCAGCGTGCACAGGGCAACAACACGATGGATACCATCTAGAAGAAAGAGAGAGTAGATATTTGACCGTTAACAAGAGTAAAGTAAACAATGTGGACTGATTCAAAAGTACAAAGACAGGCAAACAGTGATCAAAGGACTCAAATCAGGCCCTGTGTTGGCCAGGGCCAGGTTTTCAGTGAGGTAAGTGCATATCAGCCGAGCAGAAGGTCATATTTAGCAAACCACAACCCACACTTGTGAGCCAAAAGGGTGTTTCTAAGGTTTCCAAGGAGTAATAAAAGTTAGAAAGCTGAGAAAAATCTATCCGTCTTTTGTCATTTCAAAATAAAAGACACTTCCTCCTGTAAAAACAGCCAATAGTAATAGTTATACTATACAGTGGTAATGATTTACTCCCTGCCAAGGTGTGTATATACAACATTTCTTTTCTTCACTTCTTTCCTGACTACTATCATGGCACACTGATGTGAAGGCATGTGACCGTCATATTACCTGGATTTACTGCTGTCTTTCTTCTCTGCCATTCTCTTACTCTATGTATTAAATGTAGATAAACATTTAATGAAATGTTTGTCTACATTTAATACTGAAATAACTGATGCTGGCAGATGTTATTAGTTGCAGCTAGCTAGCTAGTTAGCATTAGCTCCATGAGTTGGTTGGAAATTGGATCTTTTTGACCTTGTAATGTTTCCGGCTGAGCAGTATGAAAATGAGGAACTTCCAAAAGGGTGTTAAATATTAACTAGATGGTTAGCAAGATATCGTGCTTATTCAGTGCTGTGCAATGATACAAAAAAGTGTTGAGGCTGAAGCTGCATGTCCCAAGCAAAACGTTCGCATCATCACCAGCTGATAATATTTTTAAAAGAAAAGGAAATAAAGGAGCAGCATTGTTCTCGTATCACGAGAAAATGTAAAAGACCTTTTCTTCTTGCTAACATAACATGGCAAAGTCATCTCAAGAAAACTTCCCAAAATCCAACAGAGCAGAAAAAAGATGCTAACCTTAGCCTAAATTGTAATATAACTAGCAGTCAGGTTTGCCTGGACAGAGCTTAATATTGCTAATGTATGCTAAATATTTGTTATGCACAGCCTTAACTCATAGTGGTTAGACCCAGTCATATGTCGGCCCTTTCTGTGATCTCTTCTCTCCATCTTGACAGCTTGACTTGTTTACTGTGTAACGCTTCTGCCAGTAGATTGAATTAAGTAGTTGCCATTCGGTGCAGATTGGTCTGATTCAAGCCTTGGCTGGGAGTAATTGGATCAGTCTAGGGTTTCTGTCCCCGGGGAGGGCTGGGTCTGGTCTCAGACCTACTTCAGGCACAACTGTAAGCTCTAGTGCATATGGAGGGAAACAGAAGGCTGAAGGCTGCAGCGTGCACGGGCTGGGTGAAATACAGCTGACAACAGGTGGTGAGGCCAGATGAAATTGGCAGGGGGCATAATACTGTTGAAGCGGGACAGGGAGATGGGTCCGATTGCACAGCTTTGCCGCATCAAACCGAGCGCTTGAGTGTGAGGTATATCTGTGTGTGTAGGTTTAGGGGTGAAAGAGTCAGGGTGAGGTGCGGGCACAGGTGCCCTGTCACTCTCAGACATACATGAGGTCATTTCTCAGGACCTTAAACTCTCCTCGCACAAACACAGATGCACTGTCAATCAGGGCAGGGTGTGGACAGGCCAGCTCGTCGGGCTAGCCTCATGCTAACTGCTAACCAGACTGGAGGTCAACTCCAACTGCATCAGGGTGAATAACTCACAAAGGGAAGCAACTTGCGGGGTCAGTTCGTTCAGTGAAGCCAAGCTACTGCTGCAACCGTGGCTGCAGTGACATAAATCAAGGTGGGTGGTAACAAGAGTAACAAAAAGCACACACACAAATTCAGACACGCATTAACCAGTCACTCTGCAGGGCAGTGACATTAAGCAACAGCTGTGGTGTAATGTGCTGGAATGGAGGTGCTCATTCAACACACTGCTAGCGGACAGAGTATCTGCTGGCTACTGTGTCTACTCCTCTGCAGCGCTCCACACCTGTCTCTCCCTCTGTGTCTGGGAATACAGTGGTAGGCTGTCCCACTTGCCGCCAGAGATTCATCAGCTCATAGTTTACACACATACAAATACACTGAGGCTGCATGGACTCACAGTGTGGCAGAGAAGTTACCGTGCATGCTATTGTGATTTAGGAAATAAAAGTCCACTTTGATGACTAATGCTTGTTCTCTTTTCTCTCTACATTTAACTATGTACACACACAAACTACATGCTAAAAGCTGTGCTCAGTGGCTCTTACACACTGACTGACACAGGACTTCATCACCTATTCTACACACAAGCCAAGCTATTTCTTGACTAAGTAAACTACACTCTGATGCAGTCAGGGCTCTAAGAATTATTAGCCTCCCAAAGTGGGTGGGGCAGTCTGACTGGCACGGGATGGTGGAGGGGGGAGCGGGGGACATTAGTGTGAAAGATCAAGACGAGCAGTGACACCACAGAGCGCTACAGGAGACCAGTGCTGGATCCAAAAATGTCGGAGCATGACGGAAAAGATCACACGGTCAGGGAAAGATGTGAAACAGAATTTATGAGGCAGAAGAAGACAAGGCCAGTGCTGAGTAAACCCAATTGAGATCGCATTAGCTATGCAATCATGCGGCGCCAATTATAACCTAAGTAGTGTGACATGTTGCCTTTTACATACTGCAAGAAGAGCAAAGTATCTGTTACTTTTCTTACTCAAAAATGACCACCGCGAAGAATTCATAGAATAATTTATATTTTACTTCTACAAGATAGTTGTTTGTTTCCTTTCTCTTTCCAGGGACACCCCTGCCAGGGCTATTTATAGAGGCCACCAGCTGCTATCATGGGATCACACAGACATGCAGAGGATGGGCTGAACCATGGAAAGGGTGTGTCACGGGGAGATGCCATGGAAAAAAGAATTCTATGTGTGTAAGCGTGCCGTCACACACAAAAGCAGATGAGCACAAACAGACACATACAGGTTTAAAGGGGCTTAATAATACTGAGAGGGATTTAATAGATGACAAGAGGTGCGTGCATCAAAGTTTGGAACACTTTTGAAGTATCATGGGTAAATCATTAATTAACTACACACATCTCCTTATCTCTATTAGCTGCCATACATCTACACTGTTGGTTTAACACATTACAGCGCATTATGATTCAGTTATTGCTCTTTTACAGCCTGACAGCACTGATAAATGTTTATCAAAAATAAATGAGTTATGATTAACACTTTAATTGGAACCTGTTAGATTAGTCGTTATTGTGACTTGTCTTTATGACATTGTAGGTGGATTAATTAAATACTGGCAAACAACAGAAGATATTATCAGTGGGCCACACAGTTAGAGGCCTGCAGTGTAGGTGCTGAGGGCTGCAGAGGTGATAAGGGCTGTTAATGAGCTGTGAAGCAAGCCGCCCAAATGACACACGTGTTTGTGTTTGTGTGTGAGGACAAATGACACACACTTGTGCACACATACAGACACACAAAAAAAGTTAATGCATTTGTCTGTCAGCTGTTTGTGTGCTTGTCTGACTATATAGTTCTCGCTCTTGCACACACACACACACACACACACACACACACACACACACACACACACACAGGTGTCTGTCTGTCAGTTTGTGCTTGTTGTAACCAACATAAATCGTACACACACACACACTCCAGCCAGCTGTCACTGTGAGCGACAAGCACACACAGCACATGAACACACACACACACACACTTGCCCACTAAAATCTATGAGGTTTTGTATTCATTAACTTGTTTGTTACGAAAAATATACAAGAAGTTTTAATGACATCCAGAGTTGAATGTAGTTAAATAATCAGTGGTAATAACACTGTCACCATATTATTATCAAATGTATTAAATACTGTATCTGAGGCTCTTTTGCTACAGAATAATGACACTATTGAGGATATAATCATCCACATCTCTGAAAATACAACAGTCATAATTTATTCTTCTTGACCAGACTTTTCTTTTTGAAATGAATTTGCACGTATGTGTTGTACAGTGATACAGTCAGCGTCAACTCTGGTGGCCGCCCCCCCTTCCCCAACTCCACGGTGTCAGAATCAACAACTGTGTTTAGTCAGTTACTGGGAGGGACGGTCAGTAAAACAATAGCAAGCCAACAAGACATCTGTGGCTCCAACAGGTTTCGGAGACGTGTCGAGCCCACCAGAGAGACACACTTCACCCTGTTTTACACACAGCGAAAGGTCAGGTTTGCCCTCCTAAAATCCTAGTGAGGAGTGAAATAAACAACAGCCCAGATATTTCATTTCATTTATCTTTTCTTTTCATTCTTTTCTTACTTTTTGTGCTCTTAAAAAGATCTACAAAAAAAATTTTACTTGTAAAAGTACCCAAACTCTTTTCCTCATTAGGTGATCTTCCCGAACCTCATTAGTCATGATCAGCTGATGAAGTTATTTCCGTCCTGCTGACATTTATCACAACTAAAGAGAATAGTAATTGAAAGCTTAAAATGTTACAACTGCCAGGGAGGCCTGCCATTATTAAGGCTTCCTGCCTTAATAATGGCAGGGCATTGTAAAAAAAAAAAAAAATCTTTTTCACCCTGCAACACTTTTTACAGCACAGTTAAAATTTTACAGCCAAGCAGCCAATGAAAAACTCCCATCAGGTACTTTCAAATCCCAGAGAGCAGCAGGCGACTTTCTCCCTCCTTTTCCTCTCAGTTCTCCTTTTCTCCCCCTGCTCTCTCTCTCTCTCTCTCTCTCTGCAAACAAAAAGGTTTCAGATATTTGAATCAATACAAAGCCTGCAACCTGAGTGGCTTCTAGCCAATCGCTGGGCAGAAATTCAACCGTCAGCTCCTCCTTATTGGACACACCTGAACACCTCTGGCCTATCAGGAAGGGAAAACAAACACTGAGCTTGGCTTTAGGGGTGATCAAACACACACACACACACACACAAACACACACACACACTTTGAGCAGTGCAGTCTGGCAACATTTCTCCTTCTCTTTTCCACTGAAACATCTCCGTGATAAGAAAAGCTGCTCAAAACAATAACTTTCAACTGCTTAGCTTCACAATCTCTCTCATCTTTTCACATGTCCTCTCATCTCTGCAATCACTCTTTGTGTGCCCGTACCCTATTAAGACATTTTAGTTTTCCTCAAAGGAAGCGTTGCCCGCCAATAGTAACTCCAAACGTTCTGATCAGAGTCCAACATCATGTCAAGTCTCATCTCCTTTTCCTTTCTTTTCTCTCTCATGGCGACTAGCGCCAGCATCAGATCACATATCAGCAGCCTGCAGACACACTGACAGACATCCTGTACGCTGACAGCAGAGGGAAATCACCCCACAAAAATCACACTGAGGTGAATGCAATCAAAGCATCATCACTCAAAAGGTGCTGGAGGAATAAAAGATGAACGGAAAAAAAGAGATTAGCAAAAGCAGGAAATGAGGGAGAAACGTCTCAGAGACTGGAGAGCTAAAAACAAAATAAATACCACTGAGGATGGTGAAGGAGTAACTCACACAATGGCACTCAGATAATTTGGGGGATTTAGTTAGAAGGAAAAAAAATGGCATGGAACTTCAATTTACCTCAAAACTTAACAACCAGCGTCATGTAGAACAACCCACTTTTTTTTACAGCAGAAAGCAAAGAGAATCAAACAAGACACTCGGTGACCAAAACCAGCCTCAAACCTAGTTGCATATTGTCCCACTAATTAAATTTGCTTATTTTTCAAATTAGATGGTAAAAAGTCAACAAATTTTAGTTCTGCTTCTTGCCTAAATGTACAGGTGGGATATGTGGATCAGGTATTACTCTTATTTATCATCAACGCAACAAAACTATGAAAACACCATTTCAATGAAATAATTCCCGCTCTATTTCAAAGGTAGGCCTGAAGAGACAACGAGGGCAAAACATGGCTCCATCACTGAAGTCAGCCTCACCCTCCAATGAGTCTGCAGTAAAACTCTTTGTTGGGTGTAATAGCACTTTTCCCATTATGGAGTATGTGTTTTAATTGTTTAGCTTTAACAAAGACGCAGTGGTGATTTCAAATGCAAACAAAGGCTAACCAAGAGTAGATGATTAACCACAGGAATGCCAGAGGCAACGTGTTAACAGATACAGACCACAGGGAGATTTATATGTTATAAGAAGAAAATATAGAAAACCAGACTCCTGCTGTATTTTATTTCATGGTATCTAAAAACATTTTTCAAATCAAAGGGGTGCAGTTCTAGCAAACTGACAATATGATTTCTGGAGGACTCACAAAGCCGAAACTTTGTTGTCATACAAGTACAATCACAGCCAAGAACAGCTCGCTATCACTGTAATCACAGCTTTACACAAGGATTAACAGAGCCGGGATTCTACCTGACAACCTCTGTCAGTTTACACTCAGCACTAGATTTTCCATCTGCTGTCACTCATCTGCTCATGTGTACACGTGTGTGTGTGTGTGTGTGTGTGTGTGTGTTCAATCATATCTGGAAGTACTCAGCAAAAAGGCCTCTCATCTCCTTCCACAAGCTGTTGGCCATATTTTTCTCAGGTATGTCCGTCTGATCAAAGTGCTGAGGACAGAGAGGGCTAAGCTTTGAACACTCACACAGACACGTGGAGATAAAACTTTAGACAGGTGTGAAATCTTGGAAAAGGGAGGGGAGCTATGGACTGAGAGGCAGCAGAAGGAGGAGAATGATGCACTGTATGTGATTTAATATGCAGCATGAGTAAAAAAGGGAAAGAAAACAGCAATAAAGAACTGGAGAGAGACAGTGTGTATGTCTGGGTATTTCACTCCCAATGCTGATAACTATAGTGGCAGAGTTGCAAATTGTGTGTGCATGTGTGACCATAAATCATCACGCATACACACACATACACATAAAGACACAGCTGTTGCAGTCTAATTTCCCGATGACACCTGCAACTCAGCCAAAGACCTCCCTCCCTTTCTCCCACCACCTCTCCTTCTCTTCTACTCTTCATCCTCATCTCATTGCGGTGACCACACTAGTGGTGACAAAAAAAAAAAAAAAAGTGGCGGCAGGAACACAAAAGACTCAATACACCCCAGGAGTGACTGGTGGAAGAGGGGAGGGACGTGGGTGAGGTTTTGGGTGTTGGGTGGGTGGGTGTGCGCTCGAGTTGTCAGAAGGATAACATCCTGATTACAGCCACAGAACAGGTGGGATTACAATGTAGACATGCCGACTGAACCAGGATCAGTGACTGACCCATTCGAACAGCTCTTTGAACGAACAGGTGGGACGACAAACCAGGAGAGAGACTGAAGAGGTTGAACAGGGTCATTTCAAAAAGACCCAAAAGGGTAAAACTGATTTATTCCTGTGGTAATGTAAGAATGTGCCTATCAACGGCTGATACAGATGTCAGATCAAGTCAACTATAAAATACATGATTGACGATGTTTTTCTTCACATAGACAGAACTCTTTCTGGACCCAGCTGGCAGCATCATCATTAAACGACCTCAACCGTATCAAATGTACCACATATGAAGAATCAGCTTTTTAGGACTAGCCCTTTATAGACTCCAGTTTGGACTATGCCTTAGGACTGGTTGAGACAGACAAAATCACTATATATCAAAAAACAAAGCTCCTTCATTCATTTGAATTGGACTGCTGTGTTGGTGTCGTGGGGCTGCTAATGGAGGGCTCCGCAAAAGAAAATACAGCATCATCTGCAAAAACGTTTATCCTGCAAGACATAGGGCGGGACAATCACAGTCCCGACAGTCTACTCTTTATCATGAAAGCTGTATTTCAACCTAAAAGACTTGTCCTTCTGTGAAAACACAAGCTCAAAGGCCACCTCAGAGGCCAGCAACCTATTGCAACCATAGACTACATTTTATCCCCAGGCAATCTCTCCAAGCTATAGCAAAATGATGAGAGCAAAGGAGGAAGTCAGGTGATGTAGCATAAAGAGCAACAAAGTGCAAGTTAGGTGGAGGTTGGGGTGGATGGATAGGCCAACCTGTTTGCCGTGTACAACCATCAACGCTGTTTGTTTGATAAATGGCCGTTCAGCAGCTTCAACTGTATGTTTGTTATTGTTACCATGACGACAGTCTGGTCTGCCTGCCACTGGTACACTCTTATGGGTTTTATAGGTTGTATCTGACGGTAAGGACAAGCAACCTTTATGGATGTTTGGGTTGGAGGAGCTGTTACCTGGCAATCCTTGCAACAGAAGTTAAGATGTTTGTCTGTCTAACTCATGGATGGAAAAGCCTCGAAACTCGTGGGTCTTTCACTCTGTTGTTTTATTGTAGGGCTATCTGTCTGAACATGAGGCTACACTTCTGTCAGAACCAACTACATGGCTAAACCACAATGTAAACGGCACAACAGCTGCAGCTTCAGTCCCATGTTAGTGCCTACTCCATTGGATTGATTTTACCACAAGTACTGCTGTACACTCAAAACATTCTCACAGCACTTGCAGCACATTATAGAATCGCAGTTAAGTCCATTAAGTGCAAGTGCAGGCCGTTACATTTGTAGAGTACATAGCTGTATCGATTAAGCCTGAAGCCTTTTTTTTTTTGTTCACCACAATGGACAACAGCTATATGCATCCAAAATGTTGTGCGGTGCACAGTGGTTTAGAAACCATCCACACACAGTGCTGTCACAGTTTGAAACCTCTGACTTGGCACACGAGGGAGTTCAGAAGCTTGTGCCGCTGTATCAACTTCTCCTCCACCTCCACCTTTAAGCAGAGTGGACCTTCACAAGCCCTCCACAAGTGCCCTTAGTGGCTCTACTTAAGCAGAGCACTCAGGGGCATCGAGTGCCAGGCCAAGAACCAACCCGGCTAGAATATCTATGTCCCATTTCGGATCCCTGGGAGAGAGGGGTGAGAACAATAGAAGCACTGTTCCTGCTCAGACAATACTAAACGAGCCCGGATGAGGAGGCCAGACAATGCAAAACGAGCCCAAATGAACGCCGGGCTTGTTTGAGTGCCTGAGGGCTGACTGGTATTAGTGCACTTGTTAGCTCATCGCCCGCTAGACTATTGCCAAAGAAGGTAATTAATCACGGAGATACTAGAGAGACCTTGATCACTGAAGTGCAGATGTGGACATGAAAACAGAGAGGTAGGCAGAAAAGGCATCAGGCGAGTTGTTGTGACAAGGTTTCTGATGATACAATCAGCAGCTGGTAGTGTGCATCACATTCTGGTGTTTAACAAGTTTGAGAAGACACCCTCAGGACAGAGAGAAGTAGAAATGGGAAGTTGAGGAAGTGAGACAGAGCAGGGAAACATTGTGGGAAACTAGATTAAGTCTCCCACAACCTGAGCGAATCAATGAGAAATAAATTCTTTGTCCACTCAATTAGGTGAGTGTCATGCGATGCTTACTTTTCCTTGCTCAGACAAACTTAATTATAACATTTCAGAGCACAACATCAGTTGCTACACAACATCAGGTCTAGAGAAAGCACAGGCATAACAGTGCACTATCAAGCACCATTAGCTCTCTAAATGTGGAGGCAATCGGTGGCAGTATCAGATCTCTCTAACTGTGGCACTGCTTCCATAATTGATTTTAAAACACTGCTAAATCCACTTAGCTGTCCACTCAAGCACTCTGAGACCTCAGTCTTTTAGCTGTGTCAGCCCTCTTTCTCCCTCTCTCTCTCTATCCTCCCATGTCTGTCAGCCTCTCTCCTGAGCTGCCTAATCGAGTTAAAGCCCTCCACTTCCTCTTATTAAAGGTTGAGAGGTCACAGCTTCCAGGTGTTGTCGGGTTCTGTTTTAACCAGATGATGTGATGACAAAAAAAAAAGCCCTTTAGGCAACTATGTCAATGTGGGCCAAGTTTTACCCCACACAGTCTGAAGGTAAATTAACGAGACAGAAAAATGATCCAGGAACAGTTTCTCTGTCTTTGTCTGACAACTGGGAGACAGTTTAATTGAAGATTTCTATTGCAAAATGTAATTTAACCGTCACTTTTAACTGATCATTCAGTGGAAGACCTCAAATATCTAGTGGTAAAAGTGTCTGTCTCTTCTATTCCTCAAAGACCTTCAACTGCCATGATTTGTTTTGAGTGCTATCTGTAATTTAATATCTGTGGGTACCTGTTTTTTTTTTTTTTTTTTTATAGGTGGATGTCACACACTCATATTAGAAAGAAAGACAGGTTAAGTAAAGGAAAGAATGAAAAAGATAAGTTGAAAGTGGAAATTACTGCACATCAAGTGGCCAAGGAACCCACAGGACAAAGCGAGTGGGAGCTGCAGAGAGATCAGCTGAGGCAAAGACCAGTCCAAACTTGTATTGTAAATTACCTCCAGCAGGTAGCCATTAGCCCTTGACATCATGTAAAAACTAGAATGAGCATCATTATGACCTGTCAGAGCTGGTGATGAAAAGAAGAAGCAACAAAGTCTGGGTGATTTCATACCTCACCTCTTTGGTTAAGTCTAAGCAAACTCTGGTGTGGTTTGGTTCATTTATTAGTTTGTCGATATGAAAGCTGACAACTTAATATCAGTTGACTTGTAAAAGCAATTGATTATAACATGAATTTAAACTTAGCTTAACTGCTAATAATTCTCCCGCTGATTACGGGAACTTTCAAGGAAGCGATCAGAAATCCATTGAATCATTTTAGTTAGTTTATTTGCACAAATAATAAAAATACAAAAATCATAATGATTTAACAAGCAAATAACATCTCAAATTAAAATGTATCATATTTTAAAAAATCACTAGTTCAGGGATTTTTCCTGGTCAGTCTGGAAGTGAAAAGGACTTAAAACAAAGGTGTGTTTTGCTTGTGTCCAATTTTATGTAACTTGGCATCATTAAAAAGTGAGTGAATCATAATGGTCACACCCTCGAAATGAAAGTAAAACGCCTCTCATTCATCCCGCCTCCACCTGTCCAATTTATATGTGGGACTTTTATGGTCACGTGCACACAAACACCTTCATGTGCATTAATAGTATTTGCAGGAAAGCTGTTGTCTACTGATGTTATCACCGTGGCGAGCGAAGTCCTTTCAGCGTGTGTGGTCGACTGATTAGTATTAGCTGTATTAGATCTTTTTTAAGTCCTCATTCAACAGATCACAGAAAGGTGAAGAGTCAAATGGGCCATTTTCTGTTTTGTGGGAAGGAATCACTCAGCTATAACCGGGAATGCACACACACACACACACACACACACACACACACAGAGTCATACACACTATGTAAGAGCATGCAGCCCAGTCAACAGTTGACCATGCTCTGCTGCTCTGCACAAATGTTAAAATCACATACTCACAGATATACAATATTTAAATGCACATTATGCACACGCTGCGCCTCGTCTCCTGCAAACTTTAGTATTGATCCCATTTGATAAGCTAATGGTGGACAAATGTTAGGTTTGGTGGGGGCGCCCACTGATCAAAAGCCTCCTCACAGGTCAGCCTGCACTGCTCTCTTAAGAGCTGCCCAGCCATGAATGGCCTAATAGGACCCGAGTATCCATTACACTGACACTAGATCCTCTCTTTTTCTCTGCCGCTGTTGTTAGATGTTGCTCATCCTGGCTTTCTTTCACATATTTGTATGTTTGTCTTTCGCTTTTATGACATTTCCATTTTATTGGTGTTGTAAAATATTGAAGATTTTAAATGCCAAAATAACAAATATTCTTAATATACACAAAAAATTAATATAGTAAATGATAAAATGAATCATTTAAACATAACTAGCAACTGGATTTGAACTCATTCTTTTTCTGGAAGTCCCAGACTTTCTGTTTCACTCCTTTTCTTTCTCCATTTCACTCCAACTCTCCCTGCTTTCCTCCATCTCTTTCTCTCTGAGGAGGTGTCGGGTTACAGTTATTGTTGGTGCTGGTAACTGATAAATAGGGTGCCTAGTTACCAGCCAACGCACCATTGGCTCTTTTCAACAATGCAGGAGGGAAATGGGAGGTGTGTGTGTGTGTGTGTGTGTGTGTGTGTTTGGGGGGAGGGGGGGGGGGTTTCCCTGGGAAACCATGAGACTTGTGTCAATTTAAATAGTCAGGCAAATTTTCAAGACATTCGTGTGTGTTCAAGTCTGTGGATGTGTGCGAGTGTGGAGTTGTTTTCGTTGTTGCTGCGAGGACAAAGCTTGGGAGACACCGACCCTAACGACACCCCCGAATAGCCCACTGACACCCGCTGAATGCCCGCTCAATACCCCCATCCAGCCTCCACCCCCGCTGGCATTAAAGGGGCACCCTCCCAAGCTCCGCCCCCTTTCAAAGACACAGGCTGCTTAAGTAAAGGGCCAGTTAGGTTAGAAATGATCTCATCCAGAAGAGTCTGGGATTGATTGTCTTCCTGCAACTGAGAACAGGATATTTACATTTTCAATTGATATTCCAGCACTAAAACTCTTATTCTGAAAGTAGCTTTAATCCCGATATCCTACAATAACTTGGAAGACACCAACCACAGCAACATTCACTGTAAATTTTAAAAGTATTATAGCCAAAAAAAGATGATAATAATGCCCCAGAACACAACCTGATACTGATGCTGATAATATAAATATTCTTCAAACTGTATGTTAATTACAATCAATGTTCCAAGACTCGGTTTAGAAAAGCAGCATATCCTCACATCCGAGAAACGGAAACCATCAAATGTTTGGTATTTTTTACGCTTCACGCAACTCATTGATGAATCAACTGATTGCTTCAGTCCCTTGGAATGATTAATGGTGTTTTTAAAAGGTAGTTACATAATTCAAACAGATTGTGGCTTTGATTGTTTAAGATAAAACTGCCTGAATGAACGAAGCCATTAAGACATTAAATGGAGCATTAGTGTACTCAAGCAAAAGAAAAAAAAAAGCAAAGAGTTACATCGAGATTCCAGAGATGTTAGCACACATCTTGTATTATTCCCGCGTGCTCACTTATTCCTTTGGGTTTTCCACTTTTCCATAGTTCAAACAATAACCAATGTTACTATTCTGAGGGAAATCAGACACATTCTCCCCTTTTTCGTTTTAGCACCCCTCGGCAAGTGGCAAGTCTGCTGGAAACCTGCCATTCCTCACTTTATGTCTCCTGTCCACTCTAGCTGGGGCAGGAAAAAAAGGGAATCACCAAGGAACAGAGTGACTTTTGCAAAAGCAGGCTTCTATGATTGCTAGTTTTGCCTTTGTTCCTAATTAGCCACGGTAAAACTCCCCAAATGCCTCACCCTCTGTTCTCCTGTCGAGAATTCGAGCCCTGGAGGCTTGCGTTCAGACCTGCTGTCAACTTCAGGAAGTCTAGAGAAACACTATAAATTGTTAATGTATTAGCCGGAACTTTCAGGCTGTCAGAGGAAGAGTGAAAGCTAACAATTATCAGAAGGCGGCACTACAGATGCTCAGCGAGCAGACGTACATACACAATGGGGCTTGTAACCTGCCTTCAGAGATGTTTTCTTGTTTTCTAAATGCGGTGTCCTCAACTAAAATCGAGGTTACCTGAACAGGGTTCTGGTCCTTAAAACTGTAAAACTGAACACATTAGATAATCTGTGTTGAAGTGGGCTTTTTTATCTACAAAAAGTTGGGCTATATTCCAGAGGTTTTCAAACTCTGAGATACTGCACGAGGTGAAAGGGACAGGTGCATGCTGGTCTTCCAAAAACATCGGGAAGTTATCACACGATCAGCAGTTACAGCAGCATCAGTGGCACGGAGACGCACAGCTCACGGAGGCAGTGATGGTAGATTTCTTCTTTACACTTTATCACCACAACGGGAGGCATAACAGTAAAGTCTGAGCACATGTAGATGATTTTTAGATTCAGTGCGACGTTCACTTTCCAAGGATAAAATTATCTCCGATGTCCACTGCAAATAAATGTCCAAAAACCCCACCTTTATTCGGCGTGATCTAGGCTGTGATTAAGTCACCATTCCTGCACTTGATTCGGATTGACATTACGTGCACCAGTGAGTCGCAGGAAGTGATGACTGCTTGTAATCTATGTTTTAAATTCAGTCTTAACTACTTGCATTTATAGTGTTGCTAGATTCTTGGGAGGCTGAGAATACATCCCGAATCTCTGGCTGGCTGCCCTGACTGACACACAGCAGTGGAATATGTAGTGTATCAGCTGTCCATACACAGTTGGCCAGTTGGTAACCCAGCCAAACATTTGCTCAATCAATGAGTCATTCATGAGCCCACTCAGTCATTAAATAAGTCAGCCAGGCAAGCAGTGAAATTCATTGATTCATTCATGCATTCAGTCCATCAGTTAGTCACCAAGCAGTCCAGCCAGCAGATTGAAATAATGTTGATACAGACGCAGATGTCTGGGCGCTGGTCGGGCTCAGCCAGGCTCGCAGCCCACCTGGAGCTGCTGGCTGCCAGCTGACCTCTTGATGTTTCTATCCTCCTCTGGCCCTGTGCCGTCAGCGATTCATTCAGCCTGGACAAGCCACGACTGAAATACCGTACTCTCTCTCTTTCTCTGTTTGGATTACAAAACAAGTAGAAGGCAGTTGTGGAGAGTAGCTCAGGTGCATTTTACAAAGACTATTTGTGCTCCACATGTGTTTTTTGTGGTCTGGGTTTTATGGGCCCTTACTGGGTTTTTACTGGTTGGGGCCTTCATCATGTTAATCTCCGGGGATCTTAGTGATTCCCTCAGGGTTGTGTGCTTTTGAGAGAGGAAAATTAAGCCAGAAACCTACTGCAAATGTGAAAGACAGGGTAACAGCGACTAGCATGCAAAGTAGAATTCCTACCCTCAATGCAACAGCTATAATAGCACCATTAAAGTGTTTCACTAAAGCCAGTAGCATCCCATTTACAAGACTATTCTCTCTGGGAGCAGTAAGTAAATGTGGCTGTGATGGGGGTTGCAGGATAAGGAGAGTAGCGGGGAGAAAACAGTGGTGTAACAAAGTGGTACGGTTGAGCGGACGGGAATAATTCCTTCTCACCAGGAGATTCTTTGAAGTCAGAAAAAGAGGGAATGTGAGGGTAAAAAAAAAAAGGGGAGAGATGCCCCCCACCTCTTTCCTCTATCCTTTCCCCTTCCTTCCCTCCTCCTTTTTTCTCACTGTACCTCATTTTCCTCCCTTCCTCTCGTACCTTATCATGGCCAGAACTTCCATCCTCTCACTCTGTACCTTTCTCCTCCTCTGTCCCGTCTGTTTATCTCTCTCCTTCTCCCCCTCCTCTGCTCCTCCAGAGGGTCAGTTAAATGTCACTGTATTGTGCTTGGTGACATGGCTGACAAGAATGGTCTGTGGTAATGAGTCAGCTTCAGGAAAGAAAAGGAGGGAGGCAGTGAGACGTATCACTTTCTGTCAACTTCACCAGTTTCTCTCTGGTAAATCTCCCCGCCTCTCTGTATTTCAGGTTCTACGTTTGGAAATGAACCTTCATTAAAGTGACATTTTTTATGTAATTAACAGTCTGAGTAATGGTTCAAGCTAAAGTGCCAAAAATTCACTAGTTCTTTGCAGTAGTTTTTGCTGCTTTTCTTTGTCTTATGTGACAATAAACTGAATATCTGTGGGTTTGGAGCTGTTGGTTGGACAAAATAAGGACTTTTAAAATGTCATCTTTGACATTTTAGAGATAAAACTATTCAATCAATACAGTAAAACAAGAGTACCTTATATTGAAAATAATCATAAACCATATTAAACACCAATCCATTAAAAAAAAGTTTCAAGCAGGAAAAGTAGCATTATTTGCTCTTGTTAATGTGCTTGACTCTACAACATAATCTAGATTTATCATGGGTGGTCCCTGTAATTCTCTCCAACCCTGACAAATTGACAGCATTCCTAACTTAAATTAAGGTAGTAATTACTGTCAGCGAGTGGTATAGATTGTAAAAGCTTCTTATTTGGAGGGAGACAGTAAGACTTGAAGCACCCTGGCAATCTACAGATTCTATATTACAAAAAAAACTAAAACTTTTACTTCTCTTCTTTCTCAATTAACTTTATGTCGTTAATACACAAATAACCAGTTATCACTTTCCTTGCTGCAATATTTGTCTGTTCGCTAATAAATGAATGGTCGCATCCCCACAATGTGTCCTAGCATCTTCAAAATCAATCATGATTCTTGACACCTTAAATTACTGACCCTCCTCACATAAAGGGACATTTATTAGAGAGGGGAAACTGTGAAGCACGTCTTCGGCTCAACCTGCAGGTACACGCCCCAACATCACACAGCTATTCACCCGACCCCACAGAGACAAACCTTAATAGTCCCATGAATCACTTTCTTAACCTCAATCAATCACATATGCAGAATATGTCTACTCTTCCCAAAAATGAAGGTTATTGAAGTTTTGGGGTCGTGCTATGACATGTTTTGATGCCTGGAAGAGCAGGAGAGAGAGGAGGAGGAGCAGGGTCACTGTAATAGCACAAAGGACCACAAGCTCTTCTGGCTCTGAATGTGTTTTTGAGTATGTATGAACATTTCTGACGGATAAAGAAGGATGGGAATGTTACATTAGATGCCTCTGTTACGACTACAGGACAATTTGCTCAATTGCATATCTGTTTTGAGTGTGTGTTTGAAGACCTTCTGCCTAACACAGTGCATGTGGATGCTCATGCATGATCGCACACGCACACACGCATTCATAGGCAACCATCAGTCGAATTATAAGGATGTTTCTTGGTTTCGCTCGCAGGTGAAGTCATTCCTGTGGTGGAGGCTGGAATGTGGAGACTATTAAGTAGGAAGAGAAATCTGTGATAGACATCCAAGACATGACTCCTGGTAAGACACAAACCAGTGTGTATCAAAGAGAGAGTGTGTGTTCTCCATCGATCCTGCATCTGTGCCAGGTTAACCAGATGTGGTGCAATCCTGGTGGGAGGTCTGTAGTTTTCTAGAGAATTAATTACCAGAGGGGATGATAACTGCCTTTTCAACAGTTGTAGAGAAGAGTGTGTGTGTGTGTGTTCTTCTGTGTGTGTGTGTGTGTGTGTGTACACTCCAGCATGTGTGAGCAAACTACTATGTTCTGCTGTGATCCACAGCAATTAGAGCAAGGTTGTTGCGTACAGCACTGCACCATTATTGTCTTCAGTTTTAGATGTAACTACTCCCTCAAACACTGTAGCCTACATTTAGCCAAGTGTGAAGGTGTCTACAATGTAACCACAGCAATTATAACTTTTTCAAATATTTAACCATAAAGTCTTCAAACAGAGCAGGTCTTCACAACTTTTAAGGCCAACACAAGTCTACAGCCATGCTAGCAGCTCTGTACTAAAGCACATCAGTGCTTTGAGCTAAATGCTAATGTGAGCATGCTAACAGGCTCATAATCACAATGCTAACATACTGCTGTTCAGCAGGTATGCATGGTCAGAATCTCAGCTTAGCATCTTAGCATGCTAACGTTTGTTAATTAGCACTACACACAAAGTTTGTATGAGTCTGATGTTTTTAGTTTTACAGTTATTTGGTCATAAACCAAAGTATTGGATAAATTAAAGAATGACAGTACATGAAAACTTGGAGGATCACCAAAGTCAGTAGGATTTGTCCTCTGGAGATGATAAATGTAATGAATGTAACTTGGTTTTTAAACGAGAAAAGGAGAGCTTTAGATTAGATGTGAGCCGCTGAAGCACCAAGAGAAAACAGGCTATAAATGAGAATGAAGAGTTGGAATAAACACTTCCAACCAGCTCACACAATTTGCAGGACTGTATCAGAGAGAGACTGATGGAGGGTAAATGGTGTAAGAAAAAGAGTAGTAGTGTGTGATAAAGGACAGCTCCGCTTACGCAAGGGCAGAGGTATGCCATGTTTAATGCCTGCCCACAGCTGCTGTCATCGCCTTCGTAATAATAGGCCATTTCCACTTTATCAGCCCCGCAGCCCTCTGGACCCCACCGACTGAGTGACTACAGAGAGCAGGTATGGATCTGAATACAGGGCTGACTCTGTATCTGTGCACATGAGAATGTGTGTGTGGCTGATCACGGTAACCCCAGCAGTAAACCAATTTCCCCCCGAAGCAAAACCACAACATCCAACCGCAAGTCTTCTCTCTTATTTCATGCTTACTGTCTTAGAAGACTGACAGGCCTTGACTCATATCAGTGTTTCCTCTACACACAGTATACGCAATGTGGTGTGTGCCATAAACACACAGATGGTCCATGTGTGCACATTGTGTGTGTGTGTGTAAAAACAAGTGTGTTACAAAGGAAAATGGGTCAGGGGAGGAAATCTTTGTTTGTCTTCCCTGAACTTGAAACACACCTGCTGTTTTTTTTTTTTTTTTTACAGTTGTTAGTCATCAACCAACCACATTTCCACCTTTTTTAAAGACCCTTCACTATGTAACAGACTAAAACAGACACTGTAGTTACAGTTAGCAAGCTCTACAACATCTACTAATGTGACAGTAATGTATGAAGAATTGTGCTTAAAGGAAAAAACCATGCTTCAAGGAAGAGTTTGACATTCGGAGAAATATGCTTATTTACTGCTTTTGCATTGGACAGAGCCACATCAGCTGTTTCCTAAGCAGCTCCAAGCAATCCTTTGCATTTAATGCTACCATCCAAACTATGAAGAGCAGTAGGCAGCTACTCTCCCGAGAACCCCAGGGGTTGTATACAAGTATAGGTGTGTGTATATGTAGTGGGGAATGTGTTCGAGTGCAGCAGTGAGCAGTAGTATGCCAGGCATGGAGAGCCAGCTGTCGGCTCTGGACCCTCAGTAAAGTAGTCTGTAAGCACCGGCCTCTGGAGCTGAACCAACTCATTCCTCACATCACACACATGGTTGGACTTGAGGGGGGGCCTCACTTGGGCCCAGGGGTATCACAGCTTTACCCCCCCTTCCACACCAGTCTGTAGCACCCATGTGGTATCAGATGCATGGCCAATAACTCAAAACCACCCGGAACGCCAAGCACTGAATACCTGAAGCACTGAGGATCCACGTCACTGTACAGAGGGGGCCTCCTGCTCTTAAAAACTCTCTAAAAATGGACGAGTCCTGATCCTGCGAAAACCATCAACACCAAGAGATCGCATCACAAGGTCACAGGCTTTACTGAGGGCTCGTGTACTGTAGATCACAACAAAGCATTTTACATACCAGTTAGGTTTTTTTAATTAAGGGGTCCATCTGTTATCACACTGAACACAAGTGATATATGAAATCATGTCTGAAAAGCTAACAGAGTGGTTTTCAGTGTCACAAACCACTTGTCTCACAAAGAAATGAGCTAAATAACACTGATCCCAGTAATAACGGGTTTCCATTGAAACGCTTTAAGTCCCTATTGAAATGCCGTGGCCTGTGAACCCATTATAACCTGTGTGACTCTCGACACGCTGAGACAATCACTTCACGCCTACAACACAAAGCTACTGGCTGGCTGTAGAAAGGCAATCAGCATTTAAAGGCACAAACAAATTCACACTTTTGACATGTAAAAACAAAGCAAGGTTTCTCTATCCCACTACAGAAGAAGTGAATGTGCAGGAAGATGAAATGCAAATGAAAAGCCTGACTCTTGAATGTCAGCTCTGTGAACTTTTGTTTGTCTGAAGCCTGGGCGTGGTCACCTCAGCCTGAAATGCGAATTGTCTACCTATCGTGGCTTCACCACCTTCCTCCGCTGCACAGTTTAGTTAAAAGAAAACAGCCATGAACCTGAATTTCCTCATCCACCGGGACACAGGCCTGTAAATCATTATTCTGGTGTGTGAATGATTATTTTGATCCAACCATTTACTGTTTTTGTAAAGTTTGGATTTAAACGTGTGATCTATGAGCACAGCAATCACATCACATAGAATAAATAATGATAACTGTGTGTCTGACGAGAGAGCAGTTTGTTAGACTATAGAGTGGAAGTATTGCAAACTAATGATCATTTGTGGCTACATAGTGAATCAATAGTAGCACTTGCATGGGCAAATATAGTAGTGGTATTGATAGTACACACTCTGCACACAGCTCTGAATCACTCACACACACATAAACAGAAAGGCTTAATTGAAGATTAGAAACTATTTGCCAAATCATCTGCCTACATGCAGTGTATCTTTGTTGTTTCTCTGTCTTCAGGGCATTTTAAAAGCGCTCCTCTATAGTAGGAGATGTGGTGACAATTACATATCGAAGATTAACACCTGCACAAATGTATTGAAATAGCCAATTTTCACTTTCTTCCCATTTTTTACCATTTTCATCCACATGAAATGCAGGTTTAATTGTCGTGTACTGGAACACTGTCAGGCATTGTAAAAATTGGCAGCAGGGCTCACTGTCTAATAAACGGTGAAACTGGCATGGAAATGTGTTTGTGGATTCACTGTGAGAAAAGGGGGCAAAGGTTCCCCCTGCTCACGATGGTCTTTTAATGAAGACGTGGTTTAGTTAAAATCCATGACTGATGATTCTGCCTGTGAGAAATCAGAAAACACCTGAAGAGCCTGAATATCTTTAAACTTTTCACAGCTGTTCTCCAGCGGCATCACCACCTCTCACACACCGGGTACCAAATATCGTGCAGGCATTGTGTCTCTTTAAGTAATAATCCTGTTGTGTCTGACAATCTCTATGACACATCTCTGAAAGATGAAATCAGTAATGCATCTCTCTCTCCTGACATTATCTGTGATACACAGACAGTACGACAGAGTGACCGTCCAGATGACCCTGAAATAAGTGGAGGTTCCCTCAGATAAGACCTGTGTTTAAAGCCACTGAGCCCCCAGCTGCCACAGTCCAGGCCTTCTACTTAGTCTGTGTGACCTCCTGAGGGCCAAAGGTGAAATGACCATAATCAGAGGTCATGACCCCTGAATCTGCACTGCTTCATCAGGCAGTATTTTGACCTGACAGAAAACAGACATGGAGCTGAGGATGATGACTGCGCTTCATACCTGACTTTAAAATACATAGGAAATATGGTTCTATCTATCACTTTACCATAATGACGCTTAAATGTAATTTTTGTCTGACCGGTCACTACTTCCGCCTGTCTGCCTTACTGCAGTGCTGAGTGGCAACAGCAGTTCCTCTACAAGCTTTAAAACAGTGTAATGAGTCTATTAAGAAGTGATGGCTCAGCCAAATCAAAGTGGAAATCAATTCTGGCAGTATTTTAGAGGATCCTGAGCAGAGTGTAGAGGTGAGAGCCCGGCAGCCAGTCAATGTGCTATCAGGAGCTGTCTGTAGCCAGAGAGTGAGACCCGCCATCAGCCTCTGACAGCACTCAGGGAGGGTCAGGAGTTGGCAAATGGCCTGGATCAAAGCACTGGTACAAGCAGAAGTAGCGTCGGCTAACAACCCACTTTGTCGCGTTGCATCAGTATTGACGCTGAATGGAAGCAAGAAAAGAGAAGAGAGGTGAAGTCAAGTGGAGGTCACTCAGGTCGCTGAAGTTCATACAAGTGCACAGTGGCACCGGTCAGAAAATTTCCTCCTTGTACGTCTGATCACTGCAGGAACAGTAGAAGCTGATCTTGGCAAGGGCGTTTCTGATCACACTCTGTATTACACACACACACACAGGCACACACACACTTCATGCATACAAACACAAACAAACAGCTCTTCCCTGTAACGCAGACTGTAATTTGATAAGGGGCCGTTGAAAGGAGACAGCAGCACGTATGTCATTTTCAGACATCACATGGGATGAACGCAGACAGAGAGGAGCATTGTGGATCCTGCTCCTGCTCCTTAACAGAGGTGTCAGGAGGGCTCCTCCACATTTAATACTGATAAGACGCAGCATCTCTTCCTCACTATAAACTTCCCGCAAGTGCTACACTTTGTAAGTTAATAGCATTACCAATGACTGGCAGGATTACATTGGATTATATGAACCAAAAATATATTAATCTGTTAGACACTCTAAAACCTCATTTATGTAAAAGGGAAGCAATGCATGCTGCTTTGCATGTATAAGAAGTATGGAAACATTCAATAAATGGTTTATAAAAAACTCTAATGTGGCTATAAGAAGATATATTTTATGTATTTTTATTTCAAAAGTTGTTCTCAACTTCAATCAAGTTATGATATTTTAAAACTACTGTACATTATATCTGCTTATTAACAATTTATTACCTTTATATGACTTATAAATTAATAGGTATCAGCTCAGCCCCTTCAGTGGACACACACATGTATGTAAACAGAAGAGCACATGCTTATATTAGCAGTAAAATTACAAATGAAGGAACAGTTATAAAAGTTATAATAATTTGGATTTTTCATGTAAATACCAGTACAACCAGCAAAAATCTATATAAATGTGCAGAGTTTCATGTCAATGTGACAACGAGCCAAAGAAAAATTTCAGTCAAAATTTTACACTGCATTTTTAAGTTGCTGTGTAGAAGCTGTTCCTGAAAGATAAAAGTAGCCTCTACTTTGATACACATGTAACTGAAGACATTTTGGGAGGGTGAGGCAGTTTTTGTGTGGCGTATAAAAGGTGGAAGGGATCTTTGTGTGAAACTTGGCCTTAACACTCCAGGGGAAGATGTCGGCCGCTGCAAAGTCCACAGCTGGTCTGATCTGGATTGTGTGTGACAGAAAGAGGCGGCTGCACCTGTGTGCATGTGCAAATAATCTGCATGGTTCTGTGCAGTATATTATATATATATATATATATATATATATATATATATATATATATATATATATATATATGTGTTGTTCTGGATGAGCATGTGTGACGTTATCCAAAATGTAACAGGAGGAAGTCTCAGTTCAAAAGGAGCATCATGACACCGTATATAAAAGGCAGAGCAAACCCAATACACCTAGGAGCTCCCTCTGTCTTCATCTATGTGTCAGTGTCTCTCGCTCTCTGTTAAAAGATGAAGCCTGGAGCGTTGGAGAAAATACACAAAGCTTCAATCCGCACGTCTTAGTCTGTTCTTTTGAAATGTTTACAGAGGCCTAAGCCGCTCTGCCACCAGGAGCCAAGTATGACCAAGGGTGTGGTGTACGCTTTGCCTGCTAACACGTCGGTCCTAGCCTACTCTGTACATCAGAGTCTAAGGTAATGGGGCTGATTGCTGCAGACGCATTCATAAATAAATGTTTGCTTTGTGTTAATATGTAAGTGTGTCTTCACG
Organism: Trachinotus anak; assembly: GCF_046630095.1. Lineage (NCBI taxonomy): Eukaryota > Metazoa > Chordata > Actinopteri > Carangiformes > Carangidae > Trachinotus > Trachinotus anak. The sequence continues at coordinate 7,428,010 of NW_027273869.1, read as the reverse complement.
TGTATTTTTGCGACTTGACAAGAGAAAGGTGCTGTCAGAGTAGAAGAGACGCTGTCAGGAGGTTGTAAGGTGACACCCATGATGACAGCAGTTGCCTGTGACTGACATACCGCAGAGAGAAGGGGGCAGGGGTATTCCCAAAATCAGTTTCTCCTCTCAGTCAGGGTTCACAACCCTTCATGACAGTAAACATCCAGGCCACTGAAGTGCCTGTGAGCAAGATATTAAATCCTTCTGTGCTTGACCTGCAAAGGAGGAACAATTTCATCCCTTTGGAAATCAACAGACTGGTCAAAGTGACATGAACAGTTCAGACATTGATTTAACAGTAGGCGAGTATCATCCTTTTCAAATAAAAGTCTACAATCATGCCAGCACCTCTGTAAGGCTCTACTGGAGCAGCGTGGCATAAACAAGTTCACATTGACAATGCCAGCTTGTTGAACTTTTGCAGGGATGTTTGCCATGTAAAACATCTTAGTGTTGACATTTTTGACATTCCACTTCCTCCTGGGGGGGGTGAGGGTGGGGGATTAATGTGTGTACCAAATGTCACAGTAATCCATCCAAAAGTTGTTGAGCAATTTCCGTCTGGAGCAAAGTGGTGCACCGACAAACACTGTCATCACTGGAGCCACAGTGCTAACGTGGCTAAAAATACATTTAACACTTAAAATTAGCCTCAAACTAAAAATCTGGAGAACACACTGCAATTTACCTGGTGAGCAGAGGCTGCTTGTACTCTGCAAATACCAAATACCACCTTTGCTACCCACTATAATTAAAGGCTTTGAAATTAAACTGCCAGCATGGTTGTCTATCATTGTGCCAATCACATCAGTCATAAATCTCAGGAGGAAGATAACTGAAGAAACTATAGATGCATCTACACCACCTGGAACTTATACACAATGATCAATCAAAAGGTAACATTTTGAGAATCCCAAGTGCTGTTTGACAGACAATAAGTCAAAAAAGGGGACAACAACTTGAGAGCCAAGCGTGCATCAACAAGTTCCCACCCACAAGCTATTAACTGTCAAGATTACACCTGTCACCAGCTCCTTCTCTGGCTGAGGGGGGAAAGACTAAAACTGACACCTCTGTGAACACAATCTGGCATGAAGTCTTTCTGCCGAGTCCAAGATCAACACTCTCTCAGAGGATCGGTGTTAAAGCCCCAATCAAGCAATTATGGGACGGTGTCTGTTTTCAGGAAAGTTGTTGGTAGAGATGTTTTCATCCAGCTCTAACTCGAAAAGCTTTTCTGGTCTGTTTTTAACTGGTGTTTATTACAAAGAGCTTGGAATATCTTTAATGCTGTTTTTTCACCGTCATGTAGTATCACTGCTTGATTCACGTAGGGCAGCTTTTAGCTCTGTTCTGGATTAGGCAATATGGGACTTTGACGCTAAACAGATATTGGTCTGTTTGTGCCAGCGAACTCAATCCATTTAAGCCGTTTGACATTTCATCCTAATACCTGCATTGTCAGAGGCAATGCCAAGTCTTAATAGCTGTGAGGATCATAGCCCAACGCAGTGCACACAGGACTATTACACAGGGAGAAAGGGTCGTTCCTATTGGCTAATATATGAGGTCACAGTGCGTGGCAGGAAGTAGTGACGTAAGGCAGGATTAGAAGAGAGGTGGCAGAGAACACACCAAACGGCAAGGTGAACTGAAGTGGGGTTGTGATGGGGAGGAGTGAGTGTCAGACACGTGATTCAACATTTTGGGACACATGCTTATTAAAGTTAGATGAGAAGATTGAAACCACTCTCATATTTGTACGCTAAGTACGAAGCTACAGCCAGCAGCCAGTTAGCTTAGCTTAGCTTCAAGACTGGACACAGGGAAAAGCTAGTTTGGCTTTGTCTGCAAGTTAACAAACACTGTTTGCCTGAACATTTAAAGCTCATTATTAACTTGCTGCATTTTGTTTGTTTAATGTGTGCAAAACCTAAGCCTAAAAATGACAAGCTGTGGTTGATAAGCTAAACTAGCTGGCTGCCAGCTGTGGCCTTACATTTACCAGACAGATGAGAGTGGTGTCGATCATCTCATTTAACTCTTTCCAAGAAAATGAAAACGCAAACTCCTTAACATATTTAATTTTTGTTCCTCATTTTAACTGTGCAATAGCAACAGTGGCCTGGCTCGTGGAGATAAAACATAGCCATCAGTCGCTCACCCAACACACACAAATTCAACACCACAGCACAAACCAACGATGGTGCTGTCCATTCATGTCAAGTCAGCGTACGACTTATTTGATGACCCTGACCGAAAACATCTGAACCCACAGCAGTCGCGCGCTATAACGTAGTTGCCAGGAGCTTACTTTCTACTGACTGTCTAGCAGAAGGGGTGACAACTCAAACCACAGCGTCAGGCAGATGACATGACATGAATATGTTCCACTAACGTTACAGTCCACATCATCTTCACACACCACAGAGAACTCAGTCTGGTTGCTGCTAGTAAGCAGCTTAGCTCTGTTAATCATTAATCCACCATGGAGGATGTAAGCTTTGCTTTCAGAGCGAAAGCACCTGAAGTCTTTCTAGTATGATCCACTCTGAGAAACAACTACTGTTTTTTTCTCTGCCCTAGGGTGAAGTTGTGCTTTTAAGTCTGTTATGTTCCTAATTTGCAGCGAGCTAACTGCACAGAGGTAACTGGCCTCAGCTCCTCAGGCAGGTCGTTCATCAATGCAGGGGCCCTAATGGTGAAAATTTAGCTTCCTTTGGTCTTCAGTCTAGACTGAAGCCCAGCCTGGACACCTCAAGGTAAAGTCTGGTTTCTAACAGTTAAAAGGTCAATGATGGAGCTAAAGGTCAAACCATGTTTTTTAATTAGCGTAAAAGTTGAATGGAGTCCCATAATTTCTGTTCCCATGTGCGTCATATGAACACAGCACAAAAATCTGACCTCATGGCATGCAACCTACACGAATGCTCAAGTCTAAATTTGTCGGTGTTGCTTCGACAGCAAGTAAATGTCATGTCACTCACATGAGGCTGTTGTCATAACTTGGCTCCAGAGCAGTTTTCCTGAGCCAGGGTTGGTATGGAGGACAAGGATACCCAACAATGGAGACAAAGCCAAAAACAGAAACAGCGACGTGTTTGGAATGAGACAAACAAGTACAAAAAGATGACATCTTTTGTTATTATTACTGTGCTAACACATCTTTTGACAGTTCATCATGCAGGTCCCTACAGGTATCCCAAAATACATCCCACAAAATCAGATATGAGCTACAATTAGCGACTGAGCATGAAGCCCTGCGGTGTGAACGCTGCCCAACACACAACCAACCGTCTCCCTATCTTATTCCCCTTTCTCCTCTTCTTTTGCCTCCTTCCTCCTCACTGTCACACTTGTCATTCACTCTGACTAAATCTAAATACTAACCCAACCCTCCGCCACCACCACTTAACATTCCTGCAGCTGGTCAATCGCACGTCATGACGCATGTAATGTCACACTCGTGAGCCGCCGGCGAGCCACGGCGCTTCCCCTGCCTCCTCGCTGAGGGAGACAAAGAAGAGTATTGTGTCGTCCGAGTGAGAGAGAATGAATAAGAACAAGAGAGAGAGGGAGAGAGGTGTGTCAGGTTACAATCAAGTACGACCCCTCCACCACCCAAGACCTGTTGGAGTTTGAGTGGTGAAAGCACTGTCCTGCAGCATGTAAGCAAGAGATAACCCTTTCTGTGTGTGTGTGTGTGTGTGTGTGTGTGTGTGTGTGTGTGTGTGTGTGTGTGAGAGAGAGAGATGGGGAGGGAAAAGGGTGTGTGTATGTCATCTGTGTGTCAAACTGTATGAAGGTCACTACACAGCACACACACACAAAAAAAATTAAAAATACAGTTATATACTGAAATTTGTAAAACACAGGTAAGATCACACAACACACACCACCCCACCCCCTCCCCTCCAAACAGACCCCCACCCACAGCTTTTACCCCTTTACCTTGTTCAACCCGAGCCCAAGGCACAGGTGTTTGCAAACAAACAACCCCTCTTTGAAATCCCCACAGCAAACACAGTTGCATGATGGGAAGCCGCGGCACTTAGTAGCTCACTTTCCAGCCAGCGACAGTAACCAAGCACGATGCTTAGAGAGATTTCCTGCTGAAAACAAAACACTGATCTGTGCATGGATTAAGTGCGTGGGAGGAAAACATGGCTCAAGTAGCAAAATGTGGACAGGTTCGGCAGATTAAGATTTCAATGAAGTATAAAACTAGCATCCTCTCCTTTGTATAATATTATACCATAAAATCTTTTGATACAAAGTCACTTTTCAGTCATATTTGAGACTGAAAACACAAATTAAAAAAGGGAACCATCTCCTCTGGGAAAACTGGGAGCAGCACCCAAACTGTCCCACAGTCACCGTGCAGCCATAATGCTTCTCCCAGGCAGCGACGGCATCGACAGACAGGATCAGATCCATGAAGACCTCCCTCCTCTCTCTCGAGCCTCTAATTGAGCGTTCAGACATCAGTGGAGTCGAACGGTGACCAATCCTGATCCTGTGGTATTTAGGCTTCAAACTCTAGACTACAGCCTGCAGGCACACATGCACACACACACACACACACACACAGACCTAACAGACACACATTACAGCCCGGGTGGATGTACAAGATTAAGCATGAATGTGATTCCTTTCTCACTCATTGAGCACACACACCGAGTCATGGAGACACTAACGCTGTCATTACACCTGCAAGTGTTCGCCGCTGACTCTTCTCTCCGTGCCTCCAGACAAGGAGGAAACATCGTGGAGTTCAACTGAGTTTTCAATGATTAGATACCGGCTGCTAAAGGTGTTTTGCTGGCTGGCAATGTATCTTTTTGACCCGACAAGTTCTGTAAAACGGTGTTCTTGCTGCACATTTGCAGAAAAGTGTCTTAAAGGAACAGTCTGACAAGCTGAGACTTCGGTAAGAAGTGGACGGTTAGCTTAGCTTAGCTTAGCATAAACTCAGGAGACAGGATGGAAACATCTCACCTAGCTCTGTCTAAAAGTTTGCAATTTATCTTTTATACAATTAGCTCTACCAACAAACAAGAAAAACAAAATATATCATAGTCCTGTCTTTTTGCTAAGCTAAGCTAACAGGCTGCTGGCTGCAATTTCATTCTGAACAGACAGGTATGAAAGTGGTCTCAGTCTTCTCATCTGACTGTTGGCATGAAAGCAAATAAGTGTATTACCCAAAATGTCAAAGTACATCCTAAAAGGAATTTCAGAGACATGCTATTTAACAATTTCCTCTGTTTAAAGTTTAAATCACAGCACAGTGGCTCATTTTGCTGGTGTTAATCAATGCAGGAGAAACTGTGTCGATTAGGTTTGACCTGAAACCAACATTGTGGACCAACAGACTGACTCTGCCACCAGCATCACTAAAAAAAAAAAAAAAAAAAACCTACTGGACACACTGGCAGGAGAGCAGCCAGCCAGATATGCAGACTACATAGGCTGCACATGCATGCAAAAAAAGATGGACAGGCAGAATGACAAGAAGCGGCACACAGAGAGAGCCGAGCATGCAAGATAGAGAAAGCACAATGACGGTAATCTAATAAGTTTCTGAACCACTCAGGACAGATTTAACCTCGACCCCGTGGTAGGAGAACTCTTTAGAAAAGAGAGGACGAAGAAGACACAGGGGAAGACAATGAGGCCGAGGGTGAGAGGGAAAAACAGCGAGACAGAAGAAGGAGGGAGGAGACAGAGGGGAATGTGGTGAGGGGCAAAGTTTAAAACCAGCAGTGTGTGTGATATCTTAGGAATGAATGGGATCTCCTGATATCAGTTACTGAGAGTGCCAAGCCCGGGAATGGCAGCATATCTCACACATACAGGAGGAAACATATGAGCTGCTGCGGACAGGGCTGAGGCACAGAGGCTCCATCCAAATACACAAAACACACACACACACACACACACACACACACACACACAGATTAAAGTTACAGCATGTTTTAATCTGTTGATATTGATTTAACCTTGGTCAGGTTAGTGAGTCTTTTTGATAAAGAAGAAATCACTGGAGAATATGCACACCATGTTGATTTTTGGTAGGTAGTAAGAAACTTTAATGTTTTTTTTTTTGTCATGAGAAATCACAGACAGTGAATTTTAGCCTGCTGTCCCGCACCAACACACACACTTAAAGCCACACTGACAACATCGCTCTTCTGAACACACCCTCCGACTCCTTCCACCTCCTGCTCCATCCATCAGCTTGAGGTCAAAAGTCTTTGTAGAAGAGTACAGGGTCATTTCTCACCGCTGAGTGTGTGTGTCTAAAACCCATGTCCTGCTTTGATCTCACAGGTGAGAGGTCACATGGCATCGCTGTCTGTGCCTGTGCATTGCCGCCACACCTGTGCTCCAGTGTGGAGTCACATTTCTCTTGTCAGTTACTTGGAAAGAGATGGGAAAAGAGACGGCTGCCAGGAAGGAGTTTGAACCTTGACTCACACAGGGAGAAACTTGCTTTTCCAAATATGTGTTCCTGTGTTCTCCACGACAACCGTGACGCAATGTTTCAGGGCCAAGTAATAATTTGAAGCCAGAAGACACCAAGTACAAGAGATTAAGAAAGAACAGAGGAAGATTCCTTGTTGGATGTGGCTCAAGTATCAATGAAAAGCCACAAAATTCATACAGGGAGGAACGCATCACACCCTATAATCCACAGTGTATTACGCAAGTATAATTGTACCCCATAATGGAAGGACAATCACACTTTACTTTGCTTACAAATGATAAAGCTGTGGTTTTCACAGGAATGTTTTTACGTGGTCTGGAAGGTCAGTGAGTGCATCAGCAGATGGCATTTTTATCTCGGCCTGGATTTCAAATAAGCACAAAGCTAAGGTTCTTGTGTCACAGTTGAAATCTAATTATGTATACTGGGAGAGAGAGTAGTGGGAGAAAGAGGAGAAAGTGTGTATTGGGGCAGAGAAAGTGTGTATTAGGAGGGGGGGGGCTGGATGAGAACAGAAATGTTAAAAAGCTGAGCTATGCAACTCCTCGAACGGGATTAAGAGCCAAGGCAAAGGCAGGAAAGCTCAGCCAAAGCCCCATGGGGGAAAAGAGGGGGAGGACAGGGAGAAGGGAGAGGGGGGGTGGTGGTTGTGTGAATGAGTGCATGTAGCAGCATGCCGTCCCGCTCACCCAGGGTAAGGAAAAAGATCAGAGCACGGGTTGGAAAAAGATGATTTAGCATCAATCATTCCTAATCATTTAAGTTACAATCAGCTATGCTGTATCACTGAGTGATATAACATAGCTATAGCCAGTCTGTGCAAGCTGTAACATTTGCTGTGTAAACCCCACCTTTCAGGTAGAAAAAAAAAATCTGAAGTGCGTTTCTATAATGCCTTTTGCACATCAGGAAGCAGAAAGCAGTCATGACAGCCTAAACCAGTAGCAGGGACCTCTCACACTGCTGATAAAGGCCTTTCCTGCCCTGAAAGACACATCAAAGAAAGAGGTATAATTTCACTCAGATTCCAGCCCTGTTCACATGTTTGTGTCCTCTATTCTGCGTCTGAACTGGCCGATGAAACAATCTTCCCTGTGTCACATGTAACATGCTGTTCCTTTTTTACTTGTAGAAATCAGCACTTTGACAATGGACGCTTGTGCAGTAGCCATGAACTGCATCAGCTCTGATAGGTTCCTTGGGATCAATTTAGAAAATTAAGAATTTTCTAAATAAGGATATTAAACAATCCAAACTAAATTTCCCCAAAGGTCAAAATTCCATGCAGGTAAGATTAAAATCAAACCTTCCTTTTCATCACCACTTCAGGAAATCACTAATTACCTAAGCTGCAGACAGCCCAGGCTTATTAGCAACACAAGCCAGCCAAATGCAGGTAACTTTTGGCTGTAGGTGGGACTGACTGTCAGTCCTGGCAATCAACCAGCTGGTTTAAGAGTCTCATTGTGTAATAATGATGGAAACAAACGGTTGAAACTGTGATTTAAGTGTTTTCAGTTTACATCTACTTTTAATCAGAGTAGAGGTAAAGAAATCACAAATGTGGCACTGACTGGTTAGGTGTCAGTGACGCAGAAGTTAACCACACCTGTTGAAGTAGGTTAGATAAGAAAAAGTATTTAAGGAGAGGGATGCAGGTGTATTGCACTGAAATACTGTACCTCCCTCATCTTTTAGAAAACAGAGTGAAGACTCCAAAGTGAAATTTAACAAGCTTAGATAAGAGGTCTTACAATGAGAACACATAGCCCTTAGCTATCGAACCACCGGGCTACCGCCTCTCTCTCTCTCTCTCTCTCTCTCTCACACACTCACACACACACACACACACACACACACACACACACACACACACACACACGAACAGGGGGAGAGGGAACGGGGACAGATAGAAGAGTGTTGTGGCTGGCAGAGTGTGTTAAGCGAGTGTATCTGAGTAGAGTTATCAGGGCGTTCTTGTGCAGAGGGCTCCAGAAACATTCTCAGACCTTCCGTTGCCAGAATAAAAACACCTCCCCAAGAAGTGCACAGGTTCAAAGAGGAACCTTGATTAGGAGGGTGGGTGTCAAGAGAAAAATGTCATTTTTGTGACAGATGTCAACCTCTTCACCTCTACTTTGCTATGGGCCCTTTTCAAAAAAGAAAAATCAATGCTCACTTCATATATCAATCACTTGACTTTTGTTCCATTGATCAGGTGTAATAATCAGGGTTAATGGGGCAAGATGCTAATGCACGCTGATCAATGTCATCCCTCATGAACAGAGGATGTCAGTGTTGATAAGGGTGATGTTGGCCCACTGATCTTAGCAAAAACCAAACTGACTGGTGAGTTTGCATCAGACTAGAGGTCTTCATGGGTCCAATTAGTTCCAAAACTGACACATGGAAAACCCACTGAACCCAAAGACCCAACCATAAGGGGTCCCAAGTACACTTAGAATGGATCCAAATAGATCTAAGGAAATTAGATTGGATCCAAAATGTGGTGGACCTGAAAAGACCTGCAGCATGATGGGCTGTCAAGCCCCTGTAGTCAAAAAGAGAACCTAATGAGCTGATCCATTTGGTTCAACTGAGGCACGAATCTGAGGTCCATGGCAGTAAATCTAGACCCTACCCTAGACTTAAAATAATTTGGACTCTGCGTAACTCAGGTCCTGAGTCAAGACCTCAAATCCTGAGAACCCAGCCAACCTGTGAAGACCTCCAGTTGGACAGTGACAGAGAAAAGGTAAAAAACCACAACCACGCAATAAAACTAAACTCTCCCAAAGAGAAAATCGGAGTCCAGGGAAGCCGGAGAGTGATTAAATTTAAGAGAGACAAAGACACAACTAGAGTCCTGTCTCTTAGTGCTTATTAAGGGTGCTATTGGCTTACCAATCCCCCCAGGCTTTCCTCTCCCAAGAGCCCGGGGTTAAAGGGTCAAGACATCAGCCGTAATGGTTACCTAACACTTGACATCAGGGCGAGCCCATAGGAAGGGGGGGGGGGGGGGGGGGGGGGGGGGTCAGAGCTGTTCTTCAGTGTAAGTGTGCATTTGCTCAATTGTGCATGTGCTTACATATATTATTATTATGTGTGTGTGTGTGTGTGTGTGTGTGTGTGTGTGCACATGGCTACAAGAACTGAAGAGGTCCACCCCCCTTTGGGACCATCATGAGGTTACTGTTGTCATGGATACTGCAAGAGCTGTCAGCCGTTATTGACAAACATGAATGCAGAGGCAATGAATGAGGGCTATAAGGCCAGTTACTATTGTGGTCAGTCAGTGGCTCCTCAGACGCTCTGCAGGTCATCTTTAACAGCCATAAAGCATTTAGAAAAGGACAGTCTGCCTTTTGTCCTGGACAAAGGGAAGGGCACAAGTCCTTCAGCAAAAACACTGTTAGGGGGAAAAGGGGAGACATCTGGTGAAAGCTTTCCACTGCCACTGATGAACCACAGTGTGTAGCACTAATTCATGTCAATGCAGGTTCATGTCCAGCGAAGGAACTTCTGCATTATTCCATCAACATTTCTGTCACTAGCAAAGAGAGAGGGAAAAGAACTGGAGAAAACTACCAAAGACAGATATTCAAGTTACCAAAAGATTTTCTTGTGTGCAAAATAACCACAAACTTGATTAGACTTATGGACTGAGAATGTGGGTTTGCCCTGGTGCAGCCTGGTCCATAGCAGCTCAGTTGTATTTCCTACTGTATGTGCGATACGCTGGCAGCCTTAAGCTTGGAGAGATGATAGGGTGACACAGACAGCGAGAGAGCTGAAGAGATCTGGCTGTGTTGGGCTGTTTGCCCATTTTCAAGCTTACTGTGCTTTGAGTGATCAACCGACACAGAGAGAGGGAGGAAAGGAGAAAGAAAAAAAAGAAAGAAAGAAAGAAAGAAAGAGTTGGGCGTTCAGCTGTCAATAGGTGACAGGGTAGTTACTCTGTCAGGGTATTAGATTTATCCTACCTGTCCAACTGCCTGATTAATGTCATTGTGCTTTCCTGCAAAGTGTGTGTGTGTGCTTGCATGTACTGTGGTCATCATTGCCTTGCCAGTTTAGGTGTGAATTTCCAAGTGTTTGCATTTGTCTAATCTTTAACTTAAAAGAACAAAGTCTGCCTCTGTTGTGGAAAAACAGCAACTTGATGCAAATTCTCTGTGCATGACCTTGTAGCATGAAGTCTACCGATGCAAACCTTTGTTACAGAAACCTTTCCAAAACAAAACTCTGGACCTAAAACGTATCTTTCGGTCAAAACTGGGGAAGGTGCAAGTGTGGAAAACTTTGCAAAGCAGGGAAAGCTACTTAGGTGAAATCCTGGGAGACATCTTGCCACAAGATGTTCATCAACTTCCTTGCAGAACAGCTACAGGAGGCCAAAAATCTTTAGCATCTTCAAGGAGTGCTCAAAGGGGGGGCGGGGGAGGGGCACATCATAAGTGTGCATATGCTTGCAATGTATGGATGTGTGAATTCCTACTTGTGACAGAAACCCTCATATCTGCAACAACAAAGCAGCTCGGTTATGAGGGTGCCCTTTTAATCGCACCTTTTTATTACCCCAACCAACCACTTGAACACAATGCATTCATCACCCACATGACACCAAAGCAGCACAACCGGATCCTGCACAGAGCCTGCAGCAAACACTCTCTGAACATACAGTCAACACTACAGTTGAAACCTGCCCTCGGTTTCTATTCAACTGAAAATTAAAAGATACATCACACGTGGTGACTCAAATTTCCATCTTTAACACAATTTATCACCTCGTTTGCATGCAGCGATACATGTAACTGACATGAAAAGCGAGCATTTCGTCACAGAAAAAGAAACAGCAAGCAAATAAGATGATAAGAGAAAAGATTTTAACTCCTTACCTGAGACGGAAATGGTCATGGGGGCTTCCAGGGGCCTGTCATTGTCCAGGTCCCTGCTCAACCTCAGATCCCCAGTGTCCTCATTCAACAGCAGCAGACGGAGCTCGTTTCCAGACTCAAACTTGTACTTAAGCTTATCCGATACATCCGGGTCATGAGCTGGTACCCTTCCTATTATTCCTGATGGAAAACTGTTGGACTTGTTGGTGATGTAGTTGTTGAAAATAATCTCAAAGTTCTGCAGCACAGGTGCATTGTCATTCATGTCTACCAGGCGGATGTGAACAGTGGCCCTGCTCACTAGTGGTGCTGAGGTGGCCTGGACCACTATGACATACTCTGTTTTAGTCTCATAATCCAGATCTGTGAGTGCAGTGAGGTCGCCGTTAAAAATGTCCAGTTGGAAAACTTCTGGGATATTCCCTTCTACGATCTGATACATGATCTGAGCATTGGTGCCCTCATCGGGATCGGCAGCAGTGATCCGGGCAACAACTGACCCAACTGGGCTGTTCTCCTCTACGTCAATAAAAAGCTCATCCTTCTCAAACACTGGGGCATTGTCATTTATGTCCTGGACTACGACATGAATGGAAACAGCTGCTTTCAGTGGTGGCACCCCCTTATCTACAGCAAAGGCCTTTAGATTGTACACAGGAACATTCTCCCGGTCCAGTTTGCGAGCAGTTCTGATGATACCAGAGTAAGGCTCGATGAAAAAATCCCCCTCTCCATCATCGCCACCCTGAAACGTATAACTCAACCTGCCATTCGATCCAGAGTCTCTGTCTGAAGCAGATATCTGGAGAACACTGGTGTAGACAGGTGCATCTTCAAATACACTCCCCTGGTACATATCTCTGAGGAACTGAGGAACGTTATCGTTAGCATCAAGGATGATAATCTCGACATAGGTGGTGTCAGATTTCTGGGGGATGCCGTTGTCCCTGGCAATGATGGCTAACGTGTAGGAGGCCTGATCTTCATAGTCAATCTCCATTTGTGTTGTGATGGCACCTGTATCCGGGTCAATTTTAAACTGAGGAACATTGTCTTCCATCACATAAGTGATACGAGCATTTTCGCCTGTGTCCTCGTCCGTCGCGCTGATCACCACCACAGTGGAGCCCACTGGCTTTTCTTCACTGAGCATCACCTGGTAGTTGGCACTTTGGAAGACGGGCCGGTGCGTGTTGGCGTCCGTCACGTTGATGAACACCTGAGCTGTGTCATAGCGTGTTCCATCACTGGCGGTGACCGTCAAGACATACTGACGTTCCTGTTTGTAGTCCAAGGGGAGGGCTAAGGTGACGAGACCGCCACCGCTCTGGCTAGTGATGGCAAAGCGGTTCCTGGTGTTGCCACTGGAGATCTGATAGGTCACAACACTGTTGACGTCCCTATCCACGGCTGTCACAGTCAGCACGCTGGTCCCCACCACAGCATCTTCATTGATCTTTAGCGAGTAGATTTTCTCTGTAAACGTGGGAACATTGTCATTCACATCAAGCACTGTGATGCTGACGCTGGCAGAGGAGGACATCACAGGTATCCCATGATCCCTCGCCTCCACGCCAAAGGTGTAGAAGTCAGTGGTCTCTCTGTCGAGCTCCTCGTTCACTGTGATCCAGCCAGTGCTGTTGTTGATGGTGAAAGGAAAACCAGGGGTGGTATCAGTGAGCCGATATTCCAAACGGGCATTTTCTCCTGAATCACCATCAATAGCTTGAATGTGAATCACAGAATAACCAATAGCCACGTTTTCCAACACAGTAGCCTGGAAAGGCGTGCTGACAAACATGGGAGCATTGTCGTTCATGTCCACCACTTGCACCACCACCATCCCTGTGCCATTTATCAGTGGAGGCCTACCACCGTCCTGAGCCTTAATCCGCAAATTATACTCCCGAATCATCTCATAGTCCAGAGGATTGATGACATCAATCACACCGGTAGGAGAGTGAATGTAGAACTGTCCTTTAACATTCCCACTGATGATGCTGTAATGGACTTTGGCGTTGTTCCCCTCATCTTTGTCCGTCGCCTCCACCTGGATGACTTTGGTGTTGACTGCCACATTCTCTGGGACCTGTACAACATACCTCTTCTCACTGAACTGGGGGTAGTTGTCATTCTCATCCTCCACCGAGATGTTGACAGTGGCGGTGGCACTGCGGGGACCTGGGTCTTTGCCCTGGTCGTTGGCCTCGACTATCAGCTGGTACTGGGCCCGGGTCTCCCTGTCAGGCCGCTCTCTGATCCTCACCAGGCCGTTGCGGGAGTCAATTTCAAAAACAGAGTTAACTCCATCGCCGTTCACAATTTTATAAATCATGTTGGCGTTGGAGGGAGCGTCCCCATCAGTGGCTCGGATTGTCATCACTTCAAAGCCCACTTCTACATTCTCCCGGATGCTGACCCGATATTCAGTTTGCTCAAACACCGGGCTGTGGTCATTAGTGTCACTCACAGTGACAGTGAGGTAAGAAGTGGCAGATCTTTTAGGGGTGCCGTTGTCCATCACAGTGACTTTGAAAACATGAGTGTCTTTGACTTCTCTGTCTAATGCCTGGACGGTTGTTATGCTCCCCGTCTGAGAATCAATCTCGAAAAAGTCATTGGACCTGCTGTCAAACAAGGCCTCCATGCTGTACTCCAGCCTCCCTGCCTCTCCATCATCCGGGTCAGTGGCTTTCAGGGTGATAACGCGAGTGCCCGCAGGTTCATTCTCGGGCACGGACACCTGATAGTTAGGGAGCTGGAACTGGGGAGACGCGTTGACCTGTCGCTTCCCCCTGCGGATCACTTTGCCAGACTTTTTCTGGTCGGTTTCTGACGAGGATCCGTGACGTTTAGGGGCTTTTACAAGCGTCAAACTCAGCTGCACAGAGACTCGGCCGCCCGGAGAGCTGTGCAACGCGCAGAGCAGCTTCACTTCGGGCTGCCCTCTGTGCTCAAGGCACAAGTCACTGGACAGGAACAAATCCCCATGTCTGAACAGGGCACCAAAGTCTTTTCCAACACACTGAGTGTCCAAAAAGGCGATGTTCCGCGTAAAGACAGGCAAAAGTTCTGTTACATTCAACAGCAACTTACCTGCGGGTGAGCAGGAAGTTGCCTCCAGTTTTGAAAGGTGTTTAATGTGAATGTCTGGCTTACCTGCCGCCTTCTTTCTCTTGTATTTAATAAAACAGTCCTGGCCGTGGACAAACACATTAAACTGTGTCAGAGTAACGTCCCCAGATGTCGTGGAACCTGTTCTCAAATAAACAGGCGCTGGGTTCCTCGGTGTGTGAGCGCACTGAACTTTGCGGGACAGACGCATGACCCCATCGTGCCTCCCGACTTGGAAAAAGCTCTGAATGAATTTGGGGGATAAAGTCCTGTCAATTTTATATGTCCATCCAGGGCCGAGCGACAGGTTTGCCAAAACGGTCCCGGGCTGTAAAGTCTCAGAAAGGTGCATCTCCAAACACCCCGCAAGCGGCACGTTAAGCAGGACACAGACCCAAACCCAATACATCGGTGACTCCATGCTTGTAAACCTGCCAAATCCCATTCAACTTCACCGAAAGTCCTCCGCAAAAGCATTAACTCTCCCTCTCCCAACACCGCGTTTTGCTTTTCTCCCTCATTGTGAAGTTTCAGCGTGGGGAAAGACGCTCGGTGTCCATAGTCTCAGCGTATCCACGGCGCGCAGCGGCTGCGTTAACCCACACTGAGTTTAAAATGAGTACAAAATGGCTCCGTGGCTCTCCTCCGCCTCCTCCTCCTCCTCTCCTCTCCTCCTCAGAGGCTTATTACCATAAACCTGCTGTGTTCCCCCCTTGGGACGCTTTCACGAAGAGGAGGGGGGGCTTTTCTCATGGAGATTTAGGAAGTGGCCCTGACCGGGTGACCAATGCGCGCAAGTGCATTGTTATTACAATAGGCTGAGAGTTGGGTAAAATTCCTAATGCGTGTTTGAGTGTCGCTCCCTCCCAAACTCTTGTATATTAAAAAGACATGAAAAGTAGTTGAACTAAGACCTCAAGTCCACAAAAAAAAAAAAAAAAAATTTCCAGTTCCCCAAATCAACGACTTCAAAGAGCTGCTGCTCTTCTGTGAATGTCATTTAAAAGTAGGCTGAACAGTTACACCATAATAACTGTTTACAGCAGAGCTACAACTTTATGAATAGATTACTCTGTTAGTGATTACTTCTAGTCAATCAATAGTGACTGCGTTATTCATGGTGAGATTTCATCTTCATCATCATCATCATTATGCAGTGATAGTCAATAGGAATACACATGAGCTGGTAGAAGTAGGCAATGGCCTCCTCTGGGTCAGCTTAAAAACTAATAACGGAAAGTATGTTTTGACCCCCTACTGAGTATTTTCATCACTTTTTAGAACATTTATTTTCACTTTAAAGCTTTGCATAATAGTATCCAAAAGGTCTTTTTTTTATTTCATACTGTTAGAAGTGGTGTTGGAGTCTTTTCTCCACAAGAAAACCAGCTTTGAGATGGCAAACAGAGGAACTTAAAAGAATATGTTATCTCCTCTGGGTAAACAGAAAACACAGACAAACAGTCAGATTTGAATAATTAGACTTTTCCTTTGGATGAAAATGAGAGCAACAGGCTCACCCTGGAGATGAAGCTTGTACAACAGCGCCTCCCTGTGGACCAATAGCTGTAGAGCAGCCAATACACACCTGCTACATACTGATGTCCACTCACCGAGCACTTTATCAGGGACACCATGTTGATACTGGGTAGCTCCTCCTCTGCTCTCAGAACAGCCTCAGTTCTTCCTATCAAGATGCTGGAGACTTCCCTTTGAGACTCTGCTTCATGTTGACATGACTGTCGATTTGTCAGCTCATGCAGCTTCGACCACATCCCAAAGCTGTCCTACTGGATTCAGATCTGGAAACCTGACGTGGTCTCTGCTGTTGTAGCTCATCCACCTCAATGTTTGATGTGTTGAAGTTTGCTCAGAAGCTTCTCTGCCCATCACAGTCATGTAACTCCACAGCTGCCACATGATTGGCTGATTGGATAACCGCATGAATAAGCAGGTGCACAGG
Source organism: Trachinotus anak (assembly GCF_046630095.1). Taxonomy (NCBI): domain Eukaryota; kingdom Metazoa; phylum Chordata; class Actinopteri; order Carangiformes; family Carangidae; genus Trachinotus; species Trachinotus anak. Next base: position 7,411,515 of record NW_027273869.1, on the reverse strand, counting down.
TGTTCCTGATAAAGTGCTAGGTGAGTGTAGTAATGTAACTAGTAATGTTTGGATACACAGGCCAATGAAAACAAGTTAACATATACTTATCAGGTTTATTGGCTTGTTTATTAATGTTCAAGTATTTACAGTTTGTAATTCCATAACACCACCAGAAGAGAGAAGGCACTTGAAATGTTCAAAACAAGAAATCAATATGAATTATAAAACAGTTTCATTCTTTTTTCAGTTATTTAAAACAGTTAAAAACTAAGTCAGAACGTAGCTGACACATTTGAAAGGTCAAAAATAATAAATAAAACCATGGTTGTTTTTTGGTTTCATATTTGGCTACCACGTTTTCAGGTAAACTATATTTACAATGAACCGTTTCTTGAAAATAATTTCCTCTTCAAGGTGAAAACATAGAAAGGGTGCAGTGACTACTCTGTACTTTGCTTCTACTTTAGTGCTAAAGTGCCAATTTCATTTATCAAAGAACAAACACAAAGAAAAACTATACTGATCATCAATGTACTGTCAACATCAAACAGTAAAACCGGGCTCAGCTGGAGGTTAAATGTTATGAAACACATATAAAACATGTTTTATTCGATGTAGACGTTTGCAGGCGGCTCAGAGGCAGGTTGAAGATGAGACAGAAAAGAGGTAAAGAAGGAGGAAAGTTTGACTCTGATTTTAAATGAACAGTCGTTATTCACAGATTAGTCTGAATCTATGAAAACTGTGTCATAGTCTTGTCCCACGTTTCAGGATCCACACGTAGCCTTTCTGGCTGACAATCAAATCCCAGCAGAACCCCAAAGAGCACAGACAACCCACTGTCCTTAAAAAAGAAAAGCGCTTTCCCACACCCCGGGTCATAAAAGATCTGTGATCGAAAAGAAAAAATATCTTTATGTTGACTGTTTTCAATCAACTGAAAACGATTAGAGCTTGATTTTGATTTCTACAACAGCTTCACCAACTCTGAAGGATAACAATCATCCTTCAGTACTTCCTACAAGGAAATTATTTTGAAAATACATCCAGCACCGAGTTTATTCTCCCTAAATGGATACAATGTTTATCCAGCTGTATTTTCTTACCTGTAGTAAACTTAGAGAAAGCAGCAGAACAACTGCACCATGGAAGTTCAAAGGAGTATTACCAGAGTATAAATAATAACAACCTGTGTGTATTATGAGCTGAAACAGACACTGTACCTGATGAAGATGCTGTGGTGATGGTGATGTTGGTAAAGTGAACGATCACAGCTTGAGTTCTTTTCCCTTTGTAAACCGCCTTATTTTAGCTCCAGTTTAAACTGGATGTGGACAATTAATCTGATCAGGAAGCTCCTTGTGTCATCAGGACTGTTGAGATGTCAAAGTTGAGCATATCAAAACACAGTCAACCATGTACAGCAACCTCATATATCCAGCAGAGGCGTAAGGTCACAAAGCCCCTTCTTGCTCTACCTAATGTAGCGGACAGAGGGCGTTCTCTCCACCGCTGGCCTGTGAGGTCATCTCAGCTGGCTGGTTCAGGGGTCGGCGGCTCCTTTTGCTGCGCGGCCGCCATCAGCCGTTCTCGACCCCGCTTGAGTGTGTATTCACTGGGCCCCAGCTGGATGATCTTCCCGCTGCCCAGACACTCGTCCCCTTTGTAGAGCACAGCAAACTGGGGAGGAAGTTACAGGACAAGGAAAAACAAAAGTCCTCATACAGTAGATAAAGGAAGTGTATGTATGATTGGTGTTTTAGTATTATAACTGGTCTAACAACATAGTCCTGAGCGACTACACAATATTCTGTCACACAGATGTGTTCGCTGTTACCTGACCAGGTGTCAGAGCTCTGACTGGCTGTGACAGTGAGATCCATACAGAGCCATCCATGTTCAGAGTTACTGTACAGGGAGCTGTAGAACACAAAACAGGGACATTTTTTTTGTTTAGTAACCAACACCAGTGGAGAAACAGAACTTTTATTTAAATAAAGAACTAATAAATACTCTATTACAAGTAAATGTCCTGTATAAGAATGTTACTTAATTAAAAGCATGCAAGCATAATGGAGAAAATATACTTAAATGCAGAACAACTAGCCCCTGTGACTCTTCTACTATTATGAATCATAGCACTAGATTATTTTTATTATGTATTAATGCATAACCAGCATTTCACTGGTATAATTGGTTAAGGTGGAGCTAATTTTTAACTAATGACCATTTTCCTTACGGATTAATCTGTTTTCTTGATTAACCAACTGATTACTTGGCCCAGAGTGACACCTTCATGTTGCTTGTTTTGTCCAACCAACCATGTAAATGTCAAAGTTATGGAAAAGCAGTAAATCCTCACATTAGAGAAACTGGAAACATGAAATGTTTTTCACATTAAAAATAGTTTAATGGTAAATCATTAATGTTGTAACAATTGACTAAATTTTTCAGCTCTACTTATATATACTTGTTAGGCAGTTTAATCCACACCAAAGATTTTATAAGCTCCTCATATATTATATTGTGTGCAAAAATCTAACTTAAGCTGCCAAATAAATGTAGTGAAGTAAAAAAATCAAAACATTTCTCAAGCAATGGAGTAGAAGTAAAATGTAGAATGACAAAAAAATAGTCAAATAAAGTACAAGTACCTTAAGTACCTAAGTACAGTACTTTAGAAAATGTAGTTACTGTGCAGCACAAAACTCACTGAGTGGCATCTGGTGGATGAAGCGGAAGTGACATTCCATCATCTGGGTCCTGGCAAGTTCAGGAGGGGGGTCCACTGTTATCCAGTGGAAGCGGTCCGTCCGCACCGTGTCACGGAAGAGAGCTGGGTGATTGGTTGTCGGAGCCTGAGGTTTCCCACGAGATTTAAGGAAGAGAGGAACAGGAAAGTTTATGCCAAGTTTCAAAAGGTGTTTCACGAAGGACAGCGCAGACTAAAAAGAAGGCTACAGCAGAAGCCAAGGACACAGACTTTCTCACCACGAACACGTCTCCTGTTGCAATGTCTTTGTCCACCACAAACCAGGCGTCTCTCTGTCCTCCTATCCTCGCTCTCTGGCCCAGGGTCAGAGTGAACCAGCCTGCATGGACACACACAGTCAGGAACACATGAAGAGACAGGACGTGCGGATGTACACCATGACTTGTCTCAAATTTAGAGAATACACATGAGGACACAGTTGTTAGGACAACATACTGTACATTGTGACACACATACTTTTGGTAGAGATGTTCACAATTTGAGAGTCTCTGAAGTACATACAATACCTTTGTGTGTTCCCATTACTGTCCCGTCCTCAATGGAGACCAAGTTCCCTGGTTTAGGCTCTAGATACTGAAAACGCAGAAAAAAAACATACAAGTTTACATGTATCTGTGTATAAATGTGGGCTACTAATTAATGATAACAGAGACCGTAAGCTCTGTTCCAAACCAAAATAACAACTGAAAAAAGGAAAATGAACAAAATAAGCCAAATTGTGATGTGGAGCAAATGTATGAATTTGAATTTTCTCACCTCTAAAATGAAGTTTTCAAAGTTTCTCTCTCCGATGAAGCAAATGCCCATGCTCTGAAAGAATGAATGCATTCAGGTAAGTCACATGTTGCAATTATTGTGTTTCAGATGCTGTCAGCATATATTGTGGTATAAAAAATATCCTATTCATGCTCTCCTGATGAGTGTGTACCTCCTTCCTCTTCAGAACATGGTGAAATCCAGCCTCAGTAGCAATCTTTTTGACAAACTCCTTGGTGAGCCCAGCAAGCGGGAACATGGTTTGTCGCAAGGCGTCCTGGGAGATCTGACTGAGGAAGAAGGTTTGGTCTTTGAGAAGATCTGCTCCTTTGCACAGCCTCACCGCTGGCACAGGGAAGACGGAAAACAGATTGTTAAGACAGTTAGAGGGTTGGACCTTAAAGCCAGCGCTGCGGAACAGTTTCACTGCCAAGATTAAACTGCGGCAAAAGAGTCACACACTTACGATTTCTGATCTCAAATCGATCTCTGAAGAGAGTGGTAGGCGGAGCTGTGTGTGTCTGTTGGAAAACATCTTCGTCCTCCTGTGACGTTCTGGCGTAGTGGCCTGTTGCCATGGCATCAGCACCTAAATCAACAGCGACACAACCCTAATTAAAAGTCTTATTGAACAAGACTTTTGGATCGTGTATAACACTTGGTGGTAGAAAATTAGTTCTATTCAGTCATTATATTGTAAATAACTACCCACTGTTTAACAGTTAAAAGGCATAAACAAATGTTTACCAGTTGAGAATCAGTGTATGATTATTATGGCGACAACATACCCAGAGTGTGGATGGCATACTTGTGGAAATGGTTGAATTTGATGTGCTTGTTGCATAGTATATCTGGGTTTGGTGTCCTGCCCTTCTCATATTCCTTCAACAGATTACTGCAAATGGATCAAGGCAAATGCGACATTAATAACAATAATATTAATAATAACGTGGTGGCTCATGGTTTCAGCATGGCAGACGCAAATACCTGAAAACTTCATGCCAGTACTCTTTGACATAGGACACTTGATGGAAAGGGATGTCCAGGATCTGACAGACTCTGTAGGCGTCCTCACAGTCCTTCTCTGTCGCACACACCCCACTCTCATCCAGAGAGTCCCAGTTCTTCATAAAAACCCCCGTTACGTTAAAGCCTTCACATGAAAGACAGGACAGAACAGTGTGCTGCATTTTCACAATTCAGAAAAAAAAATAAACCTTTTCACTGTTATTCTTATTTATCTGGATCAGTTTTTCTCACCTCTCCTCTTCAGTAACAACGCAGCGACAGAGCTGTCCACACCGCCGGACATGGCGCACACGACGTGCCTTACAAACCCCATGTTTTCCAGTTGAAGTCCCTTTAATAAATATGTTTTTACTTCTGTAATTACATAAAGTTAGCTAACTGTTCTCCATTGCCACTCACAGGAGCCGCCATGTTTGTGGTCCGTTCCATAATAACGTCCGTCTAGAAACACAACTCAGACTGGAAACTTTACGCTGACGGGAGCCGCAAACGTCGTGACACTGGCAACACTGCGGAGCTGACACTATTTTTGGGTTAAAAGAAACAAACAAACAAATTATAAGGTCGGTGGAAAATAAGCCTAACATACTAAACGTATGTTTTTGGTTAATTTAATGACTCTTTTATGGAAAAGCAGGTTTTGTAATTCAACGTTCATTAGCTTTTCTGAATAAATCTGGTGGGCTACTGAAGAATGAGTGGACTGCTCACATCTAATATCAGCAAAGGTATAGCTAGCTAATTATATACCTTAAGAATTTACAATATTATTTCATTCTGTTCTATTTTGTTCTATTCTATTCCTATTTTGCACAGATTAATGAGAGTCGGTGTTTAGGGAAGTCCTCTCTGGGGGAAAGACACTGCTATAATTGGAACAAATTACAGTACATATTATTGTTATGATACAGACCATTAATTGATGAAATGCATTTTTTTTTATCTGCCTGAAATTGTGGCTGCACAATACAAATGTATTCCTGATATCTGTGTATTTCTGACACAGATGGGTGAGGCCTCTGCAGATGCTGTCACCCTGGATCTGCTGAAAGAAGCCAGGGAGACGGTGAGGACCAGCCCCTTGGGTGTCATCAACACTCCCATGATTCCCTGGTCCCAGACTACCCTGCCTCTCAACATCAGCTGCAACATCCACATCAAACTGGAGAACATGCAGAGAACTGGTTGGAAGAAACCACTTTGATTCATTTATGAGAATCTCACACAAAAATGTCAATTTTGAACAGATTTGGTGACATGTCCACATGTTTTTGATTGACAGGGTCCTTTAAGATCAGAGGGGTGGCCAATCAGTTTGCCAGAAGACCAAAGGGTGGTCATTTTGTCACCATGTCTGCAGGGAACTATGGGAAGTCTTTTGCATATGCCTCAAAACACTATGGGTCAAAGGGCAAGGTGGTGATGCCTGAAACTGCCCCAATGTCCAGATCCATCCTCATACAGGTCAGTAGTCATCTGCTGACTGACTGAAATACACACCCAAGCCTTGACTGTCAATATTCAACACACTCTCAGATTACTATTCTTTATCACAAACCTAAAGATAGATAGCATTTGTACTCAGTCATAAACAGGACAATTATTCTCATCCTCAGAGTTTGGGCGTGGATGTGGAGCAAGTTCCCACCTCCATTCTGATGAATGTGGTGAACCGCTGCGTTCAGGAGGATGGCATGACGTTCCTGCACTCATATGATGACCTGGATTTAATAGCAGGACATGCCAGGTGCGCTCATCTACAATAACACAGTCATATGTCTTAAAATGATAAAAGATATGAGGTTATTCAGCAGTGAATACACCTTTTTAGCACATTGTGACACAGCAAAAAAAAATTAAATTTATTGTTCCATAGATGTACAATGGAGACATAAATAACAAGTTTAAAAAGCTCAATTCACTGTGATAAAGAAGTACCAGTAGTTAAAATGTCAAAGAACATGTATGTGTGTCCAGCCTCGGTATGGAGGTGCTGGAGGTGAATTCTGAGCCTGATGTGGTGGTGGTGTGTTGTGGTGGAGGCGGGCTGCTGGCCGGTGTCGCTGCTGCCATCAAACTGTCAGGCTGTGATAAGACCAGGATCTACGGTGTGGAGCCAGAGGGAGGTAAAAGTGTCACCTACAGCTTTTAAAAGCAACATCTGCAAAATCTGCGCAGTCCCAGAGTTTGGATTTGTGGTGAGTTTGTGTTTCTGTTTAAACTCAGCCTGCACCATGTACAAAAGCTTCATTGAGAAGAAACCAGTGGGCATGGACACGAAGAGCATCGCCTCAGGTCTTGCACCACCGTTTGCAGGTATTATCCCCAACTGTTTGTGTTCATTAGAACACACTTCTTATCTCTGCTTCACTTGCTCCATGTTGTACATTGTAATTCACCCCAAATTAATTAAAAGTTTGTACTTACTCACGTCCCTTTGGCCATAATTAGCGATACTTTTACTGTGCTTTACTACTTATACTGGAATTACCACTATACACTACCACTTGTGATATCCAGGAAGTAAGTACAAACTTCTCTAAAACTGATGAAGTGGGCAGAGGACAGTGTCACTGAAAACCAAGCTGAAGTTATGGTATTGTTCTTCGGATCCCAGGCAGGCTGCCCTACGAGTTGTGCCAGCGTTACGTGGAGGCAATCGTCCTGGTGAGTGATGAGGAGATCAAGGCGGCGGTGTCCACTCTCTACGGCTCTGGATTCGTGGTGGAGCCTTCTGGCTCTGCTGCCTTTGCTGCTATTGTTAACAGCAAGATACCTGAGGTGGAGGGGAAGAACGTTGTGTGCATCCTCAGCGGAGGGAACATCGGAAAAGATGAGCTTGCTAACTTCCCTCAATGACAAACATCAGGGGCACTACTTTATGTGACTAATTCTGACAAGTTTGTGCCTATGGGAGGAATCACGGAATAATAATAATAATAATAATAATAATAATAATAATAATAATAATAATAATAATAATAATAATAATAATAATAATACTCATTAATAGTTTATGTTGTATGATATTTGTTCAGATGGAGGTGGAGATGAATTATGATCAAATAATTGAATTTATACAATATGTCAATGACCAGACTCTTGATAAGCATTTAAAGTGCCACAAACTAAAGTAAATCAATAATCTTTTTTTTTCTCTAGTAAAATCAGGTTTTAAGTATGCAAACGTCATTATGTCCTCAGAAAAGTTAAGAATTAAAATGCATTTTAAAAGAAGCTAATCGAAAATAAACGTTTTGATGCTGTTTTTTTGGTTTTTTTTAAATGCTAGAATTCATTAAACTTTGTTACTCAAGGTGATTTAGAAGAACAAAGCTGTAGCGAGTACACGCCTGTCACATCTGCATCCAAATGTTTTAGACAACCACATTTAATATTCTTGTCTTCTTAGGCTGACAGGGTTTGACTGAAATTTGGCTTGACTGTGGGTCTTTCATGTCCATGCTGTGAATGTGGAAGTATTTTTGTTTTAATCCTCTAGAGACCAAGCTGATATTTGGCCCAGAGCACTTTGCATTCATTATTCACCACTGCTGGCATTAGACCAGCTTTACATCCCCGTCCCCTTCTGTCAAAAAATCTCACAGCATACTTTCAGCTTTCAGAAAGTTGCTCGTGATGATGTTAAATAATGTGCTGTAACTTCCCTAACTACATCCCAAACTTTTCCCTCATATATCACTGTCTGAAAGCGAGATAGAAAAAATAAAAATGCAAGAATAAAGACACGTTTGTGAAAAGACTTTGAAAAATAATTTATTTAGCAAAGGTGTCCAATATTTGCAGGCTTGGGACGTTACAACATGGTGGAATAACATTATTAAGAAAAAACATTTTAATTGTTTCGTATTGGAAAATGCAACAGGTGAAAAAGTTGTGTTCCAGTTTTATTTCTTGTTGTAGCTACATGACGTCCTTGATGGCCATTCTGCATACAACTGCATCCAGTAGAGTCCCACACTTCTCCTCCTGGGGAGTGACTTTATACAGCTGAAATGGAGACAAAAATGGGGAATAAGATTTTTTATTAAAGGCTTCTGAAATCCATCACATAACTTAAAAAAAGCAAATAATCAGGTAAATCAATACATGGATGTCAGTTGTTTCACAAAAAGTGGAAAACCCACGTTAGAGCGTTTGGCTTAGTTCATATTGTATGGAATGAGTCACATAAAGCGTTGACGGGGAACCTTTCTGATCTTTGCCGAGTCTGACAGTGAGGAAACATCTTCCACTGGAACCTGTCGTCCGTCCACCTTGGCTACGATGTCTGCCAGAAGCTGTGACTCGTCTTTGTTGTGAACCACGACCACCATTACAGAGTCATCGCCGTCTGAGATCCCAAACCTTTTGAAGGCCTCTGAGATCTGTATTATTGAACCCACACAAAATACACAGCCGTGATTTTCAGTGCTTACATGTACATTTGTTCATGGATTGAGTACTGAACAGGCACCAGGCACAGACCATGGACCAGAGCCTGTTTGAAGTGACTTAACTTTACTTGACTAAACTGACAACAACACAGAGACACAACATGACTACACAGAGAACTAAATGAGCTCGAAGAGACACCAAACGAATATAAAATGACACAAAGTGATTACAAAGAGACAAAATGACCAGACAAGACAACTACAAAGGAATAAAACACGAAATCTTTGCAGAGATGCAAAACAACCACACAAATAGACCATAAGGAACGTTTGTCTCTTTAACATGTCACCAAAAAGGGGATGCTACTTTAAGCTAAAATGGGACACAATATTTCTTGTCATTGCACAGGCATCACATCAAATGTCAAGTTTATATTACTTACATTATTAGTAGGTGACAGGTTGAAGATAATCTCTGAGTACAGGCTTCTTGTCTTCATTTTTCCAGTTTTCTGGAAGTGAACAGCTTTATTGGCGGCGACCAGCACTTGGAAAGGATTCACCAGCTGTAAATTAAAAAAAAAAAAAAAAAAAAAAAAGACAGTCTGATGGTGAATGAAGAACATGAGCAGACAAGGTCGGTGAACAATAAATATACATAAAGATAAATATCTGACACATAAGTGTTTAAAACTCTTTACCATTCTAGGGTTGATCAAGGCACCATTTATTTTACCCTCCACGGCACTTTGTCTCAACTCTGCGGCATTTTTGACCTCTTTGAAAAGTATTTGAGTCACTCTGTGGTCGGGGAAAAGCTCTAGCTCCTGCGTTAGATGCATGCTGACAGAAATTAGACCCAATGTGAGAAAATTACAGTTAATAGACGGTCACCACCACGCTTTACGTGAAGTCTGTACACAGCGGGAACCATAACACTGTGACACAGGACAGGAAGTTTCCTCTTTGGGGGGAAAAAAAAAAATCCACACAAAGCAGAAAACGACATTTTAAAGCACTACCTTTTAAAATCCGTCATATAGATAATTTCGGTAATGACTATTTGATAGAAGCACCACGCTAAACTATTTAGCACAACCTAGGAACTTTTAGTCAAACAAGAGTTTTCGTGCCGAGCGTGTTTCCGAAGCGGACCGCCAGCTGTCAAATATCAAAACTCTTCCGTTTACAAATGCAGGGCAGACTCTGACCAGTTTCCCTCTGTGTTGAGGCTGCTCGGTGTTTTTACTCGTTATGCGGCTCACACAGCGTTATACCAGCGAGCTGTAGATTGTATTTACTTTTACATCGGGCTCCGTCATCAGACATGGAGAAATTTGAAGGCTACATCTTCACTGCTCTCTGCAGCACCAACTTTTTGGTTTCGTGCCTGCTTTTCTCCAGAGTCACTCGGGAGCAGAGGGAGCCGTACATGGACGAGATTTTCCACATCCCACAGGCTCAGAAATACTGCCATGGAAAATTCAACGAGGTAAAGTGGCTTTCTGAATGGAGTCCTCCATTGTTTAGCGGATTAAGGTTAGCTAACGATGGAGCTTTTGTTATTCAACATGGAGTGGCAGCCTGCAGAGATTTTAATCTCCACGTCGGACATATAGAATGACATTAGTGGGAGTTATGTGCTCATAATAAAATGCAGTTTCCATGCAGGCTGGCTTAATCTTTCACGTTTCCATCTAATCTCAGAAACCTGGCGTTACTGATGAGCATGTTTCAGAGCATAATATTGTCAGGACCTCTCAGGTAGGGTGTAGCTTGTGTCAGTGTGGTGTGAAAATATGAAGTCTGCATCACTTGGTTTGGGTTATCATAATAGTGGACATTAGTCTGTTTTATTTTTTAACTTAGTTATAAAACCATTTCCTAGTAATGCAGCTGAAAGTGGAGTTGATTGTGCCGCAGACATTTATGGCATCTGTCTGAAGATTAGAAACACACTATTTTTTAAATTTCTTATACCTTTACTTAGCCAGGAAATTTACCAATACAATTTATTTTTTACAATAGAGACCTGGCCAGAATGACAGCAATGCAGCGTAGAGTAGTTAACACATCATATGAAGAAAACATACAATGAATTTACAGTCTTCACTAATAAATTAAAATAAATGCAATTTGTGATAAATGAGCCAGAACATTGTTCCTTTAAAAACAGCAAACATAATGTTACAGTATCTGAGTGCTTCAGTGATTCAGTATTGCAGTCTCATAAAGCTGCAAGAGACTCAACTCAGCTCAACATTGTCAACTCAATTAAACCCTCATTGTCTGATAAACACCCATATTATCGAAATGCCACACCCTCAGTAAGTAACACAGTCTTTCTGTTATGAATTTGTCATCTCTATGGTCAATACAAAATAACATTGATGACACTATGACATCAGGGTTATTTTCTCAGACATGCAGAGCTACAGACATTATACAACTGTTTTTACATGACAAGTAAATATATATTTTCATGTATAAAATATTATATTCATGTGTAAAATTGGTGGAGCACCATTTAACATGCTGCCGGTCCTTGTGCAGTGGGACCCAATGATCACTACTCTCCCAGGCCTTTACCTCATCTCAGTGGGAGTCATCAAACCAGTGGTGTGGTTAGCTGACCTGACAGGCGAGGTGGTGTGCTCCACGGCCATGCTGCGCTTCATCAACCTGCTCTTCAACTGTGGCAACCTTTACCTCCTCTATCTGCTCATCTGCAAGCTGCACCTTAGGGAGAAGGTAAGACCAGAGGACGATTATCACGCCCGGATGATGTTGTTTGTCATTTTCTTGTTTTCTGTTTTCACGTTTTATTCTCTTCCAGACACGAACAACGTCACGCCGGGTCCTGTCAGCGCTGTCTCTATCCACCTTCCCTGTGCTCTATTTCTTCAACTTCCTCTACTACACCGACGCCGGATCTACTTTCTTCATCCTCTTCACTTACCTCATGACGCTCCACGGCTGCCACAAGGCCTCAGCGCTCCTTGGCATCTGCTCCGTGCTCTTCCGCCAGACCAACATCATCTGGGTGGCTTTCTGCGCAGGCACTCTGGTGGCCGCTAAAATGGATGAAGCCTGGAGGGTGGAGCACACGAAAAAGAGGGAGGAGAAGTCCCCTCCGTCTCAAGTTCCTCTGTCATTCAGCGGAGCTAAGAAAATAATGCTTTTCACGCTAGAGTTCCTCACCTCACCCAGTCACGTGAAGGCGGTGCTGCTGGTGGCCTGGCCTTATGCAGTGGTTGGCGCTTGTTTCCTGCTGTTTGTGGTGCTGAATGATGGGATCGTGGTGGGCGACAGGACGAGCCACGAGGCTTGCCTCAACTTTCCTCAGCTCTTCTACTTCTTCTCCTTCACCCTCTTCTTCTCCGTCCCTGTCTCACTTTGTTACCACCGCGTCCTCCGCTTCCTGCAGGCCCTGAGAAAACAGCCCCTCTTCTTCCTCTTCGTCACCGGAGCCTCCTTGCTCCTGGTGTGGAAGTTCACCTTCGTCCACAAGTACCTCCTGGCAGATAACCGCCATTTTCCCTTCTACGTGTGGAAAAAGGTCTTCCAAAGGCACGAGCTGGCGCGCTTCCTCCTCGTCCCAGCATACGTGTTTGCTGGGTGGAATTTTCTGGACTCCTTCAAGTCGCGCTCGCTCTTCTGGAGTTTGGCTTTCCTGGCGTGCCTCCTGGCCGCCACGGTCCCCCAGAAGCTGTTGGAGTTCAGGTACTTTATAGTTCCCTACCTGATGTACCGCCTGCACATGCCTCTCCCCTCTCTTCCCAGACTGATCGTGGAGTTTCTCCTCTACACGGCGGTCAACGCTGTCACAATCTACATCTTCATCACTAAGACTTTCCACTGGCCGGACAGCACAGCCACTCAGAGGTTCATGTGGTGAACACAGGAGGGAAGTGAAGGAGTGTTGCTGGTATCAGATATCAGAAGTTCCTAGACTCAGACATTGTTTGGCATCAGAGGACTTTCCCAGAGCTGCTTTACAGAGAAGCACAGCACATGGAAATGAAGTCACATCTCAAGTCAAAGCAAAGCTTCTGTTACATCTCAGTAACGAGCTGGTGTTTGGTATAACGTATAGGGATTTCTACAGCTTATCCTGAGAACCAGTATTGCAAGTTTTAACAGTGAAAATAAAAAAATAAAAAAATAAATAAAAATGTGCAAAGCTGAGTTAGATGTCAAGGTTTTTAGGGTTATGATATGACAATGCTACAAACCTTACAGAAGTGCTGCCAACTGACTGTGAATCATTTCACAATGACATGAAAATGACCAAGAATATTTCAAAAAGTGTTCATTTTGTAAAAGTGATTAAAGTTTGGGTGTAGACAATACAGTGGTGTTATGAGTCTTGTAAAAATCATTGGTACTGGTCTGAATTGACTGTATATAAAAGTTGCTCCCACTGTACCTGAACATTTTGTGGTTTAAATGTTGATTCTTCTCCACGGGGTAACAATACAAATTGTGACTTTTTTTTTTTTTTTTTTTTTTTTTTTTTTTTTGGCAAGTGAATTAACAAGGAGGGGTGTGGTTTTCTTATGGCAAATGGTTTTCTACTGTAAATATAAATACTGTATGCATCTCTGTGAATCCATCTTTGAAGAAATAACTGAACATGAAATATGTAAATATGACTCAAGAGACCAAAAATGATGACATAGCCATAAATATATATTATTGTAAAACTGATGATGTTTTTGTAATGACTGAGATTTTTTGCTTTTTGCCAGTGAAGAACACGTGACTCACAGACAACTTTATAATTATCGGTCTAAATTCGATTTGTCTAAATTAAACAAAAATGTCTTTTCCATTTTTACCTTGATTTGTATTTTGCCAAGCCATAAGGATCCACCAGAGGTGATTCAGAAATGTGTTCATTTAGGTGTTTGTGTCTGTCATGAAGTTTCTTTTTTTTTTTTTTATACGTTGTGGTTTAATTGTAACAGATGATGTCATCTTGCTGTCTGCATGTGTTTCCCCTTTCTGTCCAGTTCATTTAAGTTGATCTCAGTCACAACAGTGTTTGGTTACAGCTTCGGTTTGAGACTTTCCAGGTTGAGCTGCGGGGAGGAAATTCAGTCGAATCTTGATGTGACATTCTGGAATTTATTCAGTGTAATTCATCATTTCAGATTTGATGTCATCTGTGTTTTTCGCTGGTATCTGAGCCTTGTTTCTGTGTCTGTGTTTGCTCATTTGTCAGTTGCTTTTGCTCTACACTTCCTGTCCATCCAGCTCTTTGCTGCTGCGCTATTGATACAATTTTGTGTATATCTTTGAATAAAATGATTCGTGCAATGTCAAGTCTTAAGTTTGTTTATATGCTATGCAAATATACAGCATGTACCACAAAAACCTGTGCAGAACAGAGGGCAACACACAAAAAACATTTCTCTTTGGGTTATCGTATTTTTCTTAGAGCCTCTCACAGTAGTTTGAAAAGAAGTGTTCACTGATATTGGGTTTGTAGAATAGTCATGCTTGTTGAATAGATGTATTACAGTATTAGAGTTAATATGGTTGGATCCACAGGCAAAGTTAATTAATTACATTCACTTTATTGCTACAGGAGCGTTGATACATGTTTTGAGCCTGACTTAAACTTACACATCAGCCAGACTCAGACACTGGGTGGAGCTGTAAGACAAAGCTTAAAGTCCTCATGAAGAAAACCTGTAATTTAACATGAAGGTGAAAAATCTCACCGGTTGTAAATTCCACCATGTGCCTTTATCTGATGAAAAAAAAATGACTGCTGAAATTATCAACAACTTTCAACTCTAACACCAGTGCTTTCACTCCAAATTAAATTAGAGCCAAACGAAGACAGATGAAGACGGATCCATGCAGCCAAATTTGATGAGAAGAACCTTACACTGAAGTATTTAATGATGATAATAAAACCTAAAATCGGCTGCTCTGCTTAACATAGCAGTGGTGTATGGAGTAGTTTGAATCACTTTGGAGGTGAAAGCTCAACTGGGAGACAAAAGAAAACAAGTGGCATGAAGAACGCGCATCATTACCAGATTCTAATAATATCAAGCAGTGTGTGCAATGCAGCTCACAGGAGAGGCTTTCACAAAAATCAAACTGAGATCCCTATACACATGTTGATCACACGCTTCGCACTCTGAGCCTCTGTGAAGGACACACAATATGTGCTGTCTGCTTTGCAGGAGCATATTCAGGGTGAAATATACAGTATGTGATTTTTTTATGTTCTGGTTTCAACTGAACCTCCCTGACTCGCTCCTTCCCTTTTCACTCATTGATTTTTGTTTGATCAATGTTTAATATCTGATTGATCAATGATTGCATTTTGATGAAAAGTATATGGAAGTTCTTTCATGACAATTTTTGATCTCAATCTCCTTCTCAAATCAAATTAAAAACACAATTAGCTTTTGCAGTCAAAAATAACTAAAATTAGGTGACGTAAGTATTTTTCAAAATATATTGCGGTGTGTTGTTTCCATGTTTTATTGGCAGCAGCTAATGCTGCTACATTCAATACGAGTTATTGTAATCACACATTTCATCATAGTTACTCAGAGAAATGTAACTTGATACTCTATTACATGAAAGTG
This sequence comes from Trachinotus anak, assembly GCF_046630095.1. Classification (NCBI taxonomy): domain Eukaryota; kingdom Metazoa; phylum Chordata; class Actinopteri; order Carangiformes; family Carangidae; genus Trachinotus; species Trachinotus anak. Next base: position 7,395,964 of record NW_027273869.1, on the reverse strand, counting down.
CCTGAAAAACATACACGTACATGCACGTTATAATGTTAATTAGTCTCTCACATGTCCAACTCAAGTCTTCAGTTATCTTGAGTTTACAAGCCAAGGACACTGTAGCGTTTGGGTTGACTTGGGTTACGCAGCTTGAAACTGGGGTAAACCAACAAACCGTGATGTCTGGTCACCACATGGTAGGTGGATTTTGTTACCTTGAGGCAGAGCCAGGCTAGTCGCTTCTCCCTGTGTGTTCGTACCAAGCTCAGCTAACTGGCTGCTTACTGTGAACCGACAGATATGAGCGCGGTATCTAACTCCACCAGAGAGCAAATAGGCAGATTTGTCTTTGTACTTTACCAGTACAAAGAGACAGATGTGTAAACGTGAATCAGGGTTCAAAACAGTATTTCGCACTTTCTGACTCGCAGATTGTAGCTTGGATTTGTTGTGTGTGTACTATATAGTTTTGTCACTAATACATTCCCATTAATTACAGGTCAGTTAGGAGGGACATTTATAACTGATTTGCTCAGATAGAACTGCCTTAATTGTTAGAAGTGTTCTTTTTCTCCTTTACTCAGAGTGTTTGTGTAAATGTACACACACACACACACAGACACACACACACACACACACACATGTGCAACAGCAAAACACCTTTCTGTTTTTCATGTCTTTTTTTTTTTCCCCTGACTTTAACTTGAATAAGTGTCGGAGGCTCTGAGCAATTAATTACAAGCGGAGCCTCAAGAAAGAGCCATTCGTTTCCCAGAACCAAAGGTGAGGACAAGACAGCAGAGAAAGACACTGAGATAGATTTGTTTTTTAAATTTAATCAGAGTTTGTCACTTAATCACTCTCTGGGGTTACATAAAAGTTGCAAGAGCAGAAAATAATTAGGATGAGAAAGTGGGAGGAGAGGATGAGGAGGTGGAGGGAGAGAAAAACACAGATTCACAGGTATGATATGAAAACACAGTAAGAATCTCATTACAAAAGAGGTGACCATAATTATTGCAGTTGCAGTTCAGGTTCAAATCAAAAATAAAAAAAAAACTTTTGCTTCACTATTATATAAGCAAACATACAGTTTATAGTCTTATGAATTCTCTATTTTACAGTGGCAGTGTTTGTGTGTGCATGTTGTTGCTTTGTGTTGACGTAATCAAGTTTTTTTTTTTGTTACTTATAAATATCCAATGGACGACTTTGATTAAATCCCTGGAGCTGTTTACCGTGCAAAAGCTGACAGTGTGGCATACAGTGTGAATTAAGCCTTCTGCTCACTGTGCGCAGCTCAGTTCACTTTCGCTGTGTTTTGTAATGACTGATCTCCCACTTACCTGATTAATTAAAGTGCCTGGCAGCTCGACGGGATCACACAAGTGTAAAAAATGATCAACAATGGAAGAGATGCAGGGATTAGCACAACAATATCAGGGCCATTGTGCATGAAAAAGTGCCGCAACTGAACATGCACAAATGTTAATCAGGGGTTACTTTGTAAAAAAAAGGGTTAACTACGGTGGCCCTGAGGGCTCAATATACTGCAACTTAAGAAAACATATGCAAACAGACAAAACGCAAGCGAATTCAAAAATGTGTGCCGCAAATACACAAAACACAAGCATGTAGAGAAATACGCGGCATGTAGCACAGACAACAACAGCAGAGTTTCCAGGGGACAAAAAAAAAAGTGGTGAACCTGGCTGGAGTGTCGAAAAGTCTTTTTTCACTTAGGAAGTTCCCTAAGTGTTGGAGTGAAATGACCTGGAAGTATCTAAATAGCAGCCATAATAATAGCGGTTCTCTAAATGATAAGGAAAGGAGCTTCAGTGCTTCCTATCCTATCTCCTTTAGCCTAGGAAACACTGGACTTTACAAAAGGAAAAGAGAAAATGCCATCCCACAATTCCTTGCCACAGCAAATTTAAAGTGACACACCACTCTAGTGGAAACACACAGAACATTTGTGACGCAAACATGGACCTTTTGTTGTCATGGTTACAATAACAAACATGCACACTGTACCGAGAGTGGCACACCTGCTTTTGTCGCCATGGTAACTATGGTAACGTGATGGCTTGGTTAGGTTTACGGAAAAGTTCAATAAGTACTTCCCAACATTAGACGATCTTTGTTGTCATGGTTACAATAATAATAATAATAATAATGCTACTTTCAGAAGGGGATCAAACACCGTTCTCCACCGTTTTTTAATTCAGCTTAATTTAGGGGATATTATAACAATAGTTCTTCTGCTTTTTAATACCTGATGGCAAAGAGCGTCACTGGGAAAGTCTGAAACTGTATCTGGGCTCACTTACAACTGAATTAATTGATTTTGTTGACCACTTGGGGGCAGCACAAAATGTAAATACAAAACTGGCATATTATCACCTCATAAAACTGAAATTTAAACATTCAGCAGTAACTTTAGGATAATTTAGCTTCATCTTTGTGGCCACCTGGCGAATCCAAACTCTTGTTTTAGCTCTGTTTTGGTCTTCACCAGCTCCTGGCTAAGGAGCCAGGGAAATACCTGTGTCTTTGGCTGCCTACTGCTCCGCTATGGTCACCAGCTAAATACTAATTTTGTCTGCTTTTGGTGCTGAGCGGGTAGCATCAGTGACTTTATGATTCAGCTTTAAGTTGTTTGAGGAATCAAGTTTCTGTCTAATATAAGTGTAGTGATCTGCCTAAAGTCCAACAAAATTTCATAATGAATAAACATTATCCCACTGAGTCAAATATAGATTTTGCAAAGAAGTCAGAGTCCTCGAGCAAATTAGCATGATAAGAAAAAACAATGGAGGCATTTTTGGTCTCTAGTTTTAACCTTTAACCTGGTCTCATTCTATAGGTTTTAAATTGATGTCTGACATGTGAGTGTGTAACCATGCAGTCCACATTTCAGACTTCTATCTTCTCTCCTCTGGATGAAAAATAAATTGAAGGCCTTACTAAGAAAATCCACGGTGGAAAAAAATGTAATCATCTTAAATGGGATATTATTCATTTTTGGAATTGCCCTTTTTATGGTGTGTGTTGGAGGTCATCCAAGTTTACTTCTTCAAATTTGAATCCAACCAATTATAACTTCAGCTTGACTCAATGTTGCCTCTAATTTATCTGCCCATTATATTAATCAACATTCCTTCTCTGTGTCAAGAACAGTGTGTGTGTGTGTGTGTGTGTGTGTGTGTGTGTGTGTGTGTGTGTGTGTGTGTGTGTGTGTGGAGTCAGCAGAGCAGTAGTGATGTTGTCGCTGTCACATGATTCTTTAACTCCTCTGACACTCTTGACCCTGTCACTGTACATCAGTCAGCTTCCTACACTCACACACTCACACACACACACACACACACACACACACACGTCCACATGTCAATGCGCATCTATGCATTTACATTCACATGTAACTCATACACCTCACACCCTTCATCTGTGGCTGAAGACCCTAAACACTGCAGAGACAATCCTGCATATATTAGAAATACACTAGTTTCCCCAACTCTCTCTCTCTCTCTCTCTCTCTCTCTCTCTCTCTCTCTCTCTCTCTCTCTCTCTCTCTCTCTCTCTCTCTCTCTCACACACAAACACAATAACTTGCGAGGCGATGAGACTCCCAGCACCCCATGCATCTGCCTCCTGTCTCACTGCATAATGCATCGCAGGCTGAGGCGGAAACACACTCACACACGCACACTTACACACAGTTAGAGCCACACAGAAACATTTAGCCGTGATGTATAATATATCAGGCCCGGTTAGGGAGAACAAGTGGCCTCATACTGTATGTGCCGCTAATTGAGACAAAGGCAGGGTTTCTGTGCAAGTGTGTGTGTGTGTGTGTGTGGTTTCTACTGATTAAACACAGCAAGTACAATAAAAAACATTCGTCAGCTGATGGGCCGAGTTGGCGTTTTATCTCACTTAGCCCTGTTAGTGTTGTTGTTTGTGGACTGTAATGAAGAAGCACGGCCGTGTTGCAGCTTGTTCTCGGTGTTTAATTTGATTCATTTCAAATAAGCAGAAATGAAAGAGTGCCAACGCATTTTTTTCTCTCTCTCTCTCTTTTAGAAAGATCTCTGCTCGTACCTACTTTCTGTTTCACCCTTGTGATGTTGACGGTGGCCGTGAACAGGAGGTATTAAGCTTTGTCCTCCCTGATCGCAACTTAACCGTCTCATTCTGTAATTATGATCAAAAAATGAATTATTCATTAGATTTTTTTTGGTTTTCTTGAGATCACGACTTAATTAGGCAACTGTGATTGTGGTTTGCAGTTTGTGCTTGGCTCACACCTTCAAAGTAAACACAGAGCAGGGACACAAAGAAACAGATGGGGAACAGAGGACACCGTATGTTACCTCAGCTTGTTTTCAAGGAGCAGTGTTGTGGGTGTACCGCTGATATTTCACTGTTAGGGAGCACGCTTTGGAACATACTGCACGTTTGAACATCATAAAACAACAGTGAAAGCAAGAGCACCTTTTAAACACAGGGAGTTTTATTTGCCTACAAGTGGCAGAAATGCATTTTAAAGGGATACTCCACCAATTTTACTAATGCAGCTCTGATAGGATGAACCTGATGATGTCATAAGGGTTACCTCAGCCTCAGGTTTGTTGAGTACAAATTTTGCCCCAAAAAATCTGCATCACAGTCTATTGGGTCAGGGGTGTTTTACAAAGCACCGTAGTAGGATGCATTATGGGAAATGCAGGATCCAGTTTTGACTCATGGTAAGGACAAAGGGTCAGGATATCTGGGGGCCTGCTGCATCATGTTTGACCATCAAGATGAAAATTATATGAGGCAGATTTCAATAAAATAATACAATGTAAGGGGAAAAGAAAGGGGGGCTAGTAGCATCACATTACCTTTCACAAAAATAGAAATCTCATTTAGACATTACATATGCTGCGAGAAAAAATGTTATGTTATAACACAAATGCTCTTTAAAACTTACATAACACACATGAACCTGAACACACCAGCTACGTGCCGTCTCTTAGCACCTTAAAAAAAAAAAACAAAAAAAAAAACAACAAAAAAAAACAATTATAACACATGAAGAAAATGAAGAACAGAAAATGATCTATTTTTATAAGAACGGTGGGAGTTCAGTGGGCGGAGTAGCCAAAACATATGTTTTGTTTTATTCTCAGCACACAGTAATTATGAAACCTGCCCACATCCATATCACGCGTTCTAACATGCTGTCTGTAAAAGTTTGATGGCATTTGCGAGGTAAGTGTGTGTGTGAGGGAATTTTCCGATGTGTCCTGACGCCACCTTCAGGCTCAGAAGCTGCAAATCTGTACTCAGTGTGGTACCAAACACCTGAGTTTCTTTATTTCTTTTTTTTTTTTCTTTTTTTAAATTCCTGGGGAATATTCAAATGAGATCCAACTTTAGCTCCGTCTCTGTGGCAGGTTGCTAAGCTACAGACTGTGTCAGGAAGTGACAAGCGAACATAATTACGACCCTGGTTGACAGACATCGACCACAGTGTTCATTAGACTTACTCAAGCATTAAGACATCAAGTCTTCTTAAAGGACCAAAACCTCACACGACCTTATGTATCAACTAATTACCACGTAGTCAATGGCGAATAAGTATTTAAACAATTAACGAGCTTCTCGTTGCCCTTTAGTATGGGTGGCATGATGTAACAGCTGACTTTTGTGCGTCTGTGTGCTTACGTCTGATTATATTCTTGCATTTTTTAGGCATCACGACATGAAAACACGTTCAGATCTGATGTCACAACCAGCGTCGGCACAAATAAAATAAATCAATAATTAAATTTGTCCTCCCTGCTGCTCATTTCCTCAGGTGTATCCTGCTCTGAATTCATGGCCTTGATGTTTTGCTCTATTGCTGCTAATGAGTAGTGTGGTCCTCTGTGGTGTGTGTGTGTGTGTGTGTGTGTGTGTGTGTGTGTGTGTGTGTGTGTGTGTGTGTGTGTGTGTGTGTGTGTGTGTGTGTGTGTGTGTGTGTAGTATGATGTTTTTTGTACACAGTATCAGGTCTCTCTCTCTCTCTCTCTCTCTCTCTCTCTCTCCTGCAGTTGCATTAGATGTTGAGTGACAGTGATATTAGCACCTTTCCCTCACTGCCTCTCTTCGCCCCTCAATCAATCCATCCATCTCCTCACTTGGCCTCAAGGGACACTGGGAAAATAAAGCTATTTATAGCAACCTGAGGCATGAGGCTCTCCCGTTTGTGCAGAGGAAAAAAAAAAAACAAACAAAAAACACACCCAGTACATAAAGTACATTCAATTGTTGATGTGACACTATTACTCTATGATAAATCTTACAAATGATAAATTCAGCTGTTAGATGATTGTGTTAGCAGTAGTGCAGGGTCCTGTTGCTATTGGTCCATTTTAAAGGCACAGTATGCAGTGTTGCAATGTTGTAATACCTGTGCCTTGCTCCCTGAACTTGGCTTTTGAGCAGTCTTTAGTTTATCTTGAAGCATATAGCAGATGTTAAAGGTCAAGCTAGTGGCCACAAGAAACACAATATATCATTATTTAATAGTAATATTTCTGTGTCTGACCCTGAATTAAAAACTAAAATCAGAAAAAAAAAAACAGTTTTTCATTTTCAAATTGATTGAATTTGCTGACAGTGAACAGGCTGGACGGCTACAATATCACCTTCATGAGCGATGTTTTCATGAAAACACTATTTTCTGTCAAAGTTAAAGTTAAAACGGTTTGTTATTTGACAGAACAGATTTCAGATTTGTTTCCTTTTTTTCCCCTGTGTGCTCTGCTCACTGGTTTGAAGTGGGCAGAGCTCAGCTGGCGAAAAGTGATGACACGTACTTCTGTGCACCGATCAGGATTTCACTGCATTTAACAGCTCTGCATGTAACAGATGTATTTGTAACTTTGTTTGTTTATTTTGTTCTGACTTTTTGATGATGATCTGTGTGATTGATGAGTGTGTTTTCCATTACAATGTGATTCACAGAGTTCGTCCAGTGTAGATCATGGCCGTGTTCCAGCCTTCTCCACAGGCTCACACTCTCCTCATGTTTTACCTGCATCACTGAGACTGGAAGCGTCTTTTTACACTTCAGCCACATTTATTTCTCCTCTAACTATGTAGTTGTGGATGTTGGACTCTGAGCTCTGTCAAACCCAGCTGAGTGCAGACCAGGACTCCAGCTTCTGAGCGGATCCAGTAAACACACTGGCGACTCAGAGCTGCCACACAGCGTCTAATTTTACCTTGTAAAAAATAAGGCTCGGCAAAATATGCATCCCTGTGTCTCAACCCACCTCAAGGTCAAAGAGTTGGAATCACACAGGAGTTCTGACTGAAAGTTTTTAGTATCCCCCCCCTTCCCAAAAAAAAAAAATGAAGAGGAAAGAAACTATAAACACAAACTGAAAACAAAGGTTTTCTGTGATGCATGAAGAGCTGGAGGTGCGGAAAAAGAAACCAATGAGACAAACAAACCGGAGACTCAGTGGCTGCCACCACCTGAAGTAGAGTTGCATGTGATCTGTCCAGCTGAGGTGAATTTCCCTGACGATCTCACCTTTCTCCACCATCCAGGAGGAAAGCCTGTCCACAGTCACATCCTGCATGAAACATTAAGTACAAGTTGTATTCTAGATCCAAATGATAAAGACTCAATACTGCATTGTCTTCTACACGGTCAGAAAAATATATGCTGGTGTGCCTTGTCATAGTTTGAGAACCATCATTAATAGGTTGTAGTTTTCCACATGCAGAGTAAATGTGTCGTTTTTTCAAACCTTTTCCCAGGAGACTCCAAAGTAAGATGGAAATAATGAATATTACTGGTGTTTCAGAAACATGTGATAGCTCGATGACTGAGGACCAACCACACTAAGACACGGAGAAAACTTTATTCACACAAGGACAGAAACACTGATCGTCTCCATCATCACGGAACTGATCCTTGTCATTTAATAAATAAAAAACTGTCATTTCATTTTTAACCTAAAACTGTATCCGTCCTTCATCGCCGTCACATTTTCATACACGCATGAACAAACTTCCTTTGAGCTCTAATTTCACTCCACTTCGGCCAGTCCACAATTTCAGGCTTGATTTTCAGCAGGCCAAATGTGAAGACGACTGAGTCAATTTGTTTTGCAAATATATGCAAATATGGATGTGTAATAAGGTAAATTTATCGGGCAATTTTGTCCGCTGTCTAAATTTATCAGTGTATTTATGTGTGTTGATGGGCCAACACCTGACATCCATCTAACATACACAAGATGAATGATTGGACCGCAGGACACTGCGTGCATACTTGATTCCATCTGTCCATGTCACCATCAGCCAGTTTTATTATAAACATAATGTTGACATATTTACTGTGGATGTCTCACTTTAATTCACACAATGAAAGAAATCCATTCTGAAATGTCAGTGATGTGTTCAAGTCCATGCTAACAGTCTGGAAAACTCCACTCCTACATTACACCCTTGCTGGAAATATCATTTCTGTTGCATTGATTGAACTTGAAAAGTAACCGCAGGTATTCATCTGCCTGAGTTAGTGATTTCCTACATTTTCCAGAATACCTTTTAACAAAGCCAGAGACAGGGATAACAAGATTGATGTAATGATGAAATATGTCTGTAATGAATGATTTTCTAATTTGATGGTTCAATGTTTTTTTTTTTTTTTTGGTTAGCACCAATTAAGTCAGTAACAAAAAGACTATTGTTACTATAAGTCTGATTGTTACTGTTGACGCCCGCCCTGTTGCTCCTCATAGAGATAATTGGCGATGAAGCCATATGTTGTTGACGCTCCATCCTCCTCAGCAGGACATGCTGTTTAACAAAGTGACAGACTTTGATGGTGACAGTTCGTCATTATACAGCATGTGACACATTATCACGTGTTTGCTATCAACCCAGAAACACATGCACAGTGGGATGTTGAAGGAACAACGCTAATTGCGAGTTGCATGTATATGGCAGGTGAAGACTAATGAAGTTACCATGTAAACAGCTGCTCATATGGATGATAATTAGTGAGTGAAAGTCAATGTTGTGATTATATAGTGAGTTGGAAAGCGGAATGAAGAAGTTTCCCAGGAAAGTTTGTTTTTCAGAGAGGCCGAGTTGAAAGGTTGGTGAAGGTGAGGTGACCATATGGCGTCTCGCTGAGACAATAAGTGTCCACGAGCAATGAGACAGTGAAGTTGGAGTAAAAGTTGGAAAGTTCATGGCGTACGTGGAACCGAGACTTTGGGGAGTGCTGGTTTACGGCAAGAATAGGCTCGCTACTTTCCCTGCTTTCCGCTGCCTTGCAAGAATCTCAGTCTTAGTTTGCAACAAGTCCCAACCTCCAGGGTGGAGGTGATGGTGTTTTTGGAGGACAAGCAGGGAAATATTTGCGCACTTTGCATTATAAAATAAATGGATTTAGTTGGCGGTAACATAAACCTGTTTACAGTCATACTTATTTTTAAGCTGTTTCTGTTTCCCATATTCCAAGGAAACAACATGACCTGAATCATTAAAAACCTCCTCGTGTGGAAATTTAAATACTCTGAATTAGTAAGCTTTAAAGGTGCCGGTAGGTGTAGTTTTTTACTGTAGCAAAAGCCAAGCTAGCTGTTTCCTCCTGCTGTTTATGCTAAGCTAGGCTTATCAGCTCCTTAGCCTGATGAGGAACGCAAGTGTATTTTCCAAAATATTACTATTTCCTTGAAGCTATGAACTTTGACTGGTATTATCTCTGCACTCTGAATTGCACAAGTGAAAGTGAGAACATCCTAAAATGCTGACAAAAACAAGTTGAATCGTGACTTTTGAAAATCAGCGATCTCAGCACCTGCCTTAGTACTTGCTGAGTCACTGAGTGTTGATGAAGAACACTATCAACCCCCAGCAGATTCTACAGATTTGGGTATTTTTGTGTGACAGTCTTACTAATTGCCTTTTTCAACAGGTGTCAAATAAGTTTATTTAAAAAAAAAACAACAAAAAACTGAGAAACGAATATTTTATATTTTAGGAAATAGTTGCCACCTCAGCAGGCAGATGACAGACTCAGTCTCACACCAGGAGTGGGTGGTAAGTCATCAGAAATGTGAAAACATCTTTGACTTTACTAAATGTTACACAGTTCCTGTTTTGCAGTTGCATTTAGTACCTTGCTCAAGGCTAGTGTTCCTGTGTCCATGTTTTTTGTATGTTTTTGGTGTGTGAGGACATTTTTGCACTCAGCAAATCAGATATTAGTCCTAATATGCTATGAATGGAGAGTAGAGGTGAGAAAATACACAGGAAAGGAAAATAAGAGAAGAAATACTGTAGCAAAATGTCCAGCAAATGTGTTTAATATGAATATTTATTTAAAAATCCATAGTTTGATACAGAAATAGTCATCTATTATATGTATTATCAGACAATCAGTACTTCAGTCATGCTTTCTCTGATTATTCACGGTTTCAAAAAAGTACAAGATCATATTTTTTCCCATAATTGAACTTGTGCAAAGAAAATACACTAGAAAGCAATAGAAACACTGACACAAAATAGATAACGATTAATTCTTTTAAACAATTCATTTTTCTGAAGAAGGCATCGCACAATTCCAAGAAAATCAGTGAAAGATTTAAGGCCATTTTGTACAGTTAATTTTCATATAGATTTTTATATTTCAAAACACTCAGTTTTTAACAAAAGGAACTGGTGCATCCTTTGTAAAACTGTACATGCAAACATAGTGCACGTTGTTAAGAAGATATGACAAGCATACAATATATTATTTGGATAGCTTTAGTAAACAAAGATCTTATGTGTAACACCTCACGTGGTCTATTAAAACTCTCAAATAAAGGTGCCTCACAGGCACGCTCACACACACACACACACACACACACACAAAGTATACTTGTATCAAACACATACACACAAAGATACACACATACAGACACTCGCGGCTTCATGGGGCTTGGCAAAGTTAGTGAGCTGTTGCACTATGATTAAAAAGTATATTTAAAAATAAAATATATATAAATATATGTATATTTGTCCACCACAAACACACACCTGTTACTATAGCAGTAACTCTGTCTTTGTATGGAGGCAAAGAAAAGCCAAAATATTTCATATTTTATAAGCAACTGATTAAATGTTGAAACTGAAATAGTGTTGAAAATTTAACATCAATGATTTTACTGAACTGAAATATTTTATATTTATACTTAACATTTATCTAAATAGACTTCCTTTCAATGTTTTCATTGTTTTACAGGTTCAAAACTTAAGATAGAAAATGTAACTGTCGGAGGTCTTCTTGGGATCATATGACTGACCAATCATAGAACAGACATCTGTTTACCTTTGGTAACCCTTGGTTACCACCAGACTGACTTACTTTTTTTGAATAGCCCAGTGGACCACTAAAACTTTCTGTCTGATTTTGTGAAACCTAAAATAAAAATTTTACAGTTATCCAGTTGCTCACTCATAAAATAAAAAAATATGGCCTTTTTTTTGCTTCCATACTGTGTCCTGCTCTGGTCGACAAGCCTTGTAAAGGAATTTGGTGAAATGAGCATGTTGTAAGAGATGTATTTTCCTACCCTGAAAGGATTTGCTGAAGAACACGTAACTAGAATCAGGAGGTAGTTTACCGTTCAAATAGCATGACAAGGCCATCCTGTAGGCTGTTTGTATATCCTGGGTTTGAGTGTGGCCAGCCAATTATCAAGAACACAAATAAACAAAAGCTTGAAGCTTTGTGAAAGCTGTCAAAAGGGTCAGTAAATTCACTTTTACTTCTCTTCCTCTGTTATGTCTTTTCTAGTGGGTCATGTTTTAATTTTTAAAGTGAGATGATGCAACATTTCACAGAAGATAAGACATACTTTCTTAAATAAAATGTTGAGGTCATAAGCAATAAAATACACCCTTGATCTATTTCATGGGTTTTGCCCCCTCTACAGCTTTGCTTGGTCTGAAGACCATAAGCTTAGTAGCTAATGTTATATACTGTTAGTAAATTTTAAATGGATATTGCTGTTTAACTGACATCACTAAGTCAGTTTTCTTATCAATGGCTGGAGCCAGAAAAATAAAACCCAAATAGTAATAAACCATAGTTTTGCCACTGCAAAGGTCTAGCTTTTATCTTTGTAATTTGTCTCCACCAAAATGGTATCATGTTAAATTGTGAACAAGGAATAATATCAAAAATGTAGCTAACTCCAAGCAGGCAGTCCCACTAAAAGTTCCCTCTCTGCCCTTCCAATCAACAAAAGTGATAATAAAGCCACCTCTGACCCTCGCAGTGTTGGATCTCTAACCGTTTGGAGGTTTTACAGTATATCTGCTGAGGCAGTAATGAGCTCCTTATTTCGACCTGTAGTCCTAATGATGTGTCCACCTACGCTATGAACACAGTGGGTAGCTACAAGAGTGTGACTGCACACTCTAAAAAACACACACACTCATACAGTTAGCCCCGCCGTATCAGCGCTCTGCTACAGTAGCAATACATGGGAAGCCTGTGAGAAAAGAAAGATAAACTTGGGAATGTCAAGCAACCGGACAAGGCAGCTATGTAAGATGTTCAAAACAAACAGTGTAATAAAATAGTGTCACTTTGCATGGTCAGAGTCTCTGGTGTGTTTTTTCATGTGTTAATTTAGTGATATGAGTTTGAGCCTGTGTGAGTCATAGTAGTGACTCTGCTGTCACACTGTGATTGATGAACCTCGTGGCTAAAGCACAGCTGCATCTATGCTTGTAGGACAAGGCACGGATGCATCTGACACTCGGAAGAAAAAAAAAAAACTTTGTTGGACTCGTTGACTCTTATCAGCTGATCATTTTACACAAAAACATGTGGGAATCTTGTCTGCAACGTTTGAAAATGGCCAAAACTGCACAGTATGTTGAGACATTAGCTGAGCTGAGAGTGATTAAAAGATTAAACAGACATCAGAGTTATTCAGTGGATGATGTGGCGGTCATGAGCTTCACCATAGAGATAGCATAACATTAAATAGAATCTAATTATATTAATATTTGACAAGTGAATTTATGTTTTTGGAGAACAAAATTATTCGGTCATAAGTTATATGGTAATATGTATAACTTGTAAGTTATTTATTTATTTATCTGTAAATAAATTATTTAAATTATTTATGTAATACTTAGTATTTTCAAAACTGGTTCCAATAATAATGATAAAACTATTTATCATCAACTATTTACTCCAATAGTAGATTACTGACTATCACACAGTGTCTGCTGAGTCGTCACTTTTTTGATACTGTCTGGTTGACTTGGTAATTAAACGTGTAAAAATAAAAAATGACATCTGAAAACATCAGATACACTATAAAAAAATGCCTGTCAAATAAGTTTTGGTAAGATGCAGCAAACCATTTTAAGTGTTGATACAACAAACACAACTTTAACATCACTGCAATGCTAAAATAACCCTTCACATTTTTGGTGCTGCAATGTAATTCACTTACTGTCCAATAAATGTTAAAATGCTGTAATGACTTTTTAAACATTCCATCTCATGATGTTTTAAAGAAATAGTTGTTTCATACAAACACACGAATCTCATTCACATTATCATGATCACTACAACACAAATCCTCTCATTTGTCACTAGACATCATTTAGAAACGATCATTCTGTGTTAAATTGGCAACTTGTCTGACGTTGTCAGTGACTGACAGAGATCACACAAATCATCCTTTTACATATGATTGGCACATAAAAATACACATCATAAAAACAAACATATAAAAAGCTATATCAAAGGTGCAATTAAAAAATACACAGCACAAAATCAAATTTAAATGGAACAAAAAGCAAACATAGGGAAAGTATGTTTTTCTCTGCATTTTTGACCACTGGGCTCTTTTTGCTCAAACATTTTTCTGTTTGAGAGCAGCTGCTGTCATTTTAAACATGGGGCAGGGATATGGGTGTTTGACAACATAATGAGACGAACCCCTGGGCATGTGGGCATCCTATTGCCAAGGCAGTTTGGAGGACAGAGACAGAGTCAGAGTCAGAGACAGAGACAGAGACAGAGAGATAGAGTAGCTATGTTCCCATTCAACAGTCAATAAATGCTACATAAAAATTGCATCATTTAAAATTTGCTTGATAATTTTGACTACAACAAACAAATTGGCCTTTGTAATCTGAAATTGTTGCAAATGATGCCATGTTTCATTGTTTCCTCTAAAGGCACAACAAATGCTAATGCTAATGCTATCATGATCATAATGCACACACTGGCTTCTGAAGACAATAGACACCTTATACAAGGGTATCACATCTCTGGAAAATTGGGGTTGATATATTTTACATTTCATGCCCAATTATTAAACCTTTAACTGTTACGCTGTCAATTGAATAACTGATCATGTCAGGAGAACCAAAAATGCATCAAACTGCATAAAACGCATCAACATGTTGTATTTTTCATTCATGTCCTCTATTAAAACTCGCCAAAAAGGAAAAGAAAAATTAGTTGGATGGAAACACAGCTAGTAAAAGTGACAGAGGTATAAAAGAAAGGAAAGAAAGAGAGAGGGTCAGATAGACAAGAGGAGGGGATGTAACAGGACAGACAGGCAGACAGACTTCTCAGGCCTGAGAGCAGTGCAGACAGACAGACAGACAGACAGGGTGAAGTGACAAACAGAAAAACAGGCAGACAGACACTCACCCCCCACAGACAGACAGACAGACAGATGGGTAAATGGGTAGAAGAGGTAGTGCAGGGCCACTAACTGCATGCACTTGACTGAGGCTACACTCATGCAAAAGGTTAATACAAACACTAGAGTACAGTACGGTATGGTACAGCACGGTACGGTACAGAAGGGCTACCAGGACCTGCACTGCTGCTACCTGACACAACTGCCAGGAGAGAAAGAGAGAGAGAGTGAGAGAGAGAGAGAGAGTGAGAGAGAGAGAGAGAGAGAGAGAGAGAGAGAATTACATTAGAGTATTAGAGAATTAGAGAGTAAGCTTCATATTGAAACTACGTGTATATAAAAGTATCAACAGTAAAAATCCTTGTCAGTATTTACTGTAAACAATGAGTGAGTGAGTTGGAGAGAGAGAGAGAGAGAGAGAGAGAGAGAGAGAGAGAGAGAGAAAGAGAGAGGGGGAGAGAGAAACAGAGAAAGAAGAAGTTATACATGTCCAGTTATTTACAGGAAAAGTAAGTGTTCATTTAAGATCAAGTGTTTCCTTTGTTTTGTCTGGAGACATTCTCTTTACAACATTTCTAAGTTAGCTTCTTCCTCCCTTCCTTCCTTCATCAGACGGATCAGGCAGATGAGATTGTTCCTGGGTTGAATCCAGACTCTCCAGACTCTCTCCAAAGCCTGTCCAGGTTTTCCAGGCAACAAAAAAAAAAAAATCCAGACAGCAACAGGAATGCTTGACAGTGGAAGTAAACAGACTCTCATTGGCTTTTCCTGCCCTCAAAAGCGTCACTCTCTTGGCCCAACATGCAGCTTCCTGAACACAAGAAAGACCACTGTGATCCACGACGACAAGGCATGGAGAGCGGCTTTAAGGAAATGGAAGTATTTTGCGCGTTAAGTCAGTTAAGTTGACCCCTGACTCCTAAAACCTTCCTCTGCATCGCTCCTCATATCATAGTTTGGATGGGTTGGCTTGGCGGTGTGTAGGGCGGTGGTGCTGGCGACGGCTTGATCCCACGGGTCCTCATGTAGGAGAGGAACTGGTCGGGGATCTCAGCTAAGACGTCTTTGGCAAGCCGGGCCATGCTAAGGATGTGGTTCCCTGTCCGGTCGATGTAGTCTCTGAATGGGACGAACTAACAGGGAAGAGAGGAAAAAAAACATCAGTTCAAGTTACATTAGATGAGATGGGAAACAGAGGTTGAGGAAACGGGCTTAAGGTGGAGGGAAACTCCCTAAAACTTTTTTTTAGGGACAGATGAGGCTCAGGAGGTAGCGTGGGCCATGCACTTGTTGGAGGGTCTTTGGTTCGTTTCCTGTCTCCTCCAGTTTGCAGTGCAAGGTGTCGTTGGCCCTAAATTACCCCCAGTGGACCAGTGGTGTGTGAATGTGAAGCGCTTTGAATGGTCAATAAGACTAGAAAGCTGCTATATACGTGCAACTCTAGGTAATCTCTAATTGTTAGAATTTCTGGCTAACTAGCTTGTTACCTACATCACTAACTATTCACAGCTAGCATGTTGTATTACTTCCTCAGTGGATGGACACTGGTCCTGGTAGTTCAGTGTTACACAACTGTCAGAGGGTGAGCTACCATTAGCAGCTCTGTCCTGGTTTTTATTGTATTTGATTGAAGTTTACACTCCAGCAGACTCATTACCTTGTAAAACTGATCTCATCCTCAAAGCCTTTCCCTTGTAACGGTAAAGATGAAACATACCATTTGAAAATAAAAACAATAAAGCAGATTTAACCTCTTGTTTGTCCAAATATATAAGCACAGCAGGCAAACAGGGATAAATAACAGTTTTATAATCTTTCTGTATTTTCATGTTTTCTACATGGATTGTCAATGGCTGAGGATACTGACTTTTTTTATCTGGGACACGCAGCTTTAGCCTCAGTCTTTTACCACAATTTTGTGTATTTAGCCATCAAGTGAGTATTTCTGACACTTTTTTACAGAGATATAGTTTTGAAACCCACTCAGGTGGAAACATAAGGACCAGCTAAAAATAACTATGAATTTCAAGTGGTTAATCTGCCACCATTATCCCTGCAAAGTGCATATGTACCATGCCAGAATTGACACCTTAACAGGTGCAGCAACAGCAACTAATGGTGGAGGGGCTTCGGGAATGGTCAGCTGAGAAGAGTAGCAATGAAGGGAGAGACTTGTTGGAGGTTGGGTTTATAAAGAAAGGGAAAATGAGGAAAGTAACACAGAGGAGGATTGCAGAAAAATAGCAGATGGAGTAGAGATGAGTGAAAGGAGGAGGAAAAGGGGTGAGAAAGAAGAAGAGCAGAGGAATGAGGGTGAAATGTATCAGAGCAAAAATTGGAGAATGATGGAAAAAAATAGCTTCAAAGCAAGAATTCAAATTATATCACACAATCCATCCGTTTAGTTCCAAGCAAGTGGAAGAAATGCTCATAAACTGTAAGATTATTTTTGTAAAAATACAACTCACCGGTCTAGATCACATTCATAATTAAGACACTGCAGATTGGCTCTATTTTCTGAAATGAACCTCTGGTGTCTGGTTGTCAGTCATCAAGGAGGTGGTGAACATAAAAACTTTCTAGTTAACAACTGTTGGAGCAAAATCTGATCCCTAAGGTGACTGACATGAGCAGTAAATGAAGACAGAAAGGAATGTGCAGTTTCGTGATGTTATGTTTTTAAAATCTGCTGATGCCTTTTGGGGCAGCTGGCATGTGAAACTGAGCAGAGGGGATGGGCAGAGAGCCAGCAGCTAGATATAAAGCCCTAGTTAGCGCCAGAAAATGGGATCCAATAACAGGCTGAAAATATGTTGATATGTTGATAACAAGTCTGAAACCCAACTGAACTTCACACATAAAAGCATCTGACTTTTTCTCTTGTGATTCCAGTTTCCATTGTTAAGGGTATGCTGATGCTGATTCTTGATATCAATGGCATCTTTTTCACAAATGTAAAATCGAAACACCACACTGCCTCAAGCTCATTAGGATAACTTTTATGTAAGGTGAGTTATGGACAGGGATCACTGTGGTTTTAAAAATTAGCAAGACTTGTGTGAGATGTGTGTGAGTGTAAATAAGAATGGTGGTTTAGATGGTTTAGATAAGCTGGCTAAACCACACAAGCTCAGTGAATGGAAAGGAAAAAATATTAGAGTTATATTAGTTATCAAAAGAGGATCAGGTAAATTAGCTTAAATGCGTGTGATTTGGTTGATTGATAGTTCAGAGATATAGTAGTTTTGAGGAATTTTACAGTTTTTCCCCAATTTACTAGTGTCAGAAAAGAATAAAAGCCTTAGGACAGACCTTTTTATGTATTTGGTTTAGTCTCACATTATTTCAAACAGCAATTATCAGTATTAGTATCTTGGCTCAATTGTTGAATGTCATGATCCCATAGGCATCCAGGAATTGAGCGAAACAAAGCAAGTAAACTAAGGTGGGGTGAGGGGAGGCCCACAGTCTCAGACTTTAAAAACTGCTGGGCTAAACTATTGGCTTGTTTACAACCCTTCTGAAGCTCTGACTGCTCACATTCCTCACCAAGTCAGATTTGTAGCGATGTCTTCAAGTTCCCAGCCCCCAGCAGTAAACCTGGTGTGTACAATGTTACAACAACCACAAAGAACAAAACTAAGGCTGCTAATATGATGTGTAGGCTCTTTAGCACCACATTAGTTCATTGCTTTATTTATAATGGTATATTGTGATACATTTCACCTTTATCACAACATTGCAACTCCTGTGATTTGGATACAGCACTTGGATATATATAGATAATATTTCAATTAACTGTTCAGCCCTAAACAAAACTATGAAAATAAAACCGAAGTTGTAATAAGGAGGGACTATTTCTTTGAAATGACTGCATTAGATGTACTGTACATGTAGCTACAATAATCTGTCATTGTTGTGTCAGTGGTCAACAGGGTTTCACTATACAAAGAGCTACAAACCGTTGTTGGAGGGTCACAGGCACTTCACTTGACATTAAGACTGACTTTAAAGTTTTAGTCATACAGTTTTTCAGTGGTTTGCTGTTGTTCTTGACGTCTTTAACCATCAGGCTGTTGCAACTATTTACATCTCAGGACCACTGCCTCCTTCACAATCCTGATCCACCTGCTGATTTAATAAATGCTTACATATTGTGTCACAAACCATCACAGGTTATATGCTCTTACATGGACGATGTTGCTGAACTAAATGAGGATGGATACGATGATGTCTCTGTTTCATTTACTTAATGAGCTGTTGTCACCTACAGTCACAGAATCATATGAGAAGCCAATTTATGCTGGAAGCCCTCGCTGTAAAATGTAAACCTCGCCATGTCACTCTGGGTTATTAGCTTGCTGATAATGAGAGCCTGTAGGCAGAGCTGGTGTAATGTTCCAGTACTGAAACTTAGTTTTTTTTTATGCACAGCATGTGTGTGTGTGTACTTCATCTTGTTAAAAAGCCAACTAACGAGTGTGTCTCCCTCGCCCACGTGGGATGAGGGAGCAAGATATGACAGTGGCAGTGTAAAGGTCATGGAGGAGAAAAACTTGACTTTGCCTTGACACCAGGGAATCACATAAATATGAAGTACAACTACTGTGGCTGTTTGCCTCCGCCACTCATATTTTAAGATTAAGATTACATTTATTTAAGATTACCTCCCTGTTTATCCAGATTGATATAAAATATTAACATTTTGTGAGAAAATCTGTCATAATTGCTGTGTCTTGAGTAATGGCTGTGTTGTGTTTTGTGAGGTGACACTGACCTTGACTGTTGACCTTTGACCACCAAAGTATGTTCATCCTATAGTCCAAGTGAACATTTGTGGCAAATTTGAAGAAATTCAGAGACAAGGCCAAAATCACGTTAACGTTGACCTTTGGCCTTTAAACACCAGAATATAGTTATTTCCTTGAAGAAATTCCCACAAGGTGTGACAGAGATATTGTGCTCACAAGGCCAAAACTGTGTTTTGTGAGATCACAACGACCTTGAACTTTGACCTTTCACAACCAAAATCTAATCAGTTCATCCTTGAGTTCAAGTGCCAAATTTGAAGAAATTCCATCAAGGCGTTACTGAGATATAGTGTCCACGAGAATGGGACGAACCGACAGAGACGGACAACCTGGAAACACTATGCCTCTGGCTGTCGCCGGCGCAGAGGCATAAAAATACCACTTTTCATTTTGGGCTGATCCCTAACTGAAAAACAAACAAACATACAAATAAAAAGGGGAACAGATGGAGTAAAAGAGATAAATAAAAACAACAAATAAAAATAAACTACTCAAAATGACATTTTGAATTTACACATTCATTCATGTCTCTGTGGCTGTTTTCCAGATAGTAGGGACCCATCTCATCTCCCAAACTCTACACGGCAAAGTAGAAAGTAGCCTCTCCCATGTCTCATCTGTTTACTTTTCTCTGTAGCACTGCACAGGTCTCTTCTAACTGAGTGACTGCTGACCTCACACTGGCCTGTAGACTTTTGAAGCCAAGGGCCGTGGGTCAGAGCTGATGGTCTCTGTTTTAATGAGAAAGTGAAACAGAAAAACAGACTTTTGTCTGACTCTTCACAGTAACTGGGGAGGATGCCATCATATGTGTCTGTCTTGCCATATGTGGTCTGGTGTACTATAGGGTCAAGGTGACCAGGTGTCTGTCTGCATGGACAGAGGTGGTCAGCCTGGACAGGACTCAGGTGTTCCACTCACCTTTAAAAATACAGTGACAAGGCTTAAAAAGGCAGCGACAAGTCACATTGCTGGATTACAATCAGTTTCTCCCTTCTGGACAAAGGTTCATAGTGCAGAACAAAATGGCATAAAGACAGCTTTGTTCCAGCAGCCATCATTCACATTATTACACTGCACAGAAGCAATTTTTAATTAATTAATTATTAATTAATTTGTTTTTTAACCTTGTGCACATGGTGTTGTCTCTGCTGTGTGTTAAATGTGTTTGTATGTCTGTTCACTGCAAACCAACGGGTACAAATAAAGTAACCTAACCTAACCTTACCAGTCGGTCAAAGTGGGCAGCTGCTGTGGGGCTCCAGACCTCCAGGGCCCCAAAAGCTCCAGGCTTACTGCATGCGAACTGTTGGTGCTGATTTAATATTGATTTAATAATATTCACCTTTAGCAGGGTCCTGCTTTATTACCTTATCTTTAGATCTTGTCTTCATCTAGTTTTAAGACCTTTACCATTTCAGTACTGTGCTTCTGCGCTGAATATATGAACTCAATTAATGTGTTCACAGAGTAAACATTAGGACAAGTCAAGTAGTATTCCAGTAGTGAAGTGAGAAAAGGGAGGAGGAGAGGGGTTAATAAGGGCCCAGAGACTACCTCAGGGCCACCTGGTGATGTTAATTCAGCCCTGATTTATATGACTAAACCAGAAAAGAGTGATGATAAAGAATCTCTGTGCCTAATCTTGGATGTGGTTTCACTGTTGATTTCTGTCAAAACAATGGGGAGTGTGTACCTGAACAATGTCCCTCTCAGCATATCTTCCTCTAGATGAGATTCTGACTTCATCGCCATCCAACTCGATCATGGCTGAGGAGAATAAAAAGGATAAAAAACGTTGAGGAGGATGGACAGGAAAAGAAAGCACAAACCTCACACATGTGCATTATTTCTTAATGCTGGAGGACCAACAAATCAGTGATTACCCTCTAATTCACAAGGTCTTGTTGACTTACCATCAAATTCTGCAGGTCCTACCCCAACAATGATGATTGACATTGGCAGACAGGCGGCCTGCAGGAGAGGAGAGGAGAGGAGCAATACATATTTGACACTTTTCAAAAATTCAAAAACATTTCTTTATTTATACAAACTGTTTCTGTCCATGAGGGTCATTAATGGGACTGAGCCCCACCTGAGCCACAGGTGCAGCCCTATCATCATCAGAGGTAAACAAAGCATTCACTGATCATGTATAATACATAGCATATAATATGTGTAAGCATGTGTGTGAATCTGTGATATGTGTGTTTACTGCAGCCACCTGCAGCGCTGCGTGGGTCGGGACATCACAGTGAATAATATTAGAGACGAGAGAATCAACAACACGAGGCTTGCTCACTGACAGCTTACAAATGACATGTGTTTGTCTGTGTGTGAGTACGTGTAAGTGTCAGAGTGTGTATTAGAAGGACAGGGTGTGTGTTCAGTGTATTTGAGTAATGTGTTGACCTCAGGCAGCAGAGCAATAGATGATCTTATCAAAAGATCTCATTTATTTTTTGCTCCCCTTGGTACACGTCCTCTTTATGTCTCTACTGCCCTCTGCTCCTTTTTCTTTTGCTGTTCACTCATCCCTGTCTCCTTTTCTCCCCTAGCCTCCTTCCTCACTCTTCTCAGCCTCCTCTCCTTTCCTCTGCTCCCCTGCTTTCAAAGGCGTGAGATGGATCAGTGCTTTCACAAAAATGATTGTTGTTCACTGTTCATTTTGTTTGTATTCTAGTTGGCGCTGTGGCCTCCCTCTGGAGCATGCTATGACTTGACAGTGATGGAGAGGATGGACAGAGGGTGAACAACGTGCTGTCAAAACTGAGAATGGCACAGAAAATACAAAAAAAAGGACAGTAGCAAAGGCTGTCCAGTATATAAAGTCAATAACAAACAATCAAAATGCTAATTTTAATGAACTCCCCCTTAAATTTATGTATAATCTGGCAGACTAACATGATTTGTAAGGCCTGTTGTTAATCGAGTCATTTCATTGTTTTTAATAAGGAAACACTGCCCGAGCCGATTTCCATCCTTCATTCAAAAACAGAGAAACGATAATGAAGATTTAAGAGACACATTCTTGCTCAACTGTGATTCGTCCTCTGTCCATGACAGTTCAGGTCGTTTGCATGTATTTTTTTATGGTTTTATGTAAGTGATTGCTGAACTATGCAGTATAAATTATTAGACACTATTGCATCATAATGGCATTAGTTTCAAATGTTTCCATGGTGAATTCTTTCTTTTTAGTGCACAACATGCGATCTATCCACGCTCACCAACCCAGCTGCTTTGGAAATTTAACTTCACAGTCATCGATACATGAACAATCTGTTTTTCATTTACATATACTAAAGATTCCAACTAAATAAGCAGCTGTCTTAATGACAACATTTCTCTTCTCATTCATTCATTTGCTTTTAATGTTCAGACCTTGTGCATCTGTCTTTTTCATCCTCTGTGAGGCACATTTGTATTTCTTTTCTAAATCAAATGTGCTATTTTAATAAAGATGTATTATTAAGGAATTGTTGTATCGGGCGCAGGGACCCCAGTATAGTTGCTTGCAGTCTAGTTATCGTTATTATTACTATTAAACCCATTAACTGATGCAATTTTCTCAAACGAACAGACTTTGAAAGATAAAACCATTTGACTTGAATTCTATTTCTTCTTTTGTTTTGGGGGTAACAGTGAAGGGCCAGGTGTTGTTAACAGCTACAATAGATGTTCTTACGTTGACAATAGACTCCTTGGTCTGGGCCATGTCTGAGATGACGCCATCAGTGATGATGAGGAGCACAAAGTACTGGGAGCCATCCTTCACTGAAGCTGCATACCTATGCACAAAAACACACAAAACTATCTTTGTAATTATTTCTGTGCTGCCATCATGTCGTTGGTTTGCCATGATGATTCACTCCTTCAGCATATCAAGCATCATTCAATGTAGTTTCAATTAAAGTGCTTACTGTGTGTCTAAAAATAAAAAAAGTACACAAAAGCAGCTGAGTACAAATAAAGCATTTCACATCTCCTGAAAATAATTTTTCTCATTGAATAAATGTCACTTACCTCCCACTCTGGAGGATCTTAATGTGTCAAATGCTTCTTTTTCTACATCTATCTTCATATCAATTCTACAGATCCTTGGCCCAATATGGCTTTCATTTTCTCCTGTGATGTTGAGTGTGACCTTTCACTCCAATGTGAACTTACTAACTGTTACCAATATTTACACACAGAGATTATTTCAGTTGCTTTGGTTTCTGCTACATGTCACCTTTCTGCACTGGGAGGTTAGATCTGTGTATATGTCTGTCTCCTCCCCACTGATACTCAGGTGTCTCTCACTGTAGATGATCACAGCATCGCAGATGGAGAAAGATGGAGGCAAAAGTGGAAGTGAGAGAGAAGGGGAGAAGAGGTAAAGTGAATAGTTACTAAGCAGTGTGTCGGGGTGAAGCAACACATTGAAGAAAAAAAGTGTTGTTATGAAAATATTGAGGGCAGTCAGTAGACAGGACTAGGACTGGATGATGACAATAGCTTGTACATGGCAACGTTAACAGGCCTGAAGTTAAATAAGCAAAGTTGAAGAAAAATATTACTTGTATCTTCAGCGCCTAAATGTAAAAGTTTTTAATGAGGTTTAGGAGGACGAGTTTGTAGAATGTATGCTGATTAGTCTGGTACTTATCCAGCTGAGTTGAGCTGAGTCTTGAAGTGAGATTTTGTAGCAAAAACAGAATTAATGAGATGCAGTTTGGCTGAGTGAAGCTAATAAGGTTAAGTTCGTGTTATTCAAATGTTTCAACATATCTATGCTTCAAAAAAACCTAATCACCACAAGAGTCAGATACAGATCCACATACACAAAAACGTGGAGCAGAGTCAGTAAAATGATCAACAACACTCTCATGTCCGTGTGCTAATGCTACAGTCAGCAGGTGGTTAGTTTAGCTTAGCATAAAGATTAAAAGCATTGGCGGAAAAAAAAAAAAAAGGAGATAGAAAGGAGATAGTAGACACCTTTGGACAGACCCAGGCTAGCTGTTTCTCCACGTTCCCAGTTTTTATGCTAAGCTAACATCTCCAGGCTACAGCTTCATACTTAACATAAAAACATGACAGTGGTGTTGATCTTCTTATCTCACTCTCAGAAGGGAGTGAATAAGCATATCTCCCAAAATGATTAACTGCCTCATTAAACAGAGAGAATATCAATATCTTAGAAATGAGTGATTAGTTTGTGCAATCAGAAAAAAAACATGTTGGAGATGTGTGAAAAAAGCGGGAAGTTTGAGGGGGTTTGATGAAAATAACAGCTGAGTCAGGAAAGGGGAAATCAAGGTATTCAGGTGACATTACAGAATGAATAAAAGTAAACTTCTGCCTCCGTATTTCTGCTTGTTTCATCATTTTCATCCTAGGCGCATTTACCTCTTCACATGTAACTCTGCAATTAAGATTTCACTAAATTACGGTCTAAATATGTGAAGTAACCTGATGAGAGACTTCACTTGATCACATCTCTTTAATTACGTACTTACATAATTTTTTTTTTTTTTTTTTTAAACTCTGTCTAGATCACGTGTCGGCCTGGCTTTCCTGCAGCAAAAATGATGTTTCCATCGAAACAAACAAACATGCAATCAGCTGTCAGGTACTTTCTCTGTTTGCATCCTTAGTTCTCCCCCTCTTCCTCTCACTCTTGTTAGCTACCTGGCAACACTCACTGCAGAGAGCTTATTAGCGAAAACCTGAGAACACATGTTGAGTGTCAATCGCAGAGTGAAATGTACTCGGTGTTCTTTCACGCATATTCAAATGATTTGAAGTTCATTACATAAGCAGTGATAGCAAATACTCAAGTGTAAAGCAAGCGTGCATGTGGTATAATGAAAATTGAAATACAAGAAAAAGGTTGTGTAAAAGTAAATTCTGAGTTCTGAGTGAGGAAGCTGTAAATGTGTGTTTGAGGAAAAAGTGGAGATAGCTTTTGCATTAAATCCTTGCGTATGAGAGTTACCTGGCCACATGGTTGATGACAGGGGAGAAGTTGGTGGGTCCGTAGAGCTGAACTGACTTCAGACTCTGGTAGTAGGCTTCCATCACACCGTCAATACCTGCACAGTACGGGTTCTGAGGATTCCCGTTCTGCATTTAACAAAAGAGGAGCAGAGATAATTAACTTTCATGATTCATTTCAGATTCATTCACCAGGCCCAGAGGCACAGGAGAAGCAGATGGAACAAACAAGCTCAGGGATTATGTTTGTATTCACCAGGGTTTTGTCTGACAACTGTTATTATAAATAAATAAAAAGTTAACGAGAATTATTTATACACTCAGTTGCCAGTTTATTTGGGACACTTAGCTAAACACCACCTCCTAGTCCTGCAGGTGTTTCTGTTATCTTATCCACCCCAATAAACCTTCCAACACTAATTAAAGTGTGGAGATATGTGGTTTAAAAGCTCAGTGAAGGGAGCAACTCCACTCCTTCCTCTCTTCCTCTAATCCCTGCCTTCCATCCTGGTGTCACTCTCATTCTTACCAAGGCAAACTCGTGGGAGACCCGTCCGTCAGGTGGCAGCTTGGCTCCAAAACCAAGCGCAGGGAACATCTTATCGCTGTCATAGTCCTGGATGATCTCCCCCACTGCCTTGAGGGCCATGGCATAGGCATTCAGCTGGTAGGGACTCATGTAATGGAGTGAGGTGGGCTGGGCCGGGTTACCTGTTTGTGAGGAGAAGAGACACACAAACACCGTTAGAGGTACCTTGTGGTTAGATATGAAGACATCTCAGTCAACAGCAGAAGAACACAATTAGATTTTATGAGTTTATGAGATTTCAGATTTGTATGATGTGACTAATCTTACAGGTCGCCATGGTTACAGTGGAAGGAACAAAATATGAACTTTTTAACATTTCATGATCTAAGATTTCTCTGCTATGTGAGAACATGAGCTTTATTTCCTTGAAAATATGACACAAAATTATGTGTTTTCTAAAATGCTTTTGGAAATATTAGGCAAAATGCGTTTTATTTTTGGTCGCAAATGTGATCATTGGTTAAATACTGAGTGTAAAACTAACCCTAACCCTAACCCTAAACCTAACCTTTATTTATCTAGGTTAAGTAAGGAGAGACCAGGCCAAGGCAAGCAGCATCAACAACATATTTACAAATAAAGAAAGATTTTGGGGACAACCAGTCAAAATTAAAATCACCAACAATAAGAACCTTGGTAAAATTCAGCTGATTGCTTAAAGATAACAGACTTTCACTGTTTGCTGAATGTGGTCTGTGGCAACCTATGGCTGTTATAAAATGTCCCCTACTTCAGGGCTAAAAGTTCATATTGCCTCCTTACAGGAAGTGAAGTTAAAGGAACTAAATAAAATCAGTTTTTAAAATAAACAGCAATACCAACTCCTTTCCTGGGGCGGTCACAGCAAAATAAATTGTAGCCCCTCAGTGTATATCCCATATCTTTTTTGGAGATGGAACTTTACAAGTTCCACCAAAAGGCAAAAATTGAAGTCAAAAATATAAATATTTTTGAGAAATCCCTCTAAATGACAGAAAGATGAGATAACGGAATGTCAGAGGCTGTGTGGGTTTAAAGGCGCTTTACGGGAACCACTAACGCTGTTTGAGGAGCCACTTGAACTTCTAAATAACCAATACATTTTGTGTTTCAATATAGCAGCCAATGCTTCCATAAACAACACCTAATAGATTTCTAGTGCTTCTATATGACACCACAACATGTGTGGGTCATCTAACTGCATCACTGATGGAGCTAAATTGGCTGCTAATTAACTTAATGTAGTTGTAAATGTATTAATATGACGCTTGTCTCAATCTCCCAGTACATGTCTTTTCATATCACTATTCAATTTAATTGCAGACCTCAATTTGCCAGCATTCAGTATTGATGTTTAGTGAGAGCCAGGCAAGATCAAGTACACCTCAGCCTCAAACACATTTTACATCCATTGCCTGACAGCTCTCATTTCATTTAATAGGATTTTGCTCTATTGCCGCTGCCTGTCCCGCCAGGACCGAGCTCAAGGGTAGATGTTCAACACGATCCTTCATCGTGGCCATCATAGCATGTTACTGCACTCAGCTTTAGCTGCCAGGTATGGTGGAGAGGGCTATTAGGAAACACTTGATTCCCTATCCACATATATTTGAATAAATGCTCCCTCGGCATTCAGACTTTATGTGGGTCTCTCAGAGTGTTAGTGTGACCATTCAAAATGTATGTGTGTGTTTACTTACCGTTGGAAGCTGTAAAGTCAATGGCCACGGTGAAGTTAATCTGGGTCCTTGGAAAACAAAAGCAGAAAGATGATTCATTAATAAACAATTATTTCTCTCTCTCGCTCTCTCTCTCTCTCTCTCACACACACACACACACACACACACACACCTGTGATTCAACAAGAAACAAGAAGACATGAACTGCAAACATAAGCAGGTTAAAGTGATCAATGTTTGAGAGTACAGAGTTCCTCATTCCCTTTAGCTCTGACAATAATGAGGAGACAGTGAGTTACTGGGTTTTCACACCAAACATGTAAGCATGGCATTGCTCATGGGAAGGTTGTTTTTAACAGAGAACACAGCTATTGTCTCATTAACAAAAAAAAAGTATATATATATATATATATAAATGTTTTTTTTAGAGGCAGGCAAGCCATTATGACCTCTAAAACTTAATGATGTCACAATAAAGCCACTACCCTCAGCCATGCCCCAAGGATCCCACCTGGACCTACCATCCAGCCTTGCAGAGTGAAATTTTGTAACTTTTTTTAACGCTACAGGAAAAGTCAGGGCATCACCAAAGTCAGTAGGATTCATCTGCTGGGCACCATGAATGTCTGTACAAAATTCCATGGCCATCCATCCAATGGTTGAAGAGATATATCAGCCTGAAACTAAGTGGTTGACTGACTGACTGCCAACCTTACAGTCAGGCTGTAAGCGTAAGCTCACTCACTAACTCCAAGAGAATGTGGTTATCAGATTAGATAATGTATTTTGTCTCTTTCCGTATTTTGTATTTGGATGTCCAATGAAGTTTAAATAGCAGGCTGCAGCTAAAAGGTTAGCCTGCTCTGTATGATCTAATAATCTATTTAGAAATTAAGTTCCTGATTTGATTTGACTTTGACACAGGCTTTGCACTTGTAGTTCCTGAGACAGCAGACAGAAAACAGAAGCAGAAATATGAGATGAAACAAGGCAGAGACAAACATCACACGCCACAGCACCCAGCATGAGAGAGTGGCACGTCTCCCTCAATCATAACATTTCCTATCCTGTTAACCTGCAGGAACAGGATGTGGTTAAGCGCTCTGTCGACCTGTCACAGCTTTTTCACACCAATCCCCACCCGCTGCCACACACACACACACACACACACACACACACACACACACACACACACACACACACACACACACACGCGCGCACACACAAAAACACACACAAACAAAGCCTCCCTGCCTAACTTATGCACATCTTCAGTATTCAGATTGTGTAAAACAGCCAGTAGCTCATCATATTTGTCACCTCAGCAGAACATGTGAAGTACAGGCACTGTGCCAGCCAGAGGGGACAGAACAGGAGGGAGAGAGAGGGTGGGACAGAGGTAGGAGAAAGTTCAAGAGGCGTTTAATGATAAGAGGCCTGTTCCACAGAGCAGCTTTAACAAAGGGGAGCAAAAAGACACTGAATCTAGTGACACTGCCTGATGTTGGGACAGAAACTCGTTGCACCTATTCATTTTGAAACCCAATGGCCAAGAGGAAAGCTCCAACACTCCAACACAGCCAATAATGATGTTGTAAAAAGTGACAAAAGATGAATTACAGAGTGATTAACAGGATGGCTTGATTGCCAAAACATCAATAAAATGCCAGTGAGGTAGCTTTTCTAGAGGACAGCTGCAAGGACGAGGGGAACAGGAGAGAGGAGGTCTGAGTGAATTTTGGTCCAGTTCCTCATGCTGGCACAGACAAGCTTCAGCCAAGCAGCCTAAATTATACATGCCCTCTTTCTCTCCCACCCAAGCTCACACACACACAGTTTGAGACAGAGGAAGTCAAATTGTGGGAATGTGAAGGGACAGCCAGAAAAACAAGGTGAGTTGGAGGACGGACGATAAAAAATGACAAATGGCAGAGAATAGCTGAAAAGGAAAAAAGCAAGTCCACGATTAAACAAGTCAGCAGAAGAAAACAACATGTCAGAAATACCTCAGCAACATGATTTACAACTACAATGTACAATTTAAAGGGTATAAAGTTATTATGACAAAAGCAGGAGTAGGTTGCAAATCAGGATATTGACTGAATAATTTTCAAAAGTGCACTGTCACTGATCGATATCATCAAATCTCTGCAGTTTGACTGTGATTGTTTTGTTTAATCAGGCTGTAAAATTCAGTGGTACGAGACCTTCAAAGTCAGTGTCACTGTGTTTGTTGCTTCACAAAGTGCAAATTACCCCTAATGCTTGACATCATCATTTTGACTCCTAATGAAGAGAATATTAATATCCAGGCAAGAACACAGGACACTCTCTAAAAGGTCAAATAGATCCTCTGAATTAATCAGACAAGAATTTGAGTGAGACATCAGTTTCTTGGCTCTTGGGATTTTCCCTGGTGATGTGTGTTTCTGGAAGTCACACACACAACGGCCTTTTAGGAAAACAATGTGTGTATATTCTTCTTTCAATGACTACTTCAAATCTGTTGCATTATTAAAGGCTTTCTTGTGTTTCACTTTATTTTTACAAATTGCTTTCACAGTTTTCAACACGGTATCAAACCAAGAATTACATGAACTGCTGTTCAATCTGTTACACTAAATCTGAATCTGACATTTCGCAATAAAGGTTGGAAGGCAACATGCTCATTTCCATGGTATGTTTCCCGGCACAGACTTACATTTCTTTCTATGAGTGTCACGAAACAGAGCATAACACACACACACACACACACACGCATTATATAAAACCCAAAAGGACACACCTATCTTCCCTTACCTATAACAGTAAGGGAAGATCTTCAGCAAACAGATTCAGACCATGAAAGCAGCAAAATGTTCTGGCAGGTATGATAAGGGATTTCCACAGGCAGTGGTTTTAACCACAACATCACATCACTGAGTTTGAGCCATCCTTGAAAACCAAACGTTATCACTCTGTGTCCTAAAGATAGACGGAAAATTCTCCAGACCTTTAAGGACCGTTAGCAGCTTTATCATGTCATGTTTTTTTTTTCAATTAGCTGCAAATTCACCTGAACTTTTCGCTTCAGACAGAAATACTTCTACACACACAAGTTCACAAGCTCAAATGTCCCCTGTTCCTCACTGGGGGAATTACACAGAAAAAACACACACAACATGAAATAATGGAGGGAGAGGGTTAATTCGATTGATATACAGTCAGGTATAGCCACACTAATGAAAACCACTATTTTAGTCAGACCAAAATTGATAGAGCAGAGCAAAGGTACTGTTAGTTTTCACTGATTTAAATCTACTTTCATTCCTTAAATCTGGCTTTCTATTTGAACAGTGAAGGGTTTCAGTGAGGAGGCATGCCCTTCTGATGCTCCACTGAGTAATGGTTGGCTAAGAGCTTTGCTTTCATTTAATTTCCTTCTCACTTTCCTTATATATTCACTACACTGCTGCTTCCTGGTGTTTCTGTCCGAGCTTTTGAGTCTTGGAGACACAACAATACATACGGTATATTGTACATCAATAAGGACATGGATGTCCATATTGCGTAGTGTGTGTAAGCCTGTGTGGGTATTAGGGTTGTGAACGATAAACCGATGCGACCGGATATTCATATCCAGTCTTTTACATATTTAAAAAGAAACTATTGTACTGTCACTTTCATAGACTTGGCTTCTTTATTATATAAAATATCTACAACAAATATTAACCATAGAATCGAATCATATCGTTCTTACACTGTATGGAATCGATTCGTATCGAATCGGTCTGTAATAAAAGGATATCGTTTTTGAATCGAATCGTAACCTGTGTATCTACATGCATATCGAATCGTTTATCACAGAGAGATGTGCAACCCTAGTGGGTATCATGTACAGTTTCTAATCATGTGTTTGGGGTGAAGGGGGAATTCCTCTTAAGCAGCTGGTTTTCTGTCAGTCACTGATGTTTACCCGCTGTTAAAGCCCACAGTGACTCAGCAAGGAAGCAATATGACAAAATACCGCACAGCAGGAGGGGGGGGCGCTCAGGAGGTTCCGCTCTACATCCAAATTAGCTTTCCTGCAGACTGAGCAGGCTGGATGCTAATGTCTCCACTAAATCTTCAAAGCATCTCATTAAACCCATCTCATCCACATCTCTGGTGAGTTGCTCCTGCAATAAAATAACTTTCAAGTTGAGCCCTGTTGCCAACCCATTTATTTTTTTAAAATAATTGAAATCAGCACCTGCACAACAACAAACAAACAGTTTCAACAGGCCCTGTACTCCTTACTGTACTGGACGTCTTCATCTTATGGTGAAAATGTGCTATTTAAGACAAAACACTCACAATACAAGTCTTCTTTCCTCTTATAAGTGCCAGAGGGAGATGTACGCATGAGTGCACTGAGTGGCCTAAAAACGGCATCAGAGGTTGTTTGACGTGACCTCTCCTGATGATATGCAAACAGATGTTGCTGGTTGGACAGTATCCAGATGAGAGGAGAGGAGAGGAGAGGACGAGGAGGAGGAGAGGTGGAGAGGAGGAGAGGAGAGGAAAGGAGAGCAGAGGAGAAGAGAGGAGAGGCAAACAGCTCACACCTGCATCTGGTCAAATTAGTCTAGACATTGATATTGTGCTTGGTCATTTGCTAGGTACAGCCTACAAGGTAAAATGTCTGGGTTCCTTTAAAGATTTGCTGTTTTACAAATCTTTGCCCTGATAGTGAGAGCCTGCTCCCCTATCTAATGATAACCTCTCAGAATGATTTCAATACAAGCAGAGTTCCCGCCTGCTTCTATTCTGGTTTCAATACTCAATTCACAAACCAAAACAAGGGGAAACAATATCTGTCACTATGAGTGACAGGGCAGCCTTCAATGGCACAGCACAAAATGAAAGATATCGCCAACAATTTTTCATTTTTATCCTCATGCTCATGAATAGAGACCTCTTTGTTGAGATCCATGGGTGGTAATAATGCTTTATCACAGGGAGTGAAAAGACTGAGAGCAGCAATGCTGTGGATTGAGATGGAGCCTTCTCAAATCAGTCATTTATGCTAATGCTGCCAGCAGATCATGTTCCTAATTAGGTCCAAATGAACAATTAGCTGATTGGGTTGGAGCTGCAAAAAGAGCTGTCAATCAGAAGATAAGAGAGCAGTGGGGAGGAGAAAAGAAGGAAGGAGAGCTGAGAAGAGATACAAGGGAATGAGACAGGATGACTGGCAAAGTGAGAAAATACCTATGCAGACAGTCTAACAAACTGAGACGTATGAGGGGAAATGCATGAGCGAGCCTAGGGGGTGTGTGTGTTTGTATGTGTGTGTTTTTGTTTTTGTCTGTCTGTGCACAAATACACATTCTGGCCATGATGCAACTGGAATAAGTGCAACTGGACCATTACAGTCCATTTAGGTTTCAGACACTGAGACAGCACTTGGCACTTCCTTTAGCCACACATGCACGTAACAACAGCCAGCTCACACTCCCAAAGCACTGCTGAAAAAAAAAACCCAAAACCACCCACTTCCTGAGAGTTTCAACATGTTCTCTGACTGACAGTGCTGCTGGGAATGTAGGGAGACGTGATGGTGGGATTTCTCCATTAGCAGCCACAGAGTGAGTAAACATATGCCAGGACACGTGGTGAGAGAACACACATGCATTTCAAAGCCAGCTTTCTACTTTCAGTCAAACCAGCAACCGTGTCCATCACGCAAACTGATCACATGACTAAAACAGACATCAGTGTACAAACACATTAGTGCTTCTGCTTCACGTCCACCCCTTTAAACCTATACACTAGCTCCATCTAATAATCTGGCAGAGGCCTACTCAAAGTGCATTCCTAAAGCCCTGAGAATCAATAGCGTATTGATCGGTGCTCTTAGTCAGGAAGCAGGTTTTACAGGCTCATTTGTGAGTAACACAAGCTGTGAACCAAAAACACCTGGGAGTCACAAACATTGTCCTCCTCCTGTGTTTTACAAACTCAAAAATCACTTGTAATTTTGTTGGTGAGTGTAAGAAAGGCTTACAACTCAGTGTTTACTACCTTCTTGTGACTACACTTTCTCGGCAGTTGACAGTTTGTCATGTTTGCTGGCAGTGAGGATTTAGTTTTGTGACTTTATTTTCATAAAGTTTAAAACATTTTGTTTTTACTGTGTGTCACTGAGGAATACTAAAGAAAATGATGCTGTTGTAAATAGGATAGTAATAATAATAGCTTTAACATAACCACACTGCACAGTCACATATAAGTAAATCACACTGTCATACAAATGTACTCAGTAGAAAAGTATATAGTCATCTTCCTGACAAGAGGTAGAGGTTGAAACATCAACAGCACACACTCATTTGTTTATCGTATGTATACTGCTAGCTTTAAATACACTTACTTTGTCTTATAAATACACTTCATATGCAAAATCTGCTCATAATTAGTGTGTATTATGGGTTTGAAACTCTAGGTTGGTCCCAAAGGTCATGGTTTACATCTGAGGTCTTGTGGGTATGAATCAGTGTTGACAGTAAATTCATGCCTTGGGCAACGCAGAGACGCAAGCTGGCTGTACAACAAACATACCTACACTTTGAGTCTTTAATTGACTCATCTGATAAATAATTCAGAAGATGTAACACAGTTTCTTCCATTTTCAACTCCTGTGTCACCCACTTACAGTAAACCTCTGACCCCAACAGTGACAATTTATGAGAAAAAACCCCAGTAATTTCTTTCAGGGCATCACTCCTGGCTTTCAGTGTTTGAGATATAACTGACGTGTGTTTAAAATAAACAGAAGTAGATAGTCCCTGACATGCTGCTTTCACCACATCACTGTAGTAAAATCTTAATAACACCAATTAAGAAAAAAAATCTAAAACCTTCAACATCCAGCTAATGAGTTCATCAAAGTTTGAGCCAGGCTTTCACAGCCCAAATCCTTTAACTCATTTGTGGTGCAGGGAGACAGTGTACCACAGCGAGTGTTGGCTTCAGGGATAATCCCCTCATTGGCTCAAGCCATTTCTGTCCAGATTTTTACCCCTCTGCTCCTAGCTGTGTGTTAACTCTTCTGAAATCCTCCTGAAATGAGCAACAGCAATAAAAAAAAAAAAGCTTGCTGGAAAAGAGATGAGATGAGGTGTGATTTATTCTTGGGAAACAAACTTCTACTTTCTGTGTTTTAATGATTTTTTTTTCTCCTCAAAAAAAAAAGGGTTTATCCTCTTTAAAAGCTGGCTGACTTTCCACAGCACCTAAAAACCACAGCCACAAGGGCAGAAGGTACAGAGGAATACAAGGACAAAAATGGATATTTTTTTTCACCAAAATTGGACACAGACACAGACACAGACACAGACACACAGACACACAGACACACACACACACACACACACACACAGACACACACAGAGACACACACACACACACACACACACACACACACACACACACACACACTTTCTTCCCCTTGACAGTCTCCCCCTCTGTGAGTCTAATGAAGGCAGAGTGTGTGGGTGAGCATTCACGCCATGCCTGGTTGCACACAGTCAAACCCTCCTGAGCAGCATGCGCACACAACCACATGTAAATACACACACATGCAAGCGCACACGACAACACATGGAATGGGCGAGAGCTGAAACACAATACAAGATTACACACTATGGCACAGAACCACGCATACACACACTTCAGAGTCTGAGCCCTGTGTACCTGACTTCAGGTCAGCCCATCTGTCAGTCTCCCTCTCTCCACCTTTCACTTTCTTCCTCTCACATGCAAATGTACATGTTTCCATCTGATTTCTTCACACTGAAGGATCATTATCTTTGGCATATTGCAGACACTGAGTCATGATAGGGTTATTATGGAGACAGACACCAGAATGCTCAGCATGTCACTTCTCATTGAAGGACTACAACCCCCATCTCTCAGTGCAGGCTAAAGGAATGTGTGGTCATTGACCTACCCTCCTTTGATGTAGTCCAGGAAGGTGACTTCAATGTCCACCAGGAACGACAGCAGCGTTACCTGTAAGTGAGCGGGCCACAATCAGCTGACTAACACAATCAATTCAGTGACCAGGTGAAAATGAAGCATCAGTCTGGATCTACTGTAAAATAGTACAGCACTTCAAATCTAGTTAATGCAACTCTTCATATAAACATGATGCCTTACCGTTCCAGAGTTCAGGTATTTTTTCTTCTTCCCTTTCTTCTTTGGATTTACCACCTAAAAAAAGACAGGGTTACCTTGTCATTTAAGACAGTTTATGACCACCTAACTGTCCTTTTCTTCAGTTATATGCCAAAAACTGAGAGTAGGATTCAATAAGCATGAGTGGAATATTAAATAGATTCAATAAAAATGCCTCCCTCTATCTCTCTGTCCATACTCATACACCCCCCTCCCAAAACCAGTAACCACCATGAATTTCCCTTTAAGCAATGCACATAAAGCCCAACACATCCAGAGGAGCGGCTAAATCCAAAGGTGGACTGTGGCTCTAAACTGAGTGGTGTGACTTCATGAATATGTAACAGTACACAGTCACCTTCCCCTGGATAAGTAAAGATTCCTATGCATGTAAACCAGCTGTGCTTATTGCTTTGAGACGCTGTTGTTTTTTGTAAGGAGATTAGAAAAGAGCCACCTTTTCTATTTCAGCCGTGGGCCTCAATTCATTTCATCTCTCATGTTGTGACCCACTCTCATTAAAATGTACAATTGCTCCTGTGATGTGGGGGCCAGCCAGAAACAGACGTGAAACTGAATCCCAAACACTGGATTTGGGCTTTTAAATCAGAGCTTTACGGTCTAATTAAACTGTGCTGGGGTTAAACAGAGAGAGAGGACCTCAGGAAAACAACATACAAGTGGATTTATGCATTTCTCCTTGGTTCACATTGCAATCGGTACACACAAGGACACATTTGCCTCTGAAGGTTATCGAGATGTGGTTTTATCACAAACACACACTCTCACACACACAGGTGCCTTTAGCAATGCAAAGTCATACTGACAACTTTAAGTTAGGAAAAGGCTGGGGTCAAGAAACAGGCCAGAAATCACAAAATTACTTTGGGTGTGTGTCTGTCCGCTGTTCCTCACATACTTGTCAAAGTACATCTGTGTGCACCTTTGTGCATGTGTGCCTTTGTGCATGTGCACATCTGAGCGCTGGTGGGCAAACAGCAGCTATTTAAAATGACAGTCCCCTGTGTGCTCTCCTCTCTGTGTGGTACTCTGTTAATCAAGAAGTGTTGACTCTTCCTGGGAGAAGATAAGCTAGTGATCCATTATCACTGTCAGTGTGTGTGTGTATGTGTGTGTGTGTGTTTGTGTGTGTGTGCATGAATGAGAAACTAAGGGAGATGAAAGATGTACAGTGCGATACAAGTGGTCCCTTTGTGTAAGATTTTGTTTTGAATTATGGGAACTGTTTTCATCTCATCATTTATTCTCTATGATAAAAAAAAAAAAATATGTGTGTGAGTAATATAATACATATTGGAAATGAATGTGTTACTTCAATAAATGATTTTTGCATAGGGTCCTAACTTCTTCAACACCTTCCAGCCTTGTCATTGTCAGTTCACTCAAATCACAAAAAAACCTATTCTCCAACTTTGCCCAGGTGGTATCTAAACATACAGATCTCTGTTTCATTGCTTAGCTGAGGTGTCAACCACACAATATAAAGAAGGTGGATGGAATTTGTTTGTAGCCTTCAAAGTATTTTTAAAAACTCTATAACATCTTGCCTTGAGACAATGTTACCTAAAATAGACAGATACACAGGGATTATGATTTTTTGTGTCAGATGTGGCCCAACAGAAATGTTGCAGGCACTGAATATATTTACTCTATTGTACACAGGTGGGAGCAGGAGATCAGCATCATCACAGCAGGCTGAAATTCCATATTTGAAAATATGAGAGGCTGGTGATAGTGGGCTATTGAGTCAGTGTCACTTGGGGCTGAAGACTAGTTTGAAAATGAAAAAACTGGGGTATTTGGAGTTAGAAAGAGGTGATTTTACCAGACCTCTGTAGCCCACCCCTCAGCTCCCCCTGAACATAGCACCTTGTATTGCAATCGCTGCTACTAGCATACACATCTGAATCTCTTTTGCTGACTGAGCTGCATTGTGGGTAAGGTAGGTACCAGGTTTTAACATAGAAGAAGAATGTGTGGAATAACAAAGACACTATTTTTGGTCGTTCTGCAGCTGAATTCTGATCTTCTTTTTCTAAACTGTCCATTGTGAGTCCTACAATGTAACAGGAGTGTAATCAGCGTAATCTCCAGCTCTCTGCTGCTCTTACTTTCTCTTTCTGTGCTTGCTGTGTAGCTGGCTACATACATTTTGTAAATGTCAGTGACATAACAAATTTCCATCCCTAATCAAACCCAAAACAAACAGCAGTGACACACTGCTGATCTGAAGTCTAATAATACAGCATCTGGTTTGTGTCTATTACTATGGAAGATGGCATGATAACATTTACAGGAACATGATGCATGATGGTTTTATTTACTATTAGTTCCCTCTGCTTCACACTACAACAGTATATTTCTATTTTTTAAAAGCTATCAGTACAGCTTTTTCCAGTTTACATCCTCTACAGCTGTCTTTAGCTCAGTAATAGAATTGGAAAATAGTATTGGTTCATTTTCTATGCCAGAGGGGACACGCAGACTTTTAATAAAAAGACAGTTGAGCAGGGCAGTTTAGTTTTACTATGATTTAATTTGAGTAGAAAAAGTTCCAGATTAAAACCCAGTGGTATAAGTTCAGTCATATCCAGTCCAATTACTGTGTGTGTGTGTGTGTTTGTGTGAGTGACCTACTGCCCAGTACACTGAGTCAGAGAGTCAGCTTTGAATTCAATATAGTAACATACACGTACATGCAGGCTCATACACAGACAGACACTCACACACAAACTCACCTCATAGACGTTGAACTGGCTCTGACCTCTGGACAGTTCTCTGTAGCTGGTGCTGAATTCGCCGATAAAGTCGTGACTACAGAGAGGGAGACACAGAGGTCAGAGAGAGACAGAACAGAGGGAATACATGAAAAAATAGTGGTGTTTGGAAATAAGTTCTATTGAATTATTTAAGATAGAGACCACACTGTAGTGACAAACTCAATAGGTGTGGCAAAAACTCAAAACACAATAGGCAAACTGAGAAAATGTTGACATTTTGTCTTGTAACAAGGCTTTGTTGTGAGATTTTAAAGCAAACTGAACTGGTTCAAGTCCCAAAAACACTTTGTTCATTCATTCATTCAGTAAGAGTAACAGTGATGAGATTTGTTGTTAGTGAGTATTGAAGTGTCAACATCATGGGTAAAAAGACATTTTCATGTGAACTTGGTTAACATTAACCCAAAGAGCTTGTTGAAATTGTTA
The DNA here is from genome assembly GCF_046630095.1 of Trachinotus anak. NCBI lineage: Eukaryota > Metazoa > Chordata > Actinopteri > Carangiformes > Carangidae > Trachinotus > Trachinotus anak. Next base: position 7,356,790 of record NW_027273869.1, on the reverse strand, counting down.
GCATTTCTCAGTCCCATTGAAAAACATTACAACAAAATGTCATGGTGTTCCCTGCATCAGCTTCAGAATGACACTGAACAGATAGCAAAGTATAAAGAATAGAGAAACGACTGCCTGTGAAACTACAGCTTGACAAACGTCTCTCCTCTTTCTTTCTTTCTGTCTGTCTGTCACCAGTGAATCCAGACTCATCATTACACAGTCAGTCTGTGACAATCCTGCACCCAGCTTTCTTACCCACTGAAAGACAGTGTAATTGTGTGTGACTTGCATTAGATCAGCCATACACAGGAAGCTAACATGTTGAATGTTTATGTAATCAAGAAAAGAAGAATAAAGAAAGTATAGCTGTCTATTTATCAGTCATTACCAGCTACAGTATGAGGTTATCAGTGCATGATGTATTTCACATTTTTACAATAATTTCCGATGCTCATGATCCTCACAACAAAATTCAGTAACACTATGAAAATAGTCTGAAAAAACAGAACAGGAGGGAGTGTTTCTTTAATGGAGCGCTATCTGGCTGAACACAGCCCAAAACAAACAGCAGAGTTGCCAGATGAAGCAGATGAAAACATGATTTGTCCAATCACACATCTAAATCAATTCAAACATTTGGTACTTGATACTCGATTGCCAGTGTTTGATTTATCAGTAGTGGCGCAGTTACTACGGTAATCAATTGAATTGATAAATAATTATAATTATGTGCTTTGAGACTGTGATTTAAAAGGTTATACTATTCACATTTTATTACATGAACAGCAGTGAGTGAAGGAGAGGATTTACCTGCCATCTCTGTCCCAGTCATACACTTCAACCTTGATTGTTCTGTTGGGGGAGGAAAAAGATAAAGCTCAAGTAAAAAAATCAAAAATTAAAAAAAAAAAAAAAAGATACTGGACATATACAATGAAAGAAAAAGCTAATTCACAATGTTTTTCTACAGGCTAACAACTAAAACAACTAACAATGTGTTATAAGTCTACTACCCATACATACCCATATTTCTGAAAATACACTCTTATGATTTTTCCTTTTTTCTTCATTGTTGTCATGAAGCCGTTAAAGGAAGCAGATCCATTCTGCAGCTTATCTTTATTCTAACACACTGTCACTGGATTTGCCTGTGGTATTGTGCTCTCCTCATCTCCAAATACATCTATTTCAGCATCCCATTATGGCTTACGAGGAAATGGAGAAAAAAAATAGAATAGTCTGAAAAAGACAGATATGCTGTGCTATAACTCCATCCAATATCTTCAACAGAAGGATCATTTCTTTCTGACAAAAGCAGGAGAGCAATACATAGGAAAGGAGAGGGGTGAGGCAAAAGGATAATAGAAGAGAGACTGCATTAAAACAGAGCAAAAGGCACTCTGCTGGAGAGCATGAAGGAAGAAGCAAGTAAGGGTGAAGAAAAGATGGTGGAGAAAAAAAAGATTCAAAATTGACAGAAAATAAATGAAACACAATCAGAGTGACAAAATGATGTGCATCTTGTGCTCTCAGTCAGTTCAGTTTATCTTTTTGACAGCTCAAAGTAGAGATAGATCAAATTTGAAGTCTCATGTATGACTGTGTGAAAGTCTGTAACCAGACTTTGACTTTATTCTGAACTTACTGTACTCACTTTATCACTTGATCAGCTTTCTAAAACAAGCGGGATCTAATTATAACCAGTGCCAAAACTGCACTTTTCCATCCTCCTCATCTTTCAATATGCGAGAGTGGAAATACAAACCATCATTAATGGGTCTTAGAGCTGTTTAGAGAGTCAGATGCACATTAGAAGAAAGCAGGCAATAACAGTAAGGAGTGGGAATGGGCTGGCTGAGAGTGATGGGCACTCTGGGGATGAATGTGTTTCCTGATTGGTGCAACACATTCTCCACAAGAGAAACTATTATGTGCAAAGCTTTCTTAATAAATGCGTGTTTATGGGTCTGTATCTTATTAAGTCTGTGTTATGCCACATCTCAGTAGGAAACATCCCTGAGCTTTGCTGATGTGACCAGAAATTGACAACTTCACTTGTTAATCTCATGGCTTCACTACGTGCGTGTGTGCGTGCGTGCGTGCGTGCACACAGGCCCATCAGAGCACCTATGAGCAGAAAGACACAGGTCTCTATTGTTTGCCAGCTTGAGCTCATCCTTATCTCTTTCCCCAGGCTGCACAGAGGCAGATGCAACGTGTGAATGTGCACGTGTATGAGTGTGTGTGTGTATTGTATTTGCAGTCCACCGTGGGTTTCCTCAGTCCCCCACTGATAAGACACAGTGTGACTCAACTCCCCTAATAAGCTTATTGGACCAAACCTCAGATCAATGGTGGTCTCTGCTAGCTAAGCTAAGCTAAACCCTATTGTCTGCTTCTTTGTGCATTTTTCACTACATGGCTGCTATTGACACAAACACATGACTGACACACTTTTATCTACTTATTTGTTTTCTCACTCAGACTTGGTCTTCTCCTGAGGTATAAATTAAGCTATGTTCCCCCACAAGAGAGTTCATTAAACAAGCTGAAAAAACATCTTAAAGAAAGTGCACACAGAGTGCAAACTATAACCTGGGTGTCAATAGCCACATTGCCTATACACTCCAGGTGCAAACAGCATTGTTGGCTGCAGACACCTGGGTTCTTGTCTCTGCCATGCTATATACACCTCAGTGTAAGTATCCACATTGGCTATCCACCCCAGGTGAAATTGTATTATTTGCTACAAACACCTGGGTGCAAATAGCATCTGCCCAAAGAAAAATGATCCAACAACAGAAACCAACCAAAACAGAATACCAGAGTAGTGTCAAACAAACCAAAACCTTCCTAAATAAGATAAATGTTACAAACAGCAATTACATCAACCATAAACATAGCATCCCTTACAGTAAGCAGCATTAACCTGTCCATCAAAGACTCAAATGAAATAACAGCAAATGCCACTGAGAGCTCCTACATCCCAGGCAGCTCCAGGATCAGCACCATGGACAGTGGTTGGGACCCTCTTTCATGCAGATGATCCACCATGAGCCACTGAGCAAGCAGTAAGCTGATCTGCAGAAAGTCTTGAACCTTTATATGTTATGTTAATGTTCACAGATGAACACAATATTACTTGTCAGTTCATTGCTGCCTTGCTGTGACCTAAAAGCCTTCAGAGTCATATTAACCCAAGCCCCTAACAATAGTTTATTTCAAGTCTTGTCTGCTCCTCCTGGCCGCTGTCATTCCTTAACTTTCATCATCATTTATAGAAACTTTTCACCAAAATGATGATGGAGCAGACACACAGATTCTTACCCCCAGTCAAATACATACTGCTGCCAATTTTTCAAATTTGTTTATCTTACGTTTCAGTTTCATCTCATTTTCTAAAGAAAAAACACCCACATAAACACGCACCACATTCATACTTGGGAGAAAAGAGTAATTCGGATCATAGACCTAATAAAACAAATGTATGTCTGTGTGTGTGTTTGGGAACATGGCAACACTTGTTGTCATGTTGAAAATGTTATTTTTGCCAGCTTTACTAAAAAAAAATGATTTAGTAATAGTTGTATAGAACACAGGTTTCTGTGTCTAATCAACCCCTATATACAGCATAATATTGTTGAGTGAGTTTTGTCAGTAGATGTAAGCCACAGCCAGCAGTGTTACGTTGTGTTTGAAGTAGTCTGAAGAGGCCATTAGACACAGACGACCATCCATCACATCCCCAGAGTTACCCATATTACCTAGCATGACATTTTTAATACGTTTGATACCGAAACTAATTTTCCTGGATGATTCAGATGGTTGTCTGTGTTGTTGTATTCTCTTTATGTTGCCATTATATCTGGTATCTAAAATAGAAATCAGACTTACCTGTCATAATCACCATTGCAAAGAGCCCGAACAGGGATCTTAAAGGCCTGCCACACTGGGTTCAATGTGTTCTTCACCACCTCTGTCTTGTGGCAGATGGTGAACCTGTGGAGAGAAACAAAAAAAAGCAGAGAGTGAAAAAAGGAAAAGGATAGATTGAAAAAAAAAAGTGGTAATGGAGGAGGGGGGATAGAAGGGAATGGAGTTAGAAGTTAGAATGGAGAAGTATGTATTTCAGATAAAAAAGAAAAATACAATTAAAATCACTTTTCTCTACCTTTCCTCTCTCTGAAAGTAAAAGTGGAGGTCTGAGGAAGTGACAGTGCTTCCCTGACACACACGCACAACCAGGCACACACACAAACACACACTGCAAAGAGGTAATTTCATTAGTCTGTCTGCTAGCAGGTGGACTTGGTATCTTCCTCCCTGAGGGCATAAGGTCTTATCTTACTTGTCACACACTGCAGGATGGAAAAGAGCCCACAGAGCTGGATCTCACACTCACACACACACTCACTCACACACACACACAAAATCTATGAGAACAAACCATACCACTGCACTTGTTCAATGCCTCATGCCTCCACACACACATCATACTCAAACATCTCCACATGTGCTTCACTCACATGCTTAAACAGACAGTCTGGCTTGTGTTCTGAGGCAAATCAATGAAACCAATTTCCGTTGGATGCAGGAAAGGATTAAACTAAACATGAAAGAGAAGAGAGAAGGAAGAGGAGAGCACTCACGTGCCGTCCTCGTTGCTCCTGTGGAAGACGAGGAATGGATCGGACTTGCCAAAGAAATCCTTTTTGTCCAACTTGTTCCCGCAGAACTGCATCATCACTGACTCCTAATGAGCAGACACAGAAAAAGACAGAGAGCAAACAGAATAAAAAAATTTTCATGGTGTGGTATTAGATTATCTGCTGGTCTCCGAGGACCATCCATCCATCTATCTATCAAGTCAGCCAGACACTTAGAGACATCTCCATTTGGAGGAGAATTTCACTTTAAAATGTTTGGATATACTCTGATTTCTAGTCTATTGAGGCTGCTGCTGATGGAAAAGTTGGTATTTCTGTCTCTTCTCCAGCGGCTTTCTCTCAGAGTGACTGAATGCTGGAGGAAAAAAAGCCCCTTTTCTTCAAGGACTTGATTCAAAAACTATTTTTTGTTTTTTTGCTGACTTAGGAGAACGTTGTTCCTGCTGTGCTATGGAGCCCTAAAAATGATTAAATGTATACTGAGGCCAAGAAAATAGGACACCAGTAATGAAAGATAAAAAAATAAAGAGGGATAGTAAAACATCAATAAAGAAGAAATGCAAATTAAGTTTTATATTAATCTATTAATTGACAGCAAGTAAAGGAAAAAAAAACATTTCTCTTTTTTAACAATTGACTGGGAGGGAAAGGAAAATGAAATTGAAAGCTTTATATTTCTTATTACACTCAATTACAATCATATCAGTATAATCTCCTGTTATACTCAGATATATACTGTATGTAACTCATCTAATAATCTCTGATATCCTTTTGTGGGTGTTGGAGTTTCATACTACTCCACTGTAATGGCAGTTTTTATGTTTCTCAGTCAAATGTCACAGTGCAAATCACTCAGGTCAAACAGGCCTTAATACTTCTTAGAACTTCTCCTGCCCTCATCTACAGAGTGAAACTTGCAGAGAAGGAACAGACAGGCAGGGACAGATACAGATGCAGAGGAAATTGAGTGGGACACGGATGAACAGGTGCTGGAAAACTTGCATATCCATCCTCACCCTGCAGTTGTTCAGCTCCTCTGCTTTCACAATAATGGTCCCGCATTTCTTCCCTGGAATCCCCCTGTAGATGACACAGCACACATCACAACAAAAGGTTAAGAGATCACAATCACGTGGATAGTGTATTTGGCATGACCACATTGTTTACGTGTATGTTTCCTCCCGTGTCTCTACTGTTCTCTGCTGCTTCAGATCAAAGGTCAAGTTGACAGTGTTGTATAGTCAGAAGGCATCTCACATTTCCTGAGTGGAATTACTATCTTGACATCAGAACGGCATGTACTTTACAAGAGGAGTCGATGAAAACATCAAGTATGTCTTATAACATTGGAAGTAGTTCCCAGATGAGGCTCAGTGACCCTCTCCCAGCAGGTGGTGACTCTGCATGTGTGCTTTGGAAAACTCTCTAAAACACATGTCTAGTCCTGTCCCTCTCTGTAAGTGAATATACTGCATGTCTGTCTGCCGTGTCTTTGCCTTGTTTGTTTACTCACTGACGCGTCATACTAATGCTCTGTTGTGTTGACCACAGGAGATAAGATGAGCTGAGTCAAAGGGAAGATTCTTACCTAAAAACACAATCAGTCCTGTGACATTTTTCAATAATTGTGGTTGATTACACAGCAGGGGGGTGATGCAGAGAAGATTTCCACAAAACAGGTTGTTGTGTTGAATATCATTAGCACTGTTTGAATGAGAGTACAAAAAATAAAAGACAAAAGGGATGTAAACTCTGATTGTTGATCATCCATTTTATTTAGTTTTGTTTTTTTAACAGCCAGGCTCCAACGTGGCATTTTCAGATAATTTCCTTCAGAATATGCCCTTAGGTGACATTTCTCTACTGTGCTTATATTAACATCAAACTTCCTTATCTATACATGGTAACTTTTAGCTGTTGATTAGTTTAATTTAGTCTAAATCAGGCGTATGTAGGTATAACATCTCTTTGTGAAAGATCCAACTCATCAATGCAGAGAACCCAACCTTAAAAGTGAAAGCACATTATTGAAGAGAGACCTACTGGAAATGTTGCACTCATGGACACAGCCCTGTTCAGACTCTGTTTGTTCCTGACCAGAGTCAGGAACAAACCTCACGGAAAGTTTTACTGCTTCACACCAACTCAAGACTTTTCCATGATACAAAAAGGAAACTGTTGAGAAGGGTGTTGATGTATGTGTATGTGTGTGTGTGTGTGTGTGTGTGTGTGAGTGGACCTTTCTGTCGTTAGTTAGTTTAGGTGACAAACTGGTGTGTATGAGTGGCTGTACTGGTGTTTTTATGAGGGTGTGTATGTGGACCATTGCAGCTGTGGTAAACATGGGTGTATGTGTAAGCACATCCTCTGAACAAACATTGAGGTCTTGAAGGTTTTTTTTGCAACTTAGGACAAGCAACAAGCAACAAGCTATAAACACAATATCCACATAATCGTCACCTAATAAGGTTGATATGGCCCATGTGTTAGCAAACAATTGCTGATTTCCATATTGAGCAGATATGTAGCAACTTTAGTTTGAATTTGGAGTCATGTTTCTGGCAAGTCAAATATTCACCTTCCATTTAGATCTGTTGCTTTCGACTCCTGAGGGAAATATAAGGCTCTTTAGCTGCTAAATGCTCCTCTATGTTCAGCCAGCTAGTCGCTAACTTTGTCTGTCTGCTGTTTGCTGCTGGGCAAGAAGTGTACTGTGGGCTTGTCAGAGCTTTTCCGCTAAAAATGGCTGCCTGCTGTGCCTGGAAATGGGGTTAATAAAAGCAGTGAGAGTGAAACAAAACAGTGAAGTTCTCTAAGAGCTATAAAAAGGCTGAACTTGCTGGAGGTTCAATCAAGCAAAAACAATGAGCTGAAAGATGCTAAAACGCTTCATAGAACTAACAGGAAATACAGAATCAGGTGATGATAATTCTTTCGGGTTTTTTTTATTATACATAGTTATTTCTCCTATGGTGACTATAAAATATTGCTTTAAATAATTTTAAAAAAAAGTATTAATATACTGATTATTTTATGTGCCTGTCTGGGGTAAGGAAAATGTGCACCTATTAATTTATTGGTCATGAGCTTCACACCCATTAAACTCTTAAGTTCTTTAAATGCTAGTTTTCCCATGCAGTTGCATTTTGTTTAAAATATATATTATATTTTATGTGTCTCAGTGCCTGGATGTAGTGTATATGGTATCTTATCATACAATACTCAGATCAGAACAGGTAGTAAAAAGAAGCTTTCAGTGCGTGAGACAAAAAGCAGGATGACATAATTTGACTTAACTTTTGAGAGGTCTGTCGTCTGATGAGCTCAGCTCTGAGAGAACCACCTGGCAGAAATCAACTCATTTAGACAGCCCAGAATTGGGGTCGAGGACCTTTGCATGAATGTAATTCAAATCTCCTTTTACCCCAGCACAAGGAACTGAGGGGAAAGTGCCACTGAAATGGTAGATATTATCAAAATGAAATAGATCCTGGAACCGATGCTTAGCATTTCTTTTTAACTTGCAAAAGCAATACCTTTTCCTCAGAAATCTGACGGTGGGATGAAAAGATCAAACTCTCTCTTTTTCTCTTTGTTATTTCCTTTTACTTCCACATAGCACATGGAGGTTGGGTCAAATAATCTGTATGCATTAGGTGTGCAAAGTGAGCAAAAGATATTCAGAGGAAGACTATTTGAGTCTAATTAAGACTGAGATGAAAGCCAGGTGGAATGGTAGAAAGCGAAAGACCTTATTCACTTACCTAAAACACAAATGTAATTCGTGTATCCCACTACAGAGATCCACTGTAACTACTTCTTCTTGTGACTGGACAGGCAGAAAATAGTTTCTTGATTTCTTGTACGCTATGCACAGCTCTTGGTGTAGGCTTTCAGAATAAAACCAGCAGACCACTGTTATCTAAAACCAGTGTGATAAAATGTATTGAGCCTTGACCACCAACATTTCTGTATGGCATCACTGCTGTCAGGAGCAATTTCAGAAATCCATTTCCAGACAGCATTAGCATTACGAGAGGTGATATGGTAAGAGAGGCCTAGAGCACAAAAATCAATAAGGCAATGCTGATATACTTCCTCGAGGACATATTATTGACACTAGCAGCACAGGTCTCCAGGCGTTTTATCTGCCCTCCAATACCAGGAAGTGACCTCCTGTATTTTAAAAAAGTAGAATACCTCTTAGTAATGACACAGGCTACATATAAAAGGGCTCTGTCTGTTCTGCTGCACTGTCGCTGATGTTATGTGAAACATTCACACAGGTGTGCCCTTGGATCATCAACATTCAGGTGGAAGTACTGACATGTGCATGGGCAAAATAAAAAAATAAGATCCAGAGAGGGCTTTGGTGAGAGCATTTTCATTACCACCTCTGAATTCAGCTAATTTAATACCACAGAAACACTCGTAGGATGTCATCCAAAAATCTGAAAATAATTTCACAGAATCTCGCCTGTCAAATCTCCTGCGCAAGCAAACCTACGGTGGCCCTGAGAGCTCAACGCACTGCAACTTAAGAAAACACAAGCAAATTCAGAAAATATTTTCATCAGTTTGACAACACATCCCTTCCTCCTTTTTTTGTGTCTCCTAGAAACACTTCTGTTGTCTTGTGAGAATTTGCAGTGCATGTGTTGTCAAATTGATGATGATGATTAAGCTCTAACAAACAAACCCATTCAGATACATTAATATTAAATCAAATCACAAGTTAAAGTTATGTGTGAGATGCAGGTGTGAATGAAAAACTGCAAACCAGTACACCGTAGGGAAAAAAACGTGTTTGGTAAATAGTAGTTAGGAGTAATATTCTGCACATTATGTTGCTCAACTCAGCATTTCATCTGCTGCTTTAGATAAAATGCCACTTGTACTTTTTCAAAGACAAATTGTGTTTTGATATTTGCACTCTCCACCCACTTCATCTAATTTTCAACAATTCAACAATGGCCACGTGTCAATATTGACCTCTTTGACACGCTCTCCTGCTTTTTCTCTTTTGTCTCTGGTAATTATTTGTTGGACACGAGTAGCATCAAACACTGTGAGCAGCGTAAACACTTGTTGACTCACAGCGTGGCGCATGTCAAAGGGCAGAGTGGACACCAAATAGGTAGAGCTAATTAAAAATAATTAGCTGTGTGGGTTGTAACAGCCATTTACCCTTTACATATGATCAGAACTTAACGTTATGCTGTTTAAGATCAGTAAAGTTTAAGCTCATGGTATAGCTCATGATAGTTAAGAAATGTTTCGCCTTTAGGTCTTCCTCAGAGAGCTGTTCAGTGATAGAACTTAAAGAATAAACAAGTGGGTGCAGGTATTCTTTGATTTTTAAAGTTAAGCTGTTATGACCTTTTATTTTATGCTAGTTTATACTTAAATCCACCTCCTATCAGATGGAAATATTTTACTTTTGACTCATTCATTTGGCAGATATATTATTATTCGTGACTTTGCAGCTCTTCCACCCCTGATTATAACCAGTTCACAGAGTCCACACCAATCAAACATTCACACAGAAAATGTGTGAAAACAACTGGTTGAAAAATATACACTGCAGAAGATGGAATTTTGTTGAGATTTTTACAGAAATAAAATAAAAAAGTCCATTAATTATGAATAAAATTTGCTGTAAATCCAAGAGAAACATGGTTGAAATATTCACAATTCTTCCACATAAGGATTACTCGACCCATTACCACCTGAGTGAAAACAGAAAATTGATTAATTTCTCCGGTTCTATTTTTAACTTGGGTCGTGTGTCTGCTCATGCCAATAACCACAATTGTACAACAGAGCAAATACAACTTTTTAAGAGCACAGTGAAGACTTTGTGAAACTCTCTCACTGTCTCTCTCCTATTGTTTCTCACCCTCTCGGTCTCAATCATGTCATCTCACTGCAACAATATGTGGGATAAAATGGCTTAAGACAGACACACACACACAGATACACAGAAGCACCCAGAATCTGTGTCGCTATGACAACTCTGCCAGGCCCCTGCGGCAGGATATCGAATGGGATTCCTCTGCTCATTATTTCCTCAAATGCTTGCTCTCGCTTCTCTATATTTTTTTTTTTCCAGAGAGCCACGGTCATTATTCTGGCTGAGAGATCTGCCTTCAAATCATATGTGGGTGGCAATAGTCAAGACTGCAGAGGATGAATAACAGATCTCACAGTTTTGCCTTACATGCATACAGACACAATATGTGACGAAGACAACAGGGATCAACTCAAAGCTCAAATCCTAAGAATGAAAATTCATGCCATACAAAAATGCTTTCTAAACCGCAATATGTGTATATTTGTATGTAAGCAAGTTTTTCCATCCTGGGAAAGAAAAATTATGACAACACTTGAGTAATTGAAACTGGTGTATGTTAAAACTTTTTATTACCTTACAACGGAGAGAGAAAACGTAATTCTAAATGTAACAATCATGAAGTGATTGATTTTTATGTGTGTTTTGAATAAAATCAGAGCTTTTGAAAATTTGTGAGAAAGTTCATCCTCACTCCCTGCTCTCAGGTAAACTGCTTTTCTCTTTTTAGCTTATTCATGACATAGAAAAGCACTCCAAAGTTGAGAAGTTCTTTAGGAATATCTCAAGCTCTCTTCCCATATATATATGTGTGTGTGTGTGTGTGTGTGAGCGAGGAAACACAGTGAATCTTCTAATCAAGACCCATGGACTTGCAATCAGTGTCTGGCGAGAGATGGGTAATTAAGTCTGGGCCACTTCTGGGCTGCAGTGTAACACTCGTGCCTGCTGACACACATGCACATACCCACACTCAGGCACACATGCACACATGCACACACACACACACACACAGAGACACAGAGACACACACACACACAGACACACAGACACACAGACACACACAGACACACACAGACACACACCTTACAAACACATGTCATTTTCATCATATTCCCAATGAAGGGCGAATACCTGAATAAGATATCAATTATCATTATAAAACTTGGTCATGCCCCGACACACAGTACACACAATCACACACACGCGTTTCTACTAAAAGGAAACTCATAGCCATAATTCTCTCTCACAAAAAGAACATTGTTATTAAATCCATGTCACACTGGAGGCAGAGAGAGAGTTTTTATGTCCTCCCTTTACAAATGCTTACAATCAGGCTTGTATTCACAGCTATTAGCCTTTGTGTGAGTGTGTGTGTCTGCGTTCCTGACACACTTGTATCTAAATTTTAGCCCACTTAACTCTACAATAGTGAACCAGGGCTTCTCTCTGACCCTGCACCAACTTAAAACGAACAATGAAAGATCTAGTTCGTGGTAACAAAAGAGGCAGAGACAAAAAGAGAGAGAGGGTAAAAGGATGGAGGGAAAAGCGAGTATAAACTAAAGACAAGAAGAGAGAGACAGAAAGTGATAGATCCCCGTCATAAACTGCCTGACTGAATATTCATGAGAGCATCAAAATGAAGGCCAGCATCAGTTTTTAAAGTGGAAATGTTATTAGTAATAAAATGCAAATTCACTGCCAAACGTCCCAGGTGGCATTCACTAAACCTGAGTGCTCTCATGTAAATTTAACTAAACAGTGAGTCAGGTTAACCCGTTCATGAATTTCTGAGGTTCAGTCAAAAGGAGCCCTCAGTGGATTTATTAACAACAAGATGCAGCACACCGAACTAATATTTAACTTTTGTTTTGTCGTTACTTCAGAGGAGCCGAGCTTGTACTGAAATTAATGATAAAGTTAAATGAATTCATGTTTAATCACTCAAATGAGCTTGACTCCATGTTGTAAAAAACATATTCAGCAGTCATCGTTTAAAGTCCATGTCAAAACAGTGTCTTAGCAAGTTAAAGAAATTCTTCGACATTTTTGAACAAGCACATATTTGCTTTCTTACTGAGTGTTAGATGAGAAGAGCATTACCACTTACATTTCTGTAAGCTAGATATGAACCTACTGCCAGTAGCAATTCGCTTAGCTTAGCACAAAGACAGGAAACAGTTGAACTATCTCTGTCAAAAGGTAACAGGATCTGCCTACGAGTACCTCTAAAGCTTAGTAATTTACATATTATGTTTTGTTTTTTTTTCAATACGTACAAAAAGTGTTTAAGTGTAAAAATAATATGTTGTTGTTTTGGATAAAATAGTCCAGAGCATTACTTGTTTTACACCTCACCAGTACATCGGGCTAGCTGTTTCCAGTCTTTATGCTCAGCTAAGATAAACTAAGCAAACTCTGGCTGCCTCTAGCTTCATATTTACCTCTCAGACTTGCAAGCGTCTGGAAGAAAGATCAATCTACTCAACTAACTCTCAGAAACAAAACAAATTAGTGTATTTTCCAAAAGGTCAAACTGTTACTTTAATCTTTTGAAATTAGGTGTCACATTTTTTCTAATAATGGATAACAATTCAAAGGTGTAACTCATTAGTCAAAGTGTTCATGGCTTGAATATGAAACAATGAGAAACTGAGCTGCATACTGTGTTTACCACAGCACATATTTTAATGTCTCTTGTTTATTTATCAGTTTTCTGGTAATAAAATGAATATTACTGCAAAAAAGTGCAGGTCCAGTTTTCTCTTAACGACTACAATCTATAATTTTGACATGTAACATATTTTAGATGATGACAGAGAACAAACATCTGGCATCCTAATAAAAGACAACATTCAACACAATTAAATGTATCAAACCAGATCAAGTCTAATAACTGAAATAACATCAAATAAAGATTCTGTACTGTATGGGATGGATCAACTTGAAATACTGAAACTTTATTTTGTGGGTGACTGATGATTGCACTGGGTAGTGGTCAAATGCAGAGTAACTGTATAAGAATACAGCAGATTTCAGGTAAACACTCAGAGAAACCAAATCCAGGTTGGTTTTGCTGGGGGCAAGGCAAAGAGCTGTGACTGCTTTGGCATCACAAAAATTAAAATACGGAAGTCTGACAGCTCGTTTTACGGCTCAGTTTCTGAATACACGCTGTGTGTATTTCTCTGTGGTCTGAGCACTTTGATACTTTCACAGTATTACCACCTGACGGTTGTGTGTCTCTGCCAACCAGCCAAGTCACAGGAAATATGGTCACAATCGCCTCTTCCTGAGTTACAGAGCTGAATAATGACCAATGGTGTTTTTGCAGAACATTATGATGTCATGGTGAAGTTGAAGTTTGACCATTTGGATATAAAATGTTATCACTTATTTTTATCCTTATAGATATTTGAGTTAAATTGTACAATGATTAGTGTATACATTTGTGAGGTACAGTGACCTTGACCTTTGACCACTAATATCTTATCGGTTCATCCCTGAGTTCTAATGAATGTTTGTGCCAAATTTGAAGAAGTTCCATCAAGGCTTTACTGAGATATCGTGTTCACAAGAATGGAATGAATGGACAGACGGATGGACAACCCAAAAACATGATGCCTTGTTGTCACTGGCGTGGAGGTATAAAAACATGGAAATCTCACTTTCTACAATGTGGGACCTTTAAGATAATGAGCCACAACAGAGCAGCTGTGAGTAATCACACTACACAGAGGCAAATGGCACAAGAAACACACACATACTTCTGGTCAGCTAGGAGCCCTGCAATACATGATACTGTACTTGTCAGTGTGTTACTTCCTGTTGCTGGTTGCTCCCTGATGGTCTTAGTCGCTCTGTCTCACACACACACACACACACACACACACACACACACCCGAATGCCCACTGGAGTTTGATTGAACAGTGTAATTAGCTGTAATTAGTACTCATTAAAATTGTTAAAGATCCCCCCTGTCGTGTCAGGCTGCAGGTGTGTGTCTGACGAAGTCTAACACACACAGACACAGACACAGACACAGACACACACACACACACACACACACACACACAGACACAACTTCAGCAAGACAACGACTGCAACAGCTGTAGCCTCAGTACCTTAGTTTTTAATAATTGTTGACAGTGTTTCTATTTCTGCACCAATTCACTCGTGACTTCTTCAAGAACAAAGTCTTCAGATGGTCTATATGACACCTGTGGCATAACTGAATTTATCAAATGCACTTTGCTCAGTGTTTAGCTGCATATATTTGCAGTAATGTGGCGCAATATATGGAGCGTGAACATCCTCAGGCCCTGAAAGACAAGTCCTACATACTACTCACACAGCCTAGACTTTGTTTAAATATGAAAGTAGAGAGCCTCTATTTTCTGCAAGTAATTACTTCCTACCAATTACAATACCATCATAGACAAGTCAAGACATATTGCACAGTAATTTGACAGTATGGAATGTCTTTAGCATCATTCATAATCATCTAAGGATTTGCTTACTTTCTCAATCCTGTTAACTTCAGAGAAAATAACGAGAGTGGGTGAGCCACTGAAAACTGGCACAAATTGACAACACATTGTGAACAAAACAATTAAATTAGAATAGAAATAGATTTAACTTGAGACGGAAGAACTACAGATTTTATATTGAAATGAGCAGTTAAATCTTGTCCTGTCCTCTGGGTCGATGTGATTTCTTGTCCCAAAATTAAAAACTTTTCATGATTAAATTGAGGACTTTTTAATACATGTCCTTACATAAAAAAAAAGCAGACAAAAAACAAAGATTTTCTTAAGGACCCACAATCACCCCCCTGTTTGTAAAAACATTGACTGTGGCATTCTTACTAAAATGAGAATAAGGCTATAGCACCACAGAGGAGCAGTAGTAGTGGTTTCGCCCTGATGTCACCATCACCAAATGACTACAAGAATGTGTGTGGTGTGTGTGTGTCTGTGTGTGTAAATGTGTGGATGATGAAGAGTGAAATGGAGGGAGGGGTTTCTTAAGTAGAGCTTTCAGGATAGATAACATCATTTTGCACTTTGGAGGGGTCCACAGTGCACATATAGGCATGTCCACACACATACATTCTTTCTCTTTCTCTCTCTCTCTCTCTCTCTCTCTCTCTCTCTCTCTCTGAGTGGGAAACCTGCCATTACAATCACCATGGTGATGACGATTGTTGCTCAAGTGGATGACAGTGTTGCTTTGAAACGATAAGGATTAGCGGAACGGGCGGACAAACACACACACACACACAGGTTGCCAGGTTGTTGACAATGTTCAGTGATGGGATGCCAGCTTGGCTCTTATTTCGCTCCACAACACTCCCCCCTTTTTAGATCTCGAGGCTCATCAAGGCTTCAAATGAAGAAGCAAATTGGATTAAAGAGACACAGTTGAAGGGAAGCCAAGTGGGCTTCAACTCCAAGAAAACATGTGAAAAGGAGGCCAAAAGAGCCACACTGTGGATAAAAGTAGTTAATGATGTATCCTTGTTAGGGCTCCAAATGAAATAGATTGTGTTGCTGATTTCGATCAAAGTATTTTAATATCAACTATCTGTTATCTGAGTTGCTCAGTGCAAGCTGATACAAGCATACTTCTACATTCATTTTATGTTTGCCACAGAATAGCTTTGCAACCAGCATCACAGCTTTCCTCTGATGTATTGTTTTGTATAACATCTGAAAGATATTGTGGAGCTGTTGCAGCAGATCTGAGCCAACGGCAGCATCTTAGGGGTGTGGTGCACCTTCAAAATGTCACCAAAAGAGAGGCAAAGGCATACATTTGATACAACGGGAAACAGCTCACTGTCAGCGTGGATATCTTCATGGAAACAGCTGGCTTCTGTTTATTTTTTAACAGCTTCTTTGGATCATCCAAGCGAAACTTTGTGTTTTATAGGAGCACAGAGGGACATTTTTAACAGCTGGGGCATTTGCAGCATAATGGTATACCCAAACAAACAAACAAATAAATGAATAAATAAATAAATCCATCTTCAGCTTCACGTCCTCCCTAATTTGAACTAAGAAAATACTCTTTTAAATACTGATACAGTTTATAATAACAAATAAATAAATTATAACTTTAACACTTAGTTGTCTCTCCAACATTTTAAATCCTGGATGTCATGATCTGTCTGTGTGAATGTGGGCAATACAAATGCATGTCTTGATGTGGTGACAATGATCCAATCTTCTGTTAATAATCAAAGCAATGATTTTCAAACAACATGCTCTCATGCACATCAGCAATAAGAACTTAAAGATGGAGAGCAGCAATGGTTTGTCCTCACAAGTGGTTATTTGGTTTAAAGTGGAAGGATAATACACTTTAGGGTTTGGGAAAGATGCCCCATTTTAGTTAGATATTAGGTGTTATATATTGTCAAAACCCACAGGTCTGAGACTATTGATCTTATTGTATAATCCACGTTATTGTGCATTATTCAGTCTTCCTTAAAGAATTAAACTCGGATATGAATGGGCTCATGCATCTAGCTTGCATGGAAATGGATACATCAACCTCCAAAGGTTATAAATAAGAAGACTGCAGGTTCATTTAACCTGTTATATACTGCTTCTTCTCAGTCACCATCATTTTCATGAACTTCAAATAACTTCCTGTACACTGAGAGCAGTTTGTAAAACTGTGTCTGCTGCAGCACTGACAGCTGGAGCAACAACAACAAAAATGAATGTAGAAGTTTAATTAGCATTTGTGGATGTACATGCAAGGAAACGCATGTATATACACACATACACAAACAGATGCACCTATCAATATCTCTGCGTGTTGCTGGAGAACACGATCAACGTAATGAGGCTCAGTGTTGTTTTATACAGGAAAACCTTCAGGCATGTAGGACGTTTGTGTGTGCACGACACATTTTTGTTTGTATGTTAATTAGCAACTACTGTAGATATGCACTGTTTCTCGGTTTAGTTCACTCACAAACAGAAGTAAGGGATGCACCCTTGATACTGCTGGAGTTGCTCCAATTACCAAGCAGCAGGTATGCAAACACATCTCACAGCTTCCTGCCTGACATCCAACACGTTTCTGAATATTTCCATCCACTGAACTGTAACTGTAGCTTATGTGACTCACAAGATTTCATTGATTTTCTCCTGGATATGCTGACTTTTACACTGCTTCCTAACAAGTCACCTTGTTAGTGAGTCAAGTGGATTTACAGTAACATTCTGACAGATGGGTACAAAGAGTCATTGTGTCACTGACATAAAATCAAAGAAATGTGGAGAACAAACAGCAGGAAAATGAAATAAACAAGTAGAGTACATGTACCTCTAAATTGTACAGAAGTACACAGCTTCATATTTAGTGTATAGACATGAGAGTGGTAGCCATTTTTCTATATAAACTAAATATATATTTAGTTTGTGCAGAAAAATTACTTGCCACTTAAGCCCACTTTTCAACCATTACCACAAAACTGTAGCTGTAGAGAACTGCAGCAACTCATGTCAAGAGGACTGATTGCTTAGTATTTCCCTCAGTCACCATATTTTTTCAGGTACAAGTGACAGAGAGCCTTTATAAATGATAAAGCCAGGGCAGATACAGAGAACAGGTTTGCACAATTAAGTCATTTCTTGACCACAGTTAACTCCCAGCAGCCTTGGCAGACATTTCATTTTGTTTGCAGTGACCATCAATCAACATGGGTCAGATTAACATTAATTATTGGCAGCTATGGGCACACATACTCACCCTAGAGCTTTTTCCAAGCGACTGCCCAACGAACCAACCACCTCTCCGAGAGTACAGTAGGCCTGGCCCAGAAAATCCTGAAGAGTCAACGAGAGAGAAGAGATTCAGGCAAGGCATAACAAACAAAATAAACACACAAAAATTCAATTAATAAAACAAAACTGATATAAAAACTACGCACAAGCATAAAGCAACAAAATTACCCTCTACAGAGTGCAGCCCTGCAAGCCGGAACCCTCTTAAACACCTCTGCATTCCCCATTGACACGATAATATTGGCAAGTAGATTGAGCCTTCCTCCCACCAGCCCTCACACCTGCCCCACTCTGCTCCCTTGCCACTTTCCTGGTAAATTAAACCGCCATCACGTAATGGAACTTTACAGCTGATGCTGACAGAAAGCCAGAGAGATGGGAGAAGAACAAAATGCAAGTGTGTCAGTCCTGGAATTAGTTAAGTTGTCTGTCTGCAAAAACAAAATCAGTTTATCCAGTGTAAAACATACGCCTTTAAAAAACAGGAAAAGCATGAAAAAAGCTACTAATGTATGGAAGCTATTATAGAAACATGCCATCTTCATCCCTCTTTCACCAGGAGGCACACTGGTAGGAACATTTTTCATTATTGGACACTGTCTCTATTATCTGACTGGAGCAGCTCCAAGCAGCACTAACATAATGGATTCTCTTTGCTCCATTGATGAGCCTCTTCTGTTATTCTGTCTCTATCTCTATCCATCTACCCAGCTTTATGACTGCCTCAGTCTCTAGCTTGTCTGTGTCATCATTGATGCGTGTTTAGAGTCACGTGACTTTACTTTGCCATAAACTAATTTGTTTTGGCTATAATAAGTGCTGAAATAATACTTTAAAATGTTTTTTTTCCTCCCCCTGTCTCTGAGGTAAAGGCTGTGCAGTCAAGTCACAAATCTCCTAGCAACTGCGGCTGTTGTCAGCATGAGGTCCATCGGAAAATTGGCCGTGTGCAACTAATGGCTAAATATATAACAGCATGGGCTAGAAAAAGAGTTAATGTGAAAAAGATAGTTGTGTGGGTGTAGCTCCATTAAGTAATGTTCCAGAAAAATGAACTGTTTGATAGATACAGTAAGACTGAGATCCAAAGCACCAGAGGTGTGCAGGTGGAGTGTAAGCAGATTGATAAGGATGGTTAAAAACATTACAGATGTTTCAAGGAGAATAAACTGGGAACTCGATGCTTATTCTTCTCATATGAGTCCAGAACTAGATCCATTAACATATTACCCGTTTCATGCTGAATTCATCAGATGAACTGCATTACTTCCTTATTTCTAAAGCCCTGTTCAGACCCGGTATTAACTTCCGCTCAGGTGATCTGATCACAGGTGGACAACTCTAAGTTCAGATATGAACGCACCCAAGACACACTGAGGACGCATTTCCGGTCTTGATCACTCAAACCACATTTGGAGGTGGTCTGGCCACATTCTTATTGCAGTGCAAACACCAATGCATCCTGGGCCACATTGAAGGACAACCTACTCAACTGACATCCTCTGCCACAGTCTAATTAGTCCCAACACAGTTTCATAACAAATATTTTACTGTTTTAAATGAATAAAACTTCATTTTACTGTAGAGCCATGCACAACACAATGATTCACTCAACCTCTCCTTTGACAACCGACCCATCTGTAAGATTGGCTAAAAACAACAACGCATAATTGTGTATTTGCATATAAAGCAGGGAAGCAAGATCTGATCATAAGTGGTCACTCAAGATGCATGTGGAGATGCATTTTACAGCCAGACAAACTTACAGCTGACCACTTGTGATCAGGTCACTGAAGACATATGTTAATGCCAGGTCTGAACAGTGCTGAAGAAACGCGAGCTACGTGTCTCCATAGAGTGTTTGTTTGTTACCATTTTAATATGTAACTCTTTATAAAATGTTTACATGTTGTAATGAACTGTTTATTAAAGGACAAGTTGGATATTTTACGAAATACGCATATTTGGTTTTCTTGTGTGCACGTCACAGTATACCCCTACACCAACAGCCGGCTAACTTAGCACATAGCCCTGCCTGAAGGTAACAAAAGCTGTATACCATCACCTGTAAAGCTCACTAATTAAAACATTATATCTTAAATGTTTCATTTATACAAAAAGTGAAGTGGTACAGTGTAAAAAAAAGCAGTCGTGGTTTTACATGAAGTGACATGAAAATTTTTCTTGACTTGGTGCAGCAACTTCCTGGAGTCTTTTGATTTCTACACTTTGTGGATTGTGTGGATTAAACAAACAAGATATATTAATTAATTAGTTATTAATTAGTGAGCCATCTATTACACTATCACAACTGCACGACCCCAAAGTCAGTCTTACTTTTTGCTTATAATTGACCTATAAAGCATGAGTAAATTATTTTTTTAAACTACTGATAAATCCATAAGTTACAGGGTAAGGTAAAAGCAGAATGTTTAGACAGTGGTACCCAGAGCTTGAACAGGTGTTGTGGTTTTATGTTGTCAGATGGATGCCACATTTGGAATCTCAGAATGAGCACAAACACATGTAACCAGACATGCATTTGAGAAAATACCACTGAATTAGCTTTCCAACTCATTTCAAATAAATGACACTGCCTGTGATTTGTAATGCATTTCTGAAATTAGAATTCAAAATGGACTTGCAGCACAACATGAGATCAGCCTGGCTTCCTATGTATCTGCATATAGAGACACAAATTAGTGCATTCTCAGCGTGACTCTCCCCCACTCTCTCCACGCTTCCCTCTAAATTCCACACTCCTTCTCACCCGGTTCCCAGGTGTGCCTGCAGCCTACAGCTCCCATGCAAAAACACCATCTAATGGATTGGCTCTCCGACTTTCCCTCCTGAGACCTGCATCGAGGCCTGTTAGATAGTACGCTGCCTCTGAGCCTGTCTGTCTCTTCTTGTATGAGATTATTGATTTCAAGAAAGTGAGGCAAGGGGGAGGGAAGATGGAGAGAAAGTGAAAGAACAAGGGTATGACAGCAAAATATGACAGAATGGCATAGTGAGAGGAAAAGAAATGAGGGAAGCACAGGAGGAATGAATGCATCAAGAGGGACAATAAAGTGACATAGAATGAGGAGAGAAACTCCTGAGAGGGACTAAACTTGCTTTTGAGCGACTGGGAGCGTTTCGCTGTGGTATTCAATTTATCAACACTTAGTTTCATACAGTTGCTGAATGCCATTGAATGGCTTTTATTTAGCCATTCTAAAACTGCAGCTCTAAAAATTTACCTAAAAGTAAAGTTAACTATGAATCATTGTTAGAGACAGATAGCAGATACTGACCATACAGTCTCATGATGTTGATTTTCAAGATGAAGATGCAATAACACTCATGTCTGATTCAACGCAACCGATAACAAAACCAAAATGTACCATGAAATCAAAGCTAACTAACTCTCTTTACTTCTCCTTCATACTGGATGTAAATGTCATTTACATGCTATAGGTAAATTAACTATATGTGTCCATATACCCCAAGATGTAAACTTTTTTCCCCCTTGTTAGAAGCTCCATGTTACCAGCAATGGCTTTAATGCCTTTAGACAAGCACCTGAACACACAACCAAAAAATCATTGCACTTCTCAAAACAAAGGTGACTCTGCACTTTTTAACTTTGTTTTTAAAAGTGCTGTATAAATAAAGTTTATAATAATAATAATAATATCAATATTAAAAAGGTGGAAAATACAAGCCTTGCATCTTGTACTTTAAACCTATTATTAGAGATGTGCTGATCAAGTTTTTCCAGCCCTGATACTGATACTGATCCAATAATATTGGGTATCTGCCAGTACCAAGTCTGATCCAATACCAGTTTACGTATATGACACATTGAAATAACATAGCTGTCTACTTAATCTCACACAATTTATTTATTATGAACTGTTGACAGTGATGGTTGGTATTCAAAAAAGTCAATTTATAAAGTCTATGAGCTTAAATTATTGACGTGATATGAATGAAAGTTCAGTTGGGAGAATACGACCACCGACAGTGACATGATGCAATCTAGTCAAAAGAAGATGTCTTACTCAGTTGAATTTTTTGGAACTAAAGAAAAACACTCAGTTCACTATCGGTCATACAGTGGTGTTACCTCTGTTACAGAGTAGAGACTAAATTATCTTTGACTAGTATTGACTGCAGTTTGAGGAACCGAAGGCAACACTCAACGAAAATGATAAGCTGCAGCTGAATGTTTTCTACACTGCTTTGCTAATGATCATTAGTGAACCTGTGTTTTTTAACAGCTTCGGTGTTTGAACTCAGAGTCACTCACTGCTGTGCCCAAATAATATTTCACATTCACACACCCTAATTCTCACTGGCTTATTCAGCGGGACTCCGCACAGCAGAGCCCGGCTGTCTTAAAGGACTGGTGTGAAGGATTTTGGCTGTGAGATTGCAACCAACTGAATACCCCTCCCCTCACCCCTCCCGCAAGCATATAGAAGAACCTACAATGGCTAACTCCTACACACTAGTTTAAAGGAGAGGAACTGCAACACTAGCTGACTGAGGTGGACCAAACGCACATGAAAAGATCTGATTTTGATTTGTGTTATTTTAGCCAATACAGAAATATTAAAATATGACTGGATCGACTCATTCACTGAAATTAGGTAAATCTAAAATAGTTTATTGTATGTTTAAGGGTGTGAATTACAAAGAAAGTACTTGCAAAAAGTACATAGTAGCTAATATTTGATTGACTTATTAAGTTTTGATATACTCCTCTTTGACCTCATGTCAGACAATCTTTATCTGCCTTTGTCCCTCCTCCCTTTTGTTTATTACACAAAATGGGGAGATCATGTGACTGTGCGTCTGTGTCATATGCTATGTTGGTAGACTGGTTGGGTTGGAGAGTGAAAAGCAAACACCGATAAGGCCTAAAGGCTGGAATGTGGTGCCTCGGGGCCAAGTGGCAGTTGCAGCTCTGTGCAGAGGCAGACTCGCAAAAGTCAAGCAAGTGTAGCTTTTTCACAGACTCATACAGTCGCACATAAACATGTTAATTGTAGTAATTCTCTTTCAGATAGTGGGCAAAAACTAATGAACAAAGGGAGAAAGAGATGTATGATTGCAAAGTGGGCTTTAAACACACTGAAGCTATAATGTACACAGCCAGATGAGTGGAAAAGACAGCTACATGAGACTGATATCCACTGCTGTTGTATTGTTTTTTATTGTCTTTCATCATTGTCATTGTTGAATGACTTCCTCGCATTGGACAGTGACCGTCCAGGTCATTGTTACCACAGCAAACACCTGCTCAAACATGTCTCAGATATCACTGTAAAGCTGCTTTCATGAAAACAGGTGTGAGCACATGAGATTAGTCAGAGACAAAGCTTTGGTAATCACACACTGAGCAGCACACTGAATATACCAAAGCTGTAATTTAAACAGTCATTTCCCCTACTGTTGAAAAATAACAGTGACACATTTTACAGGAAAAGTTAGACATTTTGGGAAATAGGCTAATTCAATATGACTCATGTCTCTCCATGTATAAAGCTACTTCCAGCAGCTAGCTTAGCATAATGTAGCTTAGCATAAAGACTCGAAACATGGTTGTCTCTGTCTGAAGATCCGCTTACCAGCACCTGTAATGCTCAGTAATTAAAATACATAAAAATGAACATACACTTGCTTAGTTTGACTGTTTCTGGGCTGGTACCAATAACTTACCAGCAACTTTGCTGGTTGCCTGGAAACTAGTCCTCCCAAGAAAAAGTTCAGTATAAAACCCTCTGTGAAATGGCAAATTGCCGTTTTTACACTTCAGTTTTTCCTGGATTAAACAAGTGAGATATAGTATTGTAATTAATGAGGTTTAGAGGTGATGGTAGGTGGATTTTGTTACCTCTGGACAGAGCCAGGCTTGCTGCTTCTCCCTCTATCCAGTGTCGCTAACATGATAAGCTATGCTAACTAGATTAATATTTAAAAGACAGACATGACAGTTGTATAAATCTTCTCATCTAACGCTCAAAAATAAAGTGAATAAGTGTATCTCCAAAATGTTGAACTATTCTTTTAAATTATACAATGGCGACATGACATGTGCTGAAATATAGCCAGTAGTAGTCTAAAAAAAACAAGTAATAAGTGGTTCACAATGACTGACTGACGGTGCTCTCTTGATCCAGTCAACAAAAATAAACCGGGCATTGGAGAACAACTGACAACTGCTCTAAACATAACAGTGGAAAACCTTTGCTAAAGCACAAGCTGCATCTGCGTCTTTGTCCTTCAGTCC
Source organism: Trachinotus anak (assembly GCF_046630095.1). Classification (NCBI taxonomy): domain Eukaryota; kingdom Metazoa; phylum Chordata; class Actinopteri; order Carangiformes; family Carangidae; genus Trachinotus; species Trachinotus anak. The sequence continues at coordinate 7,332,201 of NW_027273869.1, read as the reverse complement.
CCACAAGCAGTACACGGGACACAGCAATTATTTTTTTGCCAGGAAAGACCAAGTTATCACATTGTTGGTTCTAATTACCATTATGCTAATCACTGCTATCAATGAAAAAAAAGCAGGGTGGACAGGGGAAATCAGTGTTTATTTAATTTCTAAATAAACTACAGGCCATTTCAGGAATGTGCTATTACAGTAGATGATAAACACACTCATTGTAATGGCCAGATTACTGTTATGTGGCTGAAATGAGGCTAATGGGAGGTAATGACAAGGACAGCAATCACGCTCATACAAACACTCACTCACACCCACACAATGAAAAAAACCAAAGTGTGCAGGAACAGAAATAAATGTGAATGCACATGTCTCCATGTGTACACGAAAGCACATATAATCAAGACAGGTTCCGGTACTCACGTGTTTTGACAGGTTGGCACTCTTGGAGTCAACATCATACCTACAGAAAAAAAAGGAAAAGAGAGCAAGAGAGTCAGTGCATTGGAAAGCGATGGAGGGTGATGGGAGCTCAGCTGGCAACACAACAGGGATTACAGACAGGGGAAATCAGTAATGGGGCCAAGCAGCTTGTCAGCGAAGATCTCACCAGAGGCTCCGGGTAGTTCACTTCCCAACATCACAGGCTCACACGCATCCTCCATTAAAGTGACACTAAATGGACTAATTGGCAGTCACACATATGATTGTGAGAGTATATGTGTCTGCGCTCGTGAGAGAGAGATAAACGGAAACTGAGAAATGTTGCGCTAAATGTAAATAAGTGTCTGTCCTCCTTTGGGTTTCCATCTCTGCTCATTAGGGTCATTTTTAGTGGGCCATCATGCTGTTTTTGTGATGTATGTTTGAAAATGTTTCACATTTTTTTACTCCTCTATTCCACCTGCAGGCCTCTTGTACATGTAATACTTGCAGAGAGGAAAGATTTGTCCAGAAATGGCCCCTCCAGTGCAGAGGCTACTCTAAAGAATGAGAAGCAATCAGACAAGCCATTCACTCAGCAATTTCAGGTCATTTCACAGCTCAGGTCATTTCACCCGCCACTAAAAATGGATTGCCCTTTGCTGGGGAATATTTTGGGGAAGGAATGAGGGGTAATTTAGTTACATTACAAAAATCTTCTGAATAATGTACACCTTGTGTGTGTCTGTGGTTGTGTGTGTTGCACATTGAGTAATTTGGATTCTACATTAATATAAATCCAAAGCATGACTGAGTATTTAAAATGATTAAATACTATTGTGTGATTGGGTAGATATTCAAATCGCATAAATCTCCTGTTTTCCATATGAACTCATCATTCAAGGCCCCCTGTTTCACTTTGATCACATAAGGTTGAGTATGGGAAAACTGCATATAACAATTATATAATATATAGAGCACATAGGCCTGCCTGGCTCTGAAAAACATGCAGTCATTGATAAAAGGAACTGATAAGATCAGGGGCATACAAATCCGACAGTCCGAACAATTTCGAACTGGTTCTCAATTCCCATCCCTACATAAAGTGCAGGACATACTGCAGTATGTAATTTAGTAGTAGTAATTTTATAACCTGTGCTCCATTTTTTCACACAGATCCCAACTTTATGGGCCTGAGGGAAGACACTGCCATCATCTGAGACCCCCAACTCCACACACACACGCACACACATGCATGTATGAGCAGATATTAAAGTTGGGTAATGCAGATAGCAAACACATTCACCCACACACATACACAAAGGCACCTGCATGTTTCTCTTATAGTGCTGCAGACCCTAAATGAGAACAGTATCATCACACACACACACACACACACACACACACACACACACACACACACACACACACACAAAGACCAACAAAAAGTCAGTGTGCTGTTTTGTTCTTCAGATGCTCAGTTTCATTCGGGGAACCACTCTAGAGACAGCAACCAAAAAGAATCATTCATACATTTATACAGTTACCAAAACAAAAGGGGCAGAGACACTTACACAACACAACACAACACAACACAGATGTCCCTACATGGCCTGGGTATGAGAATGTCACAGCACAACTTGTCACAGTGTGTGTATTTTATGTGTCCTCACTTTCCCAAAATGTCCTCACTCTGTTAGTAAAATACTTTTTTTGGTCCTTACTATGTAGCAAGTACATGTACACACACACACACACACCCCCACACATTGAAATTCTCACAGTTGATCCAGAGAAACCACTGGAATGAAATATGATATAAGAAATCACATTCAAGTGGTTGTTATGGTCACCATTGCTATACACTTAGACCATATACACCATACATATAGCCACAAACACAAAAACAAACAACATTGTCACCATGGTATCACAGGGTATGTGGGAATGCACACACGAGTTTTGCTTTGGTTTTGATGTATGTCTGTCCATGTGACGCTGCCACACTTGAGGTGACAATACGAGTGTGCGCTGTGACAGAGCAACAAGCTGAGATACTGACACACTACTACCTGTATGCATACTCATAAACAGGGGTCCTGCCAAAAGAGACAGCATACTGTACAACGATCTACTGACACATGACCTTAAACATGATCTTTATCAAGGAGAGTGAGTAGTGAAGACCTTTCTTAACTTTTGTTACAGTCATTTACACACTGTAACAGTATTGCTTTCTCTCTCTCTCTCTCTCTCTCTCTCTCTCTCCTTTTCTCAAATACACACAAACACGCACACATGCAGACACACTAACTCCTCATCACAGTCTAACTTTCAGCTCCCAGTTGGGTTGTCGGTGTGGGTCCCTGGTTCATATATTATAATATAATTAGTCTCCATCTAATGAAATAAAGCCACTGAAATCCCCTCTGTAATTCAATGAGAAATGCGATCTGAGCGCAAATTGAGAAAGAGAATACCGTCACCTACAGGCAGTCTGGTGCCCTAATGGTGGCTGTCTCCTCAAGCTCACATCTTATGCCTCTATATGCAAAGGAACTCAAAGTAAGTGTGAGATGTAGTTATAGAGTTTATACCACATGTCCAGTACAGTACCAATGCCGTGGTACAGTACTATAACTACAAATTTGAATTATGAGAGTTGCAATGATACTACTATCTATAATATCTATCTATCAGCCACCAATATCCAGTACTTTCCCAGTCCATTCTGAATACCAGCCAATACTAATACCACTGGCATTTTTGTAAGAGACTTGGCAAAGTCAGATGCAAAGCAGGTTTAGCTTCTTAATTTGTGGCTAATTTGGAGGAAGTACTTAGTTGTATTCATGCCAACATCACAATCTGCCAAACACCAGCAGTAAAAATTATAATGGGCCAATAAATAAAGCTTCTATCATCTAATATAGAGGCTATGCCAGTGCATATAGACAAATGAAGCCATCCCAGTTAAATAATACAATATCACTGTCTGGTAGTGTCAAGGTATAAGAGGGAGATTCGTCCCTGCCTAATCTTTAGAAAAAGACTTAATGTTAGCATGAACATGCAGGGAACTGTCTGAAAACAGCTTTTAAAAGTTGAAACCTACAAAACAAATGTTGAAATGGTGTTTCTGACCAATCTCCATTTCATATTTGTATCAGGTTATGCTCTTGCTTGTAATTGTTTTACAATAGGCCAAAAACCAGGTGGTTAGGATGAATGTTAATTGAGTGACTCTTGCATTGCACGGTTTACTTAAGCTACTCTCAGTTTACGTAAACCAGCTAGTGAAAAGCAAGAATATGTAGTTTACGTAAACTCAGAGTAAATTAGAGCAGAGAAGGAAACACTGGTTTATACCGACTGAAGAGTAAATAAATAAAACCTTATGAAAGCTACATATTTGAGCTCTAAAATGAAATAATTATGAACTTTAATAATTCCTCACTTTACAGGAGACATCTGGAGTTCTTCAGAGGTCACATGGACACCAAATCCAAATGATAATGTAAAAGAGACAGTTTCTATACTGAGTGAATGAAAGACTGACTCCAGCACCTGAAATGCCATTTGACCTTTACAACGTCTGGTGCCAGAACAAGTATTAATCTCCACACAGAGACACACACACAACACAGGTCTAGACCTTACTTACAAGTCAAATCGGAGGTTCTGCCGCTCTTCAAAGAAGTAGTCCAAAATGAATTTCCTCACAAAGTCTGGGTTTAGCGTGTTGTCAATCACCTCTGTTCTCCCAAACTAGAAAAGAAAGTGAGATAAAAGACAGTTAAGAATACCTCTTGGAGAAATTGTGAGGCAAACATTTTTATCCTTAATATATTTCTGCTTTTCTAAATGGTGGACCATAAATAAATCTAGAAAAGTGTCCTGAAGCTGTTCTGTAACCATTATCTGTCATCTTAATATTTCTGCAGCTCACCAAACTGGAAAGCTTTTACACAAGTCACTGTTTTCACAAGCACTCTATGAAGTGCATTCATGTGAATAACTAATCCTCAGCAGGTTTTTCCTCAGGAGACACATCAGGGGAGAGGCTGGTTATAGGAGATTATGTACAGCTTTAGCCTAATGAATGCAGAGCAGCTGAAGTATCAAGTCGATGGGGGTCAGGTAGATCTCAGTTTGGTATTTAACTTAGCTTGTTAATAATGCATGCAGATGATGGGCTACTCAGAACTATGAATAACTGGGAATGATTGAGGCGACAAGATTTGCCCCCTCATTTACATTCATGAATATTCATTATTGTGTAACACACAGGTGATTGCAGTACAGTCATATGTGAGTGCACACATGCTCATAAACAAGTTACTAGTTGTTTCTACTACCACAAACAAAGTAGGGATTCTTTTTATAATTAGTGCAGATTAATTAATAAAATTGACGTCAATTGCATAATCCAATTACATTTTCCAATGTAGCCAGTCTGTCAGATTTGTGAGTGTATTTAATGTCATCAACATGGACAATAATTATAAATATATTTGACTTGTTGGCAATGTGTGTGAAAAGCAAGAATATGTAGAAAAATCACATCAGGCCAATTCCATAATTCAATATAACAAACCCTAATTGTATAATGTGCACTATTTTTTTAGCTATGCTAGCATCGTTGCTTGTTGTTATGGCAATGTCGGTATTTCAATTGGTCCACCATATTGGTATAGACAGAACTATCTCAACAACTACTAGATGGATTGCCATGATATTCATGGTTCCCAGAGGATAAATCCTAATGACTCTGGTGAGCCCTTCAGTTAGTTGATGATTAACTGGCACGTCCACAAGACAAACAGGCTGAAAAGTTCTCCGTTTGTGTTTTTGACGAGGTATTATGAGACAGGAAACCTACAGGAGACTGAACAATGTGCGTATTCTACTTTATTCAGCCTGCCAGGGAGCTAACACAAGCAACCACCTGTCTGCAGATAATCAGGATGGTGTCTTGTTCAAAACACAACCAGAGCATATGGATTAGTGTGCAGATGTTTCTGTATTTAGCTTAAGCATCTGGTACAAACCCTGTCCCCTAGAAATTATGTTTATATAAAACTAATTTGCAACAGCAAATATATTTGGTATAAAATGCTATTGTGACCATATTATGTATCCTATTACCGTAATGAGGAAAAATTAATTTATGTATTTATGCAAGCTGTATATGTTGATACACTAAACACTAAAGTTTTTCTGACGACAACATATTTGTTTCCTGTCTTCTTGCAGTACAGTATCCACTTGCAGTAACAACAGCCTAATAAAGAAAAAGCCCACAGTGACTTCAGACACAACATGTTATTTTACATTTAACCAAAACCACAATCTTTCCCAAATCTTAACCAAAGCGCTTTTGTTGACTCAACCTCGACATAGACAGGACTATGAATGTGAGCCCTGGTCTCCCCCTAGTCTCCCCCTAGCAACTTCTGTGCGACTCCACCACAAAGTAACTGGTACTGGTAACAGTTCATTAGAATATGAATGTAAGTTCTGGGAGACAAGGTTGCTGGTACAGTTCATATTTGTGTGGGATAACCCGCATGTTTTGAGCATACATAACAATCACAGCTTTTCTGTTTTTCACAGGTTTTGGCCTTATCACCCATCCTGTAGTGAGTAATACAAATATAAAGTCAAAAATACAGTATAAAGACAGCACAGATGAGGATCATGCTGCAGAAGTCTCTGCAGACATTTGGAAAGTTGCATATTTGTCACCACTGAGGTCTTCTTTAAATTTATTTGAAACTACAGTGAATGAAGATTGGCTTTAGAAGACACACACACACACACACACACACACACACACGCACGCACACACGCACACACACTCACCTCTCTCCACTCCTTGTTGCCCATGCCTTGTGTGTAGAGAACACAAACTGTGAAGAACAGAGACATATAAAATCAATAACACAATACTGTACAACAGGATTTTTCTTTTCTTTTTTTCATAATTGTGGTTAATGATTGGAAACTAATGGAGGGATAGAGGAACACTATTCTCACAAGACAAATAAAAACAAACTCAAATGGCATGGTATTTTATGGATCCATTAGAACATGAATATTACATATTATATTATAACATAGATGTGTGAATTAGCAATAACAAAACAACATCAAAGCAGCTAATAGCTTTATTCATAAAGCTCAAATATATATTTTCCATCTTCAGATGGTGAAAGACATCATTTCAGGCTATTATGCAATTTCGTGAAACCAGGAAAATTACTGAGCTCACTCATCACAGACCTTTGATGTTCTCTTCCGATAAGAGACAGAAGGATATATCACACATAAACAAATGTCACGTCATGATATTTTTGGGAACACAGATTTAAACCAATAATAAAAACTTCAGATTCTTCATGGCCTTGTAGCTTTATACTGAAGGGCTTGTTTTTGTTTGTTTTCACTTGTACCTGAGAGCCTTGGTTGCCCTTTCGATCACTGCTCTTTAGTTTTCAAAGGTATTTTTACCAGCAGGTGACATATCGCTATATTTCCACTATCTCAGATGTTCGCTCTCCTTTACCTCCTTGCTCTTTTACCCTGTCAGGCTGGTTCATATCAGGAGAATGAAGTCGCTGTGCTCAGCATATTCAAAAGTGCTACTCAGCATAAAAGCACGTCTAAATGTATGGGTAAAGCCTGAGCTTTCTCCTCCTTCTCCTCCTCCTCCTAATCACTGTCATCCTCGTCATCATGTTCATCACTGTCATCATGACCAGCATGAGTCATTTTTATCACACACTACTGTAAATGTGCTGACATACTATATTTTGCAAAGACAGAGTGTGTGTGTGTATTGTTGAGTAAGTATAGAGCACCAAAAGTCATAATCCCAAATTCAGACACAGCTCAAGATGACAAATACCTTCTTTTGATAACAATGATCTTACATCCTACTCACACTCCCTATAATACACACACCTGTGTTCACACTGACATGATCCAACATTTACAAATTGGCCTAGACACACTGCTACTGAAGAGCTAGCTGACACATTTTCTTTTTGCTAAGCTAAGATAACCAATTAGCTGTTGCACCGTACAAGACATGAGAGTGGTATCAGTCGTCTCATCTAGGTCTTTGCCAGAAAGGAAATAGTCAAATTTCTGAACTATTCCTTTAATCTGTGGAAGCATTTATTCTAATGGTAATTCTGCCAGTTCTGCACCCTCACTTGATTAAAACAGAGTGGATAAATGCATTATTTCTCACAATCCTTGATACAAAAGACAAATGAAAAAACACTGAACATGATCATCAGCACTTAACAAAATCAATAAAGCTCTTTTCATGACTAAAAGGAAGAACCAGTTCATGAATAAGGATTCTGTGTGGCAGAATTATTTGCATGGCTGCAGGAGGAAAGTAAGCACTGTGCTGGATATGAAGGCAGGAAAATATGTAGCTACCTTTTAATGTAGAGGCTAATCAATGATACAATACCAGTTCAGTCTATGTGGAGTTTTCAGGTCTATATCTAAGTCTACAGCTCTGGCACACGAAGTAGTGGAATAGCTCCTCTGTAACTCTTGCAGAGGAAGCCAATAAGTACATTACCCAAAATATCAAACTATTCCTTTAACTCACTGCTCTGGCACTAACAGTATTATTATAATGATTTTAACTGTAGAGAGAGAAGGGGAGGATTGACACCCATTCTAAGAGTCCATAGGGAAAAGCTTCTTAGTTGCATTAGTCAGACCTGCCTCAAATTGAAAAACACTTACACACATAAGGAGTGACTCACGACTACATACGGCGAAGAAAACACCTCCCGTCAGTCCCTAATTGATTTCTCACTCCTTTACACTCGATTAATACCCCTTATTTCCTACCTTTTTGCCATTTTTCTTTACTCTTACTTTTTTCCTTATACGCATTTGACTTGATTAAACTGACATTACTTTCACACATTTTATATGTTTTGTAGTCTGCACACACCCCACTTGCCTTTCCTCCTTTTGCTTCCTTGATTACTGTTCTCCCAATTGTGAACCTCAGAAATGATTAGGAGCCGAGATCTCAATTAACAATCAGACACTGACACAAACACAAACTTGTGTGCCGTGGGTGACAGATAAACAGAGAGAAGGTTGATCTTACTTGGGTCTGATTTGGAGAAGGTGTCCCTGTCCAGCAGGTTTCTGTGGAGACACAAAAGGGTGAAAATAGTTAGAAACTCAGTTCCCTCAGTGAGAAAGAAAATCAGTCGTCTTCCAAATGTGGCTGTGAATGCGTGTTAACACAAAGACTATTTATGTAGTGTGTTGGCTGTGAGTCGGCACATTACCATCACGCTCTGTTTACAGTATCCCTGTGGTGTGGCAATACAAAAAAAAACAAAAACATTTAGATACTGGATTGAGCACAGCATTAGCCATGACACTGAGGCTCGTGCACTGCTGGTGTTTGTAAAAACATGAAAAATATCTTGTCTTATTTGTTGAAGGACAAGCTTGGCAATCTCCCCTTTTTTTCAACAATACATCCCATGAAAAGATCAAAACAAGAATCCTTTAAACAGATGTTGCTGTGTAGCTAACACCTGATATAGCTTACTTCCATCCAGTGGTAAACAAGGCCACAATTCAACATCATGCTGCTGCCATAGATACTCACTGCAACACCAAATGTGTATGAATCCACATCCTTTCTCTCCTGTTTATTTGCTAAAAACTGAAACATGCTTGTCTCATTGCATTGGTCACAACAGCACCCATGCAGTGTAAACAGACTTCAACAATGAAAACCTAAAAACATTTCAATTCAGACAAGTCTTCCCTTGTCACATATGAGAGAACTGACAAGAACCTCGGCAAACAGTCTGCCATTACTTCCACCATAAACAACACTCTTAAGGTTATTGCAACTAAGCACAGAGTGATTTCAACTTAAATTCAGACTCTTATTATTTATGGAAATTAAGATTTTTATGGCTGCTCATTTCATGCTTGAAAAACAGTAGGTATTCTCTGAGACCAGTGATATGTTGAGCAGTCCTCTGTCTCAGCAAACCATTGAGTTTCACCCAGAGATGGAGGGAGGAGGGAGGGAGGAGGGCAGGGGAAATGAAATGGGCTGATATGAAAGTGGCATGAGACCTTATTGTTAATTCTGATTTGTGAATAATGAGATGAATGATGGTGATGGGAGCTAATGGTCTGGAGAGGAGAGGAGAGGAGAGGAGAGGAGAGGAGAGGAGAGGAGAGGAGAGCAGAGGAGAGGAGAGCAGAGCAGAAGATTCACCAACTTGTCGGTGAGGTTAAATCACTCAAGGCCCTGATAAGAATTAAAATCTACTCTCCAATCCACTTTCTTTTATCCATTTAATGTGCCCTGACGTTTCCTGGTTGCAGAAAAGGCATCAAAATGTGGGTAAAGCTTTCAGTTATCCTTTCAATCCCAGGGATTGTGAGAGACTTTGAAAGGCTGTCAGACAAAGCCCCGAAACCATCAGCTGCTGGAGAGTATCCAGGCTGCAAGCTGGTTTTCAGTAAGAGCCTCTCTAACTGGAGATGTTTTTTTTCTCTTTTTCAGCTGACTTTCAGTTGTCTCTATCTCTCTGTTCCTGTATGAACTTCTCTCACTTTTTCTTTTGTGAACTTGTGAACTCATCAACACCATATTTGGCATTTTTCTCTCTGTCTCACTCTCCTGTGTTTGTTCTGAAAGCAAAAAAACACCTTTGGTTTCAAAAACAAAAAAATAAAAACACCTCCGGCATCCACTCAGTCCTTCCTGCTTGTTCGCACTCTTACTTGTCAGTTCACTCATTCACTCAGTCATAAATTGCAGAACCACTTGTATCAAATCACTCATATCAAATCTTCCATGTCAGTGCTGATTTGTTGTCACTTCCATATGACTTGAGACATTTGAAGCTGTTATTTGTAGCTTTCGGCTCAGATTGCATGGTTCCAGGTCAGTTTGGTGTTTGCGTTTCCTCCCTTAATCCAAAGACACACACAAGTTAGGTGTATGTGTATGTATGTGTCTGTTTACCTATTGTGTTGTCTGTCCACAGCACTAATGGACTAATGGAATAACCCAGCTAAGAGGGTGTGCAGATTCATATTCCTGTTTACATGCTTTAGAGAAAAGCCAGGTTAATGACTGAAGCTTTGTTTAGTACTCAGCTGATTAGTGATTGGATTGCCCTCACCGACAGCTGACAAGTCATCAATATTGGTAGTTGGAATGATTTATGCCCGATCGAAAACAAACACAATTGTCTTTAGTCAGCTAATTAGAGCTCTACACCAAGTCCTGAAGCTTTCAAGGAAATAAAAACACCTTTCTGGGTACTGTTTGTTAAAGACTTTGAGGGTCAGCAGTGAAGAGAACAATGGGACTTAGACAATCTTAGACATGAAGAAACAACAAGAAGTGTGGTTTTCAAAAAATAAACATGCCTCCACAAAGTGTGTTACATATGTCAGTCACACGTGTGATTTGAATTTTTTTTGTCAAACATTAAAGGTTCTGTAAACAAGATTTTAAACAATAGTATAGCAGCAACCAACTGTTTTTTATGTAAAGATATAGTGGAGTAATGGCGTCCTGAGCAGAGAACAAAGTCACACCCCCTCTGAATGTGTTTTAATCTGTATTTCCCTGTTCTTTGTTTTGGTATGCAGGACAGTGGCATATGCATGTTAGTGCATGAGTCAATTCCTGTGTCCTCCTATACACTGAAAACACCCGCATGAAAGATGGTATAGCGCAGTACGCAGTGTTTAGGTGAAAGCGGACTGGCCATACCGACTCAAATGGCTGGTGGACCATCATAACATTTTTTACTGTCAGTGTCATTTGTGCAGCCAGTCCCAGTGGATAAATCCAAGGCTGAATTTCTTTCCCAGTCCAACCATAGAGCCAATACTAAGGCTTAATGATATGCAAAAAAATATATTGTGATGATTGTGGCAGATATAGTGATTGTGATATGATGCAATTTGGATACTGGACCATAGTATTTCAATTAATTGTTCAGCCTTAGTCAGTACTGTAAACATTTAAAATTCGACTGTATTAAAATACTGTACATGAGAGCACTGAGAGTAGATGAGAAACAAAGATAAATAGCTGAAACCAGCTGACACTAGGCAGAATGCAAACACGACACAATGATGTCAGTTGTTTACAGTGGTTCCACAACAGTTTTTACCTACGTCATCAGTTTCGCACATTGACCATACACAGTGCGGCCATATACTAGTCTTGTTTAAAATGAAAATATATATATATATATATATCAGGAGGAATAAATTGGTTTGGGGAAGTCAGGAAGCATGCAGGGATGAACTAACACATGTTGGTTTATGTTGACAATAAGAATATCGACATCACCAGCTTTATACTTTAAGGTATGCATATTAATTAGGAACAGTGAGGAGAGAGACACATCAGACCAAATAACATATAAGCTCTGACCAAAAAGAGTTAAGTATTCCCACGTAGCCATAGTGTAATGAATATGAAATAGTTTGTGTTGTGATAGTTTGCTTTGTGACGATGTCTTCCATAAACATCTTCAAATGTTGAACTATCCCTTTATTTAGAGTCAAGACACGACAAAAAAAAAAAAAACTTTTGTAAGACCAGAGGGGGTAGTGAAAGATGGTCTCAAATCAGCACACTACTTTCACTGTCGAACACCATCTCTGAACAAACCTGGACATCAAACTCAATCTCATACTAAAAAATACAAACAGTCCTGCTATAATGTGGCACCACTTGGCTGGTGCCTTGGAGTAATTTCCCGCTCTGAGTTGGGGGTACAGTTGGGGACACAATTTAAAGTACACCTTCTCCCTTTGAGAAAGAATTTGAGGCTCCACAGTCTGTGACTGGCTGCTGCTCACAGCACATCACACATGGTGGCACTCCAAATGGGCTCCTGGGCTCCCCCTGCATGTTGTGTGTGCGTGTATGTGTTGGTGTGTGCGTGTGTGTGTGTGTGTGTGTGTGTGTGTGTGTGTGTGTGTGTGTGTGTGTGTGTGTGTGTGTGTGTGTGTAAGACACGTTTTCAGGATTTCCACTTCAGAGGATAATGTGAATGAGTCATGGCTCTCTCTCTTTCTATCGCTCCTTTCCTTCTTTTCATCCAGAGGCAGGCAGTGGAAAGCTAAAAGCTGCCATTCGAGTCACAGAGAGGTCTGCAGGAAGAAAGGTACCAGACTAAAATAGTGTTCGTATTTTTAGCAGCGAGTTTCCTAAAAACGCTGTCATCTTCTACTATTAATGCCTAACTTTGATAATAATTTAAGCCTTTTTTCTCATCAAAATATTAGGCGGCATTTTAGATCTCTTAAAAGAAAAAGACATCAATCAGCTGATCAGCTGTGAAGACACACTGTGGAATCAAAAACTGAGCTTCTTGTTGGTCTCTCAAAATATTGATCTCTTCAATAGATTTCCCTTAGGCTTTCAGCTTTTGGTGTGTTTAGATGCAGACTCTCTCTCGCTCATCCTTCCTTACAAAAACAGCACCTTTGGCATTTCAAATGGCTTTCACTCATTCTGGTGCATGCAAGTTCATTCACACAAAAAAACACTTCTCAGTGCATCTTCTCTGTCTGACTTGCTGCTTAATCACTTGATTTGTTTTTGTTTCTGTCTCTAATCTGCTACTACATCTAACTGAAGCCCACTTGTCATGGTTCTCAGAAAAGGGAACCACAAGCATGGCACAGGAGGCAGATGTAAAAGTCAAGAGTCTTTGCTTAGAAAAAAAAAAAGCAAGGATACAAAAATTCAATAGGGGAAACGAAGTAGAAAGAGTCAGTCTGAGGCAAAACACAGGCAAGGTCTAAAACACAATCAGGATCAAAACAGGCACATGGAACAAAGACAATCTGGCAGAGAACAAGTGGAAACATACCGGTATACTGTATACTAGTAAGGTGATGGGCAACAAGTGAGCAGGCGAGTGGGGAGGAGGAGCAGGTCAGGTGATTCTACTGTAATTAAAAGGCAGGGCCTGATATAACAGCAGAATTAGACTAGAAACCATCAGGGGATGGGATCACAACAGCTGCGACATCTGTCAATCATCAATACTCAGTGGTCATTATTACATTAATACATGAGTACCCAGAACTTGTGGGCTGGACCCATAAGTTCTGGGTACTCATCTTTGAACTCAGCCTTTATTTTGATCCAAACTACACACCTGTAAAGTTTTGTGACCTGCACAGTTGCGGCACTATCACAGCAACAAAATCTGTCCATGAACATATAAACACTTGTCAAAGTACTCAAAACTGCCTCTGTGGTAGTTCGTACAAGGGGTCTCTACAGGTGCATTTCCAATCATGTTGGAGTTGAATTCATTGCACAGACAAAAAACTACACATCCATGCACAGGGAATTATGTATACTGAATAAGACAGAGAAGCCAATCACCGAACAGGCACGAGGCTGTAGTCATATCATATTTTTTAGTGTTGGATGAGGCTCTAAAATCACATTCAGTGCACCCCAGTTAAGCCATGCTGCTTTGTTTGGTTTTGTTGTAGTGCAGATGTGTGTCTCATCTTTTTCTAATGAATTTCCAACAGAATACCAGTCGAGACAGACGGCTGCCTACCCTGAGACCGGTTCGGTTGGAGGTTTCTTCCTGTTAGAAAGAAGTTTTTCCTCCCCCCTGTCGCCAAGTGCTTGCTCTTTGTGGGAACTGTTGGGTTTCTCTTTCTCTTTCTGATTTGGTGCTATACAAATAAAATTGAATTGAAATGAATTGAATCGATGCCACACCTGATTGTTAATAGGTTCACAATTTTTTCACGTATGTCTAAAAAGAATAATCAACTGGCTACAATCACTCCTTGACTTGATTTGACTAACTCACTTTTTGCTTTAGAAAGGGAAACTTCACAAACAGAGATGATGAGTTGAGGGATGAGATGGATATTTAGTTAAATTTCTGCCTGATGTCCTGCACCGCTTACAAAGGGAATCATATTAACACACAAAGTATTATAAACATCATAAAAGTTTTCAGCAACTTTACTCCAGTGTTTTACCTCTCGGTTGCACAGCTTTTAAGTCCAGCCCAATCATACAATACACATATACACCAGCAAAACTCGCTGCCAGCATCACCAACACACAAAGTCAGAGGCAGATGTGACAGTGCTGATCTCAGACTGCTGTCAAACCGGGCTTCCTCCCCCCTGGGGGCAACCTATACCAGTACAGTCCCCTGTCATCCTGGCCATGCCTCTGACGCATTACCTCTGACAGCTGTCAATCACAGCTACAGGAAGTGAAATCTGATACCAGATGTGCTGGAAACACACACACACACACACACACATTTCGAAGAGAGAGTTAATAAAAGGAGCAAGAAGGAATTAAAAAAAATGAAGAATAAGGACAAAAGCGAGACAGAAGAGGTCGATAAAGACAGAGAGAGACAGACAGATGGTGAGGCAGCATCTTCAACTGATATGACAACTCTCTAATTATGTGAAACGTCTGGTGGAGCTTCAGTGTGGGGGTCAGAGGGGGGAGGGGGGTTATCACTCTTTCTCTCCCACATGAACAGACTGGAGACACACCTCTGTGCATTTGCTCAATGACGAGAGCCAAACGATAACAGCAGTATGGGGACGGTTACCATGGCAACTACTGACAGCCAATTGAGGCCACTTGACTGACTTGACTGACAGTTACTGTGTGTGTGTGTGTGTGTGTGTGTGTGTGTGTGTGTGTGTGTGTGTGTGTTGTTTTTCCAGACGACTCCACAAGCAGGCATGCCATCAGTGCTGTGGTATTTGCAGCGCTCACCTTTCCACCTCTTTCCTTGGTTTTCCTCTCATCTCTAGGTTTACCCTTCCTCTCTTGATCTATTTTTCTCTTTTTCCTTATATTTTCTCTTATTCCTCTCCTCAGCTCCTTCCCTCTCATCATCTCATATTTATCCCTCTCTCCTTTCCCCATTTATCTCTTCTCTCCTTTCAGTTCTCCACCCCCTATTTTTAAATTAATGAATACATCTACAGTGCCTTTTGGACTGGCTTGGAAGGCCGTGTCCCTGACAGTGTGTTACCTTGACGACACAACAGCAAAACCCCCTTGAGACCCTCACAACCCTCTCCTACGCTACAGAAATAAATTGGGTTTTTAGCCCACTGGAGGAGGGAGAGGAGAAAGAGAGGAGAGGAGAGGAGAGGAGAGGAGAGGAGAGGAGAGGAGAGGAGAGGACAGGGAATGTAGAAGAGAAAATGAGCACTGCACTGAGAAAGGACTGAGTTGAGTGCAGGTACTGAGTGAAAGAGAGTTGCACGTAGAGGAATTGAGGCAGGCAGTCTAATTAGCCGTCATAAACTGTGCGAGAGCAACAAGAGGATGCTTTGTGTGTGTGTGCATGTGTGTGTTAAGCTGCTCTATTTCTGTCGTTATGGACTCTTCTGGAGTCCAGGCTTAACCATGGGCACAGGGAAAGAGAGAAAAGTTGCAAGAGAGAGTGTGAAAAAGGACGAGTGGGGGGTGGGGGTGGTGGGTTTAAAAGCTACAGAACATAGAGGTGCAGAGTATGGAGGCTATGACTCAAGCCAGTGCATTTCTAGGTCAAAAATTATAGCCAGATATATGGTTATGGTAACCACTGCTGCTGCTGCCAAGAGGTCATTCAAGTGGAGACACCATCATCTCAACTTCAGTGTCAGCATTCATTTCTTTCTACAAGAAAACGTGATGTAACTTTTTCTTTTTGATTTACTCTGTAGTTACGGTTGGTTAGCATGTTTACCTGTAATAAGGTTATTAATGGGAAGGTCTTAATGAATTTTTTTCATTCATTTTCAGTCAGTTTTAATTAGTTAATTAGCTTAAAATGAGCGATGGAAAGTAACTAAAAGCATTTACTCCATTTCCAAGTCCAATTTTAAGGAGCTTGGACTTAGTATTTCCATTTTATACTACTTTCATTTTTAAAATAAAATGTATGAAACTTTGTTCTTTATACTATACTTTATACTGCACTGCATTTCAGAGAAAAATATTGTACTTTTTAATCAACTTCAAATCGTTACTATTCAGATTAAACTAGTGATTTCTAGCTGTTTTGGCCTGTGACTTACAAAAGAGCAGTGTCCTGTTGGGGGCCTCTTGTTACATTTTTGATGTCTATGAATTGTTAACAGTTTCACTAAAGGGTGATTCCCTAATAACCCACTCAAATGGTTTCATTTAAATAACTGCTTGAGGCCCACACCAGTCAAATTATCCAATATTTTTTTAAAAGCAAAGATTATTGATCAGTACAAAAATGAAGGCTAATTTGTGTAGCTGTTTTTAATCTTTCCTGCACCACTAATCAGTCCATGACCCCTCAGATTTATCTTGAGGCCACTGACACCAACCCCTTGTTGGGAATCACTATACCACTGGACCTTATCCTATATTAAGTTGCTAAAATTTGCTCCTCCTTCAACAGCAGCAGCAAAAATATGCTGCTTATGCATTAGCATAACAATCTACTAATACATTTAACATTTAAAACTTCTCTGCACAACAATTACTTTTATTTTTGATAATTTCAATATATTTCTTTTATTTGTAGGATTTTGTATGCAGTGGTCATAAGCCTTCAAACCTGACAATCTGTGTTAGTAAAGTGATGCCTAGTTGCCTGTTGTAGGATAGGATGCTTGGCAAAAGACCAATATACCAAAATCCCATTGAAAGCCCTTGTAATGTCTTGTTGTCATCCTAAGATTTGATGATATTTTTTATAAACATGTCACTCTTTAGTGGTATTTCTGCTTATTTGTCAGCCAGTCACTAGTTTTTGCTCCTACAGCTGTGTCATACCAGGAACTTACTGCTCTCGAGCTCAATACATGCTGTGATGTGTCTTCTCATCACATTTCTTCTGCTTCGCCTCTGCTCCCTCAAACCTCCCCAGTACCTTATTCTGCACTCCTTTTACATCATTATTTTATTTCATTACTTTCTCTTTTTTTCCCAAATCCTGTCCCTTCTCTCTCTCCTGGGAAAAGGGGTTTTCTCACTGAGAGCCCTCAGCAGTTCTCTTCTCTGTTTTATTTCTTCCTCCCTTCCTCACTCTCTCCTTCTCTCTCTTTCTGTGTGTCTGTCTCTCTCTCTCTCTCTCTCTCAGTTTGACCGTGACCTGAATAGGCTCTGTGAAGACTACACCATCTCACTGAACTAGATACAGTTACACATATATGTAGATACACACAGAACCACATGGAGCAACCTGTGTATTGTCCGATGATTTTCCAGTTCAACTAACCCTGTTGTCCACCACGTCACGCCACACAAACATGAACGAATCAATACAAACTGCCCAGCCAATATTGCTTCATGATATGGTCCAATATTCCACTGGTCCAATATTCCAGATCTAATAAACCTCAGATACATCAACTCAATAAACAAGATAAAGCAGACACACACAGACAAATCAGCAATGCTAAAGATAACACCGGGTGGAAAACAAAGAGTCTATTTCTGCTGTGGTGACTAATCTGAATTTGAGTCCATATATGACTGAAAACACCAGCAGAGGACAGAAGAAGAAAGACCAATAGAGAGATGCAAATCATTATACAACCAACTTTCACAAACAGGTTTTGCTACAGAAAGTATGTTTTTAAGATGCTTTTTCATGTCAAACTGCCCTCAGCACCCCAGCATATGCAAACAAACTGGATGGTCACTATAACTGCAAGAGCTGCCACAAGAAAAATAAATTAATGTCTTGAAAGGTTAAAAGTCTTCACAGTGGAAAATAATCTGTATGATACAGCAGACAGACAGCAGTTTGTGGACAGTGGAATGTGGCCAGACAGTGAATTTGCTGATGAGTGTACTGTTTCTAGCTTATCTCAACACCCAGGTAAGGGAAACTGCACAAAACAAACCAAAGCCATACATCCAAAAGAACCTGGATCCCTCGTCCTCCTTTTGAAAAGGACTTATCTGCAAAGTCAAAATCTAAAGGACTGCACAGAGCATTGGTGAGGATTTAAAATGAAGTCACTGTCAATGTATCTGACACAAAATGCCAATGGCATCAGGATTCCACCTGATGCAATTTTACATTGCATTCAAAACTGTTGGTAGATTTATGTATTCATCTGATGATGCTGGCCTGGACCTCAGCCTTACAGAACCCTAACATCAATATTAAATGTAGATTTAGATCCTATCAAAGCCCAGTAGCACACGTGGGGCACAGAGCAAACATTGCTCATACCAGAGACTGCGGTTCCATTCCTCTAACATCTTCCTATTTTAACTATCAAAGACTCAAATCAGGTGCTGACGTTAAAATGGCCTTTGCTCTAACCGCTTAATTTTTACTAAGAGGGGGGTTTCCCCCCCAAAGTCTACAGGTAAATGCCCAGAAATGAGTCATTTCAAAATGATGACATGATTAACTTCTCACCGAACAATCAACAGGAAATTCTGAATAGCATTTTGTTCCTGCCAACCACAATCTACAAAACCACAATGAGCTGAAAGCAGATAAAAGCTAGAAAAAGCTGCAGACTGGAGTGTTGATGATGAGTTGTCTGGCAGTACTAACCAAAAATATAATACCAAATATACTGTTTAATGGAGCTTTAAGGGCTTGTGAAGGAGGTCTAACACACTCTGTAAGGACTGTAAGTGCCAAATCAGAGACCACTGCAAAACTAACGTGATCAGTTTAGAAAAAAGAAATGTTCAAATTTTTCAATCTTCTCACTTAAATGTCTGTTCAAAAATATTTTTTACACCAACAATGATTAAACCAACCCCAGAGAAATCATTTCATGTCATTTTTAGCTCACATCTTACACATGTTGACTTCAGTTCAACTGTTTTTATCAAAGACCTTTACTGTGTTTGTGTGCATTTACATTTAAATAGAGGTCCTATTCTCTTGGCCTTTCATGCACTTCTTAGTATCACGGCTACCACTGCAGGACTCTTCACTGAGCGTGTGTGTGTGTGTGTCCGTGCTTAGCAACAGACCAGGAATATTCTTGGAAACATGTGGTGCAAGAGGAGACAACTGAGCATGCTCAGATCTTCTCAACAGGTCGCTGAGCACAATGCTACAGGTACCCGCTCTATGTGGTCTTTTTTTTCCCCCGTAATTTTTTTCCCCATCACTTCTTTCCCTCTGCATTTCTACTCATCTATCTAGTTTTGTTCAAATGTTAAACAAAAGCACATGCTTGCACAACCCCCCCCCCCCCCC
This sequence comes from Trachinotus anak, assembly GCF_046630095.1. Classification (NCBI taxonomy): domain Eukaryota; kingdom Metazoa; phylum Chordata; class Actinopteri; order Carangiformes; family Carangidae; genus Trachinotus; species Trachinotus anak. The sequence goes on along the minus strand of NW_027273869.1, from coordinate 7,312,516 downwards.
CCCCCCCCCCCCCCCCCCCCCAACCCTCCCAATCTCTCTCACACACATGCACATATACACACACATACTGAAGGGGAGCATCAGCAGCTTGTATTCTCTCTCTCCTTTTCTAAGAGGGATGGCCTAATTCTTCTTGACAAGGGCTGGGAGAGCCAAGAGAACATCTCAGCACACACACATCCACTCACACACATACTAAAATATGCCACGCCGCCATCCATTTACACACAGACATGTGCGACAAAATACACATCAGTCATGGACAACACACAGCCACACATCTGTGCCAGTGGCATTTTACCTTAATTGCCTCTGTCACCGCTTTCAGTGCAGTTTAGTCTAACTCGCCTAGTTTCCTCCATCAACACATGCCATTAGCTTACATATGACAGTAACTGCTCAGTACTGACAAAAGCCAAGTCTCGACTACTTGCTTTACAAAATGATAAATATAAAAAGATCTCATTTGTCTGTTTGTTTTTAATTTTTATATTTTTTTATGCTAAGTCATCATCATCAGCACTAACACATGATAAATGGGACATGTTCAGATGTTTGTCAAGCAATCAGTGTGTGTGTGTGTGTGTGTGTGTGTGTGTGTGTGTGTGTGTGTGTGTGTGTGTGTGTGTGTATGGGTGTTTGCCATTGAGTCTGTACATGTCTGTCTCTGTAAATAACTGTGTTACAGACTGACAGACAGAGTGAGTGTGTAAGCGCGCGTGCATGTTTGTGTATCTGTTGTGATGAGGCTACTCGGAGCTATCGCCAGAGACAACAGGGAAAGAGTATGAGAGAGAGGAAGGGAGGAAGATGGAGGTATTTCTCTTTCTCTCTCTGACTCTCCTCATACAGTATTAACCTCCACACCCTTCTTTTTCTGTGTTATACATGTACTGTGGCCTTCCTACCATGTTATCAGCAAGGCGCCGAGTGAGTGTTTGTGCACGTGAGAGACATGGAGAGACATGCTTTGGATGCGCAGGGCGAAGCCAGGGGCTTCTACATGAGAGAGAGGGAGGGAGACGAGACAGGGAGGGAGGCAGCATCCGTGGCAGTAAACAGGGCTGTGAGGGTGATTTACTGTATGTCAAGTAATCTTACTTGTCAAATAGTCTTAATCTGTGTTGCAATGACAATCTGAGAGCTTGGTGTGTAGCATTGTGCCTTTCTTTTGTGAAATGGCAGAGGAAAAATCTTAATCAGATACAGCCAATTCTCCACCCGGGCATCACATCCAAAATGTCAAAAAATCAAATTGGGCTGGCAGAATTTATAGGCGATGTTTTGATTCGTTTTATTATGGCTTTATGTCCCACAGGACGCAATCTACATCAGTATGAAAATAAAATGTCAGAGCATCAAATGTGACCGTATTTTATGTGTGTTGTTTGTGTGTGTGTCTTGTGCTGAAAATGTCATCAGCTGTTTGACTGATGGGAGGCACAGCACTGCAAATCTCTGCAAGTGTGAGTGCATGCACAAGTATTTAAATGCTTTTAAATGCACGTGTGCACATAGTGTGTGTATTACATATTTGTCTGTGCATGTCAGCCCATATGCAATCCTTTAGCTAAACTGTTCCCTGGGGCTTTCTGTTGTACATATTGGTAGATATAGATGAATTCATTTGCTATTACGGCTCCACCACGTTCTCTGATGGTACACTGAGCAGAGCTTTTAACGCCTGTTTGACCCTGAGGTCAACAGGTCTCACTGCTTGTTTATCCTTCAGGAATATTCTAAGCAGAACTCAGAAGAACCTCCACTAGATGATTCTGACCAAACTATCTCATACTGCAAATTCAATACTTCTGAAATTCATAGCAGTGATGAAATTCTGCGTGGGCAACTGCCTAGGGAACAAATACAGTAATGTTGCAGTTTACTATTTGCAACCATCCATCTAGAGACCCTTTTATACAGAGACCCCTCATTGTCTTTGCCTCTTTACACTGAACCAAACAAGCTGCCCCTGCTTGTGATTTTAGATAGAACGGCAGCACTCCAGCGTTCACAGGTGTGATGTGTAACACAGAAGCATGTGCATCTCTCCCAACATGCCAGTTCTCCCTTTTACACAGATGAAGATCCGACTCCTGGACTGGCTCCACTGCCGGAATAAAGGTGCAACAACAATTCTCCCCCAATCTGTATTTGTACCATTTATACAGAACGGCAACATTCCTGCCTTGAATAGGCTGTGTGAAAGGTGCTTAAACCCAGGTTATCTCGCCTTTGAGTTGCTGATGTGAATAGTATTCGTATATGTGCGTGCGTGTATGCGTATGTCCTTGAGTAAATGTTTTACCACCTGCATTTTAAAATAACACCACAGCTGTCTAACCTTGACGTAAGGCCAATGGGTAGACCTATTACCCCTCTACATATTACTTCTGCCTGTAGAAGTAGCGTGGTACACAACTGATTTGTGTGTGTGCGTAGCCCTTGACCTTTGCCAACGACTCCCTCTCCGATCTTTATCAATCCATTTTCTCACCACAGCCATACAGCTTGATGTATGGATCAGAGACATTATATCAGTGCATGGTTTGTTTGTTTGTGTGTGTGTGTGTGTGTGTGCGCGTGTGTGTGTACAGTGCAATCAAACATACACAGACATACATAAGTCGTGACACGGCGCACATACCATCTGGTGACTTATGTAGAAAACCCACCCGCAGTGAGCACACAACAGAAGGAAGGAGGTCGATAGTAATTGATAGTAAGTGCATAAATCTTTACTGACCTGACTAGAAAAAGCCCAAACCTGATTACAGAGTAGGACTGTGGTCTCAAACACAAAAACTCTCACAGATGCACATTACCACACTCCAACAACACACTCAGAGAGACAGAGGTAGTGCAAGACAGACAAGACAATGGCATCAATTCATGGCAGCTCAGAAAGGGTTTTTTTTCAATATAGCTTTGTATCACTGATTGCCAGCACCACTGCGTTGTCATCCAAAATCATTTGTGCTCCCTGCTGCTCAGAACCACATGTAAACAGAGAGGAAAGTTATCGGCCGTCGTGTCATCATGCACACTCTCACACATCCTTTTGTGCTTTTGGCTGGCATTGAACCGGCGCTCAGCAGGAAACCCTGTCTTCCCTTCAAAGTGATGGCTGTCAGCGACGTCTTCAATAAGACAACCATTATGTGAGCTCTTTGGGGCCAAAAAGGTCAACGCAATCACTTCCCACTGACAGAGTGGGAGTGAGCGACCTGAAAATAGATAGCGGCTTGGTCATGAGTTGTGATGTTAAAGGGCGGGGTGGCAGGGTAAGTGGTTCAAACGGAGCAAAATATAACGCTGTGTGGTGAAAGATTTTCTGTAGTTGTTTTAGCAATAGAGAGAAATACCAATAGCGAGATTTAAAATGTGAATCAGTGCAATCAATGGTGTGAAGTCCACAGGGCCACTGGATGCAATCCAGAGCATGTGACCCTCTAAGAGTCATGTCCTCAGGGTAAAAACAAGATTAGCTTTACTTTATCTCTTAGAGATAACAATTCTAAGGAATCACTGTCAGTAAAACATAACTTTAAAATCTGAATATTTATAACCCTTTCTTAAGGACAGTTTTTCAACATGACTGAGTATGCTTTAATGACAGCAATGGCATCGAGTCCAAATAAAATTCACAATGTCGAGCTTTTCCTTTTATCTTGGTCCAAAAGTCCAAAGTCTGTGCCTGTTTTTCTAAGATCCAGCCTTACACAACCTACATTAATCCAACCTACTTTTCATCCTTTTCTTGGCTCTGGCCCAATAACCTGAAGTGTCTTCCCACTCTCTGCTCCCCATGCTGAGATTCAACCAAAATCACTGTTTTCATATCAAAAGTCTCACAGTCTTGTAGTTCCATGTTTTTTTTAGGTCTCACTAACTTTGACAATCAGTGGATGAATGTACACTGCTGTTTGTAAGATAGTGTGGAGACTAACATTTATAGCAGTTAATATGTTTTTCTTAATTTGTGGTGCATAGTGAAGCTGCAGTAAAACTGTTCTTGGCAAGGGTTCAGTAGTCCACCTTGTCTGTCCTACATCTTATCTACACCATCTTGTCCAGAGTGGACTTGAAAACAGTTGGAATGGGGTTCGGTTTGATTGTCACACACCCACAGCCTCCATCATCACCGAACTCAACTTCAATCGACTCCCCAATGTATTTTACGTCTCAAAAAATGACAGGAAATGTTCAGGCCTTTTTATTTATTTATTGTATCTGAAAACATTCAATATCACTATTAAAGTGATACATTGATTTCAATGTATGTTTCTACTTTTATCCTTCATTTTATACACACACATCACTCTGCACCAGACCTGTTCTCACCTCCCGCCATACTCTTGGTTTGCGCACATAAACAGTTATTTTTTGTTTGTTTGTTTTTTAAATCATAATTATTGAAATATTTTTTTTATGGTTTACATTTAAATTCAAACTGCCACAAAAGGAAACAGTGTTGAACAACTGCAACTCAGATAGAAACCAAAGATTTAAGAACAAACACTGAAATAGGCAATGGTGTTTTTATGTCAAACAAATACTCACATACAAACACACACAAATAAACAACTACTGTAGCTCACATAGAAAGTTATTAAAAGACTCTGGCTGTGATGCCGGCTGTGTAGGCAACAACTCCTCTCTGGGTAGACAATACTAAGTCTGGTCAGAGAAGTGACAGACAGTCTGTCACACAGTGCTGTTTATCACAATTTCAACTTAATGGCCACTTCAAAAATTCACAAAGCACATTGACTGATTAGATGACCAGCTTTGAAACTAGCTGGATTTTTAAAGCCAATTTTTATAATAATGATAATAAAGGATATGCATTATAATAATAATAATAATAATGAATAATCCATCATAAAAATGGATTTTGAGGAAATAACACCACTGGTAGTGGGAGATCATACTGTAAGAGGTTCATCTGTGTGTGTGTGGTCATCCTGCATTCAGCAATAATGTAACACCAGCTGATGGGCAACTGCAGTGCTAAGAAAAATGAAGAAACAAAGGAACGAGAGAAGGCACAAGACGTTACTCATGCTATGGTTTGTTTCAACAGGAGTCTGTCTACCAGCTTCAAAGTGTCGCTATGTGCCGGCCAACACATACTGACAACCCTGCTGCCAAATGAGCCCATTCAAAATTAGACAAAGGCCAGGTTTTCCACTAAGGGACAGAACATAATCCACCTCTTGAACACCATGACGAGTGTATGATTATCTCGTCTGCCTGCTGCCAACTGATTCAAACAGTAGGCTGCCTCCATCCACTGTGCCGTGTCCACCTTCAGTGGGGGAGTTTAGATTGGTTCCACTGGAGAGGAAACTCTCCCCTGTGGTTTTCTGAGGCAGTGCTGAAGTAATGGATACATGGTAAAGATTCAGAATTGGTGTTGACCCTGCATGAAACATTTACTGACTTTAGACCTTGTCCTTTAGTAAACTATAGATTATCCACTTCAAAATTTAGCAATGTACTCACAGCACATCCACAAATATAAGCAATCAGTTTGGTAAAACATGGAGTCATAAAATACTGGCCCAAACTACTCTTACGTAATGGCCATTTGAACTCATATTTGGTATGACAAGAAATACCTAAAGCCGCAGGACTACTTGTGGTTTGAAGCTGATTTGATGACACATTTTTGAGTGAATCCATTAGGATCACAGCAGTCGCGTGTCCCAGCCTTCAGGCCTGAACAAATATGACCTCGTTTTCAAATTTGGCCTCCTTTCATATTTCCAAACCAGCCTTGACTGAAATCAGTCCACAACAATTTGTATAGACATGGATGTACTGATGTAAATTATTTTAGCTATATGATGATGAAGACTGATCAAGACTTGACATTCACTCAGATGCAGCAGTCATGTGACACATTTACCTACAGGTTGTAAGAATATATACATGCATGACAAAGCCTGCATGGGTGTGTTATAGTTAGGCAACCCTAACCATATGAGAAAAAGAAAAAAAACTGTTGCAATTTTATCTATTTACACTACCACCAATATGTTGTGGCAACAGTGAATACTGGAGAGAGATGCCTTTTTTATGCAGAGAGACAGTGAACAGGGGAGAGAGCCTGAGAGTTATTACTGTCAACAGTTACAATGTTTACTGACAGTGCTGGGATGCATCGCAAGAAACAGAGAGAGGAGGGAGAGATGAGAAAAATGTGCCAAGCAGACTGAATGACACTGTAAAAAACTGTCTAGATCCTACTTTGAGCTTTTTCTACCATGCTGGTAGGAAAAAATGCAGAAGAGGAATGAAGCAATGCACTAAATAACACTAACATAACACACAAACACCTTTGGGGTGACACATTAGGATGTTTGGGTTTGTGTGTAAGTGGTCTATAAAACATCAATAATGAAAAATGCTCATTAGATTTGCCAGAGCGCAGTTGATGTATTCTGCCACTTCTTTTGTTTTACCAGCAGTCCACTGACCAGAAAGTATGTAATGCTAATGTAAGACAATGAAAAGTGACCTTTAGGAAGCTGGAACCATGTTTGCCATTTTTGCTTGAAAACTGATTGTCAAAATAGTTGATCATTTTACTGCTGATGGACTAATTGATTAATTGACTGATCATTTCAGCTGTAGACGGCATATTCATTAAAACATACACCAAAGGCTGGACATAGGCTTCAATGTCTGAGCTTTGGTACCAATACCAAAACAATATTAGAAAAAATATGTATATATCAGTAAATGTCTCATAAAATAATAAGTACACAAGAATCTGCTACAGGTTTGATGCAAACTTTTGATACTTGACCTGACACATTTTAGTCATTTAGTAGACGCTATCCAAAGCGACTTACGGAAAGGGGAGGATAGGGCCACTCGGAGCGGGATTCGAACCGGGGCCACCTGCAGTGAGGACTATAGCCTCAACACATGGGGCGGGTGCTCTACCCACTGAGCTAAACTGGTAACCAAACAGTATTATGGTTTAATACCCAGCACATTACGCACAGATATAATAAAAAAACACGTACAAGTTAACAGATTAAATTACAGCATCTTTACACACAGTAACCAGGCAGGTATCTATTCCCTGTAGGTTTTTTTTGCAATGTTAACTTGAGACCTGAGTTACAAGACAACCTTTCCCAAAACCCTAAGGAAACTTACAAACATGTCACTTATTTGAAATATTAGACACATTGGTTTTGTGTGTATGTGTGTATGTGTGTGTGTGTGTGTGTGTGTGTGTGTGAGTATGACATAACAGGTAAGAGCCTGTGTGCTGGCCCGATCGATGACCATAATGGAATATTTGGACTTGAGGCCATTCACCACAGTGTCCCCCGGCTCAAACATGTAGGTGGTAACACCAAAGTGCATCAGGGAGTAATTTATTCTTCTGTGACTGTTTGAGTGTGGGTGAGGGATGGTTTGTGAGTACAGTCATTCATATACGTAGCCCAACAGCATACAGTATGTGTGAACATACTTTTATGCATGTGTGCTTTTGTGCAACACAGTAGGCAGAGCTGGTAGCGTATTGATCCAAGCTGATTCCTCAGGCTCTCCCATCAATCAGCAAAATGTATCCGGCTAACTGCTGAGTCTCAGCCAGGCTCTTACTTCACATTCCCACAGCATCAGAGCATTATCAGAATTAGCTGGAGATGCAGGGTAAGAGGATCTGTCAATATTTCTCCAACAATTATGTCACCACTGACTATACAACAATTACACAAAGAAAGCTACTTGCAATGAGAGTTCAAAAGCTCTTGAATGTTTTCTTTTCTCACCTTCTTTACTACCTTTCTCCACTGTGATAAGTCACTGAGTGTCGTAAAAAGGCTTAATAAGTATGAATATCAAATCAAAACTGAAAATGAGAGGTGATTACAAGTCAGTTGTTGGCAAATTGCTGGTTAAGGGTTTTTCCTGAAACAGGTGACAACATCTTAAAATCAGAATGCCACTCTAAGTGTTTCAAGAATGTTGATTTGCATTGGAAATGAGCCAAATTACCTCATCATTGCAGATTTTTGAACTCTCTTCCATTAGATACACTCAAACATAAGTCTTTGGACTCAATTACAAGACTCCCTCTCTTTCTCATCTTAGATCAATTGTGCATGACGGTAACAATCACTGCACATATTATCATTCAAAATGCCACTCACTCATATTGTTCACTCTTCAGCCATTGTCTCCTCAGTTAATTTTCTTACTCTAACACCACCCTACACACACACAGAGGGGGGTAACTTTAAAAAAAGCAGTAACCATGGTGATACTGTACACTGCCCATTTTGTCCACTTACAAAACAATGAAACATACACAAACACACAACATATATGCTATAAGCTCCCACAAACACGTCTGGTAAGTTCATGCGCGCGCGCACACACACACACACACACACAAACACACGCACACACACCTGACTGTAACCATGGCATTCCCGCTCCCCCTCAGGTTGGAGGTGGGAGGGCAGCCACCAAAACACGGTCCCCCCTGGGGGCTGAGGAGCTGGGTGACTCAGACATTAGCAAACTCTACCAAACTATATATTCTACTGGAAGATGACATGATCTCTCTGTTACTAAGGAGATGGTACTGAAACTATAACCGCAGTATCTGAGGGACTCAGGAAAGACAGTACTGTTTCTGTCCTCTCCTCTAAGGCGAGTAGTGCAGCACTAACGTCACATTAAGTTTATCTGGAAAGTTTATCTTTGAATAGTGCCAGAATCAGTGCAAAAAACTGTGCTATCATGTGCTGTTTCATGTGTTCAATTTTAATCTAAGTCATATGACTGACATCTGATTCAGTTTCATAGCACGCTATTTGAAAGTGAAGGGATATATGGATTTATGTTGCATGTTTTAAGTCAATTCTACATACACAAGGTGTAAGGGACAACATTTCAGGAAGGATTGTGTTATTCAACATTTAACATATCAGACTTTGCATCAAGAAAACCCAACCTCAACCATAACAATGTACTGACAGCATGGGGACACTACCCATGGGAACACAGCAGCAATGTAAACTGGCATCATCTGAGTATCTATCAAAGCCCTGAGAAGGAACCTGTTTTTCTAGATTTCGGAAAAGTTCACATATTACAGGAAGACTTCTGTTTCGGTCTACATTTGTGTACATCTACATATAAATCATCAGATACATACACACACTGCCAAGTCTCCAACAGATCATTTATTAATATAGAAGAACATCCACACACTGCGTCCTATTGAGTGCCACCGATTCTCATCTTATTGCACAGTATGTTTTTTAAAGCCCGTAGAGATGTAACACTGCAGATGGTATCACTGTTAACCAGAAACACTGTAACCTATTTTACAATGACAGTGCAGCTGCAGGAATGTGACTACAAGGAAACATCATTTTCAAAAGCTTGTTCTTCTGTGTGTGTTTTATCTCTCTATTCTAAGCATTTAAATGTGTGCTAAGGTCCCTCATCATGGTAAAGGACATCACTGGCGGCAAATGTATAATATCACCTATTTGGTGTGATGGAGGGGACGCATTTCATTGGATTCACATACAGGTGGGGGGGCTCCTCAAAACATGTGGCTGACCTGTGAGGCAGACACAGGCCGTGGCTCGCTGTGGGTCACCAGTCTGGCAGAAATAAAACACATTCTCTGCATTTCTCTGCCTGCTCGTATGCAGGGAGGAAAATCCTCCCTGAATGAGAGACAAAGACCCCTTTCAAAAGGAGGTTAAACACACTCCTGCCTTGTCCCCTGCTTCCCCTGTCTGTTTCCATCACGTCAGATAATACACACACTCGGCATGCTAACACTACACCACAACGACTTATATGCATTTGATACGGCAAAATGATAGACAACAACAACAACAACAACACTGTCAACTGTCAAATACTGCGATGACAACATTAAAACAACTCTTAGGCGCGGCAACACAGCTGGGAAATATCTAAATAATTAGGGATAACTCACACAATGGCGGGAATCCAACTCTACACACCCTTTAATGTCATATAATCACTTAATAGGCGTCCTTATGCTACTGTATTAAATTCATATTTCATGTTATCGCTATATTATACTTGTTGAAGTGTTTGTAACAGCAGCCTTGTCGCACTTAATATACATATTTTTTTCCCAACGGCCATCAGTTAAAACTTGCCCGTGTTAGCTAATATAAAAAAGTAAGCTAGTGCGCCTTGAAAACGAGTTTGTGTTGGCTTTTTAAGGTCACAGCATCAGCTCAGTTTCCGCGTATTGCGTTCAGTTTTGCTGTGGTAGTCTTGTGCTTATGTTATCCTTCAGGAGTTGTTTTCACGGCCCGTCCAGCGGTGTTTAAGAGGAGTAAAAGTGACAAACTGACATCGCATCCCGCTAATACAGCTAGCGCTACTCGTGGTCTGCACCGTACGGTGACGGACAATTTCACGTTATTCGCCATAAAAAAAAAAAAAAAAAAAAAGCGAAAATGTGACATGTTCATTCTTCTTCTCGGTGTAAAAATTAAAGTAAACAGAAACTTAGTACAGGTGACTTCCAACCGGTGCTGCTCCCCCGTAGCCCTGCTCGGAGTGAAAACCAGGTTAAACACACATTCTCCTACCTGCAGGACACTGTGATTTCAACTTTGGTGGCAGGAATGGACGCGTTGAGCGGGTCGAAGTCGCCTATCGACGCCATGTTTACGAAACTGTTGTTCATCCTGTCAAATGTTTTCCTTTTCCTTTTCCCGTTTTCCGTGCGGTCCAATCCCCCTTTTTATGAGCGGCGAAGGAGGAGAGCTCTGTGTGTGTGTGTGTGTGTGTGTGTGTGTGTGTGCGCCTCCTCGGCGAGAAGTGGAGCAAAGGTGCCACAGTGAGGGAGAGAGAGGCTGGGAGATGTGATGTCACTTCTCTCTCTCTTTCTCCTCCTCTGTGTGTGTTTGTCTTTCTCTTCTCCCTTCCCCTCTTTTCTTTATGCCACCCCCCCCCCCCTCTTTCTGTCTGTTTTTCAATTCAGTTGAGTTCACTTCTGTTCATGTAAATACTCAGATTTACTGGCATGGAAGTAATGACAGTGATACAATCATCAAGAAAATGGAATAAATTTGGCATGAAAAGTCTTTCCTGTGTGTGTGTGTGTGTGTGTGTGTGTGTGTGTGTGTACGCATGCGTGCGCGCACACATTTCCCATCCCCCTCAATACTTCCATTCACATTAGTTCAATTCAGTTTAATTCAGTTCAATTCAATGTGAGTTACTGGCATGAGACAACCCTCACTCCTGCTGGCATGGCTGGGTAAACCTGGTAAGGGGCCCACTGTTGGGCCCCTGATGATGGTATGAGGGCGATTTAAGCTGGGACATGGAGAGTACTAAGTTTTAGCAGAAAGCCTGTGTTATAGAGTGAAGGTGTGGGGTTTAAGAATTACCAGGCAGGTAAGGTCAAACGAAAGACACTGCTGGTTTGCATCATGGGAAATGTAGGTCTCAAATGTTATATGTACTCGACCTAGCATTGCTACATCCATGGCTACATCCGTGCTAGGTCAAAACACCTAAAGCAGAGACTTTGAGAAGAGCTGCTGGCCCTGTTTTTCGTTTGTACTCTGAATTCCTTATCTGATCTGTCTCTTATCAGTCCCTCGACTACAATGAAGTGCTATACCAAACACAGGGTCCCTCTACATATTACCAAAAATGAAGCAACAAAGAGCTTTTATGATTTCTTGGGGTCTGGAGTCTGGACCCCTGCATAGTAGTAGCCTATTACACCCCTTGTTGGTAATGAAGTCTCTGTGTGCGTTTGTGTGTCAGGGCAGAAGAGTATATGTGGTTCCTTTGCCACATGCTTTATCTAGTCTTAGTGGTCTGTGAGGAGATTATTAGTATTATTATTATTAGTGTTTGTGTAGGAACACTAACGACTTTAACACTAATAACACTAATAATCCTTGCTCGCTCTTCTCTCTCTCACTCTCTCTCTGAGCTATGAGGATAAGCATCTGATTTAATTAACTGAAAGGGAGCCCCTCCGCTGGCAGAGAAGAGAATGACAGCATGATGAATGTAAAGGGATAAGGAGGAGGGTCACATTATGAGGGCATTGTGTGTATGAGTGTGTGCGTCTCCAAAAGAGACCTAGAGCATATCAAACTGTTTTGCTCCAGAAGAGTGTGTGTGTGTGTGTTTGTCAGAGCTTGTCACAATGCTGTTGTGCTATTAAGAGAAATCTGAAAGCTCGTGACGTATTTCTTGATATGTGTTTTGCGCTCAAGCGTACAAGGTTACAAAAGAACGCCTTCGTCCTTATGTGTGACCCCCTCCTCTTATGGCTTATGAATACATGTCACATCACCACAAGTATCACAACCTGCCCCGCAGGTGAAAAGAAGGTGCCTACTCACTTTTGCTATATTCTGCATAAATGTGCGTTTATGTGTGTGTGTGAGCATTATGTTTAGATAATAGAGTCATTGGATCTTAAAATGACGCATCTCAGTATTACTCAGTGTGTTTACTGGCCAGCCACGTCTCTAAATATAGCAGCATTACACACACATGCACACGCACAAACACACACATGCACCGACACGCCCTGGGCTGGATGTGCGGCATGGTGGTTAAAAAACCATTACGGCACCTTTGGGCAAACATCATACCACCACCCCATGTCCACACGGGTGGCTGAGGTTGATGGGTTCAAACACAAACACAAACGCAAATATAATGGACACACACTGAGAGAAACACACACTCTCTCTCTCTCTCTCTCTCACACACACACACACACAGTACAAACACACACACTCAGAAAAGTTTTCATGCTCTAATGTTGACACCTATGCATAAAACATGAAGCCATTTGTTACAAAGAAACTGCTGGATAATTATTATACAGAACCATGACAGCAGGCTTATGCATCTATATTAAAAGACCCACCTACACACAGCACATCCATCATCATGTGTTTGTATGTTCATCGTGGACAATGTGCAATGAAGGAGCAATGTATTTCTATGTTTTCTCTTGCAGATCAAGTAAGCAGTCGTTAACAGAACTGAAATGTGATATTTCTCCTTTCTGCATAAATCCTGTCTATTTATGAAGAGCACTGATCAACGTAATTCGGATGAGCTGACAAATACTGGAGCATTGCAATTACTTCACAACTTCTAACATTTTCACAAACAAAAAACTAGATCCGGGCTTCTCCTAGCACTACAATCTCATTCAGTGCTTCAAGACATATCTTTAATTAAGAAGGAAAAAAAAAAGTCACAACAGGGTGTAATTACTACATTAAGTACATGGGGACTTCTCCTTCATGTTGGATATCGTAGCAAGTTGTCCATTCAGCAGCTGTTCTGGAGCTTTTAGTGATCAGTGTGTTTTAGTTTGGACATCTTGCAATGACTGATGTCGTGTGTTGTGGAATAAAAGAAAATCTAAACTTGGCTTTCTTTTCTGCGGTTTAGTTAACCAGTCAGGACTGAAAGAGTTCTTGGCTTAGTGTTTATTTGAATCAGTCATTGCAAATTTGGAAAAGGAATCAACTATGTGGTGTATACTGGGCGTGTGCTTGATTTGGACCATGGTATGACAAACATGGTGTAAAATATGCCACTTATGTGCACTAGAGAACGGAGTCTGCCGCCACGCCAGCAGCTCTCTGAGGCTGTACTCGGGCACAGTGGTGCTTTGAGCTAAAAGCTCAGTTTAGCAAATCAGCAGATGGGAATGACATTAATTTTGAAGGTATTTGGTTACAAAGCAAAGTACTGGACAAATTTAATTTTGACCACGAATTTCTATAGCAAATGTTCATCAATTCCAATCTACCACACACACACACACACACACTTACCTAAATCTTATCTCATGTACACTTTGTCTGTTACGTTCTATGGTCACAATGTCCTCTGTCCTTTTATTTTCTCTGTTTCTCATTTTATGTTGCACAATTTAAAAAAAATAGAAAATAAAAAATTCATTTAAAACCACAAATGTCAACCTCATAGTGGTGCTAAAGGAAAAGGGGGTCACCAAAGTCAATAGGATTCATCGTCTGGAAATCACGAAGGGATGTATAAAATGTTGCTCCAATCCACAGCATAAGTGAAACCTGACCTGTGATTGGCACTGAAGGGACAGTTCAGGGATCACCAACATCAGTAGGATAGATTCTCTGGGGACCATGAATGTCTGTGCCAAATGTGATGGCAATCCATTCAATAGTTGACCAGTAGTGGACCAAATCTACCATTCAAAAGACCACATCATTAGTCTGACTGAAAATCTATTGTAAATGCACAAGTTACAGATGTGTGTTAGCGCTACCCACCTGATACACCAAGGAGTTTAAAATATTAAGCCAAGTCCGAATTGGCACATGACAGCAAACTGTGTCTGAATGTCCTTCTATCGTTCTCATTCAGCTCAGCCGTGTCCTAAAAGTCCTGTTGGCCTAGTGTTAAAGTCCAAGACAGTTATGATGTCTAATGTGCTCAGTTACTCTCCACTACACAGGGTTCAACTGAAGAGCTCTCTCCGGGTTTAATAGTCACTGACGTTCAGCCACTAGACACACAACTGATCCCGCCCTGCACTTACATGAAGAGATCCACAGCAGATGGCTGAACGTAAACGTAAATGCATGAGCACACACTTGACCTGCTCACTGTGGCTGTTTCACACACTCTTTCACACTCACACACACACAATCAAGATCTCCTGCTTGGCGTTTGGGCATTTCCTGTAGATTCTGTTAATATCCGTCACCGTCTTCGTGCTGCTCTCTTTATTAAGACATTAAAAAGCTCAAACTGATTCAGTAAATTAAATGCAGATGTAATTTCTTCAAAAATACTTGCCCTCTAATATCATGCTAAAATGCTTTAAGCAGTATATTATAAATGTTGTTCCTCCCTGTCTGTTATACTTGACAACTCAGATCGAGCTGGATCTCTGTACATTAAAAGCGCAAGCAGCAGTATCACAGATCATCAGCTCTGGTCATAAAGCTGGTATTTTTAGCCGGAGGATTCACTCTGCGGATGCCGGGGTGGTGAATATTGACCCTGTCCTCCTGAGCTTCACTGCCGCTCAGAAAAACGTCTTTAACTACCGTTCGGCTGTCTCGGCCTGTCTCCCTCCCCCTCACCTTATCTCTTCACACGTCTTCTCCCACTGATTCCGTCTTTGGGTTTGTTTACATGTGGCTGTCAAAGAAACGAAGTGCAAAGTGGATGCGGTTTTTCATATCGCAGGTTGAAGTGAATAGCTCGCTGAAATGGCAGAAAACAAAACATTCTTGCAGCTAATGATGCTCATATTTGTGCCATGATTCAATCCAAAGGTAAGAAACAGTGAAATGCGTAGTAAAAGTCTCTAATGCACCAACTAATGGCCAAATCGCAATGGGAAAATAATACTGAAAAGATGTTATAAAGCATACAGTGTATCATTATATCTACAACAAATGCATTTCTCTCCTTATTTTCATGCAGTCGTTTTTTGCACAAATACTGAGGAGAGCAAGACACACACACACACTAACACACACACAGGGCTAAATCTCAACCCAGGGCATTTCACATAGAAATTAACCTGTATCGATTTTAATCTTTCAGTAAATACAAAGCACCTGCAGCTGTACAAATCACATTATTTAGACAGATTTAGCTGTGAATGAAGTGGATCTGACAGGGCCCCTGCTCATCACCAATCAATGTGTCCGTAGAGCAGATTAGAGGAGGATATGTTGTCCAAACTCCTCATAGATTGCGCAACAATTAAAGTGAAAGTGGAACTGTAAGCCCTCGCTGTACGTCTGGGAAGTCATTATTGATCCCCTGTGAAACCTGATCATCAGGGTTGTGCACTATGTGCCAGTAATGTAGGCATTATTTAATTTCCGCAAACAGTAAACATCCTGACAAACTGCCAGGACAGTGACACGACACTTTTCAGGGTAACATGCCGGTGTTTTTCCAAGAGTTTGCATTTATATAAAGGCAGTTACCTGCCTTGTTATTAGCCTGCATACTGAAAGGGAACAATTAGGTGACAGTGGGCATTAATAGTCTGATAGAAAGCAGACTCATAGGCCTGTACAAGGTCACATTGTTGTCCAATGTTGACTGTGCATACTTTCAAGTGACCCTCTGTCACAGAAAGTTCATAGAGTTTCTGGTGATATTCATAATCATGTGACATATAGATAGCAGACATCCATTCATTTTTATTATAAACAAGCTGAGATAAGGTAAGCTAAGCTTCTTATTTTCTACCCTGGGAATCAGCCGGGGGACCCTAAAGTAGCTGGCTACAGTATTCACCAGTGTTGACCTCCATTATGTTCACTGGCTCAGGTGCAAATCGTATTTGTGTATCCAGTGAGGACATGGTAGCCGGCTGATTTCCAAGCTGATAATGAAATAACATCAATGCAAATCAGTCACACCTTGCAAAATGAGAGATAATCATTTTCCTGTCAAAACCTGGAGAAGAAAGAAATAAGTTATGCCGAGTGAATTAGGTTGAAAGATGCATTGTGGGGCAGCCATCAGAAAGAAGCTTTTAGAATAGAATAACGGAGAATAGGACAGAGGTTTAATGCAGCACACACACAGTGCAGTGCGAGGCAGCCACAAGTCAATGCTCTACTCCTGCGTGGCCAATTAACACTCTGCTACTCTCAGTGCAGATACACATTAAATATTGATCCTTCCATCATTGGTCACATTAATTTACGTCTTCAGAGGGAGTTTCTAACTCTTTTTCGCCCTCTCTCCATCTTTGTCTGTGTCTCCTGCCCTGGAGTAAATCATAGGACACCATATTACTGCCTGTAGTGATAATTAAAGGAGGAAAGAAGCAAGCTGCAGATAAATGATGATTTAGTGAGAACACATAAGATGCAGAGGTTATGTAAATTCTTGGGCGGTAACATACTCTGTAATGTATAAATACTGAGGCTCCCTGATTCCCCTCTTTATGAGACGGGTATGGTGGAGGGTGGGGTGGGGGGTAATGAGCGCCATTAGAATTATAGTAATAATTACTGATATTCATAAGAGGAAGTAAATCAGGCCGCCAAGAGCTGTTTTCATTAACAGTCTCACATGATCAAACTGCTTCATTTGAATTGTTGTCATTTTTATTCATGGGCTGTGGACGAGGGTATTGCCTGGAATTTAATTAGAAATGATTCACTTAACTGAGGGGGATCAGTCAGAACTTGAATTTCATCTTCTCTGCCTTCAAGCCAGTTGTGTCCACCTAAAACATGGCAGGGAAAACACAACGCTCGCGACTGGAAGTTGCCAAAACCTTTGATCAAGCACGTCACGTGTCATTATACAGTACTACCACCATGTGGTCATAACCCATTAATGCATGGTTTAAAAGAAAAAAAAAAGAAAAAATGAACAAAATGGAAATCAGATTTATTTCAAAATTTATTTTCACACTGCAGCTGATATTTTAATCACTTGAATTTATGCACAGCAGAATCAGCAGGAAAAAAAAAAACACAGTTGTATTTACATATGAGAGAAGATTTACAGACAGATTTCAAAATAAGATACAACTACAATTAGAAGGATCTTTAAGATTCATCTTGAATTTGAATGAATACTTACAGCCCATTGTTTCTTTTTGGGATCATTTCTTTAGCAATTCAAGTGCAAACCGACGGGACTGAAAACCACTGTCATGTAAACTCTGATGTGAGTCAGACGGGAAACGTCTTTTAAAGTTACAAAAATATGACTTTCCAGTGCAATTATTTTAGTCCCACTGATTTAAACATTGCTAACAGTGTCGACCTCCAATGTCCAAACCACAGCAGCAAGTGTGTTTCCAATAGATTTCAACAAATAGTTCATGATAAATTGGTTACCTGAACATTTTAATGAGGAATAGTCCACATTTATCAGGTAGTGATACGACGCTCAATACCTACAGTTTAGGATTTATAACAGGCACTGATAATACTCCTCTGATTATGGAGAAATCCATCCCATAAATTCTGTGCAGTCCATCATCTCTGATGCTTCGATATCAGAGGCATCAGATGGGAATGGGTTCAAACTCTCAGACTGATAAGGAAGACACAACAAAATCAAGCAAAATCAAAAATAAAAGAAAAAATAAATAAATAGTTGTTGTTTTTTTTTACACTCAACTCATGAGACGAATAAGAGAAACCCAAGATGTTCTGAAATGCTCGGCTGTAGCATGTGTACAGTTTACAGAGGTGAACAGCACTGGAGATGGAGAACGGACTGAGAACTTATCACATTGTTTGGACTGAACAACACACACACATGAAACACGTCGGTCATATTCATATGACTTAGGGAATTACAAGGTGCTTGATTGCATCAACATGAATGATTTACATTCCCATTATTCTGATCAGAAACAGCCTCTCATTAAAGTCTCATTTATCTGTTAAAGTACTAAATTTCCTAAAAGCACTTCTGCTGCTACTTCAGTTTTAAATCGGTCGCACACCTACTACAGGTTGCAGAAAGTCAATACTCAACGGGTAACCTTTGGATTTAAAGGATCGAAATCGTGGAAGTGAGAAAATGTGCGCGCCGGAGTCCTGAGAGGCGCAGGTCAGAGAAGCCAGAGGGGAGCGTGCTTACAGGGAAGTAAAACACCACTTAAAGCTACAAAAGTGTTTGTGTATCAACCGGAGAATACGGAGCGCTGACCGCCGACAACACATCACTGACAGAGAGGAAAACAGTGTTTACCTCAGTCTGAGATATCCAAGCTGGGTAAACACTTTTAAACACACTTTAATCTGGATGTAACAGCTGTTCTGCCTGGGTTTTCACAAGTTCATTCACGGATAAAAGCAGGGTTTAACTGTAGAGTAAACATCTATCTCAGTAAGCTGTTTCTGTAAGCCTGCATGTATATGTTTCTGTAGTTACTGCTTCTGTGTGCCAGCATGTGAGGATACTGTTCAGCTATGATACAGGTTGTTATAGAGACATATTATCGCTCAGCAGGTGATTGAATGAACACTTACTTAACACTGATGAAAGCACTGGACAAAAAAATGCAGAAATCTGAAGCGGAAAATTGTCAGATGATGTTTCATTTAGAGGCCTCATTCGTTCCACTCGAGGATCCGGCAGTAACAGCTGAAGAAAACATGCAGTTTCAGTAGTTATTTGGTCCTTGCTTACAGAGAGTGCACACACACACACACACACACACACACATACACACACAAATCCTGAAATGTCCTGCAGGGCACACACAGGATAGACTCACATCGCTGGTGAGCAGGAGATTCGAAGGACTTGGGAATCCTTGTCTTTTTCATTCGGTGCAAGGAAGCAAAGCACTGCACCAAAACTCTCAGCAAAATTCACGATATG
Organism: Trachinotus anak; assembly: GCF_046630095.1. Lineage (NCBI taxonomy): Eukaryota > Metazoa > Chordata > Actinopteri > Carangiformes > Carangidae > Trachinotus > Trachinotus anak. The sequence goes on along the minus strand of NW_027273869.1, from coordinate 7,293,106 downwards.
CATAGAAGGTATCCATGTTGTCTTGCGCTGAACTGAGGAGAGGAATGTTGAAAGCACAGGAGAAACTCCTGTTCACGAACACCGTATTTTTCCTTTCATTTTACAGCTGTGGAAGCTGCTGCTCACTGCAGCTGTTCTGTTCTGTTCTGTCCTCGGAGCAACACTGGAGACTCGCGAGGCTCCACTGAGTTTGTGCTGATCCAGCTTGACCTTAAATATGAGTAAATCAGTAAAAGATCAGTGTTGTTAAAAGTTGATTTTTCAGTCTGGGGGCCCTTGACCCACTTTGTGCTCCCATCCACAGTTTGACAGATTCATTCTGATTGGTTGAAGCCAAACAATCAGATGTCAGTGGACTCCTTCCTCCAAAGATCCTTTAGCTTCCCAAATTTTCACTGTGCGGTCACTGTCAGAAAAGAAAAAAAAAAGATGTTAAAAAAATGTTAGCTAGAAATATAGTACAGCATCATAAAAAAATAAACATATAAATTCAAACTAGCATGTCCTGCGACTCACTCTGAGGCAGTGAACAGTTGGCTGCTGTTGGTGGCCAGGCCATTAATGGGACTGTCATGTCCGCGGACCTCGCCAAGGGGTGCTAGCGAGTCGGCGTGCCAAAGACGCAGCAGCCCCCCTCTGCATCCGCCGAGCAGCACCGGGGAGCCTGGCACCACGCCCAGAGCGCTCACCCAGTCTGCCTGAGCACTGGCCGACTGCTGGAGGAAACAGCGGCAGACGGTTAGTCAGAGCAGATTTTACTCTTTTACTAGTTTTTTTTTTGTCAGCTCGTATAAAATCTGGAAATCTGGGGAACTAAGCTTGAGCGACGAGGCTACCTGCAGCAGCTGTTTGCTGGCCAAGTCCCACTTTTTGATGTAATAGTCTCTGGAGCCGCTGTAGAAAATGTCTCCGTGCACAGCCAGGGACTCCACACCATCCTGATGAGTCGGCTCAAACGTATGGGTGGAGCTGATGCTACCCTGAGCACCTTCTGCTACCTCAAACATCTGGAAAAAGTAGCAGCACCCCCACGATACATGGTGTCATTTATTGCACACATAGAGGAATGACAATGTAATTACAGTTGTGTGTGTCTCTTACTTTAACATGATGGTCTTTGGAGCCAGTGAGGACAATATCCTGTCCATGACCTAACTTATCAACAGTCAGACACATGACAGGTCCCAAATGGCCGGTCAGCTTCCCTGTGGATACAAACCTGAGGACAGAAAGGAAGAGATGAATTCTGTTCTGCCTGCCTCTCAGGACGGGTTTGTGCAGCCAGACCTCTAACCTGTGTTTAAACTCACTTGCGGAGGTCCCACATGCGCACAGCATTGCCGGCAGCAGCATAAAGGAAGGAGCCAGAAGGGTTGAGAGCGATCTGGTTGATCTGGCTCTCTCCCGGTGGGATGGATAAACTCCGGACAGAGGAACACGTGTCTCCTGAGCCCACCTGGCCTGACGACCTGACATAATGTATAATAGATCATCATTAGAGGCACTACACTTAGGTTAAATGGCATAGATGTTGGAGGTAGGGGTGGTGTCCTTACGTAAGCGTGCGTATACACTTGGCAGAGTCTCGTATGTCCCAGACTTTGATGTAAGCAGTGGAAACTGTGAAGACGAGACTCGAGGTGTACCTGAAATATAACGACAAAAACAAGGAGAACACACAAAATGATTTATTAAAAGTACATTACACTACATACAGTAATAGTAAATTATTATTCCTGCTAATGAACTTGTACTTTTCCTCTACATTAGTACCTGACTGAGACAACACTGCTGGGATGATCTGCTAGAGACATTATCTCTTGACCCGTCACCAAGTTCCAGACTTTACATGTACGGTCTGAACACACACACACACACACACACACACACACACACACACACACACACACACACATTTGAGAAAAGGCAGAAAAGTTTAATTAATGATCATGATGATGGTTGAATAATGTTTTCAGTGCTGGAAATAATTTTGTTTTTGTACCTTTGGATCCTGTGAAGAGTAGATCATCAGTGGCATCCACACAGAGAACAGGCTTGGTGTGGCCCTCAGCTACGTAGACACACTGGAGTTTGGCCCCCCGGCTGTTCTTTGGGGCCGTCACAGGGTTGATCACACCTCTACAACAGACATGACAGAATAAAGACTGTACCTAGTGAATTTAGCTTCCATTTACTAACCAGTCCTTCGCCACTGATGAGTTTGTTGAGTTATACTACAGTGCATAAAATACTACAGAGCATTTAAGTTTGTATTTTAAGCAAAGTAGCCCAGAAGTGTCCTATTAAAAAACTGATATTTAATAAAAATGAATGAAAAGACATGGATTACCTATGGCCTTCAAATACAGGTGACTCCTCCAACCTGACAAAATAAAACAGGGTTACATCAAAGATGCTGAAACAGCTGAAACGCTAAATACTGACGTCACTATGCTAACATAATGCTAACAGTAACATTGCTAACATGCTGATTTTAAGCAGGGATAATGTTCCAAACACAAAGCACAGCAGAGACTGATGGGAATGTTGTTAGTGTTGCAGGTATTTAAATCACTAGTTGAAAATTTTTCAATTTTTTTAAGATAAATAATAAAAAATAAAGAGGGACTAAATTTCATTGCAGTCCATCAAAAAGTTGTCAAGACATTTCACTCAGTAGCACAACTGTCAACCTTATGGTGGCGCTAGAGGAAAAGTCAGGGGATCATAAAAGTCATGAAGGATTCACTCTCTGAGGATCATGAACAAATCTTACACCAATCCATCCAGTACTTGTCAAGATATTTCAGTCGGGACCGAATGGGCGACATCGCCAAAGCGTGGCTAAAAACAATAAGCTGTTGTGTTGATTAATGGTACTTTTCACTTACAGTGTTTTGTAGTCGCTGCCTTTCGTTTTGGCTTCTGCTGTGCTAACAGTTGTGTGTGTAGATGCTGGGATGTGTGACGATGGGGGCGCTTTCTCTTGCATCTTCCTTCGGTTGAGGGGTGAGCGCTCCAGTTGCCTCCTCTCTGTCCCTGTAGGGGACCTGGATCCAGATCTACACACAGTGATAAATATGAATGTAATAGAGATTTGCTCAGGGCTACTGACTGAATCTGACCACCACACCGCTTTGCTACCAACAGTCTTCGATACTACAGAGCTACACTGCTGACTGATGAACCTGTGATAACAATCCCCCAAATCCCCCGAAAATAAATATTCAACATTTCAGCACAGAGCTCTGGAGATATTTGTCTCCTACAGAGAAACGCTGCCTTTAACACTTACATGCCAGCTGGCCTGGCAGACAGTGCAGATGGGGAAACAGTTTGCTCGCGGTCAGGGGTTTGACCCATCGCATGACCCAGCATGTCTGCCTGCCCTTCCAGGCGCTCGGACAGGGGCGGCTTAGGGGCCGAGAAGTCTCCAGTGGGGGATTCGCAGGAAGGATCCCCACTGCTGGCATACAGCAGCTCCATCTGGGTGGTGGTCCGCCTGCGAGCCTGAGGGACCAGGAAGGTTTGGCTCATGATCAGCTGACTGACAAGTCAATGGACCAGTTAGTTTGTAATTATTCCAAATCTCCAATTACTGTGGAGTGGAAACTATGTATTGACAGAAATTCATTTTTCACATATGCTGTTGCTCCAACTTGGATAAACACAGGGCCACAAAGATTGTCATGCACAGTCCAGTACCTTACTCCTCGGTCTGGATTCACCGCATAACTTCATCAGATCTGATGCAAGTGTGCTGAAACATAGTCGGAAAATATCAAACAGTTATTAACATAATTTATAACAAAACACATTTATGACACTATTCTTGACAAAAGGAAGAAGCAATCAGCTGTAATAATGACTTAATAATAATATGTATATGTAATAATGGTCTTTTAGTGCTGGACTATAAATTAGATCCACCATCGAAAAAACATTGAAAAACATCGCAAACGAGCAAACCAGCTTCCTGAAGCTCTAATAACAGTCTGAAAGTGAAAAGTGCTGTTAATCTAAAAAAGGGGGCATACACTTTGAGTGTGTGTTTACCTGCCCTCTGTGGCTGGGCTGGGGGTGGACTCATCACTGCTGCTGTCATCTCCGTTTTCTGCACCGGGAGAAACACACACACACACACACACATTAAAACATACGGACAAATTTGGTTTCTCAATGACTTTGTAGAGCACGTGTGTTTTCCTTTGACAGTATATCTGCTAACAAACTGCATTTTTACAAAATCTTGCAAAAGACAAAGCTACACATTACAGCACAACAATGGTGACGGCTTCAGCAGTTTATAACAGGGTCACCAGAGGTCACCACATTTAGTTTTCGATAAAGCAGGACAGTCGGGGGTCATTAGCTTAATGCGACTGGAGGTTACAGTGATGGGATGTGTGTCCTGTCTAAAGGAAGAATGGAGGAAGCATGAAAGAGACAGAAAGCTGCAAACACAAAAATGTAGACACACACAAACTGCTGTGTACACACTGTCCTGCTGCAGCATGGGTTTTCACTGCCGTTTAGTTTTAGTGACGACAACCTGATTAGATGGGACTGACTAGCAGGTGGGCTAACAGGGGAGACTTAACACAGCACATCATGCACGTCGTGGCAGAGTTACTTCAGCTTGGTTAGTTTTTGAAAAGGGCTGAGGGTCGATGCACACGACAAGATTTCTTAATCTAGTGAAGATACGTAGTTATCATGAGCATTTTTAGTGCAAAGTTGCTTACAATTAAGAATAATCAGAAAGTCAGATTCTCTCCTTTTGCACCGGCTACTTATTTTCCAACAATTTTTTTTTAATCATGTGGCATTTTTATCTTTATCTGCTTTTTTTTTTTTTTAGGGAATAAGACATAAAAATGCTTTAAAATTAGAAACTGGAATTGGAAACAAGTAGCAAGGAAAAAGAAATGTTGAGTACAGTCAATATAATGTGTAAATACATAGAGTTTGTTGTAGAATAACGAGCAGTTCATATGAAAAAAAGCGAAACAAATACGAAAAAAACCCCAAAAAAACAATAATTGAATTTTTTTAAGTTTACAAGACATTTTCTGCTACGCAGCCTGATCATTATCCTGCTAACACTTTGGTGCACTGTTAAAATGCATCTGCACGACCAAAATGCTAACGTTGTATTTTGATTTTGAAGTTTATTTCCATACTTGTCTTAAACTGGGAGAAAATCCAATGGAAATTTTGTGGTGTGCATGTGCCACTGCTCTCTCAAACACAGTCACGTTTTCTATGCATCGCATACTCACCTGGTGACAGGTAACCTAACTCTGAATTCACACCAACACAACAGAGAAAACAAACAGAAATCAAATCAAAATCAAACCCAAAGATGAGAAAAGGGCTTTTCTTTATTTTACAGGCTTGATGTGTTAATTCACAGGGAATTCAATGAAGATGTGATGTGTACTCTTAAGTGAGAAGTACATCAGTAACAAAGCATCAATTGTCTTTGCTCACACAGAGAGGACAGTGAAGCCTGGAAAATAAACTGTAGCCACGTGATGAAAGAGGAGATGACTGAAAAGGTGATTGTGATTGACATGCTCAGACCAGACCCGTCTTTCTCGGTGTGTCCTACCTTGCAGAGCGCTGCCCAGCAGGGCATCCAGCTCCGGGTTGATCTCAGCTTTCTCCTTCAGCATGTGGAACAGCAGCTGGTTCTGGGTGGCGCTGTTAATCTCCGTCTGCTTCAACCTGCCCTCCATAACCTTCAGCTGGGAGTCCTTCTGAGCCGCCTGCAGACCCTGACAGTCACCACACAGCAGACAGCTTATCACTGGAGACGCAGCAACAAATGATCTGTATGTCTTGGAAACAGTCAAACATAATGACGGCTCTGTGTCTTCTAAGTTCAGCATGCTGTTTCAATTACTTCCACTTCTTCATTTGTTTGATGTGTCCTGGTCTTTGCGGCTGCGTTCCTCGCTGGACCAATTAGGTTTCATCAAATCTAATCTCATCTAATCTAATTGAAACTTAATTTAATCAAGCTGTTCCATTTAAAGTCTCATTGAATTCAATCTTATAAAGGAGCCAAGGCTATGAAGAAAAGCAAGATCAAGATGAACAGATAAATTGGAAGATAGTTTCCACAACAACCAGCAATCAACATCAACAACCAACATACAATCTAATTCATATAGTACATTTATTTTGAAAGAAATGGGCAAAAATAAATAATAAAAAAACAAGCTTCATGTTAGCTTGCTATTGATCAATGTCTGATTATAATACTGGGGCTGCATGGGACACAATGACAAAGCTTTATCAGGTTAAATAAGTTGATTCCAGAGTAATACAGATACCTGGACTTTACCTCTGGTCAGTGCATGAATGTAAACAAACACACTAATAACATTAGGACAGAAAGGACATTAAGTCACTGAAGGAGGCAGGTACCTTGTTGATGGCCATGGTCATGAAATGATCCAGGAGGAAGCGGGCCTCTGATAAATTACAGGAGCTGATCACTGCGGTAACATCCACCGTGTCTCCTTCCTCCTGTAGCCCAGAACAATAACACATTCATTAAAGTGTCACTTAGCTACAGTGTAGGTTGTGTGCTATTTAAAGAACAGTTTGACATTTTGGAAAAATATGCTAATTCACTTTCTCGCCAAGAGTTAGACAATATGATTCATACTACTCTTATATCTCTGTGTTAAATACAAGGCTACCGCCTGAAGCCATTTCGTTTAGCTGAGCGCAAAGAATAGAAACGGGGGGAGACAGCTGGCCTGACTCAAAGGTAACAGGATCCACCTGCCAGCACCACCCACACAAAGTCGTTCATGCATAGAGATTCATTGTTACTAAATATTTAGACTGCCAGGTGTAACTGCTGCAAAGCTACCTGAACTAGCTGACAACGCTAACGTTAGCTTGCTAACATATTAGGTAATGGGATATCACTGACGCTACTGGCGTGACACTTGCTGTTTAATAAAGACATGAACTGGTGAGATCATAATTATTTTTTTCACAGAATATTACAAAACGTTATACCAAATAGCATTAGCCTAAATTACCAAATGACGGACATAATTTGCCAGAACTTTTAGCATAACTCTGAAACACATGCAGAGCCATGCTGACATTTACAAAGGGTAGCCGGTTCATGTGTATATAACGTTCAGCCTCCTAAAACTGTCATTGTAAGTAGCTATGTTACAATGTGTGATGCTAGAGTTCCTCTTTACATGGATGAATGCTTTTGAGTGGAGAGCACAGAGCTAATGTTTACTAGCAACCAATTTGCATATTCCTACAGTTTTAATTAGCACTTACGTTTTAATGGTGCAACCCAGTTTAGTAAACAGGCAGCACTTACAGCAACCCAATCCTTAGCCTGCCCTGTTTTAAAAGTTTTTGTGATCATCAGGGATTTAACAATATTACCACACACGCATCGACTTACACAACATTAAAACAGCACTTCCAATGCTACCGCGTTAGTGCAGGCTTACAACAGATAAGTCACTACAGATTTTAACACCAATGACAGCAGTCACAGGATTTTGGAGGCCTACCGGACATAAAACCAAGCAGCTACGACATCGAAAACTTTGTGTAAAACTATGGTGTATTTGTCATGGCAAGAATCCTTCCTTTGCCCTACTTTGCCTTTAGTTATAAAGCATTACAACTACAAGTATGACAGGAATCAAGCCTTAATTCGAGTCCTGATGTTCTCTCACCTTGGCCTCCTCCATCTGCATAATGTTGGCCTGGCAGTCAGCAATGCTGTCGTTGATGTAATCGATGTTGGCGCTCAGAGACTCCAGCTCCTCGTTCAGGGAGGCCAGGGAGCGGTCAGCATCTGCACCGTCCACCGCCATCTTCTCCCTCTTTCTGGACACCCGCTCCCTCCGTCTGGTCAGCTCCTCGCGTTGCTGCGACGGTGGGGGGGAGTTTAAAAAGAGGACAGAGGAACAAAAAGAAGTCATTACCTTTTCAGCAGTAGGAGAGAACTCAATTTTACCCTTTTTTCAGGGTGTTACCTTCAGCAATCGGTTCATATCCGTCTCCATGTTAGAGATGGTCATCCTCTGCATGATGATGTCAGTGACACGTCTCTCCAGTGACTGCCATTTGGCCCTGGCTGTCCTGCTGAGGTAGATACTTCCCATCCGCACTGGGGAACTCCTTAGGAGGAAGACATTGCTCTTTTAGAAGTGTTAAAACACACCACATCACACACACTGTACACAAAGCTCAGATGTCACACCTGGCTCCATTGGACTGGGACGCTCCAGAGGTCTGCAGCCTTCCCGGTGTTGCTCGGTGTGACGGCTCCTGGGGAGGCTCAGGCAAGCCCACCTTCCTGCTCACCTTCCCAGAAACAGGCCTCACCTGCCGCCTGAGAGCTGTCACCTGATGCAGTTCACAAAACACACCGGAGTACAAACAGAGTAAATAAAGTACTGTAGGTGTGGATTAATTTCCAAACTGTCCTTGTACGACTGAGCGTCTTACCTCTTCGTTCTTCCTGCGTAGAATCAGCTCCTGTTGTCTCTTCTGGGCCTCCATCTGCCTCAGCTGTTGCTGTAGGGCGAGACGAATATTAAGAAGAAGCTCTTAAGTAAAGCAAGAAATTAAATTTGGGTAATCTGTGATCAGTGATCATCACAAGAAACAACCAACTAACCAATGTCTTATTTATTTTCCAAAATTTACAGCGTTGATGTGTCAGAGATTTGGTGGTTTTCAGATTCAGAATTTAAAACAGTAGGTTTTCAACATACAGGGAATTTGCTTTGGTGTTCTGGTGCATAAACAATAAGCATAGTATCAACAGAGATCAAAGGAGGAGACTACAGACTATACCAATCAATAAATGCTTATCACTAAAAAAAACACTAAAAATAAAAGTGTGATAACAAATACTATAAAAAAAATGATACAAATAGAAATAAAAAACTCTCTGTGAGTGTTCCCGTTCTCCTCACCTCGGCTCTGCGCTGGTCTTTCTTCAGAGTGGCGATCTCCCTGTTCCTCCTGCACTCTGTGGCCCTGTTCCTCTCCTGCTGCTCCTTCATCTGTCGCATTAGCGCCACCTGGTGGAGAAACACAACACGGCCGGAGATAAAAATCAGCAGTGCAGCAAGATGACTGTAAAAAAAAAAAACAAAAAAAAAACAAAAAAAAAACTGCCTGTTCATGACCCATTTCTTCACCTTGGTCTTCTTCATCTCGGTCACATCCTGCTGGAGTTTTCTGAGCTGTTTCTCATACTGCGACTGGTTCTTCAGCAGACGGGCGTGCTCCTTCTGGGCTGACTGGAGCTTCTGCAGCTCTTTGTTCATGGAGCTCAGCTTCCTCTCATACTCAGCTTTGATCCTCTTGGCTTTCTCCTCGGTGCCCGACTCCACTGAACCTGGAGAGGAACAAGAAAGGGAAGATGGAGCAGCCTTTTATTTGCTTTGTTTGAGCCTTATCTTATCTGTTTCATGGGGGTATTTCGGCTCAGTCAAGTGTCTGTCTGAGCGCGTCTCTTACCCATATTGTGCAGCACCTTGTCCCTCTCCAGCTGTGTGTCTCTGATCTTGTTCTGCAGCATCATCAGCTTCTGTTCGTACTGCTGCTTGAGCGTGTTCAGACGCCGCTGGCTGTTCTCCAGCTCGTCTATCAGCTTTTGCTTGATGGCGATCTCACAAGTGATGTTGGCCAGGTCAGCCTGGACGCTTTCTGCACACAAACACACGACATTTTTGCTATGTAATTATCCAAGAAAAGAGTCCGTACATAATGTCTTGTCTCATGAAAGGTAACTTTACCTTTCTCCTCCAGTTCTTCAGAGTCAGACTCCTCAGACGTCTCTTCTCCCGCCACGTCGGAGTCCTCCTCGTCGCCGCCTCCATCCTCCCCTTCTTCGTGATCGCTGCCCTCCTGGGGATGTAAAAGTACACACACGGTGAAGACGATAAAATACACAATGAGTAATGTGTGATAAACATCTTTAAATTACTAGCTAAAAGCTGCACTTACAACCTCCGGCTCCTCATTGCCTTGCTCCTGGTCATTGTCTGGGACTTCCTCTTTGATAACGCTGAGGGAGAAAAAAGCGTTAGCTAGCTACCAACCAAGACAGAAAGTTTACACTGCTGGTCAGATTTGGATTAACAGCATTTTAAATTTGAAGAGGAGGGTGAAGGGCACATGCAAATGATTACACACTTCCTTGGATCAGGAGCAGATCAATGTTGATTAATGATTTCACTGTGATTGCATGGGGAGGGGGCAACATTAATGATACACATGGAATGACAACATGATTAAATGGTCATGATTCATAGTTATTACCAATCGGATTACAAACTCATTTGACTATAAGAAGGGCTGCCACACACTACTAAGATTTGTTGACCAAATACTACAGAATAAATATGATTTTTTTAAAAAAAAAAAACAACCCAGACATTTTCAGTATTTTTCCTCCATAGTGAACTCCAATTTTTTACTTAAGTGCGATCTGATCAAAATCTTGCAGTGTGCAGCAAAGAGGATTCAGGAAGAGCAGAGGGTTAGGAGGAAAAGGTAAGAGCTCGGTTAAGAGATCTGCTTCCCTCCAGGAGTGTGAACCACCTGTAGGTGCAGAAGAGGTTAGAGATTAGTTACTTTGGGAACTTAGAGAGGAAGATTTGGGTTAGGACCTAGGTCAAGTATGAACTGGAATCCTTTCAATTACTTGGTGCATTTCAGTGTGAACACAAAAGCACATGAAGTGCACCACTGTGCCAAACTAGCTGGTAATCGAATCAGTTTCAGATTATGTATTTGACCCAATCCTGGATGGGATGTAGCAAACCTGGCGTGTTCAACCTCTTGGTGGTGACTCTCTTCGTATCGCCTCAGCCTTCAGAGAGGGATGGGGATGTGGGTGAGGATGGTGAGGTGTGGAGGTGAGGAGGAGGTAGAGGGGGAAGACAGGCCGTGGAAGATGGAGCAAGTGAGGGAATATTACAAGATAGGAGAAAGACAGAGAGTGAGACAGAGCAGCAGGAAAGACCAGGTGAGTGCAGAGACTCTTGCAAGTACAGTGTGTTCGATGACGCCTGATTGAGGAGATGTAGACGACAGATTTCACCTGAGCAATCCTGCCAAAAACAGTTACACCAGTTCTTTGTAATGTGTAGATCTCAAGCCGGCCCTCACAAGTATATAAATAGAAACCCAAAGACACATAGACACACTCACAACAGAAGGATAAATGATCATTGTACTACAGCGACCACAGCTTGTCCATCATCATCAATAACTGTCACCATCTACATCAAGCACACACTCCATTATAGAAACTTCAGGGTGTAAATTGCTAACGCATGGGTAATTACCCACAACGCACCAGGCCACACGCCCTTGTTGTGGCAACAAACAAACATCAAGACCCCGCCATTTTAGTGTCCTAATGACGCTTGTGTCTTCTAATTCACCTCCAAAGAGGACAACAAAATGAAACAAAATGCCTCGGCCCAAGTCTGGCCCATATACATCTACACCTGGGCAGATCCTGGCTTCTATCCTCTGCTATTGGCCGACAGCTGTAAGACTTTCTGTGTGTGTGCCAGATTTGGTCCAGAACCCCGCTGTATACGGGCCAGAAGCGGGCCATGGAACCAGGCGTATACAGGGCCAGAAGAAAACAATGTGGCCCAAGAATGGGCCGGGATTTATTTTGCTGAGCTTTAATACAAGTGTAATTGTTTTTGGCAGCCTTAATATGACACTGAATTCATATCAAAAAAGACAAAAAGAAAAGTTAAACCACCTTTAAAAACAACATGGTAAATACACTAAGTTCTTATAAAACAACAATCCCCACGCTACAGGATACCTCTTCTTCTTCTTCTTCTCCTTCTTCTTGAGTTTCTCCAAGTCCTTCTTGGCCATCATGATGACGTCGCTGGCCGCCTCCTCAGGGGCATGCAGGGCTGGAGGGAAGGAGCCGGGGCCTCCGTACAGCGAGGAGCGAGTGGAGGCTCGAGACAGGTTCTTCCTGAGGTTCTCATTCACAGCCTCACTTTCAAGAAGTTTAGCTCTGAGGAGAGTTGTATTCAAATGTTATTACTGTCACACAACATTAACAAGAGGTTTTTACCTTTACCTTTTACTATGTTTATGGTCTGGAGACATTCATTTGAACTACTCTGTGTGCAGTTATTTGAAAAAGAAGTCAGTGTTTGCCCTAATTTTGACTCGGCTCAATGTCTTTTTATCAGGATACGTACCTGAGCTCCTCGATCTCTTTGATATAGTTCTGAATCATGTTTCCGATCTCTTCATTACCTTCACCTACAAACACAAGCAGCACTTTAGCTTTAACGTGGATTAATGGTGACTTGTCATGACCATGTACAGTTGACCACAAAGCCACTCTTTATATGTACAGTACTTCACAAACATGCTCTGGTGAAGCAGCTGACTTTTCATTTAGATTCAGTTTTACATGTTCATTCAGCATGTTAGCAATGTTATTGTGAGCATGTTAGCACACTAACGTTAGTATTTATCTCGAAGCCCCACTGAGCCAGAGTTCCTAGCATAACTGTAGACTCAGTAAAAGTAAAAAGTAAACAAGCTGTATATCTACTTTTTTTGTACTTAAAACTATGTTAAACCAACATTGAAACAATAAGAGAAAGACTGACCACTACAGTCTACCTTATACTTAGGTTAAGCAGCTGTGATTTCTTACAAGACAACTTAGTATTAATATCCAGGGTGATTATCAAGAACATGTAACAAAAATAGCTGTCTCATAGGTTGCCTCTAATGTTATTCTATAAACCAATAACCAAGCAGAAACGGCGAAAAAAATATTAGCATAAATTGCAATCTTAACCGAAATATGTAAATGTGCCATATTAGTTACATTAGTCATATGGTTTGTGGTTTTTTTTACCTTGCTAATATAGTTCTCCACAACAGTAATACAGATAGTAATGGTGTTTTTGAATCTGCTTGAGCCTACCTGTTTTAGCCAGAACCTGGTTGGCCTGGTCACTGAGGATCTGTGTCAGTCTGGCTCTCTGAGCGTCAATGGTCTCCTGCATGGCCTTCACCCTCACCCTCAGGTGGTTGTTCTCCGTCTGCAGCATTGAGTTCTCATGCACCAAGTCGTTGATGCCCTCCATACCATCTTCACCCACCATTCGCTTTCCCTATCAAACAGGGCAATTCATATCATTGAATAATAGTGTTTTCCACTCACATCCAATATATTGATTTTATTTTCTCTAGTTCTTCTCCTATTCCATTTACTATGAGTGTGCTCTTACTGTCTTGTACTCCATCAGCTCCATCTGCAGTCGGGCTATCTCGGTCCTCAGAGCGCTGATCTGCTGGCTGGCTCGGTCTTGGTTCACCATCACCTTGTTCTTGATGTTTCGTGCTCGGTTGGCGTACTTCAAGGTGTTCAAAGTCTCCATGAAGTCCCGGTCTGATGGGCTGATGCAGGCGATCATCACAGTTTGACTGAAGAAGACAGACATGAAGAACAAAGATCAGGATCGTTGTCAGATTGTTATGAATCCTCATGGATAAATACAACCTCCACAAGGACTGATTTTACAGGCCTTCATATTCTCTTTTGTACTTTGTCCAGTTACAATGACTAATCTAATCTTATATTGTTATAAGATTCAGCCCCACAGACCTGTTGCCTCCTAGTGAGTCCTGTAACAGCCGTGTCAGTTTGGAGTCTCTGTAAGGCACATGACTGGAGCGTTTACTCCGGTCTCCCAGCGCGCTGATGACGTTTCCCAGGGCAAGCTGACATGACGGAAGGAAAGAAAGACAGGAAGAGGTGGATAACAGTTTCAAAATGGCAGGACTGTGATGGGAACTTTGTTGTGTTAGCTCCAGACTCTCAGACTTTTATGCGTATTCCCGGTAAGTCCATTAGGGCTGTTCCACTGTAAAACTATCATGTGCAAGAGGGCTCTTTAGCAGACATTGTGGGTTTTTATGCACATTTCTGGAGACTTTGCCTGAGGGAATTACCCACCAGTCATAGTAGTGTGACATTAAACACAGGGTCACCGTGATTATCAGGAAACACCAAAAGATGTTAAAAACATACCACCATAAAATGGAAAAAAGAATAAGATCGAAGAAAAAACAAACAAGAATGTGAATGTGAATATAATTTGGTCTAGCTTTTTATAGTATAAACACATAGCTCACTGGTGATTCAGAGCCAGAACTGTCTGTAGTTATTTGTCCTGTGATGGCGTGATGATAAATGAACTCTTTCATAAGGTCTTAACCAACATTACATTTGTTTACAATCAGGGAGCGAAGGGAGGAAATCAAAAATGTAAAATAAAAAGTACCAAACCCACAACATGGGTTTGCTATGTCACAAAGTGCTGTTCCTTTCCTTGCAGCCTCTCACAAACAAACACTTCTCATGTAATGTCAATCAAGTCTGTGAGGTTCAGGGCTTAAGCCTTGGTTTAAGAAATTAAGTGTGTCATTCATGTTCTGGCCACCTGGGGGCTCTGTTGCTCCAGACACATCTCCACACAGGTTTCGTGCTTTGCAACAGGTAATGTAGAGCATTACATTAAACAACCTATGGCAGCACTGCAGTGTTTAGTGTTTGGTACGAAATTCTGAGTTCAGAAGGAGACACGCTCTCAGCTTCCTCACCAGCCCACAGTTGATGGAGATGCCCTCTTTCGCTCTGTCTCCTGTAGCTCCGGTTCTTTTCAGTCTCTCTGAACCAGCCAGGTCCACAAAGTGGAACTTGGCCGTCAGCGTCTCAAACTCATTAATCGCTGAGTCGTTAGCTAAACGGTTGTCTGTTACATTATCCTGGAAGAGAAAGAGCAGAACAGAAAATAAATAGGGGTACAAGTTGCTTTTCAGCCAGAAGCTATGACCATCTCAAACTGCCAAAACATTTGGTGGAAGGGACCCAGTGCTGTGTCTTAGAGCACGCACGTTGTTATCAGGAGAGCAGACTCGAACTTGGCACAGGTGGATGGTGAAGATGGCGTGAGAGCGCGAACTCTGGACGTTCATCTGGGTGCTGGCGGTGGTGCGAGACAGAGCGCCCAGCTTCAGACACTGCATCATCTGTTAGACAGGAGACGGAGGGGGAAAATAAATCATAACAGAAAGTGTGTCATGGGTATTTATAGCTTCAGTTTGTACCTACGCAGGAAATCCATGATAATATTAATATAAAAGCAAAACATATAGAGAACTAGTTCATTATACAGCGATCAAAGGAAACAGGAGTATTTAATGGGCTGGTTCAAGAAAAATCTTTACTATGAACAGCGTTCACAGGGTCTATTTCTTCAGTAGAAAGCAGCACTAAAGAAAACATCTGTCACTGCTGAGTAAACATGGTTCAAAAGCAGCGCGAACTTGTGGTGGTGTTAAATCTGACCTCAGCTGCAGAGGTGACGGTGCGGGTGGTGACGCCCACGGTGTAGATGCCTCCGTTGGCGTCCTCGTGGATTTTGATGTTGGACCTCTGTTTCCTGGTTTCGATGTCTCGCGTTGAGTCGAACAAGTCCAGCACCTCCTCGTTGTACAGCTGGAGAGTAGATGAAACAAATACATAAAAAAGTAATTGATGCACACAGATTATTGAAGGAATACTCAGTTACTGATACGTCATCGTCTGCTGTCTTTTGCTGTCATCGCTTCTCTGTCTCATCTTCTCCTCCTCAGCTGCTTCCTCACCAGCTGTTAGCAGCCACTTGTTGGCTGTTTAAAATAAGGCCAGTAGATGTCCACAGAGACAGACTAACGACAGTTTAATGGCTGTAGGGTCATCTGGACACTTTAACAACCTGAACCCTTTCACCTTCTGCCGACCTTTGACCTCTTGCCGTCTGCATGTTCTGGCTACATCTAACTAACAGACCTGAAGTGCACTGGATGTTTTCATGCTGCTGATAAATGCACCTTAATCTTTATTTATTGTATTGATTGTTCAGTGTTGCTCTGCCTCTGTGTGTGTGTCTGTGTGCGTCTCTGCACCTCCAGGAACTGTGCGTTGATCTTGAACTCAGGGACTGGCCTGCCCTGCTCGGTGGCGGCCTGTCTGCGCTCCTCGATCCCTCTGAACAGGTGGTTGACGGCCCGGGGAATGATACCCAGCTCGTCCTCTCCGATGTTGACGTCGAAGCCGGTTCCCATGGTGTAGGTCTTCCCCGAACCGGTCTGGACACAGAAAAGACGACAGAGTCATCAGTTACTTTGCCAAATTGGAATAAAGTCTATTCTTGCTTTTATCGTGTGTGTTTCTTTGATGTGTTTCTGTTGTGTTTCTGTGCTACACTGTACCAAGAAAACACAAAAAGGAAGACTGGCATCACTAAAGGAAAGGGTAGGGGTGCAGCTCTGGGGACTTTAGGGGGGGTCAGAGGGGACCTCTCTATGTGGTCACCATGGTGACAAAAAGAGGAATGCAACATTGAGCTCAAATTCACACGTCACCCCCTTTTCCTCCCTGCTGAAATGCCTGAAAGACTCTGTGCAGTGTGTGTGTGATGTGATAGATGAGGGAGTGTGTGTGTGACTGTGTGTTTGTCTGTTTTATTGTATGAGAATGCACCTGTGTCATTATGTTTCTGCACCATACTTTGGTGTGTGTGTGTGTGTGTGTGTGTGTGTGTGTGTGTGTGTGCACGGTCTCCACTGAGCTCTGTGAAAGGCTCTTTGACAGCAACACAAGAGCCGCAGGAACAATGTGAGGAGGGAATAATGAACAGAAAGAAGAGGAGTGGAGGGAAAGATTAAGAGGAGGGAAAGTTTAACTGCTGTTGTTCAACTCGAGAGCGTCAGCTGCAGCAAGAGATACTGTGTGAGAGAAACTCAGTTTTTTAATGTGAGCTCTTGTTTCTGACAGACAATTACAGATAGTTGATGATAGTTTGAGGGCGAGCATATTATCCTCCTGCCTATCATTATGGCAGCTGACAAAACCACCACAGGGTTCCTGAGCAGTGGGAAGTAGTGATGAAATGTCAGGATTCATCAGAGTTATGGTTAGATTAAATATACTAAAATGGTAAATTTGTATTTCTTATCCTAAATTCCAACATGTCTGTGGCTTGGATTCCGGTCTATCAAGACTCCACTGCTACTGGAAGAGTCTGTACTCGCTATCTGAGACCCATGGAACGTGTAAAATAGGTGAAATGCACTTTTAATGGGACATTAGGCCACTTATCTGCACACAAATGAGCATTTAAATCCACCTATAAAGGCAAAGCGCATCCTTAATAGTTGATCTAATACATTTTGAGCCAGATCTCTGCTATACATGTGTGAATATAAATGAGCCGTGGAGCTGTCAGCCAGCAGGTAAGAGTTTCATGTTAATGTCTCTCAAATATGTTTTGATTTTATGCTTTAGTCCTCTGCTGTGGTATGAGGCAATGAAGCAATCTGTTCTCACTTTCATTGGGTAACAAACTCCCTCTTCCGTCTCCCCTCTCAGGCTGATCTATCAGAGCCAATATAACGCGGTGGTGGTGGGAGCAGGTTGGAACATGTCAGCTGATAGTGTATTGACAGAGCTGGCGTGGCTGTGAGGCCTGTTCACTCCCTGCATTACTTCTCTGATGATATGAAATGAAATCATCTTCATATCTGAAGCTGCCATAAATCTCTGGCGGCAGCTCCCTCCCCTTGAGGGACGCAAAGCCGAGTCGTCAGCAATTGTGGATGTGTGTGTGCGTATGTGTGTATGTGCTATACCACTGCGCTGAACTACTAAAATGCAAGAGAAGGAAAGGTGACGAACACTTTGCAGCTGTATGTGCGTGCTGACCGACCTGCCCATAAGCGAAGATGGTGGCGTTGTAGCCCTCGAAGCAGCCCTCGATGAGTGTCTCTGTGCAGTGGGTGTAGATGCTTTCCTGCTGGGTTTCCATGTCAAAGACGTAGTCATAGGTGAAGGCCTTGTCCTTACCCAGAACCACCTGAGGCTCCCCGGGCATCACATACGTACAGATGTGACAACCCTCAATCTTTTCTTTGGCCAGCTGAGGACGAATCCTGGTGGAAAAACAAAGAGACATTTATTTTTCTGTCTTTCTCCCAGCATTAAAGCTCAAAATCAGGGAAAGAATATTCCAGTCAGCAGACGCAGCTTCAACCATCTTAGTTACATTTTTTAATTCAAGGGCTTTCAAGGTTCTGGTCTGTGGATGTTGGTTAGTGTGTGTGTGTGTGTAAGAGAGAGGCAGAGCGAAGCTGTCTGTGCATGCATCTGTAGCCTCATCAAGCATCAAATATTTGTCTTCCATTTAAAAACCATGATTGATTGACTATTACAGGTTTGATGGTAGAATAAAATGGAGCTGAGCTGAAGACGGGTAATATTTCACTGAGCTATAAGCAGATGAGTGCCACCACTATACAGTGTGTGTGTGTGTGTGTGTGTGTGTGTGTGTGTGTGTGTGTGTGTGTGTGTGTGTGTGTGTGTGTGTGTGTGTGTGTAGGACCATGCAGTGCCAGTACACATTACAGTGCCCTCACTGTTCATGAGAGAGAGAGACAGAGAGAGAGAGAGAGAGAGAGAGAGAGCTCTGGGTAAACAGTCCCACCCTGGATTTCATTAAGGAATCGCTGTGTTTGCTTTAGTGCAAATAAACACACCGTTATTACATCATTTCCTCCCATGATGCCTCTCTGCCTCTCATCACTGAACTCACTGTCCACCTGAAGAGGAAGTGAAAATATTGGAGGCAGACCTGGGAAATATTTGGACATATTGGAAGTATTAAAATGTCAGAAATATTTGGGGCTGAAGATTATACACAGCAAAACTTAGATGAAAATATTTGAGATTATACTGAAATTCTCAGGAATAATATTAAATATGTATTTGGGGAAAAAAAAAACAAAAAACTGGACATTTCCTATTGGGAGAACTTCTGTAGTTCTTTACTAAATGAATTCCCCAAGGCTACAGTCAACATGAACCCAGATAAAGAACTGGGAGAACTATACTGAAAATAATAACCCAGACACATGAGAATCTCACAACAGTATTGTTATAAATGGCTGCTGTTGTTGCTCTCTGCTAGCAGGCATTGACTCTGAGTGTGTGTGTGCGTGTGTGTGTGTGTGTATGTGAGTGTGTTCAAGAGGACGTGGTGTTTTGCATGCAGTTTGCATTCTGTGTGCAATACTTGTGTGTGCACATTGGTGGCTTTATTGTGTGTGTGGGTGTGTGCGTGTTTCCATTAAATAGACTAGTCCCATTCATCACAGCAGGAGTCTAGAGAACTTTTGAATGGCTTGAAAGGACAGTCACAGGGTGAGAGAGAGAGAGAGAGAGAGAGAGAGAGAGCGAGAGAGAGAGAGAGAGAGCAGGAGAAAAAAATAACACAAGCAAGGGCGAGGAGGAAAGTAGGAGCTGGTGAGGCTACAGTGGCACAGAAGCAAAACAACCACAGAGGTGTCATTGTGTGCGTGACATCAGATCCCAGCTATTTAGCAGACGCTCTCTGGGATCACAGCACTGAGGAGAAAAGACGAGGGAGGGACCAAGTGATGCAGGTTTGGGGAGAAACACAATCCTTCCTGCAGTAGCTGAACACTCGCAGATCATTATCACTGTCAGCTTTTACGTTGCACGCAGCAGATTTGCCCAATTTCTCATAAGAAACTGCAGTTTACACAATGAATGACATGTTGTATTGGCCTTATTTACAGCTAAAGCAGGTGAGACTATTCTACATGTAGATGTATGTGATCCCACAATTGCAAAATCAAAAAATTGATAATACCCATTATATTTAAAATAGTTTGCTGTATACAAAAATACCTAGGATGCTATAGTGCAGTCTATTTAATTTAAGAGAATTATAAAAAAAAAAAAAAAAAAGAAATGCTTGAAAAATCTCCTATCCTAAATCTCCTAGTGCTGACTAGAAAAACACGTAAAACTGAGGGTCAGACATGAACTTTGGAATAAAAACAAAATGAAAATTTGATAAACTCTTTATGAAATTAAGAACGATTGGGAAACACTTCAAATGGCAAAACAAAAAGTATTTCACTGTTCAGGTTTGTTGTTTTTCACAATTTATTGAAAAATCCGAAGAACACAGACAATTAAAAGAAAATCTGATTTCTACTGATTCTCATCATATGATGGATAACTAGATTATATTAAGCCATCCATGAATGGATTATTATAATAGGTTATATCACATTTTTCAAATCAAGGGAGTAAAATTTGAAGCCATGAAATTCCCAAAAATAAATGGAAGCTTTATTTTTTATGTAGATAAACACTGACGTTGCGAGCCGCAACACCAAAACAATTCGCTGAAAGATGGTAAAACACTCATATCTGAAAGGAACTGCAGACTCTGCTGATGATTCTTGGTGGGGTCATCTTTTCGAGTGACCCCTTTCACATCATACACAGTCATTCAACCCTTTGTTAATATAAAAACACTGACTGGTGCAGCTTTAGGTTTGACTAAAGTGCTCATTAATCTCTGCATAATAGAAGTTGCTCCGGGCAAAGCTGATGTAACTGTTAGTCAGAGGGTTCAGGTCATCTGAGGAGACTGTGACCTAATGGTAGGATGGTTTAGGGCATTACAGGAGTGAATCTGCATTAATCCTTTTGGCCACTTTCCCAAAACTTGACAGAAAGCCATTTCTGTAATCCACTGTAACAATGGAGGCACTCACTGCTGCTTACAGCGAGGGTATAAAGTCACTGGACTGTTGCTCACTTGGAGCGCTTGCAAGAAGTTCAACAAAACAAGTCAAATTTTGAAAATGTCAAATTCAGTGAAACATTGTGAGGCCATTTAATGGTTGCTCAAAGGGAACCAATTGGACAAGCCTGTATTATTGTAACCCCATTTAGAATAAATGCCAAGTCGTTCTGATTGTGTTGGCCTCCACAAAGCAGAGATGTGTGTTTGTTTTCTTGAGTCCAACGCCATCCCCGGGGTCCTCCATTCATAAAGGGACCACCGGTGGGGCAAAGAGGAACAGAAATGTCTGAGAAAATGTCAGAGCGAGACATGGAGAGAAGGAAAGGGAAGAGAAAAAAAGAGAAAAAGAGGGACGGAGACTAGACATAATGGTTACAGCCCAGACAAAATACACTGATGGCAATCAGGAAGAAGCCCCCGACCAGCCAGTGAAACAGACCTATTATCTGTCTGTGTAATGACGGCCTTTCATGCACATCTTCACACTGAACTGATTCAGGCTTTTGAAACGCTAGTGTTTTAGTTTCTTGGCCCTTAAAGGTGATAAAAGGGACTAATGTTAAGACTTTCCCGTGTATCATTGTCAAATCAATTGTGAACATTTTTTTCCACCATGAATTATTCCTACAATTTTTGGACTTGGATTTCTTAGCTTTAGCTTTGCTGGTATAAAGAGGCAGGTTAGCCTCTTTCCCAGCCTTTATGCTACACCAAGCTAACCATCTCCTGGCTGCTAACCAAACATAACAGACAGATAGGAAGCCTATTGATCCTCTCAGCTAACCTTGTGCAAGAGTATTCCCCCCCAAAAAATATTCCTAATTTTTATTCACACTTGGTTTAAGTCATAGAAAGTTTGTGGTCGTAGAATAAAAAAAAAAAAAAATGCTAGCTTCCTGCTGCATTAGCACTGAAATCTGACATTGGACACCAATGTTACACTGCAAAACTGTACCTCTCCATGCAAGTGGTTTGATCCATGTTGTGCATCATTAGATTTCTAATGATGTGTAACAAATCCCAAGTAGATAAAGTTCAAATATGTCTTACCCTTACGTGAATGATGTTTGAGCACTGTGGGACAATGGGCCTCTATTTTGAGTACTTTTTAGACGTGTATATATTCACAACTTAAACAAGTTCTGGCATCAAGCATCTGAGTTAAACATAAACAGGTGAGGGATAAGCTCGGTGTGAAGCACGTCCTGCTGCTGTATTATTAGTGTGACTGACTGACTTTAGCTGTGATTATGATCTGGCAGCTTTGACTCTGTGGTTCAACCCAAAACAGCCTTTTCTCCTGGCTGAATAAGGGCTGCCCTTCAGCGCTGCGGAGAGCACTAATCCACCTTCTAGAGTGACACACATGGGCTCCACACAGGCTGTTTCTCCGGGAAATGTAACTCCACCTTGCTAAACGTGCACATTCAAGCACTTGTGTATGTCTGTAAGCATGTACAGCGCGTGGATTCTTCACTAAAATTCAAAACTGGTTTGTTATTGTAGTTCTTCTCAGTATTCAGTGCATTGCTCCTCTTTCCTTTTTCGATATTACAGTGTCAAGAGACAACTATAACTATTACTGAAAATCAGAAGCGAAAACCCTCATTCAAAGGTACACACACACACACACACAGATCAGGGGCCCTGAAGGCAGAATCAAAACCTGTGTGTAATTAGTGTAACTGCACAAAACATTAATCTGCTATGACAGTTTCAGCCTCTTGGCTGAAATACTAAGAAGAAAAACACTAAGAAGTTCCAGAGTGGAAGGGATTAAAGGGATACGTTAATGTAATGACTTTTGGAGTATATCACACTTTAAGGTATAATGTAAAGGTTTGTGTTGTTAGCTTAGCTTAGCATAAAGACTGGAAGCAGGGGGAAACTGCTAGTCTGGCGCTTTCTAAACAAAATCTGAGGAAGACTACTGGCCAAGAAACAGTCTGCTGTAAAAGTGTGATTTCAGGAAATGTAAACAGAAACAGAAACAGTTGTTGACCTTTACTCTTGGCTAAAGGACACTCTGAGGGGACAGGTGCTTCAAGTGACATTCATCAGCAATTCAACAATCAAACCAATATGGCCGCTGATGTGGAAGTAAACTGTGCAGATTTTAAGCACAGTTCAGTATAAGAGGGCTGACTGGCGCTGACTGATGTGAGGAGGTTAGAGCGCTGAGATACAGTTCACTTCACCTTGAAAGGGCTGAAAGGTAGACGCACACACACACATACATTGTAATCCACATACACATCTCCAGGACCAAGTCAAATACACACACACGGACTCACACAGAGGGGCTTTGTCAGCCTCTCCCCATGTGACATGGCCTGTTAGGCTCCTGCTCTCAGTCTCATTACTGCGATTACAGTGACAGCCTGAGAAACAGTGAGCTCCTCACGCGTGCGCACACACACACACACACACACGCAGAAATGAAAGGAAAAAAAAACAGAGATCATACACCTTCACCTTGATTTTGGATTTAATCTGATGAAATCTAAGAGTTTACTCTGTCACAAGTGATTTTAGTTAGCTCTCTTCTTCAAACTGACTATGAACTGGGACACTGGTTTCAGCCTGCCACGACACTGAAACACACACACACACACACACATGCAGTATAAAGGAGACATGACTGCAGCTTCTTGCATACTACCTCCTCTGCTTTTGGCATTTTGAAATAAAACGATTCTTGGATCTGATCCCTGCAATGACAACAGATAGGTAATATAAAAAATAAATCAAATCACTCCCATCAGCATTAGCTCTGCTGACCTAATGAGCAAAATAAAAGGATGTGGAAACAAGAAGTAATGAGATACTGATAAGAAAAAAGGAGATGAGTCAGCCCATCACCACCATGTTGCTGATCTAATCCTTCCTTAAACACAGCCAATCAAATC
Organism: Trachinotus anak; assembly: GCF_046630095.1. Lineage (NCBI taxonomy): Eukaryota > Metazoa > Chordata > Actinopteri > Carangiformes > Carangidae > Trachinotus > Trachinotus anak. The sequence continues at coordinate 7,269,447 of NW_027273869.1, read as the reverse complement.
ACACGCTGACATCACCCCCGCCATCCAATCAATTCACTCCCCAGAGATGCAGCTGATCATTCTGCATCATCATCGTCATCTACCTAACCTCATCTGCTGTCATCTAATATCTGCTTTGGTTTTGTTTTTCATGTACAGCTGGGACAGACTGGACCCAGTGATTCAGCACAAACAGAAAGGAACATCTGAGCCCACGAGGCAGCAGACAACAAAACTCTTTTCTCCACATTTCCCACCGCCGCTGGCACACTGACTCATCACCTGACATCATCATGGAATGTCACATATTTCTGGATCTTGCGCTAAAGAGCTCGTTAAAATCTAAATAATGTGCTTGCAACTTTCATTACCAGCTACGGTTTAACCCAAATGACACGCCCAATTTGCTTCAAAGGGTTGATTCACCCAAATTACATTAAATATATTTTCTTATTTACTGCCAGCAATACAGTATATAGCCATGCAGACAGGGATAGTTTTGATTTTCCAGTGTCTTCTGAGGCCTGTCCAAGTAAGACACCACAAGCAAAATTACATTTACCTCCACTGAATTAGGGCAGAGGCACAAATCTAAGAGGTGGACACGCCTGTACATCGGAAAATAAAACCCACAAGTCAATTTAGGAAGAACATCCCGTTTTAACTTGTTAAAATACTCAAATGAAACTATTACAAACATTAATTTTCCTCTTGAGCACAACTTTTCATGCCTTGTTACCCTCTAGTGTTCAGGATGTGAGGGACATCTTCCTGATGTTGAGTTTTAAGGTGTCACAGAGCCGATGGAAGGACGAGGGACAGCTCAACGGCTGAGGTCTGAGATCAGTCAGAGGCTGGGCTGAACACAAACACACACTTAAGCACACTTCAATACAAATTGCTAACTAGCTTACAGCTAATGCAGGAGCAGTCGGTACATTGACTGAACACGGGCCTTAATAACATCTGAGGCTAAGCAGCTGAAGAATGTCTGAGGGTTTTGATGAAGATGTGACTGGATCGTGGTAACTGTGGACTGATGACAGTGATGCCATGCAGCGGAGGGTAACGAGGGACCACGCTAATACACACACACACACACACACACACACACACACACACACAAATGCAGGTGCACACAAACTCTTGTACGCACACATGCTCTGCTGGCCCTGTCTTGCTCATGTAACTGAGACAAAAGAACCGCAAGCACTCGGATTTCAGTGAGCCCCCCCATACACACACACACACACACACACACACACACACACACACACACACACACACACACACACACAGAGTTATTACAGCCTTTCTTCCAGTCAAAGGCTTCTGTTGAAGTGTTAGTAGTGAAAAGCTTCTCTCTCTATTCTTCTGTGACGTAGGAAACATGATCGTACGGCTGCATTCATTCACATCCTTTTCAATGTGTGTGTGTATAGAAAGCCTTCAGCACCGACATGATGTTCTTATATAACACTATATGCACAAACACATACACACGTACAACAGCATGACTCTTTTATAGCATCAGCCAGCAGGTGCACTTGTGTATTTCTATGTTCTGTGTGTGTTTGTGTGTGTGGACCAGCTTGTGTGGTCTGTTTCTGTTGATGGGGGTCTAATGGCCGCCCTGAGCAAGAAGACGAATGAGAAGAAACAGGAATGATGGATGTAAAAAAGAAAAAGAAAGCAAACTGTATGGACATGAAAATTGCACAGCCACAATGAACTGCTACCGTTTTAAGCACCACAACCCAGCAGCACAACACTGTGTTCTTAGTAACAGTCTTTATTGTCGAGCAGCTGGTCTTGACATCAAGAGCCAGTTCACTGTATCACTCTCTTCAGCGTGTACTTCTGTTAGTGTCCAACTCCTAAAAGGCTGGGCACAGCCAAACTCAGACATAGAAATATAAAGATGAAAGATTCACAACTTATCTGTGCAACAATAAGGACGTTTAGAACTGCTCTAAAAAGCACATGTTGGGGATTTCCATTCATTCTCAATGAGGGACGCATCCTTGATATGTTGCAGTTGGTGAGAGAAACTCTGACTGGACCACAGGATGTGATAAAGATGTAAAGACCTTGAATCTGTCTTTTCCCATAGGGTCTAGTGTGAAAACAGCAAGGCATTGATGTCGCCAAGGGCGTTTGGGAATGACGCCAGAAAATGATGGAAAGGGGTCAAGAGAAAGAGAAAAGAGCCAGAGAGCCCCTTCTGCTAACTCAGCATTTTAGTCCGTCATATGGCGGCTGAGTGCCGTCCATTCACAGGACCATCGCTGGCACACCCTGAGCCCTGAAAGGACCTCCGGTCACCATGGTGACAGCTAAAACAAGCTGCCATGGAGAAATTCTGACAGGGTCACTGATCACAGCTCTGTGATCAGCTCCGACTGCTTCCTGGGTCAAAGGTCGCTGGGCAGGAAGGAGGGAGAGGTGGAGAGGTGGCAGAGGATGGCAGCTGCTGTCACCCCGACTGGCAGCCAATGAGGGCGTATGAGGATAACACACACACACACACACACACACACACACACACACACACACACACACACACACACACACACACACACACACACCACTGGCCTCCAGCACTGATACCAGATTAATGGAAACATTCCTTTTTGACAAGGACAGTCCAGCCCAGTCATGGCACACATGGGACTCAAATGGAAATTCAAGTTGAAAACAGTAAAATGTAGGAAAACAACAAGCACATCATAGTAAAAAACATGTTTTGCATATGTTTATGGCACCTTCAAGGATGAGGGGTGGAAAAAACAACAAAACATGATGTGACTGTGTGGCCAGAAGAAACAAGAACAAACATGTGGTTTTAAAATACAGCTACACTAAATCAACATTAATCTCATATTCTTTTTTAAATCTATATTGAATTAACCTTTGCCTGCGCTGGTTAGACAGAACTTATTGAATATCTCGACCACAATATCACATGACAGCAGCTGGCAGATGGCTTGCAGCTTGCTTTGCTTTGCTTTCGGTTCACTTGAGTTGGTTCATGAATATTTAGCATGAATATGCTTGGAAAAACACAGGTTTATGCATGCGTACACATACACACACACACACACACACACACACACACGGGCATATGAGCACACACAATGCTTTTGTGGCAGCAGGCGCACAGCCTTTGCCCTCAAACTTAATCCACAAAGGTCAAAGGGGGAGGGACTTCTATCTGACAGGCACTCAGAGGAGCCAATAGAAGACAGACACTTTGGCTATTAATAAAGAGTAGAGTAACTGGGGGTTTTCTTAGCTCTAGCTTGCATTTGACAAATTAATTCTGATTCAATTTTTAAATATAGACTTCATGGCTGATAAAATGTTAAGACTTCATTCAGACTCAATTCAGCAATTTCGCCATCCTGTTAACACCACATTAGTGTCCCTTTTAGGGCTGCTACTAGTAAGTAGTTTCATTGTTGATTAATTTGAAGATTATTATTATTTATTTAATAAAATATTAGAAAATACTGAACAACGTCCATCAAGATTTTCCAGAATAGAGTCCACCACCTAAAGGTATTCAGTTTACCATCATTAGTTTTTGTTATTAATGAATCTCAGTGTTTCCGGTGTAGCCCCTGTAACAAACCTGTTGGGGACATTGTTGGTCAATGAGTCAAATCATATTGGTATAGACTGTAAATGTTATCTAATATTATCCAAATTGTCCACTCTACATTTCACTTGTCACTATGGGACGATATCTTCAAGCATTGAAATGAGGATTAAAACGTTTAATCCTCAACTACACTTTCAAAAGCATTCACTCTATCCCATCTAATTAAAGAGGAAGAACTCTCTTCCTCTAAATTCAGCAGTAAGAAACCTGAATCCTTGCCACAGGCTAATTCTGGCCGCCGGCTCTGAATTATTAAAGCTGCACTTCAAGGATATTGACAAACTAATAAGTCACTTGACCGACTCCTTCAGGCAAAGCCTGTATCATGACTCACTTCTCGAATAAATCGTTAACTTCTTGTTTTGCTTTTTCATAGAATAAGGGACAAAAGAAACATGTGCATGGCTGCCTGTACGCGAACACACACATACACACACACACACACACACACACAGATGAGGTGTTACATAAGAAAAGAAAAAAACACACACACACAAATACATTCACACAGAGGATAACCCAGCAAACACTGTGTGTCTGCTGAATCATCCAACAATGTGCTGCTGAAGTGCCCCGTCTGTACGCTGTCAGGTGAGAAAAAGTCCTTAAAACCACAGATGACAGAAGCGCACATGCATCTAATGTTTAAATATTCTTAGTGAAGAAGAGGCAAGTGCATTTTTCTAAAGAGCACATACTCTTTTACGTTACATCATCTTTCCAGTAATAAATCAAAATGCCAAAAAACTCCCTGAAAGGCTTTCCCTCTGTCCAGGCTCCAGACCCCTTTCTCTCTTGTTCTGCATGTTAAAAAAGAGACAGAATTCGGATGATAAAGAAGCATTTCATCACTCTGGATCTGTTGGTGTGGGGGATTAGGAACTTGCGAACAGACAGCATTAGCCTCGCAGGCTGAGGCAGGTACTGGTTGGCAACCTGCTAGCTGCTTCCTGCAAACACACACACACACAGCCACCTAAACTATTAGAGAGTGGGGAGGGGCTGCCAGTCAAAACCTCTAAGATGCTTTAAAGTTCAGGTTCACCACAACTATGAAGCTCCAAAATAATTAGAATGTTGCCACGGTGATTAATCGAGCTGAAAACACCAACATGAAGCTGCAGTTTGATGTTCAAGCGCTTAAAGTCGGCGATTAAGAAGCAGATAAAAAGATGTGACCTCTGGAGATTATTAAGGGAAAGTAAATTGTGCTTTCAGTTGAAGATGACACATTTTGTCTTAAGGCTTCATCTTCTTCAGCTTCTTCTGGATAGATAAAATACTTCAAAAAGGGCGCAATCAGTATTCACTCCCGGATTTAATGACTCTCCAGTAGATGCATGTATTCATCAGCTCCAGCTCCGATTAGCACTAAAGTAAACACAACACCCTTGTGAACATGCTAATTTTCGCCCCTTTTCCGTGTTTCAGCGCAGACAGACACTGTAGACAGACCTGTCACCTGCCCCGCACAGAGCTGTTGAACCAGAGACACCCTGGCAACACTACGCTCAAGAATGAAAGAGTGCGCACAGCCCTGAAATAAGTTTTAATAACACACAATCACCAATCGAAGCGCCTGACACATACAGGAGCACCAACCCCGGGATGGGTCCAGAACAGATCCGTTTTACCAGTCTGCAGGGCGGCTAACAGCTCACTCTTAGAGCCTGTGTGTGTGTGTGTGTGCTCTCTAAATGCATGTGATGACATTGCTCCCTGCAGTTGTGTGTGTCCTCTCAGGCAAACTTGGCTGGCAGTGTAAAAGAAGCCAATTGCCTTTTTTAGCAGGCCTACCCACATTAAAACACCTGCTTTTACCTGCTACTTTTGGTGTAAAAAGGGTATTATAAAGTTGCTAACATGTTAGCAAACCTACAATACGTTCAGCAGATTTAAAGCAACATTAGCATTAGCTAAATCCAGAATTTAAATTCAATATTTGCTCTCGTTTTGGTTCTGTTTTTGGTCTCCACCAACTCCTGAGGGAAATATCTGCCTCTTTAGCTGCTAAATGCTCCACTATGTTTAACAGCTAGCTGGTAACTCTCTATCTGCTGTTTGGCGCTTTACCTTAGCACTGGATTTTGTGTTAAGGCAAAAGCTGCTTGCCTCTGCCAGAAATGACTCCTGAGAGTGTTGAGTTAAACAAAACAACAAAGCTGCAGGCCATCAAACCAAAACACTAAGCTAAAAGATGCTAAAACGCTTCGTAGAACTGAGAGGAACTACAGTCAGGTGATAATTCTCTGTGGGTTTGTCACTATGAGCAACACCTTTCATGCAGCACATAGTTGTTTCACCCCTTGTTGATACAAAAATATTGATTAATGCAGCTTTAAGCTAAACATTCCTTTACAGATCTTTAATATTGACTGTTATTGATTTAACAGTCAGTTTAAATGATTGACTTATGTTTGTTCTGGTATTTCATTGTTTCATTGTCATTGTTTGTTTTGTGTTTTTTTGTCAAAATTATTCACAGAAGATATTTTGACATCAGTTCAGAGTATAAATGGAGTTAAATGGAAGTGAGCCATTGTTAACGTCATTAGTTCCACCCGGGCTTTTCCCTGCTAATGACGACTCCGAATGTCTGTTGACGCCTTTTCATGCAAATGCTGCCTCCCTGAATTTAAATGTGTATTTGAGGAAGGTGCCTGATGTGATACAAGAAGATTAAGGAGCTCTGAGAGCGTGCAGGTAAAGTCAGGAGAGACTCAGTGACAGGACATGGATCTACCTTGTGTGTGTGTGTGTGTGTGTGTGTGTGTGTGTGTGTGTACAAAAAGAAAAAGAGATTAGTGACAAAGCATTTTCAGGTGCCCCAGCTGACCTCAGAGGAAGCTTTGAAATGCAGACTGTGAAGCAAGTGTTGCTTCCAGTTTTGTTGTATCAAAATGACCAAGTCCTCATCTAATCTAACTAGTTTTAATTTTAACATTAACAAATCTTTCCACAAATCATACACAGAGGAAGGGACATAATCTTTACTTAATTTGTGCCCACAACATGTCTGCGTGCGTAGTTACCTGTTTTCACCTGTGTCTGTTTGTTGGTTTGTTTATTTGTCAGCAGGATTTTACAATATGGATTTGAACTTTTTTCTCTGAAGTCTGGTATATGACACTGGCGTGTGCTCTCTGAGTGCCCTTCTAGTTACTCATAAATTCAAATGCTCACTTAACATGAAAGGGTGATGAAAGAAAGAAAGAACGAAAGAAAGAATGAAGGAAAGAAAGAATGAAAAGTGAATGATGCCGTCAGCTGAACCATCAAAAGCACTAAAGGTGGAGACTCAACTAGCAACAAGATGACAGCTCACCAAATAATTGATGAAGCCTGAGCTTGAAGAAGCTACAATAGCAGGAACTTTCCACTTAAAAATACAAGCACCTGACTGTAACTTGATATACCGCATTACCATCAGCTGTGTGTGTGTGTGTTTGTGTGTTCTTTTGCGTGTTGCAAAGCTTAAAACATCTCAAAAACATGTCTACAGTAAACTAAAGCAGCACGTCTCTGCCCGTATCACAATACTGAAGAAACCAGACACATGGAGTCGTACAGTATGAATCTTAATAATGAGACTGTGCAGTGCTGAGCAGCCAGAGAGCTTGACACACTGACAGATTATTTACGATCCATAAAGGAGAGAGACAGGCTAGTAAACTGAGGTGGCTCGGTAAACAGAGTTCTGGGTCAAAGTCTGAAAGTACAATAACAAGTGAAGGCAGAGAGAAAGAGGAGAAACATGAGAGGGACAAGCTTTTGTCCTCTCTCTTCTACTGATCCAGTTCACATGATGTTTCAGATTGCCTTCCCAAAACACACAAAGACACACACACACACACATACACACACACACACACACACACACATACATTTACAGACAAGCACTTGCCATTGGACTACTGCTGCCACCCTATCATATGTCTTCATTGATTTATTACGTATTTTATTGTTTGGACTGTCTCTGGTTTTGTTCAATCCCGTCTCATACACACACACACACAGCACTGATATAATTGGTGGCCAGACGGTGACTATCTTAGTGACAGCATGGTCTGGTCCAGGGAACAAAGGTCACATCAGCATGATACAGCAAACACACACTGCCCGAATCACAACACAAAACACACTAATACACTTCTACCAAAGCATTTCATGCAATAGAAATGTCACATAAGGTGCCACCTTTCATAGACAGACCATCAGCCAGTGTGTGCTGTGCAGGAGAATCAATGTATAGGAATAGTAACAGGCTTTTCCTTGGCCTAATCCCCCAGCACACGGAGATCTTCATTCATAAATCCACTACACTGCATGTACATGCAGTGCAGGTATTAACAAAAGAAGGTCATGTCATCATGGACCACTGGTCTATATTTGTTGTTTGAATAACACAATGAGCTACAGACTGCAGCATGGGTGTGGAGCAGACAACACGTATGTTTCAAAATAGCTTCAAAATAAAAGCACATTCAGGGAGGGAGGGGTGTTGTTCTGGAGGGGTTTGGGGAAACAGAAAGGAGAATGGTGTTTGTTTACATGTTGGTTAAATGAATGTATGGCTCACGGTGGATGGTTAAGCAGATGGAATAAGATGTGGTAAAGCAGGTGTGACACAGGAGCATCTCTGGAGAGGAGGGTGCGCGGCTGCATCCTTACCTCAGGGCGACGCGCACCGAGCTCTCATCCGGCCCGCTGCTCATGGTGTCACCGGCTGCTGGCCCAAACAGTCCGCTTCAAAATAGCTCGATTTCCCTTTTCTCTTTATCCTCTTACACGACAAGAGAGCGCTGAGAGCCCCCCCCCTCCCCTCCTCCTCCCAACACCTCCAAGAAAAGCGCTTCTATCTTGAGCCTCCACCGCCGCCGCTCTCACCTCCTCCTCCGCGCCCGCTCAGAAACAGGAGCCATGCTTCATCATGGGGATCTGACTTGTTTCTCTGCCATAGTCCGGCGGTGGTCACCTCTCCAGAGGCATCGTCTCAGCCTCCTGCCCGGGCTGGGTGCACCGTGTGTGTGTGTGTGTGTGTGTGGAAGAGCCACGATCCGCTCGGCGTGTGATTCCCCAGACGGAGGACGCAATAACCAAGCTCCTCCTCCTGAGCTGCACCAATCCAGAGAGGGGACAGCCTCACTCACCTCTCAGGGCCATATCTGCAGAACATGTATAGGCATACTGCTCCTACAACTGTGGATAATAAGAATAAGAGGAACAATAAGAATAATTTTGTGTGTTTCTGTTGAATCAACATCTTCATAAAGGGAGGGTTTGACCTGGCTGTACCTAATAAACTGTCAACTGTGTTTCGCCCAATTTACCCTCTGTATTTGTGGAATAAAGTTGTTGAAACAAAACATTAAGGAAAGCCAAATCACACTCTCACCATTAAATCCCCCACCCCTCCCACCCAAACACACACACACACACACACACACACACACACACACCAGCCTATTTTACATCACAGGTTGCTGGACAACAAAAGCCCAGCCCAATTAAGTGAACCCAAATTACAATTTGAAATCATAAATATGTCCAAAAATGAACTAACAATTGTTAAAATGCATCCACATGGAAGCAAATTCTGTTTGTGTGTAATTTAACTACATTCTTTTCATTCTAGTATTTTCATTGGAAGACATATTGCGTTTCATGGTGAGATGGGGCACATTGGGTTGGTGAGGCTCAGTAAATGAACAGGGCTATTTGAGCATGCTGCCATCTTGTGGTGAAGTCACATTGTTGCACTGTTGAAGTTGAATGAATGTGTCACTTGGTTCTACCAGCAGATGGCTTCACCTACCTGCTGTGTCCCAATCCCATACTACACACTGCTAGCATAGGGTTGTATAGTGGTTGTCATTTGCAAATCAACACACTTTTGTACTAACAATGGGGACACAAGACAAGTCAGTCTCGACTTGTCTTGTGGCTGTTCCTGATCTGCTGCGTGTTTCTAGTTTAAGTGAACTGCACATCGACAGTACGTGCTTCTGAACTTGGACACAGTATCTGCTCAGTCTTGTGCAACAAAAATAGTACAGTATCAGTCATCGAGGTCATCAGGCAAACAGCAGCTGCGTGCCTCTGCACTCTGCATCAGCCAGCTTGAGTTTGCTCAAGTCTAGAGTCTGAATGATGTTGTGTTTTTGGACTGGGCCTGACATTATAAGCCTAAATATCCCACAGCGAAGTGATGGGATGGCCTTTAGCTTGCTGAGACATGGTTTATTTTTATGTCTGCTTTACCTCTAGGATGCCTCCAGTGGAGGTCAATAGAATTACTACACCCTCTTTTACATTAAAAGAGCTGCTAAGAACACATCAGCCACTTACCCAAGCTAATAAAGGCACCACATTGATTTCTCAGGATTAAAAAAAAAAATCTATGATTAACACTACTACACTAATGGTGCATTAAGAGGAAATGAACATAAGATGAGTTGCTCTTCAAGGTTGCAATGTATTGTTTTATTTACACGAAAATACATCTTCATCTTTCAACGTAAAGTGACCTTAGCACATGATTTTTGAACAGATGATCCTTATGTCGATGTACCTCCCTTGATTCTAAGGTTACAGTTTACAGATTCCTACACATGCACAATGAGATCTCAATAAAGGAGGTCTGGGCTACTATTACAGGGGTTCAAAATATAAAATCGTTATGTGTAACAGAGTTTTGATTGCAAAGAGAGCTCTCTTTAAAGTAACTATGTATTAAATGCAAACTGTGGTAACCCCTAGTCTTGAGGGAGAATCACTGCATGTTGTTTCTGTGTTCCAAGTGATTCCTCGAAAACCTCTCAACCTTTCATACGTGTTGATTTGACTGTCGAGGAGCATTTTCTTTTCCCATAATCCCACTTCACACGCCACGTGTACAGCAAATCCCACTTTAAACACCACAGAGTGGCTCTAATAAAATAACATTACATGCACTATTAACACAATTACAAAATTCTCAATAGTCAAACAGTAAAAGAAACTCGTATGACCAGACCATGTGTATTCATTGTCTTCGTAACCTCAGGGTTTGCTTTGTCATACATGATAGATACATTCAATCTCTTACTTACAAAAGGGAAGGTAGGATGAGAGTTTCAGTGTCAACGTTTTGTTAGTAAGGATGTCATCACTGTATAAAGCAGGGTCATACACTGTAGTAGGCCACAGTGGGCCTGATTTCACTGGTAAGATATCTTAACTTGTTACCTAAGGGGATAAGAAGTGATGGGGTGCCATGTTAAGTGATACATTGCAGTAGTATTCCCCAACTACTTCACCCATGGATAACTATTTCCAGAGTAAATAACCCTGACATAACTGTTTCCAATGCAAGTGCAGGGTATAGTAAGCCCGGAGTCCACTCTTTGGCTCGACTAAGACGAAGGCACCTCATCATTTCTTCTCCCGTCCTGTCAAGATGAAAGTGCCTATCGTTCGTGCCTGTGTGTTCCAGGCACTATCTGACCTCATGTTCCAGTGTCACGGAGCGGACTCTGTGTCATTCAGCGGCTCGTCTGCCCTCCTGTCAACAGAGTCCGACTGACAGCCCAGAAAGATGATGTATTTCAGGTGAGAAACTCTTGTGTGTAATGCTGTCTAAAAAGGCTTGGCATGCCATTTAAAGACCTACAATAATGCCCATGATGCTCTCTTGTGTACCAAATGAAAGCACAATTATTCTTTTGTATTACAAGGCCATCACAGTGCATACCAGTTATCGCTCCTTTTAGATATGAAAGGAACTCTGTGACATTTCAGTCATTAAATATGTTTCTTTTTCAGTCACATTTAGGGGGAACAAAATCTAAGTTTGTCCTTCGGTAACCTGGCAGCCATCATCCTGAGCGGACCAGGGTTGCATTCAAATGCTCTAAAATCCTTTTTCTTGAACTGTCCACTAAAAGCCAAAAGAGGAGGTTTCAAAGGTTTAAAATCTCAATGGAGGAAAGATGTGGCACTTGTAGACATCTTGGATGCAGTCGGAGCTCAGGCTGAAGAAAAAAGGCCTGAGAGAGTCATTAAACTTTGACATGCATATGAAACAGCATACATAGTAAGTTCCATACCAAATTCAATAATGCAGGTGTAGTTACTTACCTAAAATTAGCACTCATTTACCCATTTGTTTGGATGAAAATAACAAGCCATGGTGTGGTTTGAAATATAGCAGTGCACTTGTTTGTGTTCTGCTGATGATGTGACTGATTGTCCATTCTCTTCGACAAGATGTCAACACCGGCGCGGTGGTGCCGGGATGCAAAACAGTTAACAAAGTAGTGGCATATTAACCAGTGAGATGACTTAATATTATTATATTATGTTAATATTATATATTATTATTAATTATATAATAGACACTCAAGTCCTGTTTGCAGTACAGCGTGAGAATAAGATGAAGACGTCCTGCGTTCCCCCCGTTTGTGCAACATCTGGACCATTCATACAAATACATACAGATCTCACTATAGCCAGGTTTCTAATGCGGTCCAACACGTCAGTGAGTTTTCCAGAGGAAACATTCAGTTAAAGGTGAACAGTCAGATTTTTAGTGTCGCACTGCATAAAAAAAGACAATTTAAATGCCCCTGGTTGTTTTTTTTTGTTGTTAAAATGTGCTGATATTTTATATCACTTGGTAAACTTTAGGCCCAGGATGAATGAAACCACATAAAACTTCATGTGTCTATGGTGAAATCTGAAGGCTATACTGTAAATGAATGGCACAGGGGAACACGTGATCTCCTATCCCGTTCAACTGAGTCAGCCTCGTTCACTGTACCTCAGCCTCTTTGCGCAGGACACGGCCAGCATGTACACAGGTCTGAACCACACAAAGAAGAAAAAAAAAAACACCCTATAAACATAAGCAGCCACTTCCACGGCCTAGAATCACCACAGTGTTTTTCATGATAACAAAAATGACGTTAATGTAACGAATCACTCATTTCACAGTATCACAACTTGAGATAAGTTGCTGGTAACAAACATGGAGGCTAAATGAGGAAAAACAATCTAACTTTGACAGCAGCTGGAAAACCACCAGGACCTCAGGGCAGCCTTTAGTTAGGAGGCGAGCAACCTGCTGAAGTGTCGTTGAGCCAGAAGTCTTCAATCTATAAACACGTCTGACCTCTAAGCTCTCTGCTTCTGTACATGAGCCCAGTTATGAAATATGCAAATTAGGTATTACCCAATAAGGCCTCATATATTAGAACATAACAATGTGTTGGATTTACTCTGGAATATTGAAGTGTGTATAAACACGCACTTCATGATAATCAGCCTCCACTGCAGAGGGGTAAGAAATCAAGTATTTCTTACGTCATTACCACGTTGACATAGTGTATCAGCTCATAGTCCCAGTACCTTCATGCATCTGAACCGGAGCAGCACTGCTGACAAAGCAGGGTCCCAGCAGGCATCTGGCTCGCAGCAGACACACGAGTGTGTTTTGTGTCAACACACAGGGGAGGAGCGCTTTTGACAAGTGGCCAGTGTGTGTGCATGTATCTGACAGTTACATTGTCTGAGTGGCTACCTGTTGGCCCATGTGCAGTATACTTTAAATGTGTGACTGTTCACACACGGACCAGACTACCAGCTTGCTCCTGCTCCTCTTCCTTTGATCTGAAGAGGGCCTCTTTAGCTCATTGTTTTTGGTCAATAAACCAGAAATCTATAGTTTTGGAGTCAGACCTGCGTCACTAATTCTTCTAATAATAGGCCTCTGGCTCTTTTTCTCTGCTAGCCTTGTGTAAGTCTGCAACTGAGCCTATGTCAGTGGTTCAGGGGTCTGCCATAACCTAACAAGGGCTAAGATGATGTATAAGGAAAGGGACTGAACTACGGCTATTACATGCAAAGCAAGCAAAGGCATATTGTGACATTTTTAAAAAGTAGTCTCTTTTGACCTTACGAAACAAAGAGGTCACGTTAAGTTCAGTAAAAACTAAAGTCTGCTGCTAAATGATGGAGGTAAAAACAAATGTGGATCCTGCAGAGCCCAGTATACTGGGTGTGGAACACTGTTTTGGGCATCATTTAGTGGCTCTATGTTAAAAGTTTTCCAGCTAAAATGCAGCTATTTCACTGTGAGCTAGCAAACAAACAGAAACAGCCCTCGAAAAGCAGAGTAAAGTGCTATAAGACAAACTAACAAATTCACTCTGGTGGTTAATTTAGATTTCTGCCACTTTAAACTGCGGCAAAATGATCGTGAAGTTGAGAAAATGTGCTAAAACCAAACATTTAAAGATCTACAGCTGAGTGTGCAGTCGATGTGCGCCACATGGTGGGGGGGGCTGAAACACTTGTGAATCCACTTCATTCTCCCCCTCCTCTTCTCCGAGCGGGGCATGGCAAAGGAAGATTAACAGAAGAGGGAGAGGAGAGAGGAGGGTCTGAAAGACTAGCTGGCATTAAAAGCTCTCCTGCTTTAATGGAAGAAAAAAAAATCTAAAAAAAAAAATCTAAACAAGCAGAAAGAAAAACCAAGCTCGAAAAAATACTAACAAACCCCCTCCAGACTTCTTCTTTCAGTGCCTCTCCGTCTCCCACACTCTCTCCCCCACTTCTTCTCTGCTCTTTCCCCCTTGTCTCTTCCCCCCTCTGGGCCTCTTCCCTCCTCCCTCCCTCCCCCATCTCTCTCTCTCTCTCTCTCTCTCTCTGTCTCACTCCTCGGCTGTTTTGAGGACAGAGTCGTCTCCCAGGATCTTGCAGAGCTCGTTGAGGCGATGCTGCATCTCGGGGATGCCGGCCAGCTGGGCCTCCAGCCGCTGCTTCTCCTCGGTGAGGGTGAGGCGCGTGGCCGTGTCCAGCTGCTCGAAGCGCCAGCCTCCCTCCCCGTCGAACTGCAGCAGGTGGGTGTGGTACTTCCTGGAGGTGAAGAGGCAGCATTTAAAGTGAGAGAGTTGAAAAAAGAAAAAAAAAAAAACTTAGGTCTGTTACTTCCTTTCTAACACACTTCTGGAGACAATCAGGTAAATGTATCCTTCACTGAATAAACTGGAACATTTTCTGTGTCTCACCACAGGGAAGGCCGGTGCGTGATGGAGAGCAGGGAGATGCCGGCGTCTTTGGCAGCCTGGAAAATCTTTCCCTCCACGTCAATGCTCACAGCACTGGTGCACTCATCCAGCAGGGCATATTTAGGCCTGACGCACACATGGGGAAAGGTTTTGATAATTGCTACCCACCCAGCCGGCAACTAATGAGATTGCTGATGTCGTCAGACCAAGTGCATACACAAAAAGTTCGAAAATAACCAGCTGCGACCCCAGATGAAACACTAACATGCTAAAACACAAGCAGCGGGCCGACCAACACTGCCATTCGTGGGTAAAAATAGGGCTTATTGTTCATGTCAGAGGTGAAGCTGGCAGTTCCCCCCCCCCCGGTCTGTCGTATGTTGAGTGCATGATGGCAAAACAACAATGAAGCTGCTTCTCCTTACTTGTGGTAAAACATGCGAGCCATGCCCATCCTCTGCTTCTCGCCTCCCGACAGCACGTCCTTCCAGTCCAGCTCAGCATCCCAGCCTGCACACAGAGAGCAGACGATAAACTACCTTGAGAGCATGTTATCTAAAGATGGTGATATTCTCCAGTTACAGCCATGTCAGGATGGAGATATCTGGAACAGCATGATGGGAGACAAAAAAACTTTTCAGTGCACCTGAGAGGAAGTGCACAGACCTATTCACCAACAGCCATCACAAAGAAAGGAGCAGCACTGAAAGACTGATGTCTGGTGTGTAGCGCTCAGACTGCTTTCTCCTGCACCGTGTGACATTTTCAAAGATGAAAACTGCTGGGTCATATTGCATTTGTGCCGACATCTGCGGCAGCATATGCGTGAAACTCATCTGCGTGTGTGCTGAAAGAGATTTCTCAACATTTTCACAGTGCAGCCATTCATACATTAAGCCCTGTTGCAGCTCTGAGCTTTGTACAGTAGTTGGTTTTCAACAATAGGCCTGTTTGTTTGGCAATGAGAGAAGAGTGGTTGCCAATTAGCCACAGATTCAAGTTTAGGCAACACAAGTAATACCCGAGTGCATAAGATCAAGCTTCTGGCTGGTGCACATGCAAAACCTGGTCTGTTTATCACAAAACACCAGAAAAGCTGCACAGTTACAGTTTGCAAACTTTAAATGATTCGTTTGGCGGTGGTTATTTTGTGTCTTTGTGTTTGTCTAACTGATCTTCTCTAGTTTTGAGTTGTCAAAAAAAAAAAAGTTACCTGAGCTATCTTAAGCTTTTGTGCAGTTTTCTTTTGTCTTTCACTCATAAACACAGCTCATGTCTTTGTAAACAGTCTCTGTTACTTATCCTACCTCCCTCTCTGGTGACTATATGGTTGAGGTTGACTATGTCCAAGATGGCATCCAGGTCCTTGTCACACATGCCTCTGGCGGCCATGTCCTCCACAGAGTCTGGGTAGATCACCTGGTCCCGCAGTGAACCCATGGACATGTAGGGCCTGGAGAACCACACACAGACACACACACAGACATTAACCATGAGTGTTTCTTTGTTGACCCCTCGTTTCATTAAGTGCTCCTGACGCTAAAGAACGAGCTGACAAAGAGGGTGTGAGTGTACAAAGGGGCAGAACAAATGCTAAAAGGAAAAGACACACATCACACTTCTGCTGTTTCTATTGTAAACAGTGCATTGGATTCTGTTACAGCTGCCAGGTGGCTGTCTCATCCGACGTATAAAATATTTACCGCTCTGCAGGAGGGAGTCAGCTGAGTCTGCAGCTCTCCGCAGCCCTGGGTAAGATTACGCTTGAAGCTTTGTGTTTACCTCAGGTCAGTTTAAGGACTACAGGCCTTCTACTGTAGCATTTTTGGAGGATTGACTGATCATCTTTACTGTTAGAAATTCGTAAAAACCAAACAAAAATCCCCGGGGAACGGGCTGTTTCAAAAAATAGACCTTGCTGCGAGAACAACTAGAGCTGAAACACTTAGTTGATTAGTTGGCTGACAGAAATTAATCAGAAAGTATTCTGATTATCACTTCATGTCAAAATTTCACTGGTCCCGCCTTCTCAAACGTGACTCTCTGATGCTGTCGTTTGTCACACATGATAATAAACTGAGTACTTCTAGGTTTTGGATATAAAAATAAATATGTTACCTTGGGTTAGGGGGAAATTGTGATAGGCAATTTTCACTTTTTCCTGACAAAAATAAAATAATTAATTGAGAAAATTATATGCAGATTTATTGATAATGATTGTCTTAATAACGGTAGATCGAAGCCCTATAAGCAACACTGGGTTAATGATATATTTAGTATAAATATGAGATATTACAGTCTGAGTGCCCATAACATATCAGGTGCCTTCAGTAGTTAAACTTTGGGTAATTCTGTGTGAACACGGGGCTGATTTTGTTACCCTGCCCAGTCACACTTTATGAAGACAGTGCTCTGATGATATTTACTGTCAAATGACGACAATGCAACTGGCAAAACTGTCAATCAAGATACACTCTGGTATAATGATGAAATCATTGATGAAAATTTTTCAAGCCTGAGTGGTAAATGTTTCACTGTGCTGTGGTTTTGCTTTGTGGAAACACTTACACAACCACACACACACACAAAGATCCTATTACAATGGATTAAGTTACTGGTAGCGTTCACCAATACAATGATCAAACCCTACAGTTGTTTTGGTGCATCTCACTGCTGTAAGATGTTGGAGCATTAGATATGTGAGAGTGTGTGTGTTTGTGTGTGTACCTCTGGGGGATGTAGAACATATGTTGAGGAGAGGGTTTGTGTAGTCGGCCGCCGTAAACAGGCCACAGGCCGCTGAGGATCCTGAACAGAGAACTTTTCCCACAGCCGTTCGGCCCCGTGATCAATAGGTGCATGCCCTCCTCTACCTGAAATAAAGAGACTCTTTATTAATCCTCCCTGAGTGGAGTCGGCCGTCAGTATCATTAAAATAAGTCATTGGGATATAAAGCTGTGGAGAGATGGGGAGTATCAGTGGGTGTGCAGCTTTTGATGTGCAGCGTCTGACTACTTCAGTAAACGTAGGAGATCTGAAATGTTAACAAAAAGTCCCCTCGGAGATCTTTTTATCAGGGTACACTGTATTCTAGGTGTTTGTTCTCTCAGCTGGGAGCCAGGTGTCACTAAATGCCTCAGCATCTAACAGGATAACAGGACAGCAGCGCAGTATGCTCCTCTTTCTGTCTCCTAAAGTACAGAAGCAACAAAAAAGATACAGCAAAGAAATAATTATGTTCTGAATGTAGCTTTGAAACAAAAAATCTGAAAGAATCACCACACCAAAATAAAATAAATCAAAGTGAACACCATCGTATCTTAACTGCCTCACATATTTCCTTCAATACATCTATCTGCACCATTGAAATGGAATTAAAATAAAGATGTCAAAACAGGTTAAAGACAATATTTAACAATGAGATGTATGAAACAACCCCCTTGCAAAAGTGGGAACAACTTATTATTATTAACTAAACGGTAACTTCCTTACCACAGGAGGATGAAGTGACCGATCACTGCACGAACCTACGTGTATCATTACTTTAAATGTTTTTATTATAGTTTTATAAGTATTTATAAGAGGTAAAAGTAGTCAGAACATTGTGAAATTGTATTGTGAAATTAGTAAATTATTTATGATGCTTTAGCTAATTCCTCAGTGATCAGTTACTGTCTCTCTCTCTCTGTCTCTAATGTAAATGCTACATAAAGAGTCCCTGAACCTTTCATGTATGATGTTTGTATAATGTCTTAAACCTGTGGCACAGTGTAAACATATTTGTCTGATATCTAGCAGCATCGTACTCAGGTATATTGACCTCAACCCTGCTTGGTGCAGTTTGCGCAAAGGTAGATTTGTGCAGTTTTAGATTAACTTTAGCACCAGCTTGGAAGAATCCAGGCTTTTGTCAAATTATTAGCAATAAATTACAGGGTCATGGGATGATCATCAGCTTCCCCTAAGTTTGAGAGGGAAATCAGCAGAACATGCCCCGACTGCAGCATGGATAAAAATGCTCAATGTGTATTGCACTACACACAGTGCTTAGTATAGGAAAGCGTATCGGTATCCTAATATAGCATCTTTACTGTTTGGCAACTGACACGTGACTGTATTTCAGCAATGTTGTGTAATTTTAAACACCACAACATCCTTTTCCGCTCACTGCAGTAGAAAACAGCCTGCGGGTAGTGACATGCTGACACACAAAGGATGTATCTCTTTCCTAATGAGACCACAAAAGATTGCTCTTAAAACGATAATGCGCGCCACCGTGAGCGAAATCCTCAAGGGGGTCTGATGATGAAGTAGGGTTCAGAGAAACGCTGAAACTCTTGAGACTGTGCAATATCAGTATGTAATATAAAGTGGAGTTCGGTGTCAGAATAAAGGAGCATCCTGTTGCTTTTTCACGTCTCAGTCGAGACTACGGCAAAGAAAGAAAAGAAGAGTTGAGCTGTCTCACCTCAAAATTCAAGCAAGACACTACTACGTCCCCGTTGGGTGTGATGATTGGTACGTTTTCACACACAATGCCTTTGTCCACATCTATCACTTCACCTGGAGACACGAGAGAGAGAGGGAGAGAGAGAGAGAGAGAGAGAGAGAGAGAGAGAGAGAGAGAGAGAGAGAGAGAGAAGAAGGGTCAGAAAAATAGAGTGACTGTGTATTAGAGTGGAAATAAAGGATTAGACTCTCTCAGCCAAGGCATAAACGTGGATATGGATGGGATAATACCTACATAGCAGGAATTATGGGGTTAAAAATAAAAGCATCCCTCTTTACCACTTCACTTATCTCTTTGCTTAGCAGTGCTCTCTCACGGGAGATTCATTCTGGGGTCAAATGATGTTTACGCAAGGATATTTATGAAATGTGAAATTGTACCCTGTGGTCGGTGCGCAATAAAAGCCCAGAGCAGAGAGGAGTGATTCCTAGAAAACCAATACAATGAGATGCTAACTGTATTTTAACTAAACCTTACCTAGCCTTTCTTCAGACAATGAAATCTATAGAGAATAGTGGGGGGAGTGGTTGACATTAAACCATGGATGTAATACTGACTACTGCTTGACTTGAGTCGGGATAATTAAAGTGAACACAGCCTCTAGCTTGTTCCTCACTGCAAACAGCAACAGCGGTAAAAGTTTTCCCAACATAGCAACAGTAGCCAGGAGCGTGCAGAGGATGGGACTGGCTACTACCTGTTTCTCTCTTTCAGTTTATTTTAATACACAAGGAGGTGTGTGTGTGTGTGTGTGTGTGTGTGTGAGTGTGTCTACAGCAGAACAGACCTACCCTTTATCTCCAGTGGTCCATCTATGTGCATCTCAGGCTTGCTCTTTTTCTCTGCTCCCGTTGTGGCTGATAGAGAGGAGCGCTTGTAAACACCCCTCTGGACGTCCTCGAACACTCTGAACATGTTGTGGACACGCGCAGTGTAGCCTGCCAACTCTGTGACCTGTCGCAAAACACACACAGGGGTGAAAGGTTACACTACGATAAATGTCAGAGGGACATTGGCGTGACCCAAGAGAACAACAAACTGTGATATAGGTCACTGTCATGGCCATGTGCTGATAAGTATCTGTGAGACTGTGTTACAGCAGTGACTGGGAGTACGTGGAGAAATGCTCATTTGAAAATCTACATATTGAGTCAGCCATAACACCTGAAAAGCCACCCGGATTTAGAGTGTGTGGAAACTAGCTAGAAAGCAAGCCGAGCGGTGTGACCAGTTGTAATGGCTGGGCCAAATGGTGGAAATGGATCTGTGGTTCAAATAGTTAGCGAAAAGTAATGGATAAATGTTTAAACACTTGCTAAAAGTAAACAGTTTAAACAGTCAATCTAAAAGTAATGGATATAAGGTGAAATTGTTAGATAAAAGTAATAAAAAATTGTTGAAATAGCTAAAAGTAATGGACAAATGGCTAATGTGCTAGCTAAAAGTAAACCATTTAAGCCGTTAGCTAAAAGTAAACAGTCTA
Source organism: Trachinotus anak (assembly GCF_046630095.1). Classification (NCBI taxonomy): domain Eukaryota; kingdom Metazoa; phylum Chordata; class Actinopteri; order Carangiformes; family Carangidae; genus Trachinotus; species Trachinotus anak. The sequence goes on along the minus strand of NW_027273869.1, from coordinate 7,248,762 downwards.
AATAGTTAACTAGGCTAAAGATAATGAATATATTTTGAAAATACTTAGATAAAAGTAATAAAAAAATGTTAAAAAGTAATGGATAAGTGGCTGAAATTGGCCATGCTAGCTAAAAGTAAACTATTTAAACAGTCAGCTAAAAGTAACTGATTAATGGTTGAAATGGTTTTTTTCATACTTTAATTGCAATTAATTAATGAATAAGTACAACCACAAAATGTCCAATATGTCTCCATGCCCTCGAAATTATTATTATTTTCATTTTTTGTATCTTATACACCCAGTGACGAAAGCGGAGCAAAATAAAATGATGAATAGTAATTACAAATGTATCCATATACAAATGCAGTCATGGATGCAGACAAATATTTGTAAGTAACTTAGATAGCTTGTGGATTTGTTGTCAGACCTGTATTTCTTTATTTACTTTACGTAACTGAATTGTTTGCTCTTCTGAGTTTGTTTACTGTGTGTAGAGTGTACACACACAGATGTGAAAAACTGCTGTACACAATGTGTAATGGCTTCTGGGGAAAATGTTTATTAAAAAGTGGCAAAATTATATAAAACACTGATGCAGAGTGTTTTAATTAAGTTTAGAAGATTTATGAGAGCAATTGTAATCATTTTAACAGCAAAAAGAATATGAGGATAAACACAAAATGCATTGCGGTGAAAAGGGAAAAGTAGCAAAACTAATATCTTTACAAGCAACTGGAGGGTGTTCTGCATTAAAATATAATGAAACTCATAAGGAAGAAACAAAAATAACATGAGAAAAAAATCACCCACTTGCTTTGGTTTTGGTGCTGCACCCTGCAGCGAGACAATACAGGCTGTTGACACAGCTTGATTGTATTAAACAACAAACACCAGTTCTGGGAATTCACGGACACCATGTGGGTCTACAGAGATGGGACAGAATCAAAGACGGAGGAAAGCAAACAGCAAATGATATGAAATGTGTGTAAAGAGGCAAGGATGGGGATGACTGATAAATAAAAGGTCAATAGAATAAATAAAAGGCTATTACAAATAATCAATAAACAACAGTTTATTACAGCAGAGTCATTAGTCTGAAATTAAAATTAATTTAGAATATGAATAGACATGTCCCTTTGTTACTCCGCTTTCACGGCTGTTGAAAACAGAACTGAGTATAGCGCTGAAATCATTAGTCAATCAATACTGTAGATGACCTAAAGAGTTAGCATGCTAACTTCAGTAGAGGTAAAGATGTGATAGAGACAAGAGTTAACAACGGTGATGCTTTCCACCTCTGGAAACAGCTGTTGATGAGTTAAGGAACTTTTTTTGATGTTGAACTCACACTGTTTCTTCTAGACTAAGTAAGCACACGGCTCTTAATGCTGACGCTAGCTACGTAGCGACAGCAAAACTTACATATAGCTCCTTTAAGTGGTCACTACAGTGGGCAGATATTTACACCACTTGCCAAAAAAATATGTTATCAGGCTGAAAATAATGACTAAACAATATGGAAAATACAGCATTTTGGTGTTTTTAGACAAATAGAGGGAACGAGAAAGTGAGGAAGAGATGCAGAAGTGCGGGTTCAGATCAACAGATGGAGGATTATTCACAGCCAGGCTAAGCCGTGAGAGAAGGAGCTCTGGACACACACACACACACACAAACACACACAACACCAAGATTCACTGCTGGCTGACCTACAGTGACATGAAAAGCACTGGATTCAATCTTGAGGAATTGATGCCTTTTAAAGATTCCTGTGTTCAATTCTATTCAAATGAATCCGATCTGATGTGGTCTAACACATAACAGAGGACCAATCTGATCCAACACTTAGATCACATTTTTTAGTAAACGGTCATGGACTATTTTTAAAGCTGTAAAAAAGAAAAGAAAAAAAAAGCTAACAGAAAGATGGAGACAGAACGGGCCTTTGTTGAACAAAAGCAAAAAAAAAAAATACAGCTGAATCTGCAAGATGAGTAACAAACTACCATGAGCTGCGACATGTCATAGGACCATCTGACCACCCACCCACACACACACACACACACACACAAACAAAGAAATACACACCCTGTACACTGTCATATCAAAATAGGCAGAGAGCGAGCAGGACACACTGCCTCAGGAATGCACTCCATCTCTGCTGCCTGTTAAACTACACACACACTCTCACATCCCTTGGCCTGCCTTGCATGCAGGGGCTTGCTGCTCCTTCGCTGTACTCAACACACACTCAGAACGGAGCTGCGCGCAGGCTAAAACTCGCGTCTGCCAGGGCAGTGTTTTGCACCAGATAGTTGCAATGAGATGACTCAGATATTTGCATCTTATTTCAATAAAACAACTTGCTTGGGGACATGTTTTCTAAAATTTCACAGCAGTGAAGTTCAGGCCTTCTGCGTGTTTGTAGGTTCGGCACTGGTGAGAGTAAAGTGATACAATGGGAAGGTTTTGAGAAGAGGTGACTCACAGTAAAGGAAGCAGACAACTTTTAAAGAGTTTCAATTCCTCCCCTTCACCACAAGTGCAGGCCGCTAAAACTGACACAGACGAGTGAGACGCAGACAGACATGCTGTGCAAGTTCACCTGACCTTTGCTCAAGTGCTACATACTTTGCAAAAGAGAATTACAGGATAGCTTGAAAAAAAAAAAAAAAAACACACACACATACCGAAACACAGGGTGGGCATATGATCAAAAGCAGACAAGTACAAACCAGCTGCACTGCAACACAGCTTCACCACAAATGTGCTGCAGCCAAATCCTCTTATGGACCTCAAAATGCAGCCTGAGAGAGAGAATGCATGAATGGGTCTTGCTATTTTTTTTTGGATTAAAATGCAACGAGAGATCAGGGATTTGGCCCTCGGTGAACAAGGCCTTTCATTCACTGGCTTCTTTCTTTGCTTTTTTCGGTCTGGACTCAGACACATTCCTGCGCACACATGGTGAGTTTCACATGGGGGAAGAATGGAAGGAGGACGTACAGTACGTGTCTGTCAATCATTCTGTCTCCGCATTCATCCATCCCACCCACCCATCTGTTCGACCACTTGTCCATGTAAACGCTGGCCAATGAAATGACCCAAACGCCCATGCTTATTCCTCTGTCCCTCGTGTGAATATCTGAAACTCGACTGACGAATCACTTTTTTTTTTCTTTAGAAATAACACATCAAATTACTTATGTGTTGTTATGGTAGAAACTTAGCTCTTCTCCGTGGCCTTGTTTAACCCTTCATCAGAAAACTGGAGCACTGATCCACAAACTATTTTCACTTTTTTCCATGTCTGGCAGGGCCCTGGACATTTCCCCCACAACATAAAAAGCTGCAAAAATGTGTCAATTTAAAAAAAAAATCCTGCTTCGTCTTATCCTGAATAGTGTGTTAGCACACAGGCATAAATTAAAGAATATGTCAGAAAATCATCTGCAATTTCCCAAAGCCCAGGTGAGGCCTTCAAATGCAGTGTTTTTTTTTCTGAACAACACTCCATTACTCAAAGATTTTCAGTTTACAAAGGTATAAACTGAGAGCAGCAGCAAAGGCTCACATGAAAGAAACTGGAATGAATGTGTGTTTGACATTTCTGCTTGACAATGACAATTATTTCACCAGTGAAATGGTTGCACATTTAATTCTTCTGTCGATTAATTAACACATTCAAAGATGGCGGCGAGATCATTCAAAAGTAACTCATGGCTTTTGTGAATGACTACGACTGCTATGGGCAGTTTATAGCTTGTTTTACAGCCTATATGTATTATCAAGTGTATTTGCACTGACTATATTTTATCTTTTAATGACTTTTGTTTTGGTATTTCCTGTAAAAACAGAGGTCGTTTATTCTTTCCTTCTCTCTTTTTTCTGTCATTCTAAACTTCCAATAGAAAATAAGGAAAGGAAAGCCTCTCCAGCACAGATTGATGGATGGATGGATGGATTCTTTTCAGACAGACATATACTGAACCCCTCCGGTGTCCTCACCTCTTTGTAGGAGGACATGATCCTCTCGATGGCATCGGCTCCTGAGGCCAGGAGGTTACGGGCGGTGGTGAAAGCCTCCGTCCTCTCACTCACCAACACCTGCGTCTGACCATCTGCTGTTTCTAGAGGACGGACAGAGTGACAAAAGACAGGGGAGAGGGTGAGACAGGTGAATCGAGGTAACTGCAAAACTACAAACATCTTTACCCAACGCAGAAGAACATTAGCTGTGGTTCACTGTAACTGAAAGTCACGCGAGCCAGTTGGCACCACATTCCCACACTTGTGTCGTGAGCATTACAATATCATGGAAATAAGTTCTTTAAATAGCAGCAGTGACACTGGAACAGCAGTACAGCAGACAGAGGGACTCGGTTATAGCTTTATTTCTGATGCTACTGAAAAGTCATCAGGGAGGTGTGAGAGGCAGTTACTGTTTCACACGTGCTAATCCGCTCTTGCTCGAGGAGGAAGCAGTATCTGTTGGTTTGGAGATGCTAATGACCCTCGCGTGATCTGTGAACTGCGCTTACACCTCCACACACAAGGAACTGTCAAGAGATATGTTAGATTTTGCATGTTTTCCAGTTAGGCTTCGGCTTTTGTTGTGATTTGGTGATAAAATAAAGAGCGTGCTTGTAACCCAGCCTGGATTTCATCCTTAGAGGACAATGTTTTGAGCCCCCCCCCCCCCCGCCCGTGACCTCCTCACCGTTGTCAGCGAAGCCGGTGGCTGTGATGATCGGCACGGCCACCATGACGAGCCCGCTGCTGCTCCACACGTACTTCATGAGGAACTGCTCGATCATGATGTACCAGAGACGCTTGGACAGGATCAGGTTCATCTGGTCCGCCAGGGCCCGGTAGCACTTCTGCAGCTGACGCATCTCCACCTGCAACGGACAGTGTGTTACAGTGCACAGCAGAACACGGACTTCGTGGGCTTTTTGTGCATTGTGCAGGATGTGCACCGTCATCGCCAACGGGCCTGTTGTGTGTGCAATAATGTGATTACACTTATATGCACATGTTATAACGTTATATTAACTTTTTTACTGGTTGTGGTTAATCCAGATGAACTTAAATGTGTCATGTTGCCTTCAGTAAAACAACATTTTACCTGTAGAAATGCAGTTATAGAGGAAACAGAGGGTCAACTGAGTGTTAACTTGGTCTAATACAGTTAAGGCGGGACTCTAGGAGTCCCAAGAGTTTACTGTGTGACTTCCTTTTAGGTAGCTGATACCACTGCAGAACAATATCAACTGCGTTCTGTTATATCTCGCAACTGGGAGTCCTGTCCCATAGAGGGACACTATGCCAAAATCAATTTCCTACCCCTTTATTTTTTGTTTATACTGCGCTCACATGATACCTTTTCCTACATAGGCTTGTGTTTCGTCATAGCAGCACACACTTATTGACACAGAGGACACCTGGGCCAGGTAGTGTTTCAGTACAGGAGCAGTGGCTGATTTCTGAGTCTCTGTGCAAAACATAGTGAAGCTGTGTGCAGTGGACTTAAAGGGAACATGGAGGAACCAGTCAGGTTAATCAGGTCATGATTTAACCCATCTATGCACACTGACTAAATGTTATGTTGACTGAGAAGCATAGTAATTACTACCCAATCATGACTTTTAATGCATACCATCCACAATTAAAACAGCCTCTATATTCCACATATTTCATCATCTGCCCTGCGTACCTTGTGCCCCCTGTAGAAAGCAATTTCCTCAGCATTTGCAATGATCCTGGAGTGCACATAGCGCAGGTAGCCCTTCCTGTGCGCCTCCTCGGCCACCAGCTTACCAAACCTGGGCGAGCAGGCACGCAGGACCTTCGCCGTGGCAAAGACCACCAGCCCGGCCAGCAGGGTCGGGCCGGTGGCGTTGGCCCCCCTGGACCTGGCAGTCTGAATCAGCGTGTAGGAGGTCAGCATCACATCCAGAATAGGCTTGGTGAGGTTAGAATAGAGGTGAGCCACCGACTGGGAAAACATCATCACGTCCTCGGTGAGGGACTGGTCCGGGTTGGCGAGCCTCCCGTCCATGTTGCTGACTTTGTAGTAGGTCTGGTCGGTGAAGTAGGTCCGGTACGCGTGGTCCACCAGGCGGGTGCGGAAGGCCAGAGCCAGCTTGCACTCCAGGTACCGGATGGCGCTGTTGACAAACGTGGCAGGGATGGCGATGAGGAGCCATTTGATCAGCTGGATGATGAAGCTCTTGGGTTTCTTCTCCACGATCGTTTTGACAATCTTGCCGTCCAGGCTCGCCACGTATATAGACAGAAACGTCCTGGATATCAGCGCCACCGAGTGCAAGGAGAGCAACCCGAGCTCTTTGGATACGAGCTTGGGGAAGAGGATTTTACCAAGTTCGAGGATCTGCTTGAAAAATTCAGCGTTTACCCCCGGGGATGCCTTCTTCTGATCCAAAGCGCCCGAACAAGTGGATCCATTCTCCGCCTTCGAGACCCGGCGATTAACCCTGGGGTCTCTGTTTTTCCGGAGCTGATTGCAGATGATGGGGTACAGTGTTTTGACCCCGTAGGCAGCAGCCGCAAGAAACACGGCTCGCTTCGCCGCAGCCGCGCGGTCCCATTTCACTTTGGACGCCGCATCGAGGATGTTGGACATCTTTCAAACGTTAGTGGACCCTGCTGACGACACTTACAACACCCATCCCCCAGAGCAGACTCCCGGCGTCGACATTAAAAGAGAGAAGGACTTCTGATGGCTGGATTGATGTGAGGCGAGCCCGATACATGTACCGCTACATCCTGCTCCTTTTAGTACCAGCGTCAAGCCAGCGACTGCGCCTACCGTACTTCCGGTTGCACCTATCAAAATAAAACCTCAACGGCAACTTCCCCTGTGCTAAAGGCATATTATAAACCGCGCCGTTAAGAGCAGGTTTTTTTTTTTATTTTATTTTTTAAACTCAATTCTGACAACTTCTTGACTCGAGTGTAAGCGTTTCCGCTAACTTGACGCTACTTATTTCCGTCATACGCTTTCGCGGCGGCTGTTTTCATTGGTCGCGCCCCCGGCAGAAACAGGACTGGCTGCGTGATGGACGCAAGTAAATCCGCCTCTACTGTGTCTACTGCATAGACTCTATATGCTGTACATACTGTATGTTTACACGGAATCCTCTGATTTTATTTATTTATTGGCAGTAAATATGTCACAACAATTTTTATTATTGTTGAAAGCAGCATTAATCTCTAACGGTTTTACACTAGTGGTTAACAGACGTTTATTAAGTTGCGTGTGAATGGACAGCGATAGCTCCTCCGCACCTTTACATATTCAGAGCAAAAGCTTTGGCTAAGGTTAGCCACCTAACAAAAAGTGTGCCCTGAGCTTTCACACACACATTAACTATATTTCCACACACTCCCCGCTGAAGTTTTCCTCGCTCTTTCCTAGTTACAGCCGTTGAAAATGAATTGGGTCGGGGGTTCAAGGTAAGCTAATGTTTAACGTTAGCCCATAGACGTTAGCAAAACTGAAGTTTGTTAATGTGAACTACGTGAAAATTGTAACTACTCCCATTGCAGGAACCGCTTAGTGATGAAGAACGACGCAAAAAAGCAGAGGGTGACAGCCAAATATTTTTTAAATCATTTTACAAGACGGTAACAAGTGTAGTTTCCCTTCCATGTGTCCACCTAAGTTTTAAAGTTTTGCTCTTTTCTCTCAGGAGTTCTTTGAAAAGGGAAAAATGCAACAGAAATTGAAAAACATGGGGATAGCTTTGCCAGCATCCCCTGGACGCACTGGTTCTGCGAGCATGGACCTGGTGACTCTGTTCATTGTCAATCAGATTGCTGCTAAGAAAGAAAAGAAAGGTGAGAGGTTAAATTAAAGACATTACACAAGTCCAGGCCAATCATGAACTGCCCTCTCCTAAAGTGTCTTAACCCAGAGTAGTCTGAAAGATGATAAAAATAATAACATATAGTCTGGTTTGTTTTGTAATGAGATATCAGACACAGAAGCTACAATACAATAAAATACTTTTCTAAATAGTAAAACATCATATGACAATGTTTTGCATAATGAATGCTTTAAAAATATTACAGACTCGTCTCCACCACTATGCTCCATTATTACTGCCTGAGTATGGCAAAGCATGGCAGGAAAAACTGCTTGTGTTTTTCAGATCCTCCTAAAGTAGCAGTTCTCGGCAGCAGTAAAAGAGGATCCAGTAAGCAAAATAAGCCCCTGGTACTGCCAATGAGTCCCTGTTCTCCATCACAGCTGAGTCTTGTTGAGAGCCAGCCTCAGTGCAGGTACAGCTGGAGTGATTTTGTCAAATTGCCCAACATAATTGCATTAGAGTCCACCTCAGTAACCAAACTGTAGCAGGCAGCAAGAGTTTGTTATGTGAATAATGAATAACACACCGAATCACTTCTATGTCAATATATAGTGTTGAAGGAACGAGAAAGCGAACGCAGGTTATTCCACCAGGGTTCAAGTGTCGGCAGGTTAGTTACTTAACATTTATTCACGCTGCAGTATTTCTTATCTCAGTAAATTTAGCTGAACATAGACAAATGTTTGAAACCTTTCGATAAAAAGTTGCTTATGTTTCTCTATCACGAGTTGTCACCAGTGTTGGAGTCAGCTTTCTCCGACAACAGTGCATCTGACTACCTTCCACCCATAGCTGACCCCCTCAGCCCTTTCTCCTCGACTTCATCAGCCTCCTCAGGCCAAGGTGGTGCTCTGAAGCATTTTATACATCACACTTGCAGAAAATAAAATTATGTCATGTTAATTAGGCATTTTTACTTTGCATGAGAATATTTTATGCAATTTAGGCTAAATCAAACTGCGCTCCTCAGGAATATTCCCACTGCAGCTGAGAGGCCAGACACAGACACAGCTGCTTCCTCACTGCTCCCCTCCACCCTGGGGCACCTCAGGCCTGCAGCAGATCAAGGTAGTGAAATTTATTATATTTTCAAGGAATATATTTAACATTAATATAACAACACTATTCCATAGTTAGAGATGGCTGCTGCATTTATGTTGATGCTGTTAAACAGGTTATCATAGATTTTGCACATAAGAAAATATCAGCCTATTAGAATCCTGCTTTGCATTTCGCCTTGAGGTAATATTTTGCTTTGGTTAAAAAACTACCATACCCAGTGCACACCCTGAATAAAGCAAGAGGGCCAACTGCCATGTCAACTGTCAGCAGATGAAAGCGTTTTGGCAAATTTGTCAATTTGTCATAGCAGTGTCAATTGTGAAGTGCACAGATCTGTAAATTACGACAACAAAACAATCAATATGGCTTTGCAACATCTGTATTATCTGAGAAATAAAGAACTAATCATGCCTAGTTCTACTTCTCTGTGTCTGCAGATGTGTCAGAAATAGTATTTTACACTGGTCTTTGGTCATTGCCCAACCTATTTCTTGGAGCTAACTATGAGCTCCTATGATGGTTTGGGCATTAACAGGTGACAGTGTATTCCCAAATGTGATGCTATTCTAAAATTTGTTCTGAATTAATTTTGTTAGTTCCAGCCTTTTTCCCAGCCCCGAGGTATGACGGACAACATGCTCTGGTCCTGTGGATCAAACCCACCCCTCTACCAACTGGAGACACCCACAGCAGCCCAAGTTCTGTTTGGAAGTCCAGAGCCAGAGTGAGGAAACCACTGGAATGTAGATGGGTTATTTTCTGTCCTTGAATTAACTGGCCACCACTCAAAGCACATGTGTGTTATCACAGTGAAACAGAGGTAAGAGACCCTGCAGGACATGAGGTCAGCTTCTGTCTTAACCAACCAGAGGACAAGGGGCCCATGTTGGACTTCACGCTTAACCAGTCAGAACCTGAGCAGCAGTTTGAGGAGGATGTCTTTAGGGGCTTCAGTAATGATGAATATGAAAGTGAAGGTAAAAACTATTACAACAAGCACAATAAGTCTTTTTTTCTTCAGGTTCACATTAAATTTAATTTCAGCTTCTCAATTTGGGAGTGCAAAATCAAAGATACATCTCAAGGATGCAACACCAGTCAAATCTTCAGCACCACAGTAAGCGCTTGATATATAAGTAAACAATGTATTATTTTTGACATGCATCATTCTCTCAAGATGTTCTTATGTTGGGTTTTCTTTCTTAATCTTTACTGTCAGAACTGTCCCTGACACACAGACCAGGGGAATGGAGGTAAACTCTCGGGCATGTGTGTTAAGGTTAAGGTAGCCTTTCACTGCCACCAAGTGGTAGAGTTTGTAATTGTCATGGAACTAATATTGAATTGACTGAAAACAAACAATAAAAATCTGTGCTAAGTTTATCATTAGGAAAATTTACCTTGGTTGTTCTTCAATCATCATGAGCTATTGTACAGAGTTTTTTTTACAGTATTTGTTAATTTTTTTTGGTATAGTGCACATTTGATGTGGCCACTTGCAGTTTTACATGTCAGCTCTGTTTCCTTCTCAGCTCTCCAACTGCAGTGACATAAACTTTTGTAAGTTTCCTGAATATCTCCAACTAAGTTGCCCATTTATTTTGTATGTATTGGAGGAAGAAAAAAATGAATAGATGCCTTTTTTAATCCCACAGCATGTCCTGGACACAACAATGGCCCCATGAATGGTGTTGGATATTTGCCAAGTTACTCTTGTGAAGGGGGTTACCTCAGTTCAGACTCAAATGATGTAAGTTAAGTTACATTAGGAAGATTTGTCCTACTTGTTGCTGTTGACTGTAGATTCACGGATGAGTTTTTTTTTTAAGTCAGTAGTGAAAGTGATAACTTTTCCAGAGGGACCACCTATCTACAACTCTGTTCAAGCCACAGTAAAGTTTGGTCTTATTTTTTTATTTAACAGCTTTGCCAGTGTGTTTTCCTTTTCTAACTGTGTTTTAGGATGAAGAGTACTGTCAGCCATGTCTCCAGGCTTCTGCTAATTCATATATGGAACAGGCCTGTTGTGCAGAGACCCCAAACCAGGGCTCACAGGGGAAACTGCAACAGAGACGCTCCCACCCCAAGCCTCTCACTCCACTCATAAAACCCAGAATGAACTTCAGAGTTGATCAGGAAGTTATAGAGAACATGATTTGCCCAGATAAAGCCTTAGGAAGTAGCAACCAACAGACAGGAAGCGGCACAGCTCAGTTTGCATCTCCTCACCCTCTGGCTGAAACTCAAAGCCCAGGGCTTTGCAAATGCAAAAAAACACCCAGTGAAACTCGAGATGCCGGAACTCAAACTGCCGACATTCCCACAGCTGAGATGTGCAATGCCTCTACTCAGTGCAGCTTAAATGAAGATGGTGCGTCCAGAGCCCCTGGGTTCGACTTGTACCTGCCACCTGTTGATATGTCAGTACAACATCCAGCCACAGGGAGGCAGACAGATACTACTGCAGAGCCGAACACACGCGCAGCTTCATCATCACGCAACACGAGGAGCGGAGGGGAGCATACGCCCTGGGGCAAGAAGAAATCCAAGGCTGGCTCCATATCAGGCAGCAGAATTATAAACAAATTCACTGCTCACACCAGTGATGGCAAAGTATTCCTGCAGAGACCCATAAACCCCTTTACGGATGCTCTGAGCATGACTTATGGCAAAGGTACAACATGATGGAGTGTGTCACTTCATGTGTACACTGAGAAACTTCAGAAGGAAACTAATAACATTGATTTTGTTAAATACTTGTTTCCATGCTTTCTCGTCTCTGATTTAGGTAAGGAGAATGAAGAGAGCAGAGCCCAGAGAGGGCAACAAGAAAATGAGCCTCCGATGAAAGACCTCTTGGATAATGCAAGGGAGGAGGTCACGTCTGCCACCAGAGTTAACAGACCCCCAGAAGAAGCTGAAACACTTCAGCAAATAGCCGACATTTTGCTCCTGCTTAAGCAGAGGGAGAAAGAGGGATGATAAGGATGGACTGAAGGAAGATAGCAGGAAATAGAATAACATGCCTGTTCTGTGCATGCATTTTTAATTTTAAAACAATATTTAACAGTTTGTTTTAAGCACTAAAAGTTTTCATAGTGTTTGTTCATAAAGCTGTGATAGACACAGTGAAATAAAACCCCAAAGCCTTACTCTGCTTCATAAGTTTATTTCTTTCCCCATATACATATTCAAGTGTTAAGATTTCATGAAGATATTTATTCTTTATAGAATATAAACTCTAGCAAAACATTTACAGCTTGAACAATAATCAAATAAACTATACAGCACTCATTTAGATTTTTTATGTTTTTGTAGTTCCTCGTAAACTGTAGAAACACACATAGCTGGTTCACATAGAGAAAAACTGCAACCATTTCACCACAGGTACACATTAAATGTCCCCACTGTGGTAGAGGACGGCGTTAACACCACAGGATGTTAAGGGCTGGGCACCACACTGGTTTTAATAAGGTGCAGTCTGAAACGATCACGTTAAATATTTGGTCAACACAAGTTTTTATTACACAATCTGTGTTATGGATGGCTTCATGTGTGTGGTTGTGTGTTTGTGTGTGTGTGTGTGTGTTTAATCTGTAATAATACTCTCAGTACAAAACTAGATTTGCGTGGTTTTGAGACACCTCATCCTGAACCAAATGAAACTAACAGTAACAACAGTACCTTCACATTTTGAATCATGGTTATTCTTTACTCTTAAGCCCATAGAAAGTAGTTGCCATTAGTTGAAAAGGTCAACAAGCCAATTTTAGAAAGGACTGATGCAAATGTTTAACTTACAGAGCAGAAAAACTGGTCTAAGTCAATCATCTTTTGTGATAACTGAACAAACAGGATACACAGGATATTTCTCACCATAACTTATTACCAAAAATTATGTAAACTGCTAGGTTCCTTTACCCCATTGGCTTAAAGGACCATACTCCAGATGTTTTGCACGTTTTAGCTTCATAACTACAAAACACAGCTACTTAACATTATTGCCGATCACTTTCAAAAGCATATATGAAATTTTTAAGGTGACCTTTTATTGTTTTTTTTTTTTTGTACTGATGTTGTCTTGTTTTAAATGTTCACCACAATTTTATACCTATTTCTAGCAAGTTAAACCTGCGTGCAAGTTTGGTTGCTTATTGAAATGAATGGAAATCAGCGACTGCTTGTAGGGGAAGGGAATCAGTCAGAAACGTCTGACTTGCTTTGGAAACTGATCAGCAGATATAGACTGTAATGATTTGTAGATAATGGGCTGAATATGGTCCCGTAAAACTTCTTTTGGGAAATCTATGATTGTGTTTTCTATGTTCTTTAAAGGACAGTGAAAAGGTTTCCATGTGCTAATATGTTATGTTACTCTCTCACCATTTATCATGGGAATATGGTTCTAGTTGCTTTGATACTGATCTACCATTTCCATAGGCATCCACGTGTGAATGTGACACCTTGAAAAGACTATTCAACTTTGATGGGTCACTTCGGATGTCATTACATTGTGTCGTGACATTTGATAAACGAGTTCTTTAAAAAGTGGTTTTAAATCCTATTAATACATCATGGGTCAGGAGCCACATGCCAAAAATTATGGACTGTCCTCAATCTGACATGAGAACCCTGTAACAGTAACAGCGCAACCTGTTAACGTCTCATTTACCGGTTTTGTTTTGTTACATAAAGTTACTCCGGTGTTAACAGTTTTTGATACACTGAAACCTAAGTGACTAACAAGGTGTAACCTCACACAGTTTCACTTTACAAAACAACACTGGCAAATTACACTAAATCCTACTCCTCAGCTTTTAACACAAGCACCACATAAATGATATGCTCTGCTATTTGTACATAAGGCTATGGAGGAAGACACAAATGTAAATACATGAAATGATAGTAAAAAAATAATATTCCATCACAGCTGAAATGCAAATATGTACATGTCAAATAAAAAAAAGCTATGTAGACATAGTAGTTACCATAACATGATGTAATACATACATGTCCACTTAGGGAATGTGACTGAAAAATGGCCATTAGGCACCTTCACAATACACAGGCACTAATATTATCATGTTAAGACAGAATGAAACACTTGAAATCTCAATCATGAAACTAAAGTTTTACTTTACCACCACGGACAGAACAGATTGATCGTCTTTGCTGGATATTAAACGGTTCACTGGGTACAGTATATCCAGCAATAACAACCAGCTACAGTTCATGAGACATGCAAGTTTATAACATTGGATCGTAGTGTAGGTCATGACAGAGTGACATTTAACTGTAGTCTCCATAGTATTATGTTAAAAACTGCATTTTTAGAGGCAACAGAAGTAAATGCCTGAAAAGCAGACTCCTTTGAGTGCTACTACAGTGGTTAGTGGTTTTGCTTAGGCACCCACTGACAATACAAGTTTGCTAAATTTAAATAATATACTGTGCATCTCTGGTGTTTGCTTATCATGAACTCGTGAGACCAGAGACAAACTTAAACATCATGAGGAACTGACATTAATGTGCAATGCTACAAGCTTAAATGACACTTAACTGAGATGTGCTTCACATAAAAAGGCATAATGGTACTATGCTGTAGACCAACGATAAGTTACAACTGCTGGCATGGCAGCGGAAATTGTGTGGACGCACAAACCTGGTTTCCAAGATCACATTTACTGTAGCGACTTGATGCCGTAGGACAGCTGTGTCATTTATATACTTTTTATACTGAACGTACAACATCACGTTTAAATCATAATTAATATTTAACAAATGAATATACTGAATATTAGGGACATTTTCCTGACTCTGGACCACAACCCCTTTTGTAAAGCACATCATCATCAGTGGACATGAGGGAGGAAGAGTCCCTTATATTTTGTATTTTCATTGTGTTCAACAGTCATGTTTCCTGCCCAAGTGTCCATGAAAAAGACACTGGACCTGTATAATTATGTTCAGATCTATTATGTGTGGAAAGAGGAATGTTTTAACCTTTTCCACATGAATTCAGCTGTTGACTAAAGCAGGTGTGACTCCAGATTTGCTGTCAGTTCACCCTCAGCTGAAAACAGAACATTCATACTCAAACTAAAGCATTGGGTTCCTGAATTGACTGATTTGAAAGTGAACTCACATTACTGATACAACCCAAAGGCCTTTTTAAACTTTTATTTCTAACCATCAATGACTCCTCAGTTCTCACACAAAAAAATATAAATGTTACAGACCTAACCATTGTGCATGTTTCAGTAATCACCAAAGCTAATGAAACATCCAGAGGGACATTACCAACACTAACACTTTCTCTAGTCCACGTCAGATGCATCGTTGTCCGATAGATGATAGTTTGAACCTTTGACCCGAATGTACTCGACCTGCCGCCCTTCATCTGAATCGGAGGCGCCGCAAGAACAAAGCTGGTTTTCGAACAGCGCCTCGATCTCCTCCAGGCGCCGGGCTTTGGTCTCTGGCAGGCAGCCATAGATGAAGACAAAACCTAGCAAGGCCAGGCTGGAGTAGAGGAAAAAGGCCCCTGGGGAAGACAAAAAGAACACACTGTCACTAAGGACAGCCACCCAATAACACAAGAAACGAGATACAGTACTTTTTCTAAATGCTCTCATTTGTGACAGAAAAAAAAAACAGCGATGGCCACGGGAGATCCTGGGGGCAGATGTGTGTGCACTGAAAAATGAAAATGTTTCACCAAATCGAAATAGTGCTCTCAGGCTACTGAGAGCACTACGGTAAATGTGAACTATAAGTAACATGCAACTGTCAATGTGGCATTACAGCAGGGTTAACAGGGAAAGGCAATAACTACATGGAGACAAACACACCCAGAAAGAGCGGTCATACAGACACAGTGACAGATGCTTAATGAGATTTCCTGGCTACTGTGATCTCAATTTTTTTCCTTGTCACGACAAAATGACATTTAAATGTACAGACAACATTGCATTATGCTAAACACCGTTACCATTAAACGACATGGTTACGTTACATTATGTGAATGTTTTTTATAAACAGGATAAACGAGTGAACGACTCAAATCGATCATTAACCCGCAGCATCTCAGGATGCCTCCACAAGCACCCCTAATGGATCGATTGGCAGCTCCACGAAAGGTCAGGTCCTTCCTGTCTGAGGAGAAACCTGCTGTTGCGACACATGGACTGAGGAGGTACAGAAGAGGGTTGGTGGGAAAAGAAATGGTCTGCACCGCCTCGGGGGTATAACTCAGCTGTTACCTCCTTGCTGGTTGTGACGTAGGGTAAGGATGAATGGATGTTACACAACATCTGCTGTGGTGTTGTGTAGGAAATGGATGAGGAAGGGCAGCACTGACGGTGAGGAGTAACTGTCCTTGACACAAGTGTTTAGTCTGATTACAATTAGTCTTGAGTTCAGGTTGACTGGGTTTGTAAGAGAGAAAGAAATGCAGGAGCTTTCCTACTTTTGTCGCCATCTCTAAGGTAAATAGTTTCCCTCATAGCGCTGCAGCCCAGAAACTGACCGTAGTAGGTGAAGTACTGAGCCAGGTGGAGGAAGGTGAGAGAAACCAGAATATTGAAGGTCCAGTTGACTCCAGCTGCGCAGGCGTTTCCTGTGCTCCTCGCCCACAGAGGGTAGATTTCTGAGTTGATGGTCCATGGCATTGGACCCATCCCTGAGAGAGCAAGATAAGAGGTGAGCCTTTCCTTATGAGGAGGTGGAGACAAGTTTAAACAGAAGAACGGATGAGATTACATTCCTGTTTGTCCACATGGGCCAAAAAAATGACCAGTCTGTGTCTATATGGCATATTTAAATTCCTGGAATTCACTTTCATTTGGGGGTGCAGCCAGCAGTCCATCAATGTGAGGCTCTCTGCCACAGTCACAGTGGAAAAAACAATAGTGCAAAGCAGCAGTGATTGGCTGCAGATTCCATCTGCTTTTTCAAGACCTGATGGGGATTTATGGTCGCTGATTACTTCAGCCAGCAGAGAGAACAAGGGCCAGAACCAAATGAGGACACACCGATAATACACTAATAATACACTATGTTATACTGGGTGAAATTATATTGCTTATGTGAGAAAAACCTTAAATTTAGAGAGGACCAAATATTAAAATACTGTCACACTGATCTGACAATTGCAACCGGACGTACAAACTCTCTTACCTGGAGCGAAAGCAGCAAGGTAGAGCACCAGAGCCAGTAAGACCAGCCAGGAGTAGGAGGTGGGGCAGTAGTTATAGGCCCAGTAGGTGTGCTCTCTGATCAGGCTGGAGTTGGAGCATCTGGAAGGGAGGAGGCGCATTCACGAATCTTCTTTTAATCACTCTTGACATCCGCGTCCAATTCAAGGTGCAAGGCGTCATTTCACATTGATATTAGAAAAGTTTCTCCCTCCCCTGTACTGCGTCCCAAACATGCACATGCTCATGCAGCATCCTATGACTCACCTGCCCCACGCTGCTTGCTCGGTGGAGGCCTTATTGACGGGAACGCAGGAGGAGGTGAGGAGCACCGAGCCATTCTCACGGTAACAGAAACCACATCCAGGGTCCAGCATGCACGGCTCACACAGCCTGTGAGCCAGACAGCACACACAACACACATTAGCTATAATCTTCCTGAACACAATCGATGTGGCATTCCTTTACTTTGCATTGTTTTTTTCCTGTATATTGACTTCTGCAGAATACTGACAAACACTTTAAAAGTATAATATAGAGTTGGCGCTGTAGGCTAACTCTAGACAAACACTCTACTCCTCTACTAGTCTAAATACACTTTTATATCATAACAGAGAACAGCAATCTGCGCCCATGAATTGGGACTTGCCTCATTACACAAATGAAATTAATGTATGGACTGTTCCCAGATTCAGGAAGTGATAAATCAAAATTAGGAACACAAAAACATGGCGTGTGATTCACCATCATTATCTTTCATCTGTCTTCCCTTGTCCCTCTGTTACGTCTTTGTTAATTAAAAGTGCCTCTCATCACATCAGTTATGTGATTAGCAGTAACAGGGTAACTGATTTACCGACAAACAAGGGCGCGCTTTGCTTTTCATGCAGCTGCATCAGGTTTGTTGTTGCCGTGCCTGATGGAACTGCATAAAAAGCGTGTTTCGTTTCAGAGGTCTATTTTTGCAGCGTGCCGCCTGCCTGTGCGCAGGGCACCTTGCTCCAATTACACACTGAGGTCAGCTGGATGAAAACAAAACCAAGTATTAGCTGAAGGAAGCTTAAGTAAACACTGAAGGAACGTGAGGAGAAAGATGCAACAGCCGAGCTCCAGGTAACACTCGTTCTGCAATCGGAAAGTGTGTATAATACTAATATCATTGTAAACATTGAAAGCTTGACAGGCAACAACAGAGGTGCAGGGTTTAGGAGAATGGTCAATTGATCATTTAAGGGTAACATATCCAGAGGATTGCATCATTTCCCACCTATAGTCAAACCCAACTGGGGACACCTTAAGAGTACATCCTTAAATGGGACGTCCCACCCTCAATGGGTATAGGGAGGCCTGCGGTGGCTCTGGCGCTCCCATGATGCCGCCGTGGAGAGCGAGGGAGTGTGTGGGCTCATATGGAGTAAAGTGAACTAAATGAAGCCACTACAGTGTGGTAAAAGCACTCATCTCTTCAAATTACCTCTGCGTTTGTGCGCTGCAGTGTGTGGGTGCCGGACAGCGAGTCCATTAGGTGTTGTTTGTTGTTATGATGAAAGACCGTCGTTACACACGAGTTTCATCTGGTGTCTGTGTAAGTGAGAGTAAATTGGGACATAGAAGCAGCTGATCTCTGTCTCGCACGGAAACACACTCAGAGTGTCTGAGTGAGGGTGTGTGTTTGCCCTTTGTTGCTAATGGAGACAATGAAGTGAATTGGAGCAGATTTGGACCTAGTTTGGGAGATGATAAAAGTCATATAGACATGAACAATATTTACACAGCATCTTTACACAGTTGTTTCCTTCACAACACGCAGAAACATCAGGATAAATGTTGTCTTCAATACTATGACTCAGGCCTTTTCTAATGTACAGACGTGTAACTGATCAGAGTGCTGGGTAAAGGGCACGAATCTTAAAAAACATGGGTTTTGCTTTTCTTTTACAATGTTATGGTTTAGAAGCAAATCTTGCTTCTTCTTTTTTCTTTTTAGACCTTTGTGTTTTTATCTATATTTGTGCATAATGTGGCAAAAAAGTATGCTTAAAAACTATCTAATTATTAAATAACTTCAATCCTCAGAAGACACCTGATTGTTGAATTTTTCCATTTCAAACACTGTAACGTTTTTCTTAACTTTCTATCTTTGGGATCTCAGTTTGCTGAGGGAGTAACTTCCGGGCTCAAACAAAGGTCTGCTCTCACAAAACAATTTTAGGTCCTACAGTCTTTAAAAACTCTTATTTGGATCAGGATCAGGATATGCTGGATAATTGCGCTGGAACTGCTCAGTAATTTTTGTTTATGGTTGGTAATAGAGGGAGATATCAGTGTTTCAGCAGTGATGAAAGCTGCTTGGAACCAAAAAACAATGTGTGTGTACTCACTGGTACTTGGAGCAGGTAGAGTTGGCAATGGCAGGGTCTAATGGGTGAAAGGTGACAGGAGGACTGTGCTGGGCAGATATCAGAAAACCGATGGCCAAAAGACTCAAGCTTAAACATGTACCTGTAGAAAAACATGACATTCGTAACCTTACAAAAAAGCATCAGTAGGACATAAACACATCACATCTTGATGTGGACGGTTTGAGTGACGTACCTATGATGCTGCTCAGAGTGAGCTTCCTGCGTCCCACTCTCTCCACCAGCCACACTCCCAGCAGGGTAAACAGGAAGTTGGTGAGCGTGGTGAGCCCAGCCAGCCAAATTGCCAGCCTGTCGTCCCGCACTCCTGACATCTGCAGGATGGTGGCACTGTAGTACCTGCGGGACACAAACACAGGAGAAAATGACTAAATAGCTGTTGTTGTGACTACTACCGTCCCAGTCTTACTGTGGAAAATGGCCCTTTTTCATACCATATAATTTCTGAAAGTTTAAAGGACAATTCCAATTTATTACAATTTGGCTTTTATTTCTGTAGTTTTGGCCATTGTGTCCATCAGTCATGTGAACACTGTTCCTCAGATGTGGGAACATGGCAGTCATGTCCCATGTGAAAAAAGAGCTGCGTCCCAGTTTAGGGGCCGCATCCTTCGGATGACCCAATCCACAAAGGTGTGGCCTTCGTCGCTGCCATAGTCCGCGAAGGCTGAACTGAAATGAGACCGTCAGGTATACCAGCTGTGCCTGCCCTTACTGTTGCATCACAAAGTGCTGCTCCTGTCACCTAGCAACCTACTTGAGGTTTTAAGGCCTTTGGCTTTGTTAACATTTGTACCAGTAGTTGTTCAACTGAGCCCAAACCCATTACCAACATTTCAAAGTATAATCCTCAGGCTCTCTGTGGGCGGTGTTTACTGCCATATTATTTTCATTAATCTTGGGATAGGTTGGGCTACGATGGAGCCAGCAGTTGGATCCCACTGTGATGTCACCCATTGGTTTGTGAGCTGCTGTTTTGAAGACCCAAGTTTGGCCGTCGCCATCTTGGTTTTTTGAAACCTGAAGAAACCATATTTGGACAAGAAGGTGGAGATGAGGAGGAGTGAGGGCTGGAGCTGACCTGCTCTGTACTCTATCCCAATTGTCAGGCAGGTTGCTGGGTGTGGTACAGTCTGTCAATCACACAGTGGCCCCGCCCTAATGCATACCCTGCTTTATCGTCTATTTTCCACTAAATAGGACCTTAATTTAAATAATGAACATCATGTTCTATTGAAGAAAACTTGAATGTTGTGATTGAGACGATTAACTCATTAGGAAAATATTAACTGACATAATAAATCAAGCTGGAAGTAGGGTTAGTTTCCCACAGACTTCAATGCAATCAGACTTCTTTTTGAACGCTCCCTGATGGTCATTAGATAGAATGCAAGTTCTTCTGGCATCACTTTTCAGACCCGGAGTCTACGTCCAATTTCATATACAGTCTATGATTAGGACACAGCTAAGGAGTCACGTTGTAAAGAAATCTGATTATTTAAAGGAACAGTTCGACTTCCAACACATGTTTAAAGTAATAATGCAAAGGTCCCGAAACAATATTCTGATAAATAAATGTTCAACATAAATAAGATATAACAAAGTTCAATCATTAAGTGAAGTCAATAAACCAACCGCAGCCATTCTTTTTAAGAGCCCAAACACTTATCCACCAATCGCAGCCTCTCTACTTCAGCACCAGCCACTCATCTCGAGACAGTTAGCGATCAGCTATAAATAGTCTCTCACCAGTCACTTTCAACGCCTCCCCCCTCTCCCCCCTGCTCCTCTCTTTGTCTGTCCTCATACAGTATAATTATACTCGCAACTCTGGCACCATGTTGCTCCATGTACGCAGATTACCTCCAATCATCATCAACAAGCCTCTGAACAGGCTGCGGTCAACAATACAGACACCTGCATGGGGTCCACTTCCCACTCCGATCATGATATCGTGTAAGAAACGCAGATGATGGCCACACAGACACATACACCCGCAAAAACCCAATGGAAGGTGTCTTTATGGAAACTATGTGCCTGATGGATGGGAAAGAAAACATATTTTCACCCTCAGTGGCTTGTACACACGCACACAAGCTGTCTGCGTACAAAACCCTTAGAGAACACAAATACAAAGGAAGGTAATACTCATTATAGAACTAAAATATCTCCAGCATTGTCTGCCTCTGTGTCTCTACAGGCAACTCAGAATTAGCATTCCGCTTTTCATCGCTTCAAAAGCACTGTTATCTCTCTCTTGCTCTTGCTCGCTCTTTCTCATTCCCCTCCAAAAAAGACATTTGCATAACAACACTTATACTTTTCTGGTTTCCAGTCAGACAGAACAGAGAGAGCAATGAGATGCTGTGAAACTCTGGTTTAAAAGCCTGACCTACAGGAGCACGGGGCGAGAAAAAGTTACAGAAGGCCTTGTTATAGTCGTCTGACAAACTTAGACACATACCAGGAAATGCATGTGTTGAATGGACGCACACGTAGACGCAGATTCACGAGTACGGATGCACTCAGACACACACGCGCACACACATACAAAAGAAATGACGTCGTTTCGGAGCAGCAGCGGGAGTAAAAGCACAATTTCGGTTCTCAGCAGTGGAACCTGCTGTGTTCCATCTCCAGCCCTGCATCTTACTGATTACAGCGTGCACACACACACACACACACACACACACACACACACACACACACACGCTCTGTTCTAACTTAAAAACTACAGTGAATAACAGCCTGCAGAAACAATGATCAATTTTTTAAACCACTGATCCAGGATGTTAAAAATTATAATAATTAAATAAATGAATAACAAATAAATAAAAGCATCTCAGAAACAAGATCTCGGACTTAAAAAGCCCCCAACCAAGCTCAGAGGATGCGCTTGTTCCTGCCTGATGCACGATCTATCTGTGATTATCCACCCTCTGCACCTTTGTATCCTCTAAGTCCTCCTGTGTAAAGTGTCAAGTTGTTATTCTAGTAACAAGTGCAGGCTGTAATGAAGTGCTGACTGTTAGCAGGAGATAAGAAGGCAACACCTTGAGAAACATACGGTGGGCACTTTCATTTCTGCTCGTGCTAATTCCTCACGTCTCTGTGCACATCTGCAAAGAGCATCAGCTTTGCTTATGAGCGTGCTTTTTTTTTTTTCTCACAGCGTCAAGGGGAAAACAATTGGGAGACAAAGTGAAATTTTGGGACGAGAGATCAACGCACAAAAGAAGCGCTGCAGCTCAGTAGCCTCATGGAAATTTCTCCCCAGATGAGAATGCATTATTTTAATGGGGACACAAAGAACCTTGTGGTACAGCGTGTATTCTGGTGCGTCATTAAGATTCTTCAAAATGGCATCTCGTTAATTTCGGGGAGTGAGTTTTGTTTTCATGCTGAAAAAGATGCACGGACATGACGGTGGCTGCATTTTAATGAGCCAGTTTCTTTCTGAATGGAATCAATCTGGCTGATAATAAGTGTGTCAGACATGTAACAATGATTTTTTTATTTGAAGTGACAGACAGGAAATAAGTGAAATTTTCTGCAATTGTTCTCAGTGATATTGATGATATCTACATATTTTTTTCACTGCTGCAAGCCTGACCAGGACAGGTTTAGGCTGTCACCCCTGATAGAAAGTGACACCTCTCAGTCTGAAAGCCCCTCTACTTGTCAACTATTAACACACATCACAGTGACAGGAAACACTCCAAGCAGGACGTGAATGAAACAGGCCTCTGAGGTGTTTCCCTTTTTTATTCTTGTTGCTTTTCATTTGCTTTTCATGATTATGTGAAAATCAGCAAAAAAAACATCCTTCCAACCTTCATCCTCTTAAACAGTAACATTTGTGTTCACAGTGGCACTTGGTGTTAATAAGAGGTTGTTGGCGGGGGGTCACAGGGGAGGCAGGACTGGTTTTTGTCCAATTACAGTGATTTCATAAACCACACTGAGAGGATGAAAATGGAAAAGTCCTACAAATGATGCAGCCAGTCTGGGGATTAACTGAAGGGTTGTTGGTGCTCAACATTTTTTTAGAAAATGGTCCCATAGTACATTTATCAAGATCCAGGTTGTTAGACTATATAATTTCTAATTCATGGGATAAAACATACTAAATCTCTGGTATGGTTCTTTAAAATCCACCAAAACCTCTCTTTTCATCCAACAGCAAGTGTGAGTGAAACTCCCGGTCACACCAGGATTCAACGCAGCAAAACACTGAGGTGATTCATTTATTCCAACAAAATCCCTGCAATCAAAGGATCGGCTCAGAGGAGGCGCTCTGCTTTGAGAGCAATTTTTGACCAACAGTAGGCCATGCTGACAGTGATGATCTCTGAGGCGATGGAGAGCCAGAGAGTCCAAAATACAGGAAGCTAACAGAGATTATTAAGTGTGCACCATTCTCTTTTATCCTCTGTCTGAGAAACAGCTGTTCTGCAGAAAGAGAAATGGTTCGCAGACAGTTATGAGACAGGAGTTGATGATATAAATACGTCTTTAAAAAAAAGTCTGAATTTATTGTCCTGTTAGCAATCAAGCTAATAAGTTTGTTAAATAACCTGCTAGCTTGGAACACTTTAATTTCCCCTTTCAATTTGTTTTTATTGAAAACTATAATTACCACCTTGTGATTGTCTGTCAACAGCCAACCAGCCAAGGTGCAGGAAATATGGTCACAATCTCCCCTTCCTGAGTTACAGTGTTGCATAATGGCCAGACGTGTTTTTGCAGTGTTGAGGAGACTGTGAAGTACCGACAGACTGACAACCTGAAAACATTAGGCTGCAGCAGTTCATCAACTAGCCCCATAAGTAGTGACTACAAAGATTTCTGCCCCACGAGTTTCACATGGATGAGTGAATGTCACTTTGTGCAGTGACCCCTGTATAAAGCATATAGCTCGCTCAGTTAGAACTGCACGTAAATTATTAAGAACAACCTTCAACATTTTTCATTTTTCATTTTATATGTGAAACAGCCTTGAACAAGGGCAACTATTATCGACCACCGTTTACAGTAAGAATACGCGTTCAGTCCTGGTTTGCCATCATTACACACAGCAATAATAACATGTACAAAGAGCCCTGGTAATATTCTGTGATGCCCACACTGTGCTGAAATCACTGAGGTGTTATTACTTAATCCTCCACATAGTGCTCATCTTTACCTGTGCAAACAAAAAGCATAAATAGAGTGGTTGTATGGAGACTCATTAACTCTTTCTTACACATAAACAGTAAAAAAAAAAACCCCATTAACATCAACTGCTCTCCACAAGAAATAAAATGAAATAAAATAACACACAGACACACCCACATCCCATATGCACTAACACACCCACTGTCTTTTACATAAGAGAGCCTGTGGAGCGTCGGTGCGAAGCAAACAAGACAAGGTGTGATCTGGCCCTGACCCCGGTCTGAAAACGGAAACACAGATCCACACGTCTGTCACACTTCGATTCCAAACCTCTCATTCAGTGCATTGAAAGAGAGTGGCAACACAGACATCAGCGAAGGAGGGGGGCAGATGTAGAGAAGAAGAGAGAAGAAAGAGGAGCAAAAAGAGGGACTGAGATAGCGCTCGCTGTGGAGACCAGGATGACAGGTGGAAGTGGAAATATGCATATACTTTCATGCATCTATTTTAGTTCTTGTAACACGTCACCACCTTGTCAGGTACTCATTTACACCTGTCAACACTAAGTGGAATCCATTAAATCCCTGAAACCAGACTCTATTGGTGTTTTTTAGAGGTGGTTGGTTAAGTCTACTAGTGTATTTCTATCGGTGTCTATGCCATATTCACACTGAAAACATACAGTAATTTGCAATCAAGATACAGCAGAGGAGAGAAACGTTTATAATGCAGGACTGAAAGCTGATTTAAATAGATGGATAATAGACATGTTTTCTATCTCCCTCCTGTATTCGATCACTTCCTGCTGTTCCTAGCCCATTTCACATGGGTGGTGGTGCGAGGACGCCGCTGACTCATGGCTGACATTTACTGACACATTACAGGATCGTCTTGGAGGCTGCTGACTCTTGGGAGTACACAACGTGCGGTCTTAAAGGACCACACGGCGGCTTTGCATATTTTAGCCGATTAACTGCAAATCATATAAACCTTACTTTCTGACAGCCACTTTCTGAGGCGTCCCAGGTTTCAAGGTTTCTTTTCCACTTTTCAGACAGAGACAGTATTTAGTTTATTCCAGAGCCAAATTAAAACATTCTGGTTTTTGGCTTTTGGCCCAGTCGGACAGAAAAACGTAATTTTTTTGGAAGCTTGGTGAAGTGAATGGCAGTGAATGGCAACATGGAAACAAAGAGGAAAGCTCTGTTGGTATTGCTTCTCGTTCAGCAGAGTATATAAAGATGTATGATGCAACACAGAAAACCTTTTCCTCACTATTCTGTGCATGAGACTGTACCTCTATGTATAACTATTCCTTCCTGTTTTTAACATTCATTTTAATTTGTGCATAATAAAAAGTTAGTAGAAATGCTGGACATAAAAAATTTAAAAATGTTGCAAAAGTGCTTTTATGCCTTTATGCTGATGTATCAATAAAAGCAAAATATGATGAAGTGTAATAAAGCCAGGCTTAGAGAAAAACTCACACAGATAGTATCAGATATGTGTAGAGTGATGAGAAGGCCTTCTTCAAATATGTTAAACAAACCTTCAAACCATCAAGTTTTCCATTTAGTTTTCGTTGGTTTGAGATTTTAATTATGCTTCTTTAATTAACATCAACTCATTGTGTCCTCTTCCTCTACAATGCTTTAACGGTGCCCAACTAGAGAATTAGTGGCACCAACTATTTATCTTGACGCATTCAACCCATAATGTTATGTTATAAATTAATTTCAGAATTTGTCAGATTTATGTAGCCTACAACTTAATATATAAAGGATAATGAAGCATATTGTTTTAGTTCCATATGATACCAGCATTTCATATGTTAGTGTGTCCTGTATTCTTGTGGCCTGAAAGGTGCGCAACATGCTTAAGGCATCCAGAGCAGTGGGGTCCAGGGGTCCCATGGATCCTTGAAAGATCCTGAGGATCCCCAACAAAAATAGGTTACACAATTACAGAATGACTATTTTTGTCATGGGTTGTCAAACACTTTCTGTAATAACAGAAATCTAAAAGCAAAAATCTGGGATGCTGGGACAAAGTCTTATCCAGTGGGGGTCCATTATCTAATTTATATCAGTTTAGGGGTTCTGAATGTGAAAACATGTGAGAACCACGGATCTAGAGGCCCACATGTGGTACATACCAAGAGAAAAAAAAACCATGTGAACATCCTGGCACTAACTGTGACCATGATCCACCCTTAAGCTTAACCCTGTCGTTTTAGTTGCATCAACTATAGAGGTGGCAGATCAGTCATTTTTGCAATGCTCATAATTTAGTTTTAGGGTTGAGGACTTATTGCTATATTCTAAGGTTATCAAACATGGAAGGCAAACAATAAGGCTTGGATTAAATGGTTATACTACATTACTTCTAATTCATGGGATAAAACATACTAAATCTCTGGTATGGTTCTTCAAAAATCCACCAAAACCTCTCTTTTCATCCAACAGCAAACAAAGCTGCCTGACT
Organism: Trachinotus anak; assembly: GCF_046630095.1. Lineage (NCBI taxonomy): Eukaryota > Metazoa > Chordata > Actinopteri > Carangiformes > Carangidae > Trachinotus > Trachinotus anak. Next base: position 7,221,567 of record NW_027273869.1, on the reverse strand, counting down.
AACAGAAGGTCATGATGCTGCTGGAGCAGTTAAATGATGACTGATGACAAAAAACCTGTGCATGTGCGTGAGGGTGTGAAAGAGAAGTACGCTGAAGGTTTTGCTCGGCTATAAGACAAAACACTCTAACAGAGTGCTACTTATTGACAGAGTGCTGATCTAATTATGTAACTTAATAGTATGGATTTAGAGGGAGATCAAGGGAGGAATCAGCTGTAAGACAACAGTGAGAGAGAGAGAGAGAGAGAGAGAGAGAGAGAGAGAGAGAGAGAGAGAGAGAGAGAGAGAGAGAGAGAGAGAGAGGCCGATGGAGAGAACAAACAAGTGTAAGTGTGTGTATGAGTGGGCAAGTAGTGAGTGAGTGAGTGGGTGCAAATGAACGAGTGACCAGCTCAGTGAGTAAGAGAGTAAGTGACGAGGTGTGAGAGCGGAGAGAAACAGAAGGAGGCAGGGAGAGAGAGAGAGAGAGAGAGAGAGAGAGAGAGAGAGAGAGAGAGAGAGAGAGAGAGAGAGAGAGAGAGAGAGAGAGAGAGAGAGAGAGAGAGAGGGAGGGAGAGGGGGAGCAGGAAGGAAGTGAGAAAAGGACCGAAAGGCGAGAAGAAGAATGAATGGTTGGAGAAGACGGAGAAGGAGGGATGCGGGTGTGAAAAGAGGAACAAATGGACATACAGGAAAAGATGTAGGGAGAGACAGAAAGAGAGTGTGCGAGAGAGATGGAGACTCTCTTGGGAACTGGCCTATTTTTCAAATGAATGCAGACGAACAACAGAGCTGCATCACACTTATGCTCTGGAACATAAACGCTCAGCACAAATAGATTCACCGCAGATTGGTCGCTCTGATTCAGGACTGCACACACACACACACACACACACACACACACACACACACACACACAAACACACATTAGAGGCATCGGGTGTAACGTCTGCAGATGTCTACCATCATCACAGAATAAAGACACACTTTGCTCTGCCTGGCTGACCCCCAGAAATGTATATCACATTAAACAGTAACAATACCAGACAGTGTATCTACTGTCCGACCAACCAAAACTAATCTGTCTAACTGTGTTTGCAATAACTTGGTTGCCTGTGCTCCCTCTGTATTATAGAGAGAGAGACCCAAGTGATTAACTTCTGCATTCATTTTCATGGTAGCAACAGACTGCTAAAAGAACACCTCAACTTAAAACTGGCACACTCATACTACACCACATTTTCACCCACTTTCCTGATTAGGTCCCCTTTCAGGACCACGTGAGCATGTGCAGACTGTGCTTGACTCTCCTGTCACTTTAACAGGCGTAGCCACTGTGCACCACTGACCAGGACCAGTGTGATGTCACTGCTGACTTCTGGAGAAACCGAGAGACGGAGAGTCCAAGATGGAGGAAGCTCATTAGCTGCGTTGCACCATCCGCCATCCATTTTTTATTCAATCCTCATCTCTCTGACGGTACACGGCTCCACACTAGAGGAATGGTTGGTGGAGTATTATGGGAGGGAGTTGATGGTACAAGCATGGGTGTGATCACAAGAGACGGTTGGTTTTCATTGGTCAAAAAATTAGCGCCATTTTATTTATTTATTTTTTCTATTGGGATATTTTTAAACTTATGTTAGAGATTTTGGCACTATATTTTTTACTATATTATAACTTTATTTGAATGTCCAAGGTGTGAATATAGGCTCTGGTGTTTTCAGTATCCTCACTGACTCCACCTCTGCCCAGAATAAAACTGGGAAGGGAGATATTATCAGTGATTTTGAGGACATTGAGCTCTTTGTGCTAGTACAAATGGCAAAGGTGCGAGTTGCCCTGCCCTAACAGGTGCAAACAAACTAATAAGAGACTACTATACACCCAGTCCTGAGAAGATGTCGAATCAGGCAAAATACGAGAAAAGACCTGTGTGGGTCACTGTAAAGTAACTCAAAATGAGCACCAGTCTTCCAGTCTGTTCTACATTTTACTATCACTTACCTGAGTTATGCATGACTGTATCGTACAGGACTTTGTGTAATATCTGCACTTGTTGAAACATGTACTATACACATCTATAGTGAATACCACTCTATCTCCAGAATGAGTACGCTTCATAAATGACATCTTGCTGTGTGAGTGTGTGCTTACTGTGTTTTTGTGTGCATTTGAAGATTAGAATATTTCTCATTGCTCTTGCTGCGATGCTATTGGAGACAATGGAGGAGATTTGTATGACTGAGCTGTTTAGGGAGCCTTGAAAACATACAAGCACACAAAGCCACACATAAGAAAAAAAAAAGCAACTCTCTATTGCTAGTTTGGATTTGGCAATTTTTTTAACACACACACAAAACACACACACACAGCAAGGAGGTCTCTGCCAGCTCCTCGCAGGTCTGCCAGCAGAGTGACCATGTAAAACTGGCGTTTCGTGACATTTCCAACATGACATTTGTCTGTGGGACCATCTGTGAGGGCCAACTGGCCTGTGTCAACAACAAAATGCTCAGTTGCCTACCTACAACAAACAAGGCATACTTATCATATCTTATCATATCATATCATATCATAATCTTTTGTTCTCTCAAGAAATCTGATTTTGGTGCATTTTCTAAATTGTTTTTTTCACTATGAAATGAAATAAGAGATTTGCACTGCACTGCACAGGGATGTGACTATAAATCTAAACTGCATGTACTGTACGTGCAAGCTGCCGGACAATTGAATTACCCAAAGGGAATTAATTAAGTATCTATCTGTCTATCTGATTTCATATTAATTGACACACCACATGTCCCGGACATTACTTGGCCAATGTGCCAGCTACGATGTTAGCCATCTAGCCTCCAGGCGATAGCTTATGCTGGGTGTTAAGAATACACAAAAGCAACATCCAGCAGATTGACAAGTTTTAAAACTAACCCCAGGCAATACCAGGGTCTGATTGAAGTAAGCACAGGAGAAGAAAATGATTTGTTAACTTATCCAGGTGGTAAATGAGTTAGTTAACTTTGACCTTTCATTGTTTATTCCTTTTGCAATATTCTGTTTTTGGGTTGTTTTTTTGTTTTTTGGGTTTTTTTTTGCCAAAATAGTCAGTGTTATTTTCTGATCAATACCTACACCATCTTGCCCAGTATACCTTGAGTACTTCTTGCAGTGATGGTCAAGGGGAAACGTGGCAAATGTGTCAAGAATATTACACCTGGACTTTTCACCAGTTCGCTTGATTCTCTGCTGAGAAATCTAAGCCATGGACAGACATGACCCTATCTGCAGCTCATAAAAAGCCTTTACTACTCTTACATGACAGGAATACATGTCTCAAAATATGCTCTGGGGATGTTTGCTGTGTGACTCTGTGCACAGTTTTCATTGCATACACATGATTAATGTCCTTGTGACCATAATCAATAGCTTTTGGGTTCAGCTTTCTCCCCGTCAACCATTGTTGTTTGTTTGGGTGACACTTTTGGATATTTAATGATTTGCTCCTGGTTTACATCTGTTGAGCCTTTGCTAGTTTGAGTGCACAGGTATTGGGACTGGTTTTGCTTGGCAACAAAGAACCTGATAATACGTCTTGTGAAGCTTAGAGTACAAACCTTTTCATACTCCCTGTCACAAAATGTACCAAAGGAACAACAACAAAAAAAAAAAAAGAAAGAACACAGTGTTTCCTTCAGAGCTGCTGTACTCAATATTTCTTGTTCCTTTTCTCTGCCGTCCTTTATAAAATCTGTCTTTCCCTGCTCCTCATGTCATCTGTCCTGATCCAATCACCACACCTTCCTCCACCTCATCACCATCAATGTCATTTCTCCCTCCACCCTCTTCTTCTTTCCTTTCGACACAGTCAGATGACCAGCCCTGACAAGACACAAACACACACAGCAGTCCCCACCAGCCCGCGGTGACCTTTACATGCCAGATCATGTGGCTAATTGAATCAAAATGATCCAGTTGCAAATGGGGAGGGATGATATCTAATTTGACCCCTGGCTGTACCACATTGTTCTGCATTTTTGACTGAATAAAAAGAGAGGGGAAGGTGGATAAAGAAGTGGAAAGAGAGCTTTTGAAAGAAAACCCAGCAGTGCCATGGCAGAATGTATCCATCCATTTCTTACGTGATCTATACAGCCATCCGATCTCACTCAAAGGCGCAACTCAGAAAGACGAGCAGTCCAGACACAGCACCTGACACTTCTTTGGTTCTTGTGAGATTTGTTATTGACAAACACATCTCTCATCCCACAGGCTTCTCTGACAGGCCTGAGTGTGTGTGAGGGCAGGGGGGTTATTCATGTAACAGCCAGAGAGTCCAGAGTGAGTGGGTCTGACATATGAGTTCAAATCAACCTGCTGTAAAAGTAGTGATGTGTGTGTGTGACTGTGTGCATGTACCCACCTGTCATGAGGCATATTCTGCAGTTCTCAGTACTTCATATATGTCTGTGGCTACAAAAGATCCTTTGAAGCGCTGCGGACAACACGCCCCACTGTTTCTGCAGCATGTCATCAATAATCACATAAACCAGCCATGCTATGGACGTGGTAGGGGGCCTGTGAGCTACATATTGCATTGTTTTTAGCCATACTTGTGGTGCAACTCTATGGATTTCTTGAGAAATGTACTATGTAATCTGCTACACAAAGCCATTTTGCCCTCAGGTTTAATTGCTGCCCTGTAGACTGGGCTGCTGAGCACAATAATGACCAGTGTTTGATTAAATGTTGATTCAGAGTTGTTTGAGCTGACAAAATCCAAGCATGCTTGTATATGTCACTGCAATATGAACATTATGCTGCATAAGCACTGGAGAAAATGATAATGTTTACAGGGGCATTACATTACCCATGTGTTTACAGCGCGGCTGCATGTTCTTAGTTCACCAAATAAGTGGTTCTCAAAGTGAGGTCTGGGTTCCTGGGGGTTCCCAGCAAAAAGGGGAATAATTTATTTTCAATTTAATTCCATTCAAAAGTAACACAATAACAGGATATGACTGTTTTGCTCCTGGGCTTCACATATTTTGTGTAATAGAACATGCAAAAGCAAAAATCTTAATCTAATTTGTGTGAGTTTGGGGTTCCCTGATGTGAAAAAGTCTTAGAACCACTGCCTTAAATAACATAGTGAAAGTCTATCAGAAGTGATGATACCCGAAGGAGCTAAAGCATCGACCAAACTCATATACAGAAAATTATTTACCCACATATCCCTTGATAAACATGACATTAGTTTGGGAGGTGCAGCTGTCTGTGGGCTCAGCCAGGCTATTTCATCAGATTGGATCTTGGCTGTGACTGTGGGTCCTCCCCATATTCAGCCGTTGTGTGTTTTACTGGAACATCACCGTTTGGATGAAGTTCATCTGAAGATGTCTGCATAAACGCATGTGATACGACAGCACACTGCTGCCACTGAGAAAACTCATTTGCATCCAAGCGATCGATCTGGACGTGGACCAAATGTAATTTTGCGAGCAAGTAAGCTACTGAACAAGCAGTGATCGTATTGAGAAGTAGTCGGCGCCGTCCTCGAAACCCCTGTCCCTCACTGATCATCGCTGCTACGTATGGGGGGGGGGGGGGGGGGGGGGTGTAGGAATATGATTTTGAAGAGTAACCTGATCGGCCTCAGCTGAGATGAAACCTCCATTTGGCAGAGCTCTGTGTGTCTCCCGAGCTGTGCGTCAGCTTTGTTAAGTGAACGGAACAAAGACAGGATCTCAGTGGGATACAGTGTGATGAGCGACGACTGGATTCACAGCGCTCCCATGAAAAGTGGCCTGGCTCCATCGCACCCCTGCTCTGTCTGACAGCCTGTCTGTCACAATCCTCTCTCTCTGACACTCGGCCAGCCCTTCTGTTACCCCCCCCCCCCTCTTTCTGTGCACCTGAGCCCCAATTAAAAACATATGATCTCCCAACAGGGAAAAATGGAGGGTTAAAAAAAAAAAAAAAAAAAAGGTAGTGAACTTTTGACTCAGGCTAAATTCTTTTGATGATTTTGTTGTGAAAAGAAAAAAACATTTTCATTCAATTAAATGACATAATATCAGGAATATCTTCTCAATTACCTGTAAGTGCTTTTGACAGACAGAGGTTAAGAAAAACAAACATTTCTGAGAGGCAGCAATGATCTCCCTGTGTGAGTCAGCTCTGACAGGGCAGATCTGTGGCGAATCTGTTAACTAACTAAATCAAACGGTTTGTTAGCTTGTCGAGGTTTTATTGGTTGAGCTGGCTGATCGATTACAACTTGAGCTGATCCTTTGCCCTTCTTCCCTCGCTGAAGATCACGGCCTCCGTCTGAGAATATTTGACTTAGAAGAAAAAGTCAAATCTGTGAACTCCATCAATCCGTTCCTGTCGAGGACGGTTAGAGCTGAGTGACAGGCAAAATGTGCCTCTCTGGTTTGGTTTGCATTTTTTATATCTTTGCCAGCCTGCCAGCTTCTCTCGCTGCCCTTTTCTTTCTTTCTCTGTGCCAGCCCGGTGGTTTTAATCAGGGAAAGCAGCTGGGGACAGGGAGAGTGGAGCTTGTCTCTAAGCCTGGCTGATTTACTGGCTCCCCAGACCTCCTTTATATCTCACCGGCTAATAGGGCTGGCCTGGCAGCTTCGTATGAGAACAAAAAGGCAGGTAGCAGACAGACAGGCTGGCAATATATACCGAGGTAAGAGGCGCACACAGGATGAGTGACATCAGTGCATGAAGAAAAAACACACAGGTGTTGATAAGGACTGACAGATACAATACAGACGTGGATGGAAGAAATCCACTGCATATACTGTAAGACAGACAAAGCATAGACAATCGAGCTATCAATTTTAAAGACTAGATTAATTTTTTATATCTTTACATTATATTCATTATTGAATGGAGGCCATTGTCATGGTAACAGGCCTCTCCCTTCCCCTCTTTCTCTGGTGCCTGGTGTCCATGTGTTGTGTTTTTCCATGAAACTAGTAGTGCTTCCATTAACCTGCTTAATGCGCAATTTGAAATTTCAACTTTGAAACAACTAATAAGCGCATCAATTTCGGCAAAGCTCAAACGTCACAAGAAATATAGGCTTATATGCGATGGTTTTTCAGACAGTTCCACAAAGCGAAAAGTGAAATGCAGAAAACCCTTTTTTTTGCATTGAAGTCGTGGCACCTGCCGTGTCAGGCCCTGGGGAGCCAGCTCCAGCCAAGAGGTAGTCTGAAAATAGGTCGTCATGTTTAACTGGAACGATATCACACAGGTGCAATTTGGTTTTGTTTTCTATAAAAAATAAAAAAAAATAAAAAATGTGCTTCTATTTTTTTACCTGGTTCCTATCTCTCCTCACCCATCAACCTCAACTCACCAAACAAGGAACTGCAACAGCCATTACTCTGGTCATTCCCAGCATCCGGCAGCTTCACTGAACTAAATGTTGTTCTAAACATTTTATCCTATCTTTTAGTTTCACGTCATATTCTTCACGCTCTGAGCAAATTACACACTCAAACTCAAAGCCTGCTTCTCATTAGTGTGTAGCGTAAGGCTCCCTGTCCTGTACACCTGCAGGCCGTTCCCTCGTTGGCTCTGACCTGCTGCCTGCCTCCACAGCTGCACCGTGTTGCCCATTCATGCCCTGGCTCCACCGTAATACTCTCTGAGTTGTACTAGAGCTTTTACTGGTCCCTGCATTCTTGGCTGTTTAGATGCCTGTGCCTATCGCCCTGTAATGATTATAACCTCATCTAGAAGTAAAATCTCCTCTAATTGTACTTGCCCAGTCTCTTTTTTATCCAGATCCTGACAATTCACACCACAACCATAGATATTATGTCCAAATGATGGTTTTGAAATGAAATTAGTTTTCACTTATTTTCCCTGACTGGATCTCTCCTCTTGTCAAAGTCACGTTATGTTTAATGAATGAGAAAGATTGGAAAGATTCCCATGGTTAAGATTTGTGAGTCTTCATGTCACAGGACAACTCAGGGCATTTGTAAGTCTTGAGTTGCCCTGTGACAGATCAAAGTACAGCTTTAAATTAGCTTTAACAATATAAAACTACATCCACTAAATGTGCATCTAATTACATTGAATGACAGACTTCGGCTGACATGAGGTGCCCATTATACTCTAACAATTTCTGAGTGTTTCCAGGAGTAATCACGACTTGATATTTACTTGATATTTGAAATCTGTAATTACGATAACTCAGCACCGTGTGGGCTTGTAAAGTCTTTACTAGTTTGACATTTTCCTCTCACTTTCCTGTCCATTGTGTTGCACCCCGTAGGACAAGTCAATTTCTAAACGTGTTATTGTTTTTTAGCAGTAATTATTAGTGTAATAGCTTGTGACACTTTCTACACTGACTTTGGTGCATGCACGTCACGTATTTACCTGCTCACCTTCAGTCTGACTGGGGAGCTAATCAGCCAGAACAAGTGTAAACACCTGTGTAGGTGAGCAGTGGCTTTAACAACTACCTGCTATTACCAGCTGTGACAGTGGGGCTCGTACTGTTTTCTCCTTGAGAGAGAGAGAGAGAGAGAGAGACAAAGAGAGAGAGGGGGAAAGTGTGAGTGTGTGTCATTGTGGCGTGAAGACACCTACTGTAGTAGGTACTACCACAGAGGCAGTCTTGAGTACTTGAGCAGCACAACCATTCGAGATACAGTCACAAATCTTTTCAGGTGTGTAGCTCAGATCATAGTGAAGGCTGAGTCTGAGGATGGGTGTGGTCCCGGCAAGGCCGCTGGAAGTAGGGAAGGGGCCACTGGCTCCCCACGTCACGCCTCGGGCCCACATTAGCTTTGAGTCACGTTTCACTGTAATCAAGTTTCAATCATTCCTGTCCACTTGAAAACATTAGGTAACTACAGACCATGCTGCGATGGGATCATACCGGTAGCAGTACTTGCATATGCTAAATAAAACATTTCCAATCACACCAAACAAGCAGCGAACAAGTCAAACTGGGACATTGTTGTCATGAATTGATTGCCAGCAGGATGAGGTCTTTAATGTCACGATTGCAGGATGTATTTATCACCAAAGGAAACCTCAGTGGGTAGTTTTCCAAATGAAAGGGCAATCAGATTTCAATTTGTAGACCGGAGACACATTTTAATGCCAGGTGTAAACATAACACAATCTTTGCACCATCTTGATCGAAGATGTGTTAATGCTCCGCGTAAATGGGTCACCGCTGACACAGATAAACTAGCAGGCATGCTCTTCACAGGAAGACTGGCAGGTAGACAAGTCAGAGAGACAGAGAGGTGCACTGGGGCCGAGCCGTGGCACATTTTGCTTGTCCCCTCCGCTGTTCACACTGTTGGCTGCAGGAGATGAAGATGAATATACAGCAAGAGAGACAGACAGTGAGACAGATAACGCAATCTGTGACAGATCCAGAGTGTCATCCCTGCCAACCACAGCTGAATTTCTCAAGATACAAACACACATACAAACAGCCATACCTGCAGTCTCTCACATACACACACACACACACACACACACATACACATATCCACGTGAGCGCACATATGTCACACAGGTGCACATGCGCAGACGCCAAAGTCCACAGAACCAAACGAAATCACACATGCATGCAGGCACGCACACACACACACACACTTATCCTATTACTCTCACCTCCGACGGTTGCTAAGCAACAGCACATATCCACAGATTGTTTACAGAGCCTGTAATATAGTTCATCTCAGAGGGGAGGTGAGACAGAGACAGATGACACAATCTCCTCGGATGGAAAGATAAAAAGAATAAAAGAGGAAAGGCGGCCCGTCCCTTCACCGGCAACTGGGCAGTAATGCAATGAGGCTACTGCTCCCTGCTGTACGCTTTGCTATGAAAGATGAAAGAAATGTTTTGTGATTTAATACCGTGCTGCTAAACCAAATACATCTGTCTAGATCCCTCTCGTGTTGAATGGGAAGACAGGTGACACACGGACTCAGTGTCATGTATCATCATTGCTTTGACGAACCCTGAGAGTGGAGGAGATAAAACACCAGAGGCTCTCCAGTCTGATCTGGGACAGAGACACACAGCTTCATCTGGCACAGTCGGGAAAATAGATTAATATAGTTTACATTTATTAAATGTGTTGAAGTATGTTATATGAGATTAATATTCAGAAATGTATTGGATGTTCAATATGTTGCGTGTTAGTTGTGTGCCCAAGCGGTGTGAATTACATGAATTACATTTTGCAGTGACTTGCTGGTTGTTCAGATTCATTCATGTGTGCATAGTGATTTAAGTGGTTAAATGACTCTTTCTGCCATTTTTTGTGTAGTTAACTACTGAACCTACAAACAATTTTGGGCCATAAAATAAAACGATTTTTTTACTTTTATTTTACCACAGCTACTCTACTTCAGTTGAACCCTATTTGACCCACCTGACCTCTGCGACGGCAGTCCACACCACACACTTGACCTTTGTGAAGTGCATGTGCAAAAGCTCAGGGTGGATGTAGCTCAACTCACACAGCGACATCACGGAGAAACCTCCTGATTCTCAGTCTGAGGAAGAATCATCATGCCCATATATATGAAATGATTCTATACAAAACCAAAGCTGAAATTCCAGCATTTTCTCATGAATCCTGTTTTTTTGGTCTATATATCACCTGTGAACCAGCTGGCACATTTTGCAATAAACTCAACTGAGTGGCATCTTTTGCCAAAGTGTCATGTCCTGTCCTGCATATCCTACATAGCCAAGTTATCACCAGTGTAGAAGTGAGTTCAGCATCAAACTTCATTCCTTTACTCCACTACTACCAAGAGCTGTAACCAGTCCTGTCTGTCTACTAATTAAGTTAGCATGCTAACCAGCTAGCCTGTCTTGTCACTTTCTGATAGCGACTCACTGTAGCCTCCAATCTGTCCCAAAGACATAGCACTGCTCAGAGTGCGTGTGGCAACATCCACCACCACCTCATCCACCACTTTTGAAAATGGCCCCTTATGAAGACTGAACAGTGTGAGTATGGACAAATAAAGTCACTTATGTTCTGCTGGTCGGGGAGCAACCAAGCTGTTTTTAAAGCCAGTTATTGTCTTCTCTCTTTCATTGTGCATATATGGAAAATCAATAAGAGTATTGATTACACAGCCATCAGGCCTGTCAATATCTGTTCTTGAAGCTTGAGGTGAGTGACACCCTTACACAATACTAATTAAGGCTAATGTAATGGTTAGCTAATGTACCACACAGTATGTGTTTGATGGCTCTGCCTCTGCTACTGTGCATTTTTCAGCATTTTAGTGGAAGAATAACTCAGATTTCCTCCAATACAAAAACACTGTAATACATCAGGACAAGAAACAGGAAACAAGAACAAAAACTGCTACATTTACCTTCGGTTTTAAACTTTTCCCTTAGCTTTTCTGGGAGGTATTGTTTAGGTATTTCAATTTTATTTTGGGGGCATTTTTAGGTCTTTATTTGACAGCTAAAGTGGAGGCACACAGGAAATGTGTGGAGAGAGAGAGGGAGCAGGGGATTGACATGCAGTAAAAAGTCCAACCAGCTGGGAGTCAAATCGGGGACCCGCTGCTCAGGGCTTTTTAAACCCATGTGGTATGTGCCCTAACAACCTGCCCATCAGGTGGCCCCTTAATGCACAATCTTAATCTGAATGTGCTAGTAACTAACTGGAGCTGCCAGATAAATGAAACTGATAAGAAAGTGCAATATCTCTCTCTAATCTAACAGAGTAGAAGTAGAAAGTGGCATAAAATAAGATATATTCAGGTGAACTACTTCAAACTGTGCTTTTTTTATTTGTGTCGCATGTGCTCACTTCACAATAAGACTTTTTTTTTTCTTCGAGATGACAAACCTGCTACTGTATGTCTTTTTTTTGGAGGAATCGCGTAAAATAGAATTGATGGAAATAAAACAGGGGAAAGATTTATGAATGGATGCAATTGCTTTTGTAACTGAGGATTTGCATGAGTTATTTTCCAGTTATTCTTTCACAAAATTGTCACCACAGCCGTCTGGGTGCAGCAGACTGAAATGTAATTTTTAGATACGGCAAAGAAGTCAACTAAAGCTGGAATTATATGAATGGACTTGAAGCCTAGACAACCACACACACTTCAAAACTACAAATATTAACTGCCTTTGGTCTTTGGTTTACAGTCAGTTGTCACGGCCCAACCTGGAGAGTAATTTGGACCTGTACTGGACGAATGAGCTAAAACTGTGGTGGACTTTTTGACTCACATGATGGTGTTGATTCCTGAAAGCTGCTGGAACATTTGAAGACCGCAGCCCACCAGGAGGGCTCGCCGAGTCGGGGGGTAGGTCAGCATCCGCCAGATCACCGGGCCATCTGGAGGCACAAGCAGAGTCACAGCAGAAATTAATTTCAAGCTCAGCAGGACTTCACTGCGAAACATGCAGTGGCTTTTACAGAGTTTCATTCCAAAATACGCTAGAACAGCAAGACCCCGGCTGCTACAACAGTGAGAATTTAACAACTGATTTCTTGCAGCAAAGTTAACAACCTACCGGCTGTACATTAATATTTATCGTACAGACTTTTGTTAGCTGATAAATCCCCATATTTAGAATATAGTCATGATTTGGGCATCAGGTTAGCATAATGAGTCCTGATATTGGACGACCCACGGTAGGTTCAATCCTCTGTGACAGCAACCATCTGCCTCCCTGAAGTTAGAACAGGACGCTGATGCTTTGTTAGCTCCAGGGTTGCTGTTCTGTTGCTGACTCTGACCTCTGATCTCCCTGTGGCACTGGAAAAGTGCAAAAACAAAAAAGTCTCTCTTGAGGATTGCAAGCACAGTAGCTGCTTTTTCAGATATCTCAGTTTGGGATGAGACAAATATTTGACGCCGGCTTTGGCCTCACCGAGTCCCACTTGGCTCAGCAACAGAGCCAGACTGTGATCTCACACACACACACACACACACACACACAGACAAGCGGTTCCTCTGGGAGGAGACGTCTTAATAGGATGAGAGACAGGCATGGAGCTGTCGGATGAAGAGGGAAGCACGCGGAGCAAAGAGAGATCAGACAAACAAGTCTAAATACACACACAAAGAACCACACAGGTAACGCCAGGACACACAAGAACATGCAAACATATCATAAACAAGAATGGCATGAGCCTGCAAATATGAGATCACACACACACACAGGCTGATTATTTGGGAGCAGCTGTGCGTAGGAGGACTCTGGACTAGTGGACGCCTCCTTTAGCTGTTTGACAAGCAGACCAGACTCTGCAGAGGGAGCCCCTGCTGACACACAAACACACTTCAGCTTTCCTTTTGATGGCCGCCTGTCAGACTTCGAGGTACATTATCATCTTTGATTCCTTTCAATTCTGAAATGCTGAAAGAGGCTTTTTAACTTTCATCCTTTTTACGAGATGAGAGGCAATTTTCACAGCACACTCTCAGCAAAAAACACAACTTTATGACTTTTAATTTCTATAAAATTGTGCATTTAACTTTGATTTAACACCTACGTTTTTTCCTGAAGTGTCCTTTTATAAGCAGAAGCTACAATTGCTGCACATAGGCAGCCTCTGCAATTATTTTCTTAGGGTTCATGTTATTCAACTGGAAATAATTTGAAAAAAATGCATCATTCATGTTTAGGGTCACAGGGTTTTGTGTAACAGAGTTTTAGCACGGGTAGGAAAACAAGGCAAAACTGTCTCCTGTCACCTGACAGATTGTGGAACCTGTAGCAGCGCCATGAAGAGTTCAAGGTAACATTAAGTGCACTGTGCATGCAAAACATCAGCAATTTACTTGATTCATATTCACTGAATGATAACGTAGAGTTAATATTATTTTCACTGTGCTGATTTTCACATGAGGAGCCAACGCTGTTTTCCCTCGCAGCAGCCAGGAAAACCTTTCAGCACACGGGAGCATCCACGGTTTAGGTTTGATAATTAATTACCATAGTTTGTATTTGTGTCAGCGTCATGCTTGTCTGGTAATCGGTGCCAAAATCACAATTAAAATTACTATTTATGTTATTCACATGATTAGAAAAAACTAGATAATTAAGTTATATCTTTTGTTACACAAAGCAATTTGTTTTGTTACTGTACTGAGTGAAATAAAAACTACTTAAAGAACTCAGAGTTGACTTTAGATTTTTTGATGAATTGATGTGTTCTTTTTCTCATGTTGTCAGTATAATATTATGTTGACTCTTGAAAGTGAATAGTATCATTGTGCATGTGGCTTTTGTTGCAGTTTATTTCGCCAACTTTGCCTTTGAGTCCTGTCCTGAGGGTCTCCAGATACCAGATGCCTCCAGGGCTGGAAAATGAAGCCAACACTTAAGTGCTACAAACTGCAGTTCTTCGAAAGGCAACTTGAGGCCAGCTCCAAAAGCAAGTCAATCCCCACAGACTCCCATGTTAAAATGACCAACTTTACAGCAGAAATAATGATAATAATTAATAATAATTATTAATAATAATAATGAACATGTTTACAGCCTGGTACCGCTTTGAGTCACAGGAGGGTGAGCACATACTCACCACACACCGGCATGAACTCTTGGCTCCACACACACCCCACCTCTTTACCCATTTTGCGATTAGCTGGGTGTTATGTAAAGTCAGGCAGTGCCAAGATGGCGACAGTGGAGCAGCCCACTCTGAGCTTCAAAACCGTTCTTCAGAAACCTATGGGTGATGTCACGGAGGCTACGTCCATCTTTATTTACAGTCTATGGTAATAAAATACACGCGGGGCTACGAAGTTGGGACAAGGTTTGAAAGATGAGCATTTATCAAGCAGGGGGCATCTTATGAACAGGCATAAACCAGCTGCATTATGGGAAATGCAGGATCCTGAGAGATTAGAGATCTCTTACCCTCTGTTGCACAGATTTTGACAGTTCCCTTTTTTGAGTTTGCAATCAGGTTAGGTAAAATGAATCCCTTAGCCTGCTTGGCTTACAAATGTTTTGGACAAATATTGTTTTGGAAAGTACCTTGCAGTTTGTTTGTTTTTTCTTCTCAATGAACTACTGTATTTTTGCCATTAGCAGCTCAGATTCAGCCTCTAAAGTCAAGGTTTAATATAAGCACAGCTCCAACCTCAGACAGTGAAGAGGAAGTGATGCATTTATGGGCTGAGCCATTTCCATGCAGCTAACCTGGTGGAGTGAGATTGGTTGATCCCCAGAGACCAGGGCAGAGGACTCTTATCTGATTAGCCAACAGGGAAGTCAGTATTCATAGGCTGAAGTCAACTATCAAGAGAGTTGAGCCCTGATGGCCGCCTGAAGAAGAGCTGAATTTACTCAGCCAAACACACGTTCAGACGCAATCGATTACACAAGCAGAGGATTATTTCTCTGGCTCCCCTTTTCACACACAGAATCACATAAGACCAAAACAAACAGTCTGAGTCAAGGGCCAATCGTCCATCACATATGGAAGCTAATTAACACAAACACACATACACAACTTTTTCCAGACAAAAACAGGCACATTCACACTGACTCCCTCATACAGTACATGTGCAGACACGGTCTCACATACATGTATAAACAAACACAAGCTCAAAAAACACATGGCTTCATTTCCTCAGCTGAACACCACCCAACCGTAATTTAATCAGATGAGATATTGAAAGAGAGGGATGGCAATGAAAAACAAGTCAGTGCGCTACCAGCAAGCCACAAGCACAGTGATTAAGGCTCATAGCACTGCAGTAATTGCACATCAGTATTCCATATTGAAGCTTTCCAACAATATCTGCTTCATTTATTTATATATTTCATTTACTTTGGCCTGCAGTACCACTATAACACAATTTTGTTAAAAAAAAGAAAAAAAGAAAAAAGAAACACATCTTGTCTTGTGATCAAATAAATACAGACCTTCATTCAAAAAATGATGCATTCAGGTGCAAAAATTATGTTTAAATGCATGACTAACACTAGGAACAATATTATGATGTGCCAGTTCCTATGAGAGATGAGCAGTGATTGTGATTGTAAAAGCCTAATACACACACACACACACACAGGTCATCACAGACTCACATGAGCTCTGTCATCAATCCTGCACCATCATGACCATAATATGATTTGTTTGTACAGTGAGCAGGGGGAGACTTGGATGTGTTTTTAATGAGAACCAGGCCCGTCTCCCTCTTCTTCTTCTCTTCCTCTTTGATATTCAATGAAGGAATCTCCCATCATCTCTTTTCCTCAGCTACCTTCTTAAGGGAAAAGCCCCAATTTAATGTAACAACCCACACGGCCAATTAAAGTGTCCACTTCCCACCGTTAGTCCTGTCAGATGTTTCTTTTTATTCACGCTTCAAACACATGCAGCAGTCAGCTTAATGAAATATACAGGCGGGAGAGAAAGGAGCAGAGGAGGAAGAAAGAGTCAGATGGTAGCCCGCTTTCTAGGAACACTGTCAGGCATCTGTTCACTGAACTGACACTGGCTGATTACCATATTGATTTACAAATCTTTTGTAAATCAGTGTATTTCAACCCATTTGTCAATACATAGTCAGTAGTATCAAGAAGGGAAGAGCAGCCGGACCAATCACCAAACAAAGAGGCCCAATGAGGCAGGCGATGGAAGCACAGGAGGAATAATAAAGATAGAAGTCAGTCTACAAAGACTGCTTTTAAGCTGGAGAGGAGTAGCACCTTCTATCCATCCAATCACCGTGTCCTCGGGCAGTAAGCAGCTGGAAGCGGGCTTCACTTATGTTACCCAGCAGGCTGCAATCAAGGGCTGAAGCCTGAGCAGGCAATCTGCAGCCCTCTTCCCTCAACCGCCACCTTCACTCTAATTATTTCCTCCACATACTTCCCCTCTTCTCTCCTGTCTCACCTCCGCTTCCTCATCAGAGTCGGATCATGACACCTCGCACTCAACGCCGTCAAGATCAGAACAGAAGGTCAGGACTTATAGAGAATAGAAATTAAGACACTCCCTGCAAAGGCTGTTTGTGGAACCACCGTGCAGCCTGTTTTCACTAAATTACAAAGAAGCTGCAGGATTTTAAATATTAATGTTAAAACTGCAAAGCCACCATGTAATCAAGCTGAATCTCTCTTTAAAGCTATATCACAGGCAAAGGTTTTATGCAAAAAGACCCTCGTGTTAAAGGAACAGTTTGACATTTTGGGAAATATCTTTATCCTGATACCAGATTGATACCACTCTCATATCTGTATGCTAAACATGAGAATACAGCTTAGATGAGCATAAAGACAGAAAACTTTTGACTCTGTCCAAAGGTTAAAAAAAATAACACACACTTCCTTCCTAACACATCTACAGGTGAAAGAGCAGACTGTGGTTTTACAAGGGGTTGGGTGCTAGACTAGAGCTGTGACCCAATTCAGGGGTGAATATGTAACAGCTGCATGACCAGGCTGTCCCATTTCAAAGCGGCTGAGAAATGTATCCTTCCTTTCCTGGCGACAAAGGCTCCAACAGGTGAATCCTTCATGGCCCAACCTATCCCAAGATTCAATGCGCCCCGGTAATGAAAATAATATGGCAGCAAACAACACCGACAGAGAGGCTTACACTTTTAAATGTAAGTATTGGGTGCTCAGCTCAGTTGAACACTATATAAAATAAAATTTATAAAAAAGTTTAATGGTGTCAAGGTTGCTTGGTGACAGTAGCCAGGCTTCGTGACAGAAGAGTAAGGCGGGCACAACTGATGTGGGACACAGCGTATGTCTTGGCTTGGAGCCATGGCGTCCTGCAGCCTTGAGGTTGCTAGGATTGTTTGCAGCTTTTTAAACCTTTGGACAGAGCCAGGCTAGCTGTTTCCTGTTTTTATGCTATGCTAAGCTAACCATCTCTTGTCTGTCGTTGCGCTCACGTCACATCATTCATACCGTAAAATCATGAGATGCTCAGAAAAACTGTTCACGTCAGCCTCTGAGTCACAGGTAGTGAGAATTTCAAAATCTCCCACTTAGTGGAACACTACAAATGTGCCAACAGACCTGTGTAAACGATCGAAAAGCTACTATTTGATTTGATATCTTCTCATCTAACTCGATGATATGAATGTGTTTCTCAAAATATCTTATTATTCCCTAAATTGGGGTAAATCATGTTGAAAGAAAGAATCTCGCTAATCATACTTGATACACTTCCAGTTTCCAGAATTATAATTATTATAATTATTTATGTGTGTATTTGGTGACTGCACCTGATATCAGAGTTTGATTAACAGAAACAGGTGGAATTTAAAGAGACTTGTTAAATATGGTGGAAAGCCCTCCTCAGTTGGACATGATTACAGGCTCACTGGGATAATTAAAATCTTAGTAGAACATCTCCATATTCAAATTGGCCACTTAAGTCTTTTTCACAGACCTCAGACTCTGTGCCAGTTAATATTTCATATCTACATACCCTGCTACTGTCGTTAGGCTGCCACTGTTGTATATTCTTGTAAATATGTTATATTATATTATATTGTTATTATTTATTTTTCTCAAATAGCTGTTATTGCAGTTTCTTTGCAGCTTTCTTTTCTCTGCACTGCCACTTTGCTGCTGTAACACTGTGAATTTCCCCACTGTGGGAATAATAGAGGTTATCTTATCTTACATCTTCTAAATCCTGCTTAATGAACTAAAGTGGGGTTAAAGTAACAGGGTGTGTGGTTTTCAGACATATAGAAGCCTAAACAGGGAGCCTTCCACTGGAGGTCTTCCAGGCATGTCCAACTGATAGAAGGCCTCGGGGTAGACCCAGAGCAGGCTGGGGAGATCATGTATCTCATTTGGCCTGGGAATACCTCAGGATCCCACAGGAGCGGCTGGAAATCGGTAGAGGGACGTCTGGACTGCTTTGCTTGACCTGCTGCCACCAAGACCTGACCTTGGATAAGTAAATGGATGGATGGAGGAGACTTCTCTGTGTTTTCTCCTGATTTTTTTTTTTCAGCACACTGAAGCTCTGGACTTTATTTCTATGATCTTTGATTCTTCAGCAGAAGAAGGTGCTGTCAGGTGCTTGTAAGTGAGGCAGGTAAGTAAGTCACCAGGAGCTGACGTATCTGCCTCCATTGTTTTGATAATATTATGAAGACACTATGTGTGATGTGTGTCTCCTGTTTTAATAGATCTTCAAAATCTAAAAATAATCATGTTCTGGAAAACAGGAAACTCGATTGCTTCTTGATAATTGAGAATCACCTCTGGACCTGCAGCATTAGTAGACACAGCATTTAAAGTGGAGCTAATCAAATCTTGCCAATATCCCAGACTCCTGTCTGCAGGTGCAGGGGAGCAGCTGTGTTTATCTGAGGGCGCTGAGGGGCCAGCAGTTGCCAGGAGCCGAGCACCAGACAGACGGGTGGATGGATGGGTAGATTGGGTTGATGGAGTCACACTCACACATGGACTAACATAAAAAATATACAACAGGGGCAATGGAGCCTATACTAGTTCAGTTTTTAAAAAAAATACTTTATCAACATTATGGTAGGAGAGTAGAATTTTCATTTATTACTTAGACCCAAGCAAATAATCACCCAAATTTTAAATACTTACCAGATGTAACAGGTTTGGAAAAGCAATGAAGCATCAGCCAAACCTTTTCTCTTGATCAGCACCTGGTGTTGAAAACTTTTCTCCACAATGTCAGCTCTGATCGCAGCCATCCGCTTCTTCACTCCTGAAATCTATGACTCCTTCCATCCCCTCGCCTCTGACTGCTCTAAAATTAATTCGTTTTTGCTTTGTTTTGCCTCCATTCACAATATCCAGCAATGCCCACATTTCAATTGTTCCAATAACTGACTCCAAATCCAAAGAAAGCCTACACCAGCTCCACGTGCTTTGATGAAACTAATGTGGCAAAGAAAGTTTTCTAATCAGTCGGCCGCTTTAATTTTAGACATGAGAAATAATGTGGCTTTCTCTCTAAATCCTCATCGCAGGCATGCGTTTCTGTAACAGTGGAAAAAAAAACAGCACCTCATGTTGGTGAAAACAAAAGCAGCTACGGTGCACTGGAACAGCAGACAGAGGAAACTTTGTATCATGTGGAGCTGCTGTCACAGCAGAAGCTAACAGTGTTTCCGACAGCTCCAGTCTCAGTGTGAGTGTCAACAAAACCACCATCTCTCCAGTTTGAAACTAATAACATCAAAGAAATCAATCAATAGAGCGCAGGAGGTTGCCTTTCTGGTTTTCCTGTCAGTCTCTCGTGTTGTTTTCTGTGGCCTGGTGGCAAAGGACAGAGTGTTACACAAAGGGAGAACGAAATGGAAAGCCAGACAGTGTAATGTTTCCCATATTGGTTGAGAAGTAGCTGCCTGGTTTTGAATCAGATCAAACCAGCAGAGGCACCTGAAGTTGAGAGGAGGACGCGACACAGAGGCGCATGCATTTTTAAACTCCATCTGATTTTCCAGCTGAGATTTCTATTATTCAGCACTTAGACAAGTTTCCCTGCAGACACGGTGTCAATCACTGGATGAAAAGTAACACAGCAAAAAAGTTTAGGGATGTAACTACTTTTCAAGTCATTTCCTGCCTCCAGATGACAGCTCAGAGCGTAAACTCGAACCATCCTGTACTCGCTGAGTGTTACGCAAGAATCAGCTGCTGCTTTTGCCAGTTTGACCACAAAGTGGTGGGTAGTTAGTCCTGAGGGACGAGAGTAGAAACATAACAAGTGTGTGTTAGTGTTTGTACTTGTGTGAGGGAGATAGAAAGATCTTGATTGCCTAAGGGTGCCAGGCAGAAATACACACATGCTTGCACACAAACGCACACACACACACAAACACACTCATCAGACATCGTTGTAAGATATAAGTCTTTTGACTGTTTATATATTTTGTGTTGCATGTTTCTGTTGGTTTCAGCTGCTTTACTTTATAACACACAGGAGACACACAATCGAGAGCTGCAGCTGAACTAAATATACACACAAATTGCACATTCAAATATCTCATTTTTTCACACATCTTGTCTTATCTGCCATGTGGAGATTCTTCCCTCTGCAGTCTGAGCCAACGTTTTCCTGCCGGCAGATATTCATTATCACATTTTTAAATAGTGAAACAATGAATCTGCCCCCCCCCACACACACACACACCAGGAAAAAAAAAAAAGTGCTGTGTTAGGCCGTGTGAAAGAGGCTGGTTCAGTATCCATCTCTCCATGCAGTGATGGTGACAGGCGCAGAGGGGGAATCATGATAGATCTGCCATTGCAAAACTCTCCTCGCTCAATTATTAATAAGCTGCTTTAAACCTACAGGGGAACAGAGGAGAGGGGAGCTCGGAGAAAGAAGCTCTTTTGTTCTCTATTTGTCACTGTTGCCTTTTCTTGCTGCTTCTTTTGCAACATAATGACCCACACACGATTCACTGTTAGTCTGTAGACTGACAACACAGTTTGGAGTGGCAGCAACTCAAAGCTGAAAACCATCTTTCTGTTCTTACTCTGTTCCATTAATCTGTTACTGACAGTTTCACAAGGCACAGCTCAGGCCAGATAATGAACGGGAGGGTGAGAGGACAGTGTGGTTTTAAAGGTCCTATAAGTTTTTGCTACCGCTACACAGCCAACGTTAGCATGTTCATTCCTTTACTCACCAACGGCCGTCTCCAGCAATGGAAAACAATGTTACTCCAGCATGAGAGGATGACGAAGACGTGCTGATCACAGGACATATTATAACCTCTTGTCTTGTTAGCATATCAATGGCTGAAGCTCTTGGCCAGCGACCATTATCACCACCACCTGCTCCTGCTAAGTTACCAGAAAAAACATGGAGCACCTTTAACCAGGCAAACTCATGGAAGCCTGTTAACGTCTGCATGCAGTTTCAGTCCACTGAACAAGTTCAATCAGTACATTTTCAACATTTTATCCCTTTCAAATAGAACAGTGACATCTAATGGGGTGAACTGAGAGACCTTCATATATTCATTAGCATTCATTCATTCAGTCAATAGCCGTACCGCTTATCCTTTCGGGGTTGTGATGGGGCTGGAGTCAATTCTAGCTGACACTGGGCAAGGGCGGGGTATATCCTGGACAGGTCGGCAGTCTATCTCAGGACATTCACACTCATGTTCACAGCTTCAGGCAATTTAGAGTTGTCAATTAACTAACCTGCATGTCTTTGGGATGTCATTAATATTTGGACCTCTGTCTGGATCTGGATCCAGACGCCATCATATACAGGAGGATATATAACCTACTAACTATTGAGATTCAATTTTGACTAGCCTTTATGGCACTGGTCACATGATGTTACTCAGCCAATCATTTAACAGTCAGTGAGATACACCTACAGGAGAGAGATGAGATGAGAGTTGGAGAAATGTGGGCAAAGTGGACCAAGGTCTGTTTGTTAGGGGAAACTTGCTTTAACTGGACCTCTTTGAATTTTAATTGAAAACCCCTGCCCCAGAAGGTCAGAGCCCTCATTAACCCCCCTACAGCTAATGAGTTGCAGCAGCACTTTTTTGATTATTGTTGTCTGCTGTGAAAAAGTTCATTAATGTTTTTCAGATTTTGACCTTGTATCACTGGTATCTTTCTGGATTTTGCTTCATTTCCTGCAGAGCACTACAGCACTGAAGTTCTATGCAAATAAAGCAAATGGAGTGAATACAAAATTGAATTGAATATAATCGAAGTGGAAGATAATGCTGACACCACTTCCTTACAATCAGTGCAAAGGACGATATGAATGCTCAGTCACATACCACTCAAGTCCAGAGGCGATCACTAAACAGATGGCACCCACGGTTTGGATGCAGACAGTCGGTTCAATCTGCGCACCAATCTGTGTAATAGCAAACATCACTCACAAAGGCAGAATGATTGGCGACATCAGCGTTTCTAAGAGACTCACTGGTAAAAGAGTCGGTGCAAGCAGCCGCGGAGCAAAGTGTGATCTGCATTTCAAAAGGTACAGCGATGACCTTCGTGTTGTGACGTGGCTGGAGATGTGAATCTGAAACGGTCCTCCTGCAGGGTCAGAGTTAGTTCAGAGTGGTCAAATGTGGCTCGAGAGGAGAGGAGAAGAGCGGAGAGGAGAGGAGAGGAGAGGAGAGGAGAGGGGAGGAGAGCAGAGGAGAGGAGAGGAGAAGAATTTTATAACAGGAAAGCATAGACAAGGAAACGAGAGGAGAGGAAAGAGGAGGAACATACAGGAAAGGAAACAAATTAAAAGAAATGAGTGGAAAGAAGAGGAATGGAGAGGAAACGAGAGGAGATGATGAAAAGAAAGATGAAAAGAAAAGAAACAGAAGTAAATGGGTGGAAAGAAAAGGAAATAAATAAAAGTAAATGAGAGAAAAGGAAAGGAATAGGGGAGGAAATGAAAGGAGGGGAAAATGGAGATATGGGAAAAGTAGAGGACGTGAATGAAAGGAAAACACAACAAGAGGAGAGGAATTGAGAAAGGAAAGAAAAAAGGGCAATGAAAGGGAAAAAGGAAATGAGGGGGGAGGAGAGAAAAGGAAAGGGGAAAGCTGAAAAGGAAAGGAATGTCGAGGAAAGGGAAGGAGTTAAGAAGAGGTGAGAGGAAAACCACAGGGGGAAAAGGATCTGTTGTCATTGGAAACAGCAGTCGGCTGGCTACCATCCATATTTAACCTGCTGGTGTGTTAATTGCCGTGGCATCCTGATACACTGTCTTAGTTCAAATAATTCAGCAGCATCTGCAGATGTTGTTGTTTTGTCTGTTACTGCACCGATGCAGGAATAGCACGCCATTAGGGAAACAGCCACAGTGACTACAGGTAACAAAAAATAATGTCGCTCTTGAAAAGGTTTATCTCTCTCCTTAAGCACAACTAAAAACTGAGACGAAGTTAAGAGTTTAGTGGCAAATAGTTGAGAAATTCTCACATTTTGATCTCTGTCAAATTTTTATTTTCTAATACCATCTCCTCTCTGCACGACTCACTCGTACCTCTTGTCTGAGCAGCCTTGAGGCAAACAGAGTGGGTTCAGGTAACGCTCCTACCGAACAATTGTAGTACACAGCGGAGAGGCTGCAGCTCACGATGTGCCGAGAAACCTTTGCTCAAAAACAAAGCCTCCAAAAGATGATTAAGCAGACAAATCAATGTCTGATTGATTCCTTCAAGCAAAGTAAATATTCTGAACAATCTGCGGTACAGACAAAATGACAAATAGATAGAGATGTGGATAGAAAAAAAAGATTGTATTATGACTCAAGTAGAGGCACTAGAAAAGTTTGTTTCAGGGAAACAGATACAAGCTGTAGCAGCGAGATAAAGGGTGAATGAAGAACTCCTTTGAAACTTCTTATCATATCTCTAAAGTGCTGGCTCAGTTATTTGAGATGATGCGATGCATTCGAATGTGGAACAAGGAAACAAATGTGTGTTGAAGAGCCGGCGAGATTGTACAGAGATCTGTCTTCTGAGGGGAATCAGCAATCTGTGCTGCTCAGATGAGAACAGAGAACAACTATTAGCACTTATTCTTCTTGTTGTAACAATCCTATTATTCTTATTATTATATTCCAGCAATATCACACAAGAGGGAGTGATGTACTGAATATCAGCACGGCTGTGATTCGGTCATAGGTACGAGGCCGCAGGCAGACAACAGTTCTTCGAGCATCATCATTAGCATCATTAGCAACAGATTATGATTTGTTTGATTATTTCATCATTTATTCATGCAACTGTACTGGTACCGGACTGTTGCTAAGCAACACAAAAAACATTTTCCTGCACACTAGCTTGCTACTTTGTCTGCACGTTACCTCAGGCCTTCTCTAATTTGTCGAGCTTGGCTGATGTCATATGAGCGCACCTGAAGGTGCTGAAGGCTTCTTTCCTTCGCTTCATCCTCCTCTGACGACCACATATAATTTAAATCTTATGTCTGGAAATATATTCATCTTTGTGGTGCAAAGTGTGTTGTAATCTAAGATAAATAACGACCGTTAATTTAATGCTAATAAATAGAACACATGTAAACCGAAGTGATACATGTAGTGAAAAGTCCCAATGCTGTTGTGCTATGTATCAGCACTCATGGACCACCTCTCATCCAATCAAATTACTTAGTCACAACTAATTGTTGTATAATAATGCAAATAACTTTAATGATGTAACAACCTGCATCATCATACTGATAAGTATCAGTTTTCTTCCGATAGAAACATCAGGCTTCAGCACACAGGTAACTGAAGGGACCACTGTACCAAAGCTCATCATCTGAAATGATATCTGCAGGGATGGTGTGAGGCCAAATTAATGCCTCATTAATGCAAATGTGTGTTCCACTCTGAGAAATATGTACTGAGCTACATGAACTCTTCAGGACTGCGACCTTTGACTTCTGTTTTTCTACAGCCAGTGATAGTGATTGGAAATGAAGAGGCTGAAGCAGTAGTTACTCTGGAGAGCGGCACGGCCCGTGCTCTAAGCTTGTATACAAAAATTACACACACTACAAGCTGCTTGCATATTGGACTTCCAGTACATCAAAGAGTTTTGAAAGAGGGTAGTTAAAGTAAATCCAGTCTCAGCTCCTGCAATCCACCAGTTAACAGTAACACCAGTTAACAGCTCAATAATACTGCCCTATAAGCAAGTAAAATAAACCAGTCCAAGTGTGTAAATGCTCCACGGTTTGATGAAACTTCACCAAAAATGTTTGCTATATGTGCGTCATGGAGCATCATTTCCTGCAAAAGCTGCATTCACAAACCTGACACACACACACACACACACACCCATCTATCCATTCCTGTGTTTGCATTTTGGCCAGTAATGAAACCTCTGGAGCCATTCTGAAGTCTGCTAGTAATCAATCTAAATGAGTTATTGAGATTCATGACTTACCAGTTGCATACCTGCCTTAATGCAAATGGCAAGGGTCTTTCCTTAGGCGCACACATCCACACACACACATACAGAGATAAGAGAGAGGGGGTCGGAGAGGCTCGGGGGGAAACAGGAGACATAGGCACCTATATCATCTGAATTTCTCATTTCCCATTAAAGCCTATTTGAAGAATAATTTTGCTCAAAAATAATTTACTGACCTAATAAACCCACCTCTACAGATGGAACATTTGAGTCATAACCATTACTGTGCTTGTTAATTTCAGTCTGAGCTCACTGGAAGGCCTGTACCCAAAACATACCAAATCAACAAGCATGTTTTAATTGAAGAAGGCCTCACTGGATGAGTCACCGCTTCAGTGCTGCCGCTGTATGTGGAAACAGGGACCGAAGAGCATCTTCAGAGGAATATTGCTGTGTGTGTTAAAGTAGCCCTCCTTTCAATCACATTATGCTCTGCAATACATGTAAGTGAAAAGCTCCAGTGGTGCCATTAAAAGTCTCTTATATTTCCCCCTTTGTGAGTTTAGTGATGATTAGTCAAGGCTGAAAAATTGCAGTACACACCTCTTCAAACTTTCAGACGCAGACGACTCAGAATCCATTTTTACCTTTTTTTTTCTAACGAGCAGTGAGAATGTCTTCAAATCCATAATTTTCCGTGGAGGTGGAAATTTTTGTCTGAGGTTGTCGCATTGAAAGGTCTGGTATGCATAAAACAAACTATCTAAAGGTAAAAGTGTTAATACCTGCTCCAAATGGCCACGGATGAAAGTGAGGTGAAAAGCCTCCACTAACAGACAGGCATGAAAAAGCGATTACAGGTACCAGTGGGGAGGGTGCACACTTTGACACAGTCTCTCCTTGCAGGCATGAAAAGTGACTACAGTAGTTGTGTAAGAAATGAAAAGATAAAGTGTGGGAAAGTAAGAAACCGACTGCATCACACAGGCGTTCTTGTCAGATTGTCAGTTTCGAAAAGTCTCACAAATTTTCACATGTAGCCCCTCAGTTCTGACGAGGTACAGAATGGAAAACGTTTTTTCGCCGGATTTTGTTTGATGATTTTATCCTCCTCACAACACCCTCGCTAGCGTCCGCCTCAATCCTCTCCTCAGCTGAATTCACGGTGGGGTCGTGGGTGTGAGCTGTGAGATGGTTAGCTTGGCTTTTCACCATCAATGGAAACTGGGGCAAACAGCCGGCCAGACTCTGTCCAAAGGTAACAAAAAAATATATTGTTTGTTTAATCTAATACAATCCATACAATAACTGTGAAAACAACACATTGTGGTTTTACGGGACGGAATGGTACATTGAGACTGGTATCAATCTGCCCATCTAACGCTTGGCAGGAAAGTGAATGCACCTGTTTCCAAAAATGTCAAACTATTTCTTTAAGCCTTCAATTTCCTCTTGACATTGGGGTTTTGTTATTCTTGTAATGCAATAGGGTCAAAACTCCCTATTGCAAGAAACTTATTATTTTGCTGCAGTGGATTACATTTGCCATTAAAATGTATTTTACCAGAAGCATCCATTCCCTGTATCATCAGCAACTCATCTCATAACTTTGGAATCAATAAGCTGCTTAACTCTTCTCTGAACTTTTTAGCTTATGTATTCTTTCTGCTGGAAACAAAGAAGCAATCCCCAGGCTCCTCATTCTGTATTGAGAGTGCATTGATTTCACAACGAAAAGTAATGAAAACTGTGAACACCTTCAAGTGTCTGCTAATATTTTTGAGGATCAATAAATTCTTTCGCTGATGAACAGTGAATTTCTAATCTGCACCAGCACTAGACAACGTGAATCTGGAGTTGAATGCATTCATACTTTTGTTTTTTGGACTACATGGGTCGAGATAGAAACCAATTACTGAAGTAAAGAGAAAGATAATTCCCTTATCTCCCCGCTCATCATGAACAGCTTGCCTTGCCTTGCATCCTCTGCTAATGCAGCCACCATAATAATTTCCCAGTTGGGACGTTGGTTTCATTGCCCTGCACTCCACCCTACTATCAGCTCATTGTTGTTCAAACTGATGGCATCACGGGCAGAAAACGTGTCATTTCCACTCATCTTGCATCAAAATATTTGTTCATATTAGTCTTGTGAACATATTTGACAGGCAGCCCACCTGGGTTTGCAAACACTCAAAAACGGGAGGTGGAAACTAGAGTAAAAAGTGTCGTTATTGAAAGCATATTTAGTGAAATTAGCAGAGAAGACGGTGCCTTTAGGATGTTTAGAGTTAATTAAGTCCTGATTTGAGAGCAGAGCTGTGAACACGAAATAGTGACGCTTGGATGCTACAAACTCTGAAGCCAGTTGAATTTATCAAATACGGCCCCTCAACCCTTCTATATGCATTAGGCATGTTTAATTACAGTGATTTATTTTGACCAATAAAGAAATCTATAAATTTCATTTTATACGTATGGGTCAGGTTAAAAATTTAAGATGCTGAATGGGGCTGTTGTTCGGTAACTCCAAACACTTCTTCCTCTGTATAAAGCTCTGGTCTCATTATGATTTCCTTGTGGATTTAAACAGACCCGGAGCAGCAGCGGAGTTTCATAAAATGTTCAAATATCTTGAATTATTAAAGATCAGTGGGAGAATTAGGACCGCAGTGGAGGTAGATGTGAAAACTCCCTCAGACGTCTATCAGGTGTGTGTGCAACGTGTTTGTGCCTGTGTGTTCGTATGAATAAGCGGTGATTATAATGGCTTGAAATGAATCATTTATAAACACGCAGCAGGAACATAAATGCAGAACACTTTTATTGATAGCTAACACAGTGTACCACTCAATTACCTGGAGACAGATGGTTAAAACAATCATGAGTAAACGGAGGCAGGTTTAAGAGGAGGTGGCAAATAATACAGAGAAATAACAGCTGTTTTCAGACTGATATGAATAAATAAATACAAAATAGGCTCTATTTAACACTAATTAGATTCCCTTCACCTTGACTGATGTTGTTTTTATGTATGTAATGGTACAGTTTCTACTTTAGACCAATCTGAACACTGTCAGCTCTTTTAACTTTCAATGAAGCTGTGTTCTCTTTCAAACTTCATCTTGACGACTGGCTGTGTCTGTTTGTCTGCCAGGACGTCTGACATAATGCAGTGATTATACTGTGCTAAATTGATGTCAATGTGCTTGAGTGATTTCTGTCATCGCTCCTATTCAACATGATTTGTAGAGACTGGATAAGCAGACTGAAAGTCATATTCCACCAAACATCTGTATATCGCTCTTTAGAGCCAAACTGATAAATATATATATTTTTCAATAATGGATCAAGTGACTATACAGAAATAATTTCACTCAGTTTCTAGGGAGCGTTTTAGCATCTTTCAGCTCACTGTTTTGGATTCATTGCCACAGCTTTACTTTACTGCCACTTCCACCACTGTCATCAACCTACAGGCAGCTGTTTTTCACTTATCACCTTAAGTTAAGGCCCCTTCATGGTTTATGCATTTCTGCATGGCGATATAAATGTCATCATCTGTCCAAGCCTGCGAGGGTCCACACAGACCCCTGTGCAGATGACTGCACCCAAAATTGGACCTGCTGGGCTGTCTGCACTACAAGCACACAAAGAGAAAAATGATGCTCATGTATGTACTCTATTCCTCATCTTAGTACTGTACACATACCTGTTCATATACCTATACACCCAGCTGTAGTATATACAGAGACACATGTCTGCAGCTAATGATCTAACCTGCATATATGCTCCTTCTGACAGGGCGTTGTGTATTCACTGACCATTGGGTAGCACAGCAGAGAAGCTGATAGTTCTAATAGAGTGGTTTGAGAAGATACTTTTATTTTGTTGTTACTATTGAAATTGATTGTAACTTGATTACAGCCTCCGTTCATGAATTCAAGCAGCATTTGACAGCCACCTCTGTATCAACTAGCAAAGAAACAAAGAAAACAAACTTACCTGTAGGACGGTAGCTAAAAGAGGACGTTCATTGAATATGCTCACGGTTTTGGCGAATGACAAACTGAACTGAAAATTTGAAACTAATGAATGTGAAGCTGAGCTCCAGCGTGAGTTAACGATGCTCACACACCGGGAGGTGGCGGTAATGCACCAAAAAGCTCTTTGTCAACCATCAAAAAACATAAGAAGAAGACCTGTGCTTCATGGAGGCACCAGGCGTGGCACCTGACATGCGTCCAACATGGCCACTGTCATGTTTATAACTTTTCTAATTTCTAAAAATGCTCTCCATATGTCTTTGTTTCAGAAATGTCATGTACAATTGCTGTGATCTACTGCTTGATGTTGCCTCCATCACTCACACATGCCCTCTGTTATTGTAAGGTTACACCTGAGTCTGCTCAGTGTTGCTTGAAACAAGAACTGTTATGAACAAGCCTTCCAAAGAAATCAATGTGTTCAATACAGCGCACCGTGAAGTTTCTCAAGAAAAATGGCAATATAATGGCTGACAGAACTGGACGGCAATATTGCCACAATATTGCTTCTCCATCATAATTGCTGCCCCAACACCTCCATTTTCCACTCCACTTTCTCTTTGTCTTCGACCTCTCCTCCCACCCCACGCACCCCACCCCCAAATCTCCCCTCCCCCGCCTCCTTTCTGCCTCTCAGGCTGAAAAGGCGGTAATCATAGCTCATTGACTTGAGGGTGACAGCACATCATCATCATCTTGAGTTTGTTTCAAAAGATGAAGTAAAGGCTTAGCGTTCTTTTCATCACTTCCACATAAGCAATGGTGTACTGCAGGGTACACGTCATATAACCGCTTATTTTTCTGTTGGTATTGTTTATACCCACTTTTCAACCCCTCTGATGCGCATCATTCAGCAGTTTGCCGCAAGTCAATTTTCCTAGGATGGCAAAGGCATTGCTATCTTGAGGCAGCGGAAAGTTTTAAGTTAATAGCGCAAAAGAGTAATATGTCCCTACATAGGCAGGTGTACAACGTGCCTGTTACACTTGAGCAGTGCTGAAAATGCGCGTCAGATGTTTGGATAAGTGGAACATAAGAATACAGCCCACAGAAGGTTGCGACATTCTTTGTGACATATTGTGTGTTGCACAGTGTTGGCCCATGTCTCTTGGACATCCATGATGCAAGAGGCTCTGCAGAGAAGCATTCTTTCTTACTAAATCTTAAATCTGCCACAGTGTTTCTCATTCATCGTCTAAATTTGTCACACCTCAGTCTCATAATGAACCATGCACTTTGGACCTTTCAAACATAGCCCCACATGTATAACTTGTAACCAAAGAGGACAAGACAGTCCCTGTTCTCTGAGATTATTCATGAAAACAACAATAACGCATGCACCTTATTCAGCGCACTCCCAGTTAGAGAAGCACTAGCACAGAAGCCGCGTGATGTGCTGCAGCGAACAGGGTCAGCAGAAAAATGTATTTTAGCCACTTTAAAAAATACCCTCAGAAAAAAAGTAATATCAGTTTAAGTGTACAATATTTTGAATATTTTCACCACTTTATCTTGCCATAAATCAGCCTTTTCTTTTGGAACTACACTGTTTCAACTGTTGAACTACCATATTCACACACGCAAGTGCCCTGACTCAAACAGCTGATGTGTGAAGTAATAGTGTGCACTTGTGCATAGCAATACAGTAGTTAAATGGTTCACAAACTGTAGTTCAAAGAAAAGGGCTGTTTGACGACAAGACAAAGCAGTGGAAATATTCAAAATAAAGCATCCACTTCAACTGATATTAGTTTTTTTCTGCGGGCATTTTTTAAAGCAGCTAAAATAAAATTACATATTCCCCACTGTGGGATTAAAAAGGAATATCTTTTCTCATCTCATCTTACTCAGCGTCTGTGCTTCTGTGCTTCTCTAAACTGAGAGCACACTGATCCAAACCTACTGCAGGTAACACACTGACTGCAGATAAGTACCTCACACAACCCCTCGTCAAATAACCCGAATCATCACTTTAAGGCCGCCATAAGTGCATAGTTATATTTGCAGTAAAAACTCACTGAGTTGTCTCATATTCAATAATTAGTAATAAACAGTGTCCAGAAAAATAGGAAACGTTTGTTTTTATTTACCAACAGTGCAGCTGCTTTTTGATTAGGGTTTAAATGTCATACTGACTCCTGCTGAGTAGATTTTTGTTTCTACTAAGCAAATGTCAACATACATATTTGAAACTTGCATTGCATAGAAAATGTGCCTTAAATAGGACTTTGACAGGGGGTGACGGTAGCAAGGTGATATTATGTGCAGGGCTGTGTGCTATAATAATGCCTTTATCATTATCAGCTTTCTGACCACTGGGCCTTTTGCACCTTTGGAAATTCATGATATGTTAAGTGTGTGTGTGTGTGTGAGGGAGGATGGGAGGGTTATACACACTATAATCACTGTGACATTGGAGGAGAGAGGAAGAGGGAAAGTGAGAAGTGTTGTTTCCATGGTAACCGACATGTCACTGAAGGGGCAAGGGGTGCCTTTGTTTTTCCAGGTGAGAACACACACACACAGACACACACACACACACACACACACACACACACACACACACACACACACACACGCTACAAGGTTACAGCTAAACATCTACATCTTTGTAGTGAAGCTACTGAGCACAAGTCAGAAGGGCCAAGGGCCAATCACAGAGAAGGATTTCAAACCAAAGGACCAGATAACTCAGAGGAAAAGGTTAATTATGGGGTTTGTGGAGTGAACCAGGTTTCTGTGAGAAACCCAGACCACAGAGTAACAGCAGAACTTTAAAGGCCAACAAAGACAAGTTGATAGAGGGCCTGCTATTTGTTAAACTCTACTATACTCTACTTTATGCCTTTACAGTACCTTACAACCTTTAATGTCATTAACACAAGCTGCTTTACACGGCACACACAAAAAAACACCTTATTTCCTATTCACTGCATTCTTCTGTCTTCTCGTAACGCATTGACTACTCGCCAGGCTGGTTGGTGGACTACTGTCGACACACACTAGCTAGCTGGGACATTCTACAGCTTCTCTCCCCTGGCGTTTTGTCCAAAGGTTTGTATCATTTCGTTCTATAAAAACTTTAATTCAAGTGCAAAGAAGCTCTCTGGGCTGAAATGCTTGCTCAATGTTAGTTAACTTGCTAAATAAACTTCTGCTTTGTGATTTAGGTATGCTTAGTGAACAATATAGTAAATTGTAACATTTTAAGTCAAATTCACCACATTACATTAAAGTGTATTCAACACGATAAGCTGAGAAGAAGAATCACTGAAGATTTTTGACACACTATTCTGGTGCCATGAACTTAATCTAAAGAGTCTCCTGGATCAATAAGGTGTGTGTTTGATGTCATCTGACAGTGAGTGAGCCAATCAGGTGACTAAGTGACCAAATACGTTTTGTTGAAGACCCCCTCAAGACGTACGATGGGCGAAATAAGCAGGCAACACCATGACTGAGTATTTCTACCCTGGAACTGCGGTGAACTAATGACCGTCTCGTAAAAACAGATTCAGAAAGCCAGGGATTTATGTCACATACCTAAGGAACCAATCCTGTCGACTTGTGGAGTCAAGGGGTCAGGCAAAATAAACCCAAGACTCTGTGGCTGAGTCTCTCTGATGTTTCCTCCTCTAACCATCTTGATACTCACTGGTCTTTTAAGTGTCAACCTGGCACAAGCAATGGTGGTGGGCGGGACACAGGGCCTGATCCAGACTTTCTCAATTAAGAAGTAAACTTAGATGTGCTCTCAGCCCCAGTTTTTACTTTTATGTTTAACTTTTCATGAGGGAAAACCATGTTAAACCAAATATTAATCATAGCTGAGTATTTTTACATAGTTTGAAACATGTCTGGAGAGGAACTTTAAATTTTGAACCCACGAAAGAGTCTTTTTTTTCAGTTAATTCTCACTGCATCTGTCTGTCTATCAATCTCTCTGTCCTCTCCTTCTGCGTGTCTGTCTGCTTGTCTGTCTGGTTGCTCGACGACAGCTGGTTTCTAGGTCATATATCAGCCCTAAAAAGAGCATGTAAATTGCAAACGTACTAGTGGTGCAGCCACGAAATGATACGGCACAGATGGTGGACACACATTAAACACATTCACTTTGGATTTAGTCATGAGACCTTCAGGCCTCACAAAAGCAAAGACGAAACATGAGCTGTTCCTTTTTGTGGTTGTTTTTTTTTACCAAACAGTACTACAATGGATCTTGACAAAGATGAGAGTTTGAAAAAACAAAAAGAAAAGAACTGCAGTGAACTTAGAAGAGGAAAGACAGGGAGGGAAGACATAAGCAGCACTGGTTTTTAGTTCTGTGGAGAGGTGGAACTAAATTAAAAAGGTCAAACAACGTTGTGTCATGCACTGTCTGCCCTTTCTGGCTGTTTCCTTGCAAAGTTAGACAGGTTAAAAGTCTAAAAAACCCTCCTTATATTAATCTCAGACTACAAGAGTTTTGCAGAATGAGCTGACAAATTAAAACTCGTCAGACTGACAGAAGTGCAGTAAGTTGGATGATAATGTTGAAGCTATACTGTTAATATGTGTTCTCTCTGATTGCATTTATGCCTCCAAAATAAAAGTTGAAGAGAGATTTAAAGAGAGAGATTTAAAAAATATAAATTCATTATTTGATTCATTATGATTTTTAAACTATACAGCGCTGGTTTAATGGCAACAAGCTGTTTCCTAATGAAATAAATCTTTGTTCTCTGCTTCATAACACCAAACAGAAAATCAAAAGATCCTCAAATACACTTTCAATTACATGCAGTGATGCATCTTTAATATCACAAATTGATTCAATGAAATACTTTGATACTATTATTGATTCTGAGCTTTTTTTTTACATCCACATTGATGCAGTTATTAAAGAAAAGTGGGAATGCCAGGGGATTGTTGATATTGTGTATAATGATACTGCTAAGCCAAATATTTTTCCTTTAAATGTTGTTTACAATAGTTTTAATATTACAGATATTTCTATATTATCATTATATTTTGTATAGATTTATTTTGAGATGTAAGTTTTGTAATTTTTTGGATTCAATTAAAAAGTCTTTTAATTTGGTGTGATATTTTGTTTTCTCTGTGTTTCTCTACACATATGTACTTTCCATTAGTAGGTTAAACAGAATGACTTGTTCTTTCAGTGTTCAGTAAAAAGCAACGGTCATTACAGAACTCATTTGGTAAGTTTGCAATTAATGTGCCATGGGCATGCTGCCAATTCAATCATCCACCTCCATCATCCTCCTCCCAACCAAAACCAAATGAAAGATGCGCTGTATACAGACTGATGGCAACCTCTCCTCAGGAAATTTCTTGATTGGAATTAGATTGAAACCAAAATGTGAAACAACCTCAAGTGAAACAACAACATTCCCAGGTCCCAAGTCTGGACACTGGGCCCATTCCTCATTTCACATTGAATCCTAGTGTTTACCAGCTACAAGATAACAAGCAGACAGCGGGAGAAACCTTCCTGTTATGTCTCTGCTTGTACACAATAACTGAGGATGACTGCAGGGGAGAGTTACCGCGACGACGGGGAGAGACACTGAAATGAAAATAAAACTGCTGGATTCACCAAAAGTCCCACAAGAGGGAGACTCCGCTGCCTGTGTGAGTGTGTGTTTTTATACATCAGCGTGTGATTATGTGACTGTGATGTGTGATAAAGGCTGCTCTTCACTGCACACCACACGGACCCATGGGATCCATGCATGCCACACCTTCCAGAGTTATGGTGTCATCTGTTGTCAAGGTTGATTAGCCGCAGGATGAATCCAATCTCCTCTCCTCTCCTCCTCTCATCCACCCTTCTTTTACGCTTCTTTCAGTCTTTTGCCCACTTGTCTTCTCTTGACTGTTAATTATCCTCTATCATCTCTTTTCCCCTCCATTACTCTCAGGGCTCTCACTGCAGTCAGGCTGAAACAAACAATAAGCTCTGTAAGCTATAAAACAAAAAAAACCACTATCACTTTGATTTTCACGCATGGAAGTAATGGCCAATTAAGCCTTTCACAACAAACGTACTATTGAGAAACTGGAATACTATGAGAAGAACCATATTTTATATCAATGGCTTGTAGGTCGTCAAATAAACCGACCATAGCTCTCTCTACCAAGCTTCACTCGGTTTCTGTCACTTTCTCTCTTCGCCTCTGTCAACGGGCCTCTACCATTTCCACTACCTAGGGAAAGCTACCGATAGCTACCGGGAAACGCAAAAGCACTATCCTCTTCCTGTTTTGACCGCGGTCCTTGCTTCCTCCTTTCCTCCTTCCTTCCTCAAGCTGCAAAATTTCATCCCTGTTGTCAGACAGAATTGCATAGTAAAAGCAAGGCTTATAGTGATCCAATCAGATCGCAGATAGTGTCATTATTCTATAGCTATTACATTGTGCATTCAAGATAATTCATAATGATAAGTTAAAACAAAAAAAGTTGACAATTATTACTTTGATGTAAACTGTAATCTCACAAAGTGCAGTTTGCTCATGAAATGCTGCTTGGTCTTGGGAGAAATGCAAAGTTCGATCGCTACTGTAGGTGGGAAGCTAGTTTGCAATAGATGCTAAAGTTTGTAACTTATACATAGAGCTGCTGCACAATCAAATCAATCAAATGAATCCATTCCTTACACTTTATTTTACAAAGGCTAAAAGCAAATAAATCACCATACAAACATTTCCTACTGACTTTTTGTAGTTCAAAATGAGCCTTTGAGGAAACACTGGCACATGTACAGTGAAGCTTATCAATGTTCATTGTCCCTGTAAACAACAGGGGGGGTCGCAAGGAGTGAATGTAAGACAAAGAAAGATTTTGGGATCGAATTTAAATTCACATCACTGCAGCAATTATGACACCATACGCTCTCGGCATGTGATTGTGCATAATGTCTCTTTGTTTGTGGGTTTAATTGTGCCTCTCGCGCGCACGCGCGCACACACACACACACTAAAACTGTGACTAAATACTATTTTAGTATTTAGTCACAGTTTTATCATACTATTTATCTGCCGTTTATGCTCGTATGTGTGTGTGCATTTGTGTCTTAGAGAGTGCTTTCTTAGATTGGTTTGAACAAAGATTGAAAACAGATTAGAGGTTGGGTAAAGATTTGCAGGCTCTGAGAAGAGTGTGCAACACACACACGCAGCCACTGAACACAGAAAATCACACGTTTGTAACGAAACAGCAGTATTAGCTAATAAAGCTCGATCAGCCGTCATTCTAACAACCCTCTGCCCACGCTGGCAAAGCCTCATATCAAACAGCAGCATCCATGTGGTCTGGGAACAGTCAGCTCACACAATAAATGGCCTTGAAGAAATAAATTTCTGTTTGCTCTATCACATTAACATCCTCATCTGTCTGTTCAGTTGCCTTTCTACCAGAGGCCTCTATTTACAGAGCTGACTAACCTTGTTGAAAGCCGAGGTGATGTAACGCTGGGGGTGGGTCTTGTACTTGAAAATATTTCAGTTTAGAGCAGTAATCTCTGATGACACAAAAACTCCTGTTCAGTAAAAACTCTACAACATGTTGCTAGTAACACCTGCTGATGTGTGAGGAAACATTTCTGGCAGTTGCAGTTGTGATTTCTTGAGTTATCTTGCACAGACTGAAACTACAGTCGCCACAGTACAGCTCACGCTGTTTGACTGACAGGTCACCATCACCCCACGAGTCAACAGGATGTTCCAGAGCAACTGAGAGACTTAGTGTTGCTTCGGTAGGAAAGACTTCCATCACACAGCAGGAGGAGAGCAGGAACTGTCTAATCAGCCTCACTGAGGAAATCAAAGTGACTGAAAAGGAGCCTGCTGCCTTCAGGGCCCAGGGTCCTGTCTCTGTCAGCTGTGAGGTGTTAATAATACGAGCCAGTTATTTCCACTCATCCCTTCACTCCCACATCTTTAGCTGTGGAGGAGCTCATCTATTGTTCCACTCCTTAATAAAGCCAGCACAGTGATAATGACTGACCTCTAACCTGAAGCACTTACCTCTGAACCAATGATTTGTACTTTAAGTCATGACCCGTCTAGAAAATGATGATGATGCAGCTTTAATTTAGCCTTAAATAATTTTTACAACTCCACCTGACACTTTAATATCTTATTTATGGATTAGTATTTTTTCTCTTCAACCACACCTGAGCTAAATTAAGGCACAGTCGGGGTCTTGCAAAGGGTTTTGACATGACAATAAAATATTCTAAATCTGTTCATGTCACATGTTTTAATTTAACTATTTTATCAAACTGTTCTATTTATCGTCTGCATTTCTTCAGGAAGAGCCATCCAATGTATTTACAGTAATCACTTCTCTATACAATAGTTTGAATTGTTAGTGGCAGAGTCTGACGTTCCCACACTGGACTGAAGTTGCTTTCACACACACACGAGGGATTCACAGGAAGCAGTGCATCCAGCACAAGCTCTGACGCTGTATCAGAGCTGTATGTAGTGACTGCTAATGCAATCCCAACATTTCATACTGCTGCAGCTTCGAATGGGAACACTGGGTCACTTTTATTCTGAAGCAGTCACAGGAAACACTGTATTTGCAGCGCTGACCTTTAGTTAAAAGTAAGACATCGTCCCTTTTGACAGAGGATCAGTAGGATCTGAGTCATAAGTCAGGATCTGAGGAAGCTGCTCAAATGTTTGCTGAATTATTAAACTGCACTTCCTGTAAACACCAGTTACAACTTGCTGAACTGAAACAAACAATAGAGGACAACAACCACCTGCAGCACAGGCAGCTGTGCAGGTTCTGTTTTAACATATGTAAAGATTAGTACATGAAGCCTTTTTTTTCCTCTTCAGCCTCACTGCCAACCCCCCTGAACCACTCCTTCCCTCTCTGTCCGCTCACCTCCTCCGCTGTCCTTCTCCTCCTCCTCGATGCTGTTCTTGATGCTGTCGTACTCCTCGTCGATGTTCTGGTTGCCTCGGATCTGACTGAGCACGCGGCGGGCCTTCTGGGTCAGCCCGCGCTGGATCAGCCAGCGAGGGCTCTCCGGCAGGAACAGGAATCCCATGAACTGGAGCATGGCGGGGAGCACCGACAGACCCAACATGTACCTGAAGAGGTGGAGAGGAGCGGGAGGGAGAGAACGCATGGAATCAAGAATCAGATTATGATCACAGGAACCAGCTATTCTGAGGTTGGTTTTTTTTTTTTTTTTAGCTAATTACAATTTTTTGTAATCTGGGGTATGCCATGCAAATCTGATTTTGTAGCAGAAATATGATCCACAAATGTTACCTCATGTATTCCATTTATGTTGAGCTATTTGTCAGCACGCATCAGGTGGTTCAGGTCATTAAAATTAAAGACTGGGGGAAATGTCAAGGCTTTACTTAGCTTATTCTGCTTAAAATAGCCTTAACATTTACATTTAGCATTAAATCTCAACCCTGAACACAACAGATTAAATATTATAACAAGTGGATTTAAACCTGTACATTAGTTACTAGTAATATGGTGCAAAATATTAACTTTGATGATCATGATCCATAGGGCTAAAGTGAAAATATAACCATTAGTGCATGTATAAACATACTCATTGACCTCATGTTTAACAGTTGCATTTCTGACAGCAAACTGAGACTACAACATTAGCCAAACAATAGCACTGATACACTGGATCATTATGTTGAGAGGAAAATTGCCTCTCTGTATCCACTCATGCACACAATCAGGGTTCAACTCGTTCTGTAAAAGGGTCACCCTGAAAGTCCCAAAAATTATTTGGAAGGAAGGAATAGGCAAGTATGAGAGAGGTGAACGAGGGAGAAAAAGACTGCGATAATGATAAACTGTCAGAGACCGAGAGAGGAGAATAAATGGAGAAGAAGCAGGTTGTTCCTTTATACAAACTCAGTTTTTCAAACATTACAATACTCCAAAGAGTGCAAAAAAATATATCTTTACTGAAGTGAACTACCAGATATTTAAGGCCATTCTTCTGTTGCAGAGGCAAAGACATCAACCCGCTCACACTCTAAACTCAATAAGTGTCTCCAAAAAGCCATTACCATGTATGAATCACACCAATCTCACAGCTTCGAAACGATTTCCACTGCCTCCGTCAGAACTGCAGTTGAAGCAAATCCTTGCGAAAAGGACAATTCTTATCTACAGTATCTCACAGCTCAATATTCAAACACCCCGGAGGCTTTAAATCTGCATGTGACAGCAGGACAGGACGCAAACAGAAGCAGGAAAGAGTCGGTAAGAAGGTAACAGGTGAATGACAGCCGAGAAAGAAGCATACTGTATCTTTCAAACTTACAGTACGGCTGCTCTCTTCAAATGTTAGGGGATGACCCATGCATGTGTTGACATTTGAAGTGAGCCAGAATGACTTTTTTCTGGCATTTGATATGATAAGAACCCAGAGAAAAGACTCTAATATCTTATCTAACCATACAACCATCGTATAGGGAGATGGGATTCCTTTCAGCCTTTTAACAGCGGCTGTCCTTATACAATTTCCATGTAAGAGTAATACATGTAGCTGAATATATAAGATGCTTTTTGACCTGAATCATAACTTCACATTCTGTGTACATGTGTGTGAAATGTGTGTCTGACCTCCACCCGTCGCGCTGCAGGTAGCTGAAGGCGCCATCGATGAGGCTGGCAGTGAACTGTCCCCCAGTGATGAAGAGGGTGTTAACGGTCACCAGCTGACCCCTGAGGTGGGGCGGAGAGGCCTCTGCGATGTACACGGGCACTGTCATAGAGGCAATACCTGCACAGTGGGGGCAGAGGAAGAGGTAATGGTCAGCAGGGTAAACAGCAGGTTATTTAACACATTTCTGATGGGCACTCGTAAGTTGTGCCCTGCACAGTAGCTGCTGTAGCAAAACTTGCTCTTAGCAGAAATACAGAGTTACATGAAGTTTACATTATTTTGTATGACCTGTATGTGAAATGCTGAATATGAATAATGACCAAAGCTTTACACTCACACAATGCTAATAAACCTCCCGTAAAGCTGCTATAATCAATATTTTTTACCTTAACTATGGATTAAAAGACAACGTGTAATGTTAAAGGGGTAACTTGTAGTGACAAACCCTCAGAGAATTATTACAAACTTTGGTGCTCCTCTTAACTCTACATAGCATTTTAGCGTCTTTCAGCTAAGTGTTTTGGTTTTATGGCCGAACTGTTTTCATTCGGTCTAAACGCTCTCATCAACACTGTTTTGGGCTGTAGCTGGCAGCTCTTTTCAGATAAACGGCCATGATAAACCCTCTGTATGTCCAGCACCAAATAGCTGACAGGGGAAGTTAGCAGCTGGTGAACATAATGGAGCATTTACCAGCTAAAGAGCCAAATATTTCTCTTGGGAAAGGAGAGCTAAAAGCAGAGTGAATTTTTGACTCACATTCATCAGACGACCAGAAACACAGCCCTAAATATTTGCTAATGATGCTACCTGTCTGCTGGACGCGCAGACAGACTGTCTGATAGCATGGTCACCATACCAACTAAAAATCCAAACCAACCAAAAACGAATACTGCTTTAACCTATTTAATTAAATTAAGTATAATTATAATTACACTTTATGCCACAAATGATCACATGTTTAACTAAACAGGGAATATGACAATCTTATAGTTGTTGTAGTGTTGTAAGTATACAGTATAAAAAATAGACCCATATATTATTCATGTAAAAATGAAGACCATTACTATTTTAGGATTTTTATGAAACTTTTTGTTTGTCTTTTGATGTCAGAAAAACCACATTGTCACTATTACACTCTTCTTCTTAGATTTTATCACTTTGGGAAAATGATTTAAAAAAATAACTCAATTCTAAATTGTCACTTTAAAATCACAAAACCAAAGTGAGTGCATCATTATTACTATTTGTAATTATTCAAAGTATCTCTATTATCTTTAGCAAAGTTTCTTGTTCAAAAAATTACCTTGACCTTTGACCCTGACATGAACAACAGCAAAAATGATGTCATGCAGATGTAAAGTAAACCCAACATACACAGAGAAATACTATAGTTCATCTCAGTAATGGGTTGTGCACTAGTCTGATCTGGCGCCCATTCAGTCACACAACAACACACACATACAGTCACACACACGCCTGTGTACTCACATACACACAAAGCAAACAGTGTGTGTTTGCCCAGGATGAATCTGACGAGGCACCATGAGGCCGCAGCTTTCTGCAGCTGGCTCCTGATAAGCTCTATTAATAGTCCACCACTGCTGTCTGTACACCCCCCTTTTCACCTCCCTTCTCTGCCCCTCCCCTCCCTACTGCCACCACCCTGCCCTCATCGGCCGCCATGACTACGTAGCTACCTGTTGCTATGGAAACCACTTACCGGGAAACCAGCCGCGCTCGTCTCAGAGCGGGCACCACACTGTGGCAGCTCTGGGAAGACAAATCGATAACCGAGAAAGAGGAGCATTTCTTTCTTTATTTCCTTTTTTTTTTTCACAAGACCTCCACAGTAGAGAGGGTGGAGAGGACTGGGAAGGGAACGCACCCTCACCAGCATTACAGAGCATTTAACATCAGAACATTATGTAAAAAAGACACACAGCACCATGGATAAAGTGGTTCAAAGCCCTGTGGTCATATTGTTGCCTAGTCTAGCGTTCAGTGCT
Organism: Trachinotus anak; assembly: GCF_046630095.1. Taxonomy (NCBI): domain Eukaryota; kingdom Metazoa; phylum Chordata; class Actinopteri; order Carangiformes; family Carangidae; genus Trachinotus; species Trachinotus anak. The sequence continues at coordinate 7,178,990 of NW_027273869.1, read as the reverse complement.
GAATGATCAGAGGAGAGGCACTCACAGACCCAAACCAGTTCTCCAACCTGCTGCACCGAGAGATACATGTCTTCCCCCCAAATTGATTTATTGACCATGCAAACACACCCTGAAGATTTAGAGTCAAGTCTTTATCTTAGTTATGGCTGAAAAAAAGCATTAGCATCTGATGGAGGAAATCCAAGATCCAGATCACCGCCTAAATCTAATCAACTGCTCTTTGGCATGAAGCCTGTCTGCTCAGACCAGTGAGATGGAAATCCATTCATAAGCTTTTGAGAGATGCTGCTGAAAGACAGACGAGAAACTCATTACCTCTATGGCAGAGGCTACGGCAGAGCTAGGACTAAAATAACAAGTTTTAGTAACAAATGCAACCATACTTGCAAATATTTTTTATGATGTTAAGGTAACAAAGCTCATTATCTCGAGGTAATGACATCTCGAGAAAACGCATTTTTGTTATCCTGATATAACGAGATATCATAAGGAGAAAACGATTGTTGGTTAACCCGAAATATTATCAGGAGAGAACGAACAAATTTTTTGTTTTCTCGAAATATTATCCTGTTATCTCAAGCTTTGTTATCTCAAGATAACGGGATAAAAAAAAATTGTGAGTATGACCTGTCTTGGCTTCCATAGACAACAGTAATATTTATATTAAGTAGATTTTAACTAGCCATGTGTAACCTTTTTAAAAAAAGATGCACTGAACTGATCTTTATTTTGTTCTTTAAACTTTAAGTAAGAAGCACTTTGTCCAGCATTTTTGGAAGTAAAAGTCCTGCTCATTTTCCACATAACGTTAAAGTGTAATGTGTGTTTAGAATATATTTGTTTCTGTCGTTGATGGAAAAAGGATCAAAAAGTCAGTAAACATAAAAATGTAAGGAAAGAAGTCAACTAGAACTCCCAAGGTTCAGTTTGCTAAAAAAAAAACAAAAGACAAAAAACAAAAAAAACATCCAATCACATCATCATCTGCTAACAGTCAGTGATATTCCCAATAAGAAGGGAATCTCCGTGGATGTGTTAAGACAGCTGGATGTGGCACCACCACTCAGCCTTACTGCCAGTTTGTTCACTCTGGTATTGCAACCAAAAAAATCCCTGTGGCCCAAAAAGCCCCAGAGTACATGACATGTCTGTAAAACTGTTACTGTTACAAAATAAAATAAAATAATTGCTCAGGGAGTAAGTTAGAAAAAAAACCCCATTACAGATTGAAAAGATACCTCGAAACACTAATGCACACGTGCAGTGGACCCATTCTTTTGGCTTATGTGCCAGGCAAGCAAGTTCAATGAGGAGAGAGGGTGTAATCTTTGAGTCCCGCATCCAATTTTCCTCTAATACAATCCAGGGAATATCTGGCATAGTGCTTAAAAGCAGCCACCCCACAGAAAAAACATAATTTCTCAAAAAAGAAATTGAAACAATCGTAACTGCTTGGCCACCAAAATAACTAATTATAGCCTAGACTTTCGTGTTCATACAGTATGTGGCTGCAGCTAATAATTTCTTTGATTATAGGTTAATCTGAAGATCATTTTTTTATTGATTGATTCATTATTTGGGTTCTTAAATGTCAGAAAATTGTGAAAAATACCCATTAAAATACTTACACTGATGGATCTAGAATAAAGTAGTTTTAACTGACTGATCTTGATCTTGACTGTTTATGAGAACAAGTGTCACGTTAGACTGTAATGATTAAATCTGTCGACACAGCAGCAGCAGATTTCATTCATTCATCGGCAGAGACAGCAAACACCCAAAGCCACAATCTGTTTTCCCTCTTATTCATCTGGCAGCTGAATTGTGACTGTGTGTTTGTATACTTGTGTGATTTTATGCAGATGCACACACAGACATATGCACAGATTTCAGCATGCCTAACACAAACAAGTCCTCAAGATCTTTATCAGCTGTAAACGTCGCTATCTGTATTCCCCTCATACAACTAGACCTCTTCCTCCCCCCTCTTCTCTCTGGTAGTTCTCCCTCCTTGTCCCTTTATTTCCTTTATCCTTTATATCTATCTAAGCCATATGCATCACCAGCTTGTCTCCATGTGAGACATGCCTGCTGCTACAGACAGCCTGTGTGCCTGTTAGTGAGATACTACAGCTGATGTTGATGCTGATCTATGGACTAATGGATCATTTCCATTTCACATCTTTCTGCAGGTGCAGAGCAAATGTGAGTCCATTAAAACAAATACCATTAAGAAGTAGTATAGTTTGGAAGTATAGTTTTGCTTCAGTGTATTGACCATCTAAAATTAAGTATTTTTGCAAAGGAGTCTCTAGGAGTCCAGGTACACAGTCATTTTATGTTGCAAGGGCTTTTAAAAAGCATTTATTCATTTTAATGATGCTAATGCTATAATCATATATCACGTCTTCTGATGATGATGATGATGCGTATTTCCAGTATTTTTTTACCTCTACTAAGATAGCATTATGCTATATATGACACAGTAAGTGATAAATGTTTGTAATTATGCCAAATGCTACTGTAGTTAGCCAGCTAAACAGTTAGCTTGGCTAGCTGAAGAGTTGCCCAAGAAAAAGAAGAAGCAAGGACTGGTTGGTCTTTCCGCCGCTTTGACATTTCTTTTGGATGGTGACAGTAGTTCTTGTTCTGCTCAGGTGAATTTGTACATGTGCCACAACGACAAGCTCACTGAGGCGGCAGAGCAGAACAAGGACTGTGGTTGCAAGCGACTGAACTTTTAAAACAAAACTCCTTCAAATATGGCACCTATTAATGACACGATCTGCACGATTCATCTGAAAAGTGGATCATGTGCCAAAGTAGGATCGCCCACAATATAAGATCATTGTCCTGTCTTTCTGTGTTTATGTCTGGGCAGACTCAGAAACAAATGTTTCAAATCATTTAAGTGAAACTTAAGTTTATTTAGCCCTGATATATGTTGTTTAACCAGAGTCTGTTTCCCAAATGCAAAGTTAGCATGATCCATTAGCCTTGATAGCTCATTTAGGTGGATGCTTTCTGTGGTAACTTTTTGTGTAACTCAATGGGAAAATATTTTAGTTATTGAAGTAAAATTGTTTATTCCAAAGCTTATTTGGAGAGCTTCAAGAGGCTATCTTGTTGCCCCCATACATTGTTTTGCCAGAGTTACATTTCCCTAATCTTTACAACAGAGTTGCAAAGTTAAGAATTTTCCTTTAAGTTTATGTATGTTTGTTGTTGTTTTTGTCTGTTGTTGTTGTCTGATTGTAGTGTATGATGTTGATCATTGGCACAAATCTAAAAGATAAAATATGCCATTTTCTGCATAGAACTGTACTTTGATTAAATAGCAAGAGCTCAGAAACGTAAACGAGATTCGATGCGAGTCGCTCTTGGCCTGTATTATTGCATCGAGGACACTTGTATCTAAATAGCATTATTTAGATACAAGTGGAGCCATCTCAAGTATTCATATTCCTCTGGAGTTCTCCACCGAAGCTGCTGAAAACAAGGAGAATGACCTCAAATGAAGGCTACATACATTTCTTCACTTGCTTGAGTGTGAATCCCTTACAAACACAGTCGCCCTGTGTTCCCTTTCTCATTAATGAGCTCTCTTTTCAGCACCAGGGACAGCTCCCAGCACACACACACACACACACACACACACACACACACACACACACACACAATAAGACTCGACTCTAAAGTCATCGTCTGGTCAGGCTCGGGCTTAAAGCAGCACAGCACACTTAAACAAAGGATCTGTCTGGTCTTGTGAAGGCAGCCTCTGGGCACAAAGCACAAAGCTTGATCAGAGGACGAGGGAGATACTTCAATAGACCCTCCATCACTGTGATGTAGTAGAGACACAGACAGGACATTTTCTGGTGCTATCTAGCTTGTTGAGATGGAGGAAGCTAATCAGAGACTAATAGAGGATCCTTGAAAATGCCAACTGAGGACAAGAGAGAGCTGCTGTTGATTTTCAAATGGGTGTGAGTGATGATTAAATTCAGTGGTAAAAGCAGGAGAGCTTGTGTCCTTTATTAATTCATTTCAGTAGTGTTTGCCTAATTTCATGTTGGATTTTGACAAGAAATTTGTTTCTCTAATGACATATTATCACATAATATGCCCTAACTTCACTTCAGAGATTCGTCAGAAAAAATTCTGTGACTTTTTGTTCTCATAAAACCATTTTGGGAAAAAAATACAGTACTGAAAATGCACAAATATCAAGTTAAAAACAACTCATTGCCTAAACAACTGACAGTTGTGATGCAGTTCCAACAATAATGTGCACATAAACAAACTCTTCATTAAGTCTTTGCATCCTCCACCTAGTTAGTGCAAGAACTGTGACTCAATTATACAAACCAACCAATTAATTAGCAAACCTCCAGGTAGTAATTAAATGTTAACCCAGTGTAATTAAGAGCACTATTCTAATGCAGACTCTTCAGGACAAAACAATTCAGCATTTGCAACTACGAGATAATATAGCCAGAAAACATGACTATACACACACTGCGAGGGTGAGTGTGTGGTTTTGTTTGGGCATATGTGTGTTTACGTGTGAGCGAATGGACTATGACTAAGCTGCAGGCATCAGAGCAGATTTCTTTTAAGAAGAAAATGCATTGTAAAACGCATTTAACTCTTCACCACACACAGAGCTCACACACAATTAGTTGTTTTTGGAGAAAAACTCGTGAAGCACCATTACAACATTTAATGCTGAGCGTCGCATGACAGGTGGGAACAATCAAAGTCATCCGTGGGAAAAGTTATGATAGCTACGTTAGCCATGTTAGCTTGTACTGTAGGGAGGCGAACAGTGAAGCAAATAACACAACTGTCCTGTTAAAACTCTATCATTTTACCTATATTTACTTTTAACAAAATAGTCCCTTATCACTGTAATTTGAATGCAATAAATACATTTTTTTTAAAGGAGCTATTAGTAAGTTTTGCTATCGCTACATAGCCAGCGTTAGCATTAACAGCTGTCTCGAAGGAGCATAACGAGTTCAGCAACAAATCATTCCTTTCCTCTCCAAGAGCTGTGTCCAACAGTTGAAAGCAATGACAGTATTTCTGTCGCTTCTTTTCCTCTACTGAAGTTAGCATGCTAACCAGCTAGCCCCAGCCCAGTCAGACCGCTGCTGTAATAGCACTCCCTGCACTTGCTGTTACCACGGCAACCATGGGTGCTTCCCAATTGACCAGGATTAAAATATTAGGGATTACAACATTAATGTGTGTGTCTGTCATCCAACAAAAGACTTTCAACAACCTTCTTTAGCATATCTGAATGGAGAAATGCCATTACATGAAGATAATGTTCAGTCTGAGTGTTGAGTAAGAGGGTGCTGTCTAAAGGCAGTCTGGAAATCACTAACTGAGGTGGATGTAGAGAAGGTTTTGTTGAGTAAATTACTGTGCTTACTGTAAAATAACTCATGGAAAATGACACATCCACGATCGCTGACAAGAGTCGACGTCTCCTTTAAGATTGAGACATCTCTCCGCAAATACCCTGTGCAGCAAAAAAAACAACCCTCTTAAATTTGATTGCAATTGTCAAGTCAAGTAATAAATCCTTGTCAATCCTGACAGTCTGGTTCAATATTGTCTGTCTGCTCAGACTAACAACAGCTCACATCACACAACAGTCCATTCACTCAGGCAAAGGTCAGCTTAACAATAACTGGCCAGGAGCAGACATACCAGAGGCTTATGGGTAGAAATACAGGGAGGCAGGGCATGGTGGTGAATGGCCTTTCCTGGTCTGACAAACAGCTCCGATGACCTTTTTGGTGAGTTCAGCTCAGAAATGCTAAACAATTGGCTTCCCTGAGAACCGGCGGTCATGTTATTGTGAGTGTGCAGGTGACAGGCCGGAATAATTGCATGCAATGAAAAATGTTGCCTTATTAGTGTCTCAAGCGGCTAATTGTGGTGCCAGAATGTGTTTCATTACCTATCAGGGCCTGGCTCATGCATGCTTGTGTAATGAAGATCACTGTATGGAAACAGATTTTGATGGCAGAAGGGGAGGAGGTAGGTATGATGAAACAGCCACTTATAATGTAACAGCTGAGATGACCCAGGTGATTAGTTTCCTCCTTATATTAGCAATCAGAGTTCGTGTGTGTGAATGATGCCATTATTTTCAATCCTTATTTCGCGTGTTCATTTGGCAAAAGGCAACATTATTTCTTCACCTATTATCTTTTACATTCAGATCTTTTAAAATTGTTAATGTAAACAACTACAAAATTGGACAACACTGGACTGGCATTATTGTTATGATTGTTTGTGTTAATATCAGAGTATATTTTTAGGACAGGTCTCTCAACTTAATCTCTCAACTGGCTTTTGATCGGCTGCAATCTCTGTAAAAAAACTAGTCATTAATGACTGTCCATTAATTATGTGCACTTCAGAATAATCAGTGTTTCCACCAACAACAGGTAGACAAATATTCTGCAAAGTTGACAGTGACTCCTAAAAACCGTTGTTTTTATTTTTTTTTTTTTCTTTGTCGTGACCGAAAAGAGAGTTCTGAAAAAAAAATTTATTTTTGTATTTGTTAAATGTTCCCTGTGTTGAAAATTGAAGATTGAACACAACAACTCTCACGCAAAGTGTACAGCAACTGCAATTTTCAGTGACATAAAACAGAGAAAAGCAGAAAATATTTTTGAGTTTTATTTTGAGTAAGGAAAATAGTAAATGTTTATCTACCTGGAGTTTCTATTAACCACGTCTTCTACTGCCAGATACTGGATATTTGAGGCCAATACCAATATTGATATCAAATCTCTGAGGTGATATCTTACGCTTTATTATTAAACTGTGACAAATGCTACATGCTGAGTGGGACAATTCAAACTTCAACATGTCAGAGCTCTTTGGTGGACAAACTATATATTGGCCGACATATACACCAATACAGACATATCTGCAATAAGCTTTTATCGTCAATATGTCAAGCTTGCTGGCTACATCAAGCTTCTCCAGAGCCACAGAAGACATTATCCAACAGGTTTCACAGGCAGAGTAGTACTCCCCATGACAAGTAAACTATGGTTTCATTCCGGTGCTTTATGTGCAAATGTGTGCCAAAAAGATAAGTGGATGGTAAGTGGAAGAGGACATGACGGATAGGATTCAAGGCGTAGGCAGATTCAGAGGTATCGGTCTAATTTACTATTTTAACTACTCCAAATTACACATTCTATTTGTCTTCGTCAGAAAAAGTGAACCCCCTCTCCACCAGGAGTCAATTTTGTTTCTGTAAAATCGCCTGTAACTGCTGTAATTGATTGTACTGAAAAAAATAAGTTTGAAGAATGAGAATACAGCACAGGGGAAATAAGGGAGAAGAGAGCAGCCAGAATTATTGCCTTTACAAAACTATGCCTTGCTTAAGAACTGTTTCAGTATAAAAGGAAACTAATATGTGTTTTGTGAGGTTTTTTCAATGGGGTAACATGCAGAGTGATAATAGGGCTAATTTTTCACTATTCACAAGCCTTATCAATGGCTGATATGCTCCATTCATGTTCAGGGAGAAAACCATCTTCATCACAAAGACTTGAAACTGACCTAAGCTGTATAATCCATCACAGGAAACACGAAGCTTTAATTTAGCTTCATCAAAGTTTCAGTTGTTGAGTGTTTTCAGATCAGCACGTCCTGTCAATCAGCCGACAACCACAGACAAAAAAAAAGTTCCTAAAAATCACATTCAGGCTCTCTTAATTAGAATGAGGGTTATAGCCCCCCAAAAAAATCACTGCATCCAAATGCATTGAAAAATCATTTAGGCAATCCTAATTAGATGTTGATAGAAGAATTTTAATTAGCAGTAATACTCTCACACCTTCACACCTGGTGGAACATCAACTAAGAAACAGTCTGCACATTCCTGACACCAGATATACAAAACTATAGCATGGTAGGATCATATATCACACCATAAAAATCCCAGTTTCACAAGAAGTGGCGCTGAAAGGGCTTCACCTTGATTCAAACATCAATAATAAAGGGCCTCAGTTTGCACAGGAAGTAAATACAAAGCTCTTCACTTTGTTCAGGGATGTTTATTAGAGAATTAAGCTTCCTTTCTTATCCCAGAGGTTGACTAACGAGGGAAACCGGTCCTCCGCGTATCACGGAGAACAGCACTTACCACTCTCAAAGGAGGTGGCAGCATGCAGCGGACGAGTGCCATCAACACAAGGCTCAGCCTGGAAAGCCAGTTTTAACAGCCCTTTCCACAGAGGATGTGACTCATGAGTAACAGCAGCTGCTATAAATAATTTGGGGTGCATTGAATTCTGATCAAAAGGCGGCATGGCATGTAAAAGCGTGCACAGAGCGGAGGGAGGAATGTGCAAAGAGAGGGACGATTCAAGAGAGGAGAAAGCAGAGAGTGAAAAATATTCATGTGGGGAAGGAAGTTGCAGAAAGGGAATGTGTGAAGGTGTGTGTGTATAAGGGAGGAAGCAGGGATGGGGAGGCCAATCAGATAAATCTAACTCTGACATCAGTGTCTAATGAAACCTCACTGACACTAAAAGCCTCCTGTGTGCTTTGTAGGTTTATCTTGGCTTCCTTTTGGCATGCTGGGATATCATCCGCCTCTTATTTGTCAGAGGGACTTTTCCCTTTATCACTTAATGGTACCCACACAAGTCTAATAATAATCATAATGAGGATAATAATAAAGACAGCAAGTGGCCACAGCCAGTGGCATGCAGCCCGAGCAGGCAGAGGGGCCATGCTGTGTAATCAGAGGCTCTGAGTAATTGCAAATATCAGGCCTGAGGCAGGAAGAGGCACAGGGAGGACAGAGAGAAGCAAACCAAACCACTGTGGGAAAAAGCAAGCTTTTAGACCTGTGGCACTCAAGCTGATTCTGACCTTTGAACTTTCTGATGGAGTGCAGGGCAAATGTTGAAGTAAAAATCAATAAAGTATCACATTGTCATTAGTGCTGATCACTGATTTTCAGTGAAGAGAAACTTTGTTTTTAGCTCAGTGACAGTCTCAATGCAATGAAGTCTTAAAAAATGTAATTAAAAACTAGTTTCAGCGATATTTTACATGCTTTTCTACATGTAGGATTAACATATTGTAATGTGTGCTGTAAAAGACTAAAGAAGAAATTCTCCAACACGCATCTATTAGTTTAATCATGACTGAAGAGACAGAGAAAATGTGCAACACATGTCTTACCAAGCCCCACACCGACGATGAGCCTCCCCGTCAGCAGCACCTCTTTGCTGGGAGCGGTGCTCAGCACGATCCCCCCGACGGTGAAGAAGAAGCTGGCCAGCAGTATGCACACTCTGCGCCCGAAGAGCCCGTTGAGGAAGCCGCCCAGCAGGGCAGACAGGGCAGCCGCCACCACAGTACTTGATATGAGCAGCTCCTGCCACAGGGCGCTCAGGTCCAGCTCCCTCTTCAGCAGGAGCATCGCCCCGGAGATCACCCCGGTGTCATAGCCGAACAGGAAGCCACCCAGGGCGGAGAAGACGGCCAGGACATAGACGAAACCGGGCGTGACATCCTGCTGGAACTGCTTGCGGGCAGCCCTCTCTAGGTCCCCTGTGGAGGAGGAGGATGCTCCTGCTGCTGCTGCTGCTGCTGCTGGGGCACCGGCGGCGGAAGCTCCGGCGGAGGCGCCCTGGCTGCTGATGCTGGCGCTGGACGGAGCCTTGATGAGACTCCGCTCTCCTCCGTCGTTCACTTTCTTCCACCGCTCGCCCATCAGGTTGCTCATACTCCGGAGGTTGTAGTCATGGTCGACTTGCTTCCGCGACATATGGGAAATACAACACAGGACAGGGCTGCTGAGTTGTATTTACTGCTTAAAAAGAAAAAAAAAAAAAGAAAACCAAAACACACTCACCCACTTAACTAATTTACCCCCCCTTCAGTCTGAAGTTGCTGCCAAGTTGGTTTTCCAAACCCCCCTCCCAAATATAACGCTGGCTACTTAATAAAGTTGCTCTGCAGCCTTGTGTGTGTCAGTGTATCACATCCCTGTGGTCCTGATGGGAGAGTTGAAGAGGACTGGGGAGGAAAGGTAAGATAGGAGGAGTGTAGTGGACCAGTTCGTCACTACCAGCGTCGGCATGACGCAAAGAAGTATTGTTTTGGAAGCTGGATGCTGGAGTGGAGAGAGTGGATCAGTTATGATGAGGATATAGTCTGCTACAATTCAATTAAAACATGAAAATTGCATTTCGAAAATAGAAACACCACAAATTAATAAGGTCAGTAAAAGCACAGAAAAATCACTATTGAAATATAGGGCAATTAGGAAGTGCATGTCTGCTATTTACTGGGACCTGATGATGATGATGATGTATAGAAACGACAGAATTTCATTTCTTGTGTTCAAGCAACAGCTGCTCTTCTTGAAATAAAACTAATTGAAATCTTATAAGTATACATTCATAACCTATGTATGAAATTACAGTTTATCCATATAAATATAGATATAGATTATCAACAATAAATGATAAACATTTCAAATGGGCTTCATATGTTTTACCTGAAATACTGTACAACAGGCTGCCTCAGGCAAACTAGGGAAACGACTGCCCTCTGTAGGACTGACTGTGCTATTACAGGTCCAAGTCTCTGAGGAGCTGGAGGAGCTTCTCTAAACATACCAGTTGATCATCATAAAGGAACTGAATGGACACAGCACTTTTCAGTGTTTTCATTTAAACTAGGAAATTATAGTTTTTCCTCGAGATTTGTCTTCAGATATTATACATCCAGCCAACAAGAACAGGTCTGCTGTTGTTTTAATGTTGGATCTTTCTCAGGTCCACTAGAGAGTTGAACCCAAGTGAAAGGCATTGTCCAGGTTATTCCCACGTAATCTTCCTATTGTAATGTCAGACTTGTTGTTACGGCTGTTGAGCCGTGTGTAGGTGCGGTTGTGTGTTTCCCTCCTCTCATTCCAGGTATCCGCCTTCTTTTTCCCTTCCCCCGTTCTCATGGTAAGTGAACCCACCAGTGTTCACTTGATTAATCAGGTGGCTTGGGTATTAAAAGCTTGAGGAGGAACCTAGTCGGTGCCAGTGGGCCATTCAGCAGCTTGAGTGCTGTGTGTGTGAGCTGTGAGCAGTTGTTGTGTACCGGATTCGGTAGAGTTGTTAACCTAAGTTTAACATAGGTCTTGGTGCTAATTTAATTCTTTGTATCTCTGTTTCAGGCAGAACGACCACTTCCTTCCAAAGAAGTCCGCTTTTCGTTGTTTCTTTGCGTTAGTGATTGTAAATAAATTATCTTTCTTTTGTATACCCCCGCTTTCCTCCTCTCCTTTTGCCCGGGTTTAAATTTGTGTTACTCCCCACATCCCCAACGAAACAGATAAGGGTGATGTGGACTGTGCAAAAAAGGCTGTGAGTCAGGTAGCTGACCATGTGCATTCATCTAATTTGTCTATTAATATTCAATCAAGTACTAGGAGACATGTAACCCAATAACTTTTATTAATTTTCTTGATTTACCTAGAAATTCTTTTGCCCATAAAATGTCAGAAAATAATGAAAAATGCCATCACTATTTCAAAAAGCCAAGCTGAAATATTCAAATTGCATGTATTGACCAACCAAAATCCCAAAACCCAAAGACCTTCAGTTTAATAAAATAATAATAATAGATAATAATTACAACAAATAGTAAATATTCTCATTTGATAGGCTGAAACCATGAACTGGTTATTAAAAATTTGCCAATTTATTTGCGGTCACTTCCTTAATTGATCTACTAATCATTTCAGCTCTACATATTGATACACACTGATATACTGACATACTATATATTCACTAACACAATTCTAAAGAACAAATGGTTGTTGAGTGACTAAGACTAATCTTTATAAGAGCTGCAGCTAATTATTATTTTATCTACTAATTGTCTCTATGTATCAGCCCTGTGATGGACTGTCGTCCTGTCCAGGGTGTATCCCACCTTTGCCCAATGACAGTTAATGGATGGATGGAGGGATGGAGGGATGGATGGATGCATGGATTAATCTACTAATTATTTCTTTTGCAATAAATGTTTATAAAATGAAAAACAACGGTGGAAAATATCCATCACAATTTCCATTTATAATTTCCATTTAATTTTCTTCAAATTGATTGTTTAAACTTAAGCTCCACAACTTAAAATATTCAGTTTACTTGCACATGAAAACATGGCCAATATATGCTTTGCTTGAAAAATATATAAAACAATTGATGGATTATCAAAATCTCATTGTCTAAACTCAAGCTAATGACCACTCTCCTTTTACAGTTTAAGACTTTTGTATCATTGGCCCAATGAAAATCATCATCTCTCATGTTCCCCGCTCTCTTCACTCACTCAACCATTGTGTCTGTCTACCATCTCCGTTATTGATTAAGCCGAAAAAACAAAAAGTAATCTCTGTGAATGAGCTTCATGCCTGCAGCCTGGAGAAATGAGATGGTTTTAAATGTGTTCATGTGCATTCATGAATGGAGTGGATCAATATGTGGACAGTGGTGTCACACAAAATGGAGAATGAGTATGGCCTGGTAATGGCACATTATTGAGCCCATTAGAGAAGAAGGGGAATAATGGGACAGGGTTCCTGAATACACCGTGGTGCACATGGTTCCGTGGTGAAAACCTATAATGTTTCTCCTAGGGAAATTAACCTTGTGGCTCCAGCTGGTTTAGCCCTGCTAGCAGCAACCCCTGATATTTCCACGTAACATTAAAGCACACAAAATCCACTGAACACATTCACGCTCTTCAGAGGATAAGGCAAATTCTTTACACTTCAGCTGCTTCACTTGATATCTCATTACCGCATAACATTTCATTGCGAGGAAATTTGCAGAGCACATTGCATTTTTAAGATGAAAAAACAAAAGTAGTTTAACAAATCTTAAACAGTGGCCTAAACACTATGGGTTGCTTTTAAAGCATAAACATACACACACAAAAAAAGTCTTAAGTTGGAGCCCAACATTCATCGCTTTTGCCAGTAACATGATACCTTTTTTGTTTTTGTTGTTTCAATTGTGTTAAGTTTAATGAAATATTATAAGACAGATTTGTCTAGTTAAAGGAAACATCGGTGAGCTCAGCCGGTTGAAGGGATTAACCAGTTTATTCAATGCCCAGTCAAATGCAGAGAATTAAGCAGAGTCCTATCCTAAGCTGTACGTTAATGGTTACAGATAGTGTGTGTTGTATCACCTCACCTCCAAGACCACAGCTGCTGGAGAGAGACCAGCAGGAGCCAGAGCAGCACCAACACCAACAGGGTAAAACACCTTTCTTTTGCTGTCTTGGGTTGTAGACACTAAAAGTGTGTTTCCTGTTACATTTGATATGAGTTTGTAGTATCTGAAATATTATTTGGAACATCGTGTTTACTTTTATGTAGTGTTTTTATACCTATATCTTTTTAAATGACTATATTCGTAAATGGCCAGAACCTCTGGGATTACAGCAGCTACATATTATAAAATGTTCGTGCAGGGTTGAAAGAAAATCAACACTCACAGCGATGTGTCAGAAAACTGTCATGTTTGTGACGCTGGGACAAAGATGACATGACAAGTTACAGTGTACAACAGGCTGAAAAGTTCAAAATCATCACCTTGCCAGACAGATTTTAAGTTTTTTTTTTCTAAGTGCCTGAACAACAAAAATGTAATGTAAATAATTACAAAAAATAAAGAAATGAAACAAATGAAACAATATAGATAGGCAGGTATTGGACCAGCATGCACCTGGGAGGATCTAAAGTCTTTTACCAAAGCAAAAGAGGCAGCTGATACCAAATTTTTTTTTCTACTAAATAAAACTCAAGAAAAGATAAAAATGTTGTAAGGTCAATGGATTTGTTTAACTATGGTGCATCAGTGGCCTTTTGATTTCAAGTTTCTTTCAAGTTTGATTTTCATTATGACCAGCTGTAGTTTTACTGTGGAAGTCAGTCCATCCCTCCATGAGTATAAAGCACCCTCTGCTGGAGACATAGTGGGAGGCAGATCGATGAGAGATGGGTTCAGATGAGAGAATACAGAACCCAACAGCTCCTTCCAGTAAGTCTACACCCTCTTTCATTTCTCATTACATGATTAAGTTTCATTTAACAAAAATAAATAAATAAATAATATTATATGTATTATGTATTGTTTTAGTATGAAGCTTCTTCTTCAGTCGCTCCCATTTGTCATCTCTAAGTTACTGCATTATGTGTTAACACTTCTTATAACCATTTCAAATTAAAAGTCCTGTAGTGATTCAATGGATAGAAACCCTTTATTTCTTAACAGGACTTTTATTGCTATGTTTTTGCGGTTTCTGCTGTTTCTGTTGTTCACATGTTATTCAGATCAGCTAGTTTCTTTAGTTTACCAATTACTTCTTTCTCTCTCACTCTCTTCCTCTCTCTTGTCTGGTGTGTATTATGTTTAGTTATTCCTCTGCTTCCTTTAGTAATGATGATACATGTAGCCGAATAAAGTAGTTTATTTGCTGTAATGGAGGCGAGATGCAGTTCCCGAGCAGCCGGGAAACCAGAGCGGCTCAGTAGACTGCCCATAACAAGACGTGTAACCCTAAGCCCCCAGCTGGCGTTCATATGCGGTCCAGCCATGTACCAAGTTTATACCCAAGCTTGTTTGAAAAAGTCTCTACATCTAATGACAGTGTGCTCATATAGCAACTTGCAGGCAGTAAACATCCCCTTAACACAACATGTTTGCGTCAGAAACTCCTAACCAGTGACAAGGCTGACCACTGGTGGAAATATCATCACTCAGTCAGTCAGTCAGGGACATTTTTTTGTGGTCCAGCCAGAAAAATCTACTTGGTAGATAATTCTTTAATTTCAAATTTTTCTCTCCTACAGTTTCCTCAAAATAAAAACCAAAAACTCACAACAAAATATCCTCAATGTTTAGATGGTACATTTTCTACATACGTAGGAGTATAGAACAGATGAAGAAATCATGTAAAATGTAAGTATATAACCGTCCTTAAGTCTTAACATTGAAATATAAACAGTAGGAAACATAAATGTTGCTGGAACATTGTCAGAGGGTTTGGGTCAGGAAGGGTTAGATCCTCCAAAAGACCTATTAGATTATAAAGTGTTCAGCAGTAGTAGAAGTAAACTTCTTACAACACAACACAAAAAGTTAAATTGAAACATATCATTCATTCATGAATAGCACTTAAGTAGAATTATTTGTAGCACTACTGTGGTAGTTTCATAAGAAACAGCAGTCGGTAGTAAACACCAAAGAGAATCTACAAAACATGAATAATCCTAATAACTAATTTCATAAAGATCCTGAAAAGCCCTGCAACAGTTACAAAGATGATTGGATTTTACCACTAGCAGCGGTTTATGAGTGATCCAATTACTCAGCTCACAGCTCATGGAGAAGTAGTTGTACTTCCTGTATTTTCTAAACTAATTTCATTTGATTAAATCCTTATGATTAGCAAAACTAATTAAGGTTTCTCTTAGTAGTCTGTAATCACAGATAATAATTTAGAATTTAGCCAATAATCATTATTGATTCATCTTTTTAAAGTGGTTATAACTTAATATGTTAACTGATGAGCATTAGAATTCAATGGCGAGAAGCTGTAGGCCATTAAGGTTAGAACGTAAGGGAGGAGGTCAGTTATGTTCCTACTGAGACATCTCAAAATATTTTCCTAATACAGGCCTAATGAGTCAGACTTGGATCTGCTAAGCCCCACGCCCAAAGCCCGCTATGATTTTGCTTTTTTAATTAATTTTATCATCTCATACATTAAGATTAAATGTGAGGGTGGATATTAGAAGTACACATAGTGGCATACACAAAGCAACACAGCAAAAAAGTTCAGTATTGTTTTGTAAGACAACAGCTTTCATTGTGCAACTGATTGATTTACCCTCTGTATTTCTGCAGCCAGATATAAGTGATAAAGAGAGACACGCCTTAAAAAATCCAGAGTAGAGACAAAAAATCCTGATGGGTTGTCAGGTTGCCAAGCAGCAGCTAGTGGAGTCACAAGGACAGATCTATAGTTCAATTTATTTTTTCTTGGTGTGTTTATGACGTTAAAACAGGATCATTTCCTCCTTTAACCAAGACTCCATAATCAGTCTTAACCCGTGAAATCAATCACATCACCAGCAGGAACATTACAAATGGCAAATACGATAATGAGAGTGTCAGGGCAGCTCATGAACAACATTACAGGACCAAAGTACACAAAGGAGCCCTGGTTTGTGAGGAGGATAAAAGCAGTGTTGTAATAACAGTTCGAACTGAGGAAACAGAGCTGTATTTGGGTCTCCAACCCACTGTGCCAAGTGGGTATTGACGACTAAAACAGTACATTTTGACATATCATGGGCTACTGCAGCAGGTGTAATTAATAACCCTTTTGATGAAGGCAATTAATGTTATTAGTTCCTCTTGTGTTCTTTCTGCTAATTGGATATAGTCAGTTCTATAAAGCTTTTTAGCCTATTTCAGCTCATTGTTTTGATTTTAGAGCACTTTAATAGAACTGTTTCATAGCACAGTCGTCTCTGATAAACCTTCTGTACGCTTTCTGTCCAGCACAAAAGGCAGACAATTTTAGCCACCAGCTAGCTGGTGAATAAAATTGAACAGCCAGCAGCAAATAACCCCAATATTTTTATAAGGAATTTGCAGAGTAAAAAAAGAGAATATTGTATTTACTCTTGCTGGTGGACAAAAAACATGAATGCTAGAATTGCTCCTGGTCTGCTGAATGTGTAAAGAGATAATTGTTTGCTCAGACGTTTTTTTTTTCTTTTGGAGCTCGTCTGCCTCCTATTGACCATCAAAATATAAGACATTAAAATGTGACATTTGTAATGTTCAAAATAGAAAAAATGAATGTGAATGTGTCCTGACTGACGGTTGGTAAGTTAGGATGAAAGATGTCAGGTTTAATGTAGCCAGCTGAAGTGTTGACAGTTGCCACTTAATCATTTTTACAACCACACTGATTTAAGCTAATAAGCTTTTGGCTCGGCTTGCAGCTCTAAACATAACATCTGCATGAAAAGAAATCTGAAGCTGCAGGCTGCATCCTCAAAGGTCGTCTGGCACTTTCCCTCAGCACTCAAACTGAAAAATAACTAACTACATCCTGGTTCACACACCCCGAACAACTTACCTTGCCTCATTTATCATTTGTCCGTTGTCCTCTTTTAACCTGCAAGACATTGTCTGATTTAACAGTGTTTGCCAAAACTCTTCTTTTGGCAAACACTGTTAAGTCCTGTATTATGAAATCATAATACAGGACTTAATAGTTTACCCATTCAGGGTGAGTTAGGTGACACTGACATATTGCCTTTCTTTAGCTGTGTCACCTACTTTTTCACAGCATTTTGTTGAGAGAATGAAATATAATGAAAAGAACAGGCCAATGTAAAAACCCCCCAGATACCCCCCAGGTGTTATTGTATCAGGAAACTGGAGGTTTAAAGAAATAAGAGAGCAGGCTCAAGTTTCAAACTCTGCTTTAGCAGTTGTTTTGACATAGAGTCTTTTAGACTGTGTTTGTGCATCCATTCGTGTGTGGGTTTCTTTTGCTAAGTTTTCTGACCTCCTGCAAATCAAGGTCTCCTTTGTCTTTCACACATGCGTAAACACACTCACAATTTCCCACGGGAGTATATAGCACAGGGACTGTTGTTACCATGAAATAATTTAACTGTAAATGTAACATGATAAGCAGGACTTGCTTTAAAATAGGCTGGTTTTCAAGCATTGTGTGATCATTTCCTTGTTTCTGCCCAATTACCATTTAGATTAATGTTTAATCTGTTTTTTTGTTTCCTGGTATTTCACAGAAAGAAGTTCAAGTGTCTTTCAGGCTGCGCGTGTGTGTGTGTGTGTGTGTGTGTGTGTGTGTGTGTGTGTGGATACTGCATATATAACCCCAGTGGTGGGCTGTTTGCACAGTACCTCCTGGTTCCACCTGCTCTCCTGCAGCAAGGGAGCATCAGGCATCATGTCCTTACAGAGATGGATGCTGGCTGTCTGCGTCTCACTGGCCTCAGGTACCATACAATCTTTCATTAAGTCATCTGAATATGAAATAATTCTTGAAAGCAGAAAATGTGACATGAGACAAGGATATTGCAAAATCAAATGACTTCATAATGATTAAAAAGTAAAAAAAACCAAAAAATTGATCTGAATTAAATTTTAACAGCATAAACTGCAAAAAGGTGCCGATGCAATAGTTTAAAATTTGTCATATTCTATAAAAAACAACTTGAGGTTTTTCATGGTTGTTTCCATTAATACTAAACTCCACCTTTTGATTTATCCTTTTTATAAGTTGAAGCCTTTCATCACATTTGGCAGACTGGAGTAAGAAAATGAATGTGCATCATTGTTACATTGAGTGGTGGAATTAAACTAAACTCTGTATATTGTCCCTTTGACTTCACTACATTTATTTGGCAGCTTTAGTTTCAAAATTTAAAGATTTTATTCACAAAACATATGATGAGTTTATAAAATATGATAAACTGTTGCAGATGAAACTCCTCAACAGTTTATGAAATAGTTTAAATCAGCTCCATTGCAGCCATCTACATAATCATACATGATATAATAATATAATATTGGAGTACAACGGTTATAGAAGCAGTTTTTTTCTTTACTTTTGATACTTAAAGTTGAATTTACTATTAACACTTCTGTATTTTCACTTAAGTGACCTTTCCATTGCAGTTTTTTATATTACAGTATTCCTAGCTTTACTTTTCCACCACTTATGTGCATTATACACATATATTTGATCGAATACTGTATTTCCAGTGTAATAATAGGATTCCTGCTATATCCTGAGTATTTGTGTTATTATTCAGAGTTTTAATTTTTCTTATTGTATTTCTCTCCTAGTTTTAGGGACAGGTGAATCAGTCACAACTGCAGAAAATCAGAAATGTGAGTATAATCAATGTTGATCACTTAATTTTTATCTTAAAATAATAATTGGTCAATATGTTTATTGGCTAATATAAAATAAAAACTAAATCACATATAATTATGTAGCAGAATTTGATTTGCATTGTTCCGGTGTAATAGGTACTGCAAAACTAAGTGACAGCTACATTTCATTAGTGATTTTTGAGTTGTGGATTGTACTGCTGGTTACATTATACGCTGAGAAAAACAAAAACAGATTACATTTTAACATTTCACAGCCTAGATCTAGAATAACAAATTAATCAAAGTGAACGAGCCATTATTCACTCCCAGCAAGAATCAGAAAAATGACCTTTGCTGTGATCAGACACTTGCAGGACCTTCGGCAGTGGAGTCGTCCAGCCTTTCAACGGCTCAGGTTACTATGTGAGGTCGAACTGCCTGTTCACCCTCACCCGCTTCACCCACAACCGGGTTGAATGTGACATCACCACACGGCGAGGTGACGGCGGGCTGCTGGTCCAAGTCGAGATCATCATCAACAAAGTCAGGACTGTTCTGCAGAATGGAAGCATCCTGGTGGAGAAGAAAAGGTTTGGCCCCTGAATCCTAACCCACCTTGATACTCTATCATTACAGGAAAACTGGAGCCACACAGAGAAGCCAGATAATGATTATTGCAAATCTGATCTAATTACACATCTTCTGAGTCTGTACTTGTTTTAGATCAATAATTATAGTCTATATAGTGTAGCCACACCAACTACAGGGAGAGAGTGAGGCAGCATTTGGTTGGTGTTTTGCCCGAAGACACTTCAGATCAGTCATATGGCATCACATTCAGCCTCACAGCCTGGTGGTTGGCAGCTTTATGCATTCTTAATGGCATCAGTGTTAGTTTATTATTAGCTTTGACTCTGGGACACTGTGCATTATTAATTGAAAACAAACTATAGCAGTATCACTCGAGGTCGTTATAATCTGTAAAGTGACTTTCAAGCTGTTTGGAGCAGGAAGGCAGTGTAATATTTTACCAGTGTTATCATTTATTGTTCATTCATGACCTTTTTTTTTTCTTTTTAACTGAGTGATCTCTGTACTGATGCGTCTCTATGTTTGTGGACAGTGTTTCCCTTCCGTACGACCACACCTACCAGCATATTTTTCAGTATGGCATCTACACTAAACTGAGGAGCTCACTGCTTCCTCTGTCTGTCACCTGGCACAATGTACCTGGAGGAATAGACACACTGTGGGTGAGGGGACACTATTACTGCATATAAACAAAGCACGCATATGCATTATTAAGAATTTACTGGAATATTTACAGCAAGTATAGTCCTGCAGAGCACATCGCCAACACCCACTGAAGCTTTTCTAATGACTTGTTGTTAAGGTGGAGCTGGAGCAGAAGCTGAGCACTGACATGACCGGACTGTGTGGAAAACACAGTGTTCCAGGTAGGACAGCTGTAGTAGTCGTCGTTGTATTGGAGTTGTTCTAACATTAGCAGCAGTACTACTGCTACTAGTGGCAGCAGTGGCTGTGATAGTGTTTGCTGGAGCAGAAGTAGTGAAAAATGTTAAACTCTTACAGGGTTCTTAAAACATCAGTGTTTATTGTATTGTATTGTATTGTGTTTTATGTAAATGAGAATACAAATTTACACTTTTTGCAAATTTTGACAATTGTGTACATTCAGTTTGCTCTAACTACGTACTTTTTTAATGAAATTAGGCAACAAGCAGCAGCTGATTACGGAGAGCGTGCTTAATGAGGACACGTGTCAAACCCGAGATCCTTTCTCTGCTGTGAATCCAGTAAGTTTACTGCTGCGGTCACTGTTTCACAACCAAAGGGTTGTTGTGATGATGTACACTCCTTATAAGTTTTAAAGTACTGATCTATAAATGTCAAATTTCTACTTTTTTAAAATAAATTTACATTTCTGTCATCGATTCATTTAGCTGTCTAAACATAAAATAGAACTAAACACAAATAAATCCCAGATGTTCAGGTGATCTCTCTGATTACAGGAATGCAGACTCTTCTTTTCCTACACCTTGGATTGTCTGCAAGCCAGGACGCCTCATTATATCCAACTCTGCGAAGAGAACATCTACAGCTATGAAAACAGCAAATACATCAGCTGTGCTTTCTTCAAAGAAATTGCCCATCAGTGTGGAAACGACACCTACATCTGGAACATCTGGAGAACTTCAACCAAATGCAGTAGGTGATCTTTAATTCATTCACTGTCAAAACCACTGTAAAAAACCGCCATAAATAAAAGGTTAAAAATGAATGTCATCTTTTTGAAAGAAATTCAAATTAGTAGTCTGCAATTGCTTTATTTATTAATTAATTAATTTCATAGACTTGACTAAATTGACATCTCTAGTTGCAGTGTAGTGATGTGTCTGTGTCTGTGGGTGAATGCAGCTTCACAGAGTTGTCCAGGAGACCTGCTTTACGTAGAGCAGGGTGCTGCCTACGTTCCCAGCTGCTCCAACCCAAACCCCAGACTCTCCAGCCAGGATCTCACGAGCTCCTGTGTCTGCCCGAAGGGTGAGCACTGCCTGAATGTATCACTCAGTTCCTCACTGTGTGACTCAGTTGTTTAGCTGCTTGTTAAGGCTGTACTGTACTTTGCGTGTAGGTACGGTGCTTAATGATCACGCAGATGGCTTCCACTGTGTGAATGTGTCCAGCTGCCCCTGTGTGTTTGCCGGCAGCAGCTACTTAACTGGAGACATACGTAACACCAAGTGCCAGTCGTGGTGAGGAGGCAGAAACGAGGCTGATTATACAAACAGAATATGCATGATTTGCAAATTCTTCTATGTGAAGTTCTTAATTTGAATTTCATTCTCACATCTCCTCTCAGTGTGTGTGAGGGTGGGAAGTGGCGTTGCTCTGAAAACCTCTGCCCAGCCAGATGTCTCATTGAAGGACAGTTTGTGACGACATTTGATGGCAAACAATACGTCGTCCCCGGGAAATGTACATACGTGGTTTCACAGGTACATTTTTCACACTACACATTTATCATTAACTAACATGTGTTGCCTTTTTGTGACACTGACTGCTCCTTTAAAATTCCTTTTCAAGGGTCTCAACTGGACAGTAACTGTTCAGTTTTCTCAAAAGGAGACGTCTCTGAAAACAGTTGTCCTTCAGCTTTTACAGGTACAGACAGTCTTTGAGCATTAACTTCAAAACCATATAATCTATCAAACAAATGTCAAGAAAGAGCATCAAAAGTGAATATAAATGTCCTTTGGGATTTGTAGGATGTTTATACATTCTCATACAACCGTGTTAAAGTGGGAGAGGAGGAGATTACTGAGCTACATCAGTCTGGTAAGAAGAAATTGGGAGACGAGAGACAAAAGAGATGAAATGGATGAAATATAACAAAGTGATGTCCATCTTATCTAACTGCCGATCTCTGTCACCTGTCAGACGATGCCCTGGTTTTCTGGCAGTCCTCCATGTACGTCCAAGTCCAGACATCCTTTGGTATGAAGATGCAAGTCCAGATGTCTCCTGAGATTCAGCTCTACATCACTCCACCCAGAAACCACACTGGCATCATCTCAGGTTAGCATCTCAGTCTAAAAAAAACTCACAGGTCAAATATATTCACTTTCATTATGACATTTTTTATTAGCATGTGTTCTCAGAGTCTCTCTGTCTTTCAGGTCTTTGTGGCAACAGCAACAACGACACCACAGACGACTTCACCACCAGCAGCGGCATCATCGAGAACTCACCACAACCTTTTGCTCTGTCCTGGACCGTGGGCTCTTGTGCAGTGAACATACCCAGCACCTGCAGCAACACAGACAATGGTACCAATGAATGATGTAAATGTACCTGTAAAATGTGGATATGGAATATGAAGATAATAAAGCACTAGCTTGCTAGCTTGACAAATACTTCAACTGCAAGGAAAATAGTTTACTTCCAAATGGTTTTGAAAACATATTCTGTTATCTTTATGCAGAAATCTTTGCTGATGAAAAGTGTTCTGTGTTGAACAACCCAACTGGGATATTTGCCAAGTGCCATAGCCATATCCCAACGGATCAGTTCCACACCGTAAGAAGACTTTTACACATCAACCAAACCCTTAATCAGTTCTTAACAAGTTTTCACCAATGATGGATTCCTGCTAACCTGAAACTGACTATTATTTTCAGGCTTGCATCCAAAGAACCTGCAACTGTGGCAGCAATCTGCAGCAGTGCTTATGTGTTGCTCTGGGCAGCTATGCTGAAGCCTGCGCTGTCCTGGGTGTTGCAGTTGGTGACTGGAGGAAAGCTACCAACTGCAGTGAGTTCAGCTTTCATAAATATGCAAACATAGCAACAAAGCTCATCCTACCTACCATTGGGCTATTGACCCAACTGTCCACATGACAACTGCCTAAAGCCTAAATTAGATCATTGCTTCTCCAACAATTTCTTATTGTTTTTATTTTGGCAGCAGTGATTAAAAGTAATGTCTATGGGATGTTTGCATTGCATTGCCTGTAAGAAACCGCACAATAAATATAAAGCAGCAAAAGTAAATCTATGTCATCAGTTACTTTAAGGAGTACGAAATGTGGTTGTGTATTAATCACATTGTTGTTTCACAGCTCTGACATGTCAGAAGAACCAAGAATTCTCCTACGACATGCGGGTCTGCAACCACACGTGCCGTTCCCTGTCTGGCCCTGACCCTCGCTGTTGGGTGGATGATGCTCCTGTGGAGGGCTGTGGTTGTCCAGAAGGAACTCACCTGAACCTAGGACACATCTGCACCCCAAAGGCAGAGTGTGTATGTCACCACTATGGCGGGACAACGCCACCGGGGCCCGTTGTTATAGACGGACGACAGTGGTGAGTGTTTGAATCCATTTAAAATGCTCAAATAACTTTCATATTAACATCTTGATTTTGTAGTTGACCACATCTATGATGATGTATGTCACCAAAGGTTTTTGTTTTGTATCTGAAATCCAACATTGTGTCTTCTGCAGCCTCTGTGAGAATGGAGAACTGCACTGTTCTAAGGACTGTGGTAAATAAATGTTCCCTTATCATTAATGATTTTGTGTAACTAACAGTCCTTATTATCTTCGGAGAATCAACCAAAGCTTCTCTGTTGTGTCAACTGCATTCATTTACTAATACAGGAAAATCAAATAGCAAAACAGGCCCATCTCCCACAACTTGAGCTACAAAAATTAAGCATTTATGTGTGACACTGTCTTTTTTGACACAACCACCAATTTTCACAATTGTGTCTTTAAGCTGAGTGTTTTTCTCAGTGAATGCATTAACCGTAATTGACACAACCGTCTAAAAAGATTTATGTTAAAATTGTATCAAACTGTCTGAAATATAATTAGCACACTAGTAAATTCTGTGTATTTAATGATTGTTTGCATCAGGTTGCAGAAATGGGAAGGTTTGTGTTCACTGCTCAGAGTTACCAGTTAACACAGCTCAGAAAACCTGTGACAGTCTCAGCAAACCACTGGTAGGTGAACAGATTATATGTTTATGTACATGACCAGTCATTATTCATGTATCATCATAATTCAGCTTCATTTGAAAACAGCCACCTACACATCTATAAGAGTAGACTAACCCTATTCATCAGTTTGTGAACATTAGGGGAACATATTTCTTGTTCATATTCTTTCTTCTTGAAATCTGTCATTTTATTTTTACCAAATCTTTCTGTTGTTGAATTGCAGCCCTGTAACTTACACTTTGTCCAAAACAGGTTTCTTTGATTGTGATTGGTCAAATGTATAGTTGAGCTAAGAGTTTTTCTCTTGGTGTGATCTCCAGGGTGCCAGTATGACCTGTGAGAGTGGCTGTTACTGCCCACACAACCAGTATGAGGATCACCTTGGAAGCTGTGTTTCTCTGGACAACTGCACCTGTGTGTACAGTGGCAAAGTGTTCAGCGCAGGACAGCGTGTGAAAACCAACTGTAAAACATGGTAACTGCTGCTTCTGCTGCTTTACTACTTGTCCATTCAAAATGAATGAATGAATATTCATCCATAAGCTGAAATATCTGTGTCACAGTATTTGTGGTCAGGGTCAGTGGCACTGCAGAGACGAGCCATGTCCTGGGAAGTGTCAAGTGTATGGAAATGGACACTATCAGACCTTTGACTCGAAGTGGTACCGCTTTGATGGACACTGCCAGTACACACTTGTAGAGGTGAGACTAAACTGATGTAAAGATGTGACAAAAACATAAAAAAACAATGTCAATTAGTATTGTTTATGTTACACAAATTTTTGAAGATTACAGATTTTTTCTACAGATATCTTTTTGTTATGTTGCTGTGATGTGGGATAAATAAGCAGCTGAGCTCTGTCCCACCTCACAAAACACAGTTTTTGGCCTTGTGATCACTATATCTCTGTAATGCCTGTTATTTCTTCAACTTTGGTAACAATGTTCACTTAGACTCAAGGACGAACTCATTCGTTTTTAGTGGTCAAAGGTCAAAGGTCAAGGTCAGTGTGACCTATCAAAACACTTTTTAGCCATTATTTAAGACTTCAGACAGCAATTATGACAGAATCTCACACAAGTGGTTCATATTTTATGACTCTGGATAAACAGGGATGTAATGTGAAACTAGTCTGAGTGATGGAGTCGTACAAACGCATGGCGGTAATTCTAGTTTACATATGTCTTTGCTGAGGCTTTGTAAACTTCCCAATAAGTGGCATGTTACGTTACCCAACTGCCCAATCCAGAGTATAGAGCATTATTAAAATATAGGCTATAGTTTGTCATAATTTGCATACTATTTTTTTAAACTCTGCTCTTTTTACTTCAGGATTACTGTGGAAATGGAAACGGCACCTTCTCTGTCAGAGTGGAGAGTGTGCCCTGCTGTGATGAGGCACTGACCTGCTCTCGCTCCATCGTCCTGGACCTGCAGGTGGATGACCTTTTCAGTTCTCTTCACAAAGACCCTCAGCTGCTGACCATGTCACTGTATAACTTCTGTTCATTTGTTTTCTTTTTTCCTATGCTTTCATCCATTTAATTATATCTATCAGTCAATAAATTAGTTATTGGTTACATATCAGTAATACATTAAACTTGCTCATCGAAATGTTTAAACAATCTTGCATTACGTGTTGTACCTGCCCTGTCCAATCCAGGGCTTGGTCACCCTGACACTGAGTGACATGAAGGTGACCAGACGCCTCCAAAACGGCTGGAGTCTGCAAGAAGTTTCACTTTACACCACACACACCGTGGGACTCTACATCATAATCTCAGTGCCGAGCAGAGGGTTAACTCTCATCTGGGACAAACACACCAGGATCACCATAGAGCTGCATCCAGCCTGGAGGGTGAGTGATGAGGATGTAAAGATTCTGAAGATGAGATAGAATTTTTGAAATGCACATATTGTACAATTGTTTATTATATCAATAGCAATTTCCTTTTTATTCTATTTAAATTTACTTTTTTAATAATCTCTTCTGTAGAACCGAGTGTGTGGCCTCTGTGGTAATTTTGACTCCAATGAGATGAATGACCTACAGATAAGTGGCTCAGCAGGTAAATTAATTTTCTCTTTATTTCAAGACGCCCAAATACCTCTTAAAAGAAAAAAATAAAATAACCCAATAATCTCTGTTTTAGTGGTTTCCAGTCCTATGACCTTTGGCAACAGCTGGAAGGCTGCCACACCTCCTTGTTCTGATCAGACCACTGAGATTTTTCCATGTGAGCGCAACTCCTACTGCTCAGCCTGGGCCCAGCGGCGCTGTATGATAATTAAAGCAAACATCTTCAAAGACTGCCACTTAAAAGTATGCATTTCTACATATTTAGTGAGCCATTGACTTCAGGGTCTGGGTTTCTATTCAGGGACACCTACAAATTTGGAAAGAAGGGTGGCATAGAGGGTCAGGATATAGTCTACAAGGAACTCACATCATTAATGAGCCAATCACCCATAAGAGCTAACAGTCAACACTAAAGATTGTGTGATTGTCGATAACTACTATGTTATATTACCCCACAGTAATTATTTACATTAATGGACATTATTAGATTCCTGAGCCCCTAATCATGTTGATAAAAGCCCCATTATGTCGGATGATCTACAATCCCCAGGTGGACCCGGAGCCCTACTACCATGCCTGTGTGCAGGAGTCCTGCTCCTGTGAGTTTGAAGGGAAGTTCCTGGGGTTCTGCACAGCTGTGGCAGCCTACGCAGAGGCCTGCAGCGACCAGGATGTGTGTGTCAAATGGAGAACACCTGATTTGTGTCGTAAGTTAAGACCCCCCTTTTTACCACATAACATTAATTTTACTTCATTCTTTTTTCAGATTATTACAGGAAGATAACCTTTACGCTACAAATATGAAAGATACATGATCTTTTGTTTACGTTTACTTTCTTGCTTAAGAGTTAGATAATCTGACACATACTGTATATTACAAACAATTCAAAAGTATTTTACATGCTTTAGACACTTTATATACTAGACATGTGTGGTAATCAATCATTTCAGCCAACAGTACATATGATGAAAAGTGTGTTCACTATTGGAAATTTACAAAACACAAAGCATAGTCAGTGTGCAATGATTTAACCTGTGATCGTTTCACCCTTAGCGGTCTACTGTGACTACTACAATGAGCAGGGCCAGTGTAGCTGGCACTATGAGCCCTGTGGTGAGACGCTAACCTGCGGCAAAGGCAACTACTTCACTCACAAGCTGGAAGGTAACAAGGCTTTCTGAGTAGAAGTAGAGTAGAAGCAGTAGAAATGTAGCAGCTAAACTTAATTCTTATTCAGATGAATCTGGAAATTGAAATAATGCCTGAATGTTAACATGAACTGTAACGCTGCGAAAATA
The DNA here is from genome assembly GCF_046630095.1 of Trachinotus anak. NCBI lineage: Eukaryota > Metazoa > Chordata > Actinopteri > Carangiformes > Carangidae > Trachinotus > Trachinotus anak. The sequence continues at coordinate 7,151,080 of NW_027273869.1, read as the reverse complement.
AACATTATGCTTGTCCTTGGAAAAGGCTGCTACCCCAGATGTCCAAAAGATACACCATACTATGATGAAAATACTGGTGACTGCACCACATTGATGAATTGCACCTGTTTTTTCAATGACACAATCATTCAGCCTGGGACAGTGGTGATGATACAGTCTATTGAGTGGTAAGATCAGTCATTTGTAATGAATGTTGTCTACATGTATACAGTGTAATGCAGTGTTATGTAATATTATCACATTCATGACTGGATATTTCTGACTTACATTATTCAGCCCCTGTGAAAATGGAATAATTCAGTGTCGTGAGTATGATTTCTATTCACTTACCACTGAATTTACGACTAGAGGTGTCCATTCAAAACTGTATGTGTTGTAGATTATCTTTTAGTGCTTTACAGAACCAGTTGTCAAAACATAAGAGCTTACTATCACCTCTACCCCAAAAGCACCTGCACTTACAATTATACCTTTCACCACCCCTACAGTAAGTACAACTGCTTCACCCACCACAGAAAGAACTGTGCCTTCCACTACCCCAACAACCACATCTGCTTCAACTACAGCTGAAACGTGGTCAACAACGCCCTCCACTATCACCACACCATTGACAACCACTACCAATGTTTCACCTACCTCCGAAACATGGTCAACAACAGCTTCAACAATGCCTTCTACTACCACCACACCATTGACAACTGTCACCAATGTTTCAACCACAACTGAAACATGGTCAACAACAGCTTCTACTACCACCACACCATTGACGACTGTTACCAATGTTTCAACCACCACTGAAACATGGTCAACAACGGCCTCTACTACCACCACACCATTGACAACCACTACCAATGTTTCACCTACCTCCGAAACATGGTCAACAACAGCTTCTACTACCACCACGCCATTAACGATTGTTACCAATGTTTCAACCACCACTGAAGCAGGGTCAACAACCACCTCTACTACCACCACACCATTGACAATCACTACCAATGTTTCACCTACCTCCGAAACATGGTCAACAACAGCTTCTACTACCACAACACCATTGACGACTGTTACCAATGTCTCAACCACCACTGAAACATGGTCAACAACGGCCTCTACTACCACCACACCATTGACAACCACTACCAATGTTTCACCTACCTCCGAAACATGGTCAACAACAGCTTCTACTACCACCACACCATTGACGACTGTTACCAATGTTTCAACTACCTCTGAAACATGGTCAACAATGCCTTCTACTACCATCACGCCATTGACAATTGTTACCAATGTCTCAACCACCACTGAAGCAGGGTCAACAACGGCCTCTACTACCACCACACCATTGACAACCACTACCAATGTTTCACCTACCTCCGAAACATGGTCAGCAACAGCTTCTACTACCACCACACCATTGACGACTGTTACAAATGTCTCAACCACCACTGAAGCAGGGTCAACAATGTCCTCTACTACCACCACACCATTGACAACTACTACTAATGTTTCACCTACCTCCGAAACATGGTCAACAACAGCTTCTACTACCACCACACCATTGATGACTGTTACCAATGTTTCAACTACCTCTGAAACATGGTCAACAACAGCTTCTACTACCACCACACCATTGACGACTGTTACCAATGTCTCAACCACCACTGAAGCAGGGTCAACAATGTCCTTTACTACCACCACACCATTGACAACCACTACTAATGTTTCACCTACCTCCGAAACATGGTCAACAACAGCATCTAACACCACCACACCATTGACGACTGTTGCCAATGTCTCAACCACCACTGAAACATGGTCAACAACGGCCTCTACTACCACCACACCATTGACAACCAATACCAATGCTTCAGCTACCTCTGAAACATGGTCAACAATGCCTTCAACCACCTCTACACCGACTACAACTACCTCAACTACCACTGTAACTTCAGTAACCCCTACAGAGCTGACTTACACAACAGCAGGTACAACCATCTCCCCCACCACATCATCTACAACTACAATAAATACCACATCTACAATGACAACTGCTACCTCAACACAACCTACAATAATAACAACTACCATTGAATCCACCACAGAAGTTCCAGTCGTAACAGGGTCAGTGTGGACACCAAAAACAAATTCCCAAGTAACAGATACCTTTGCATCAACTGCTACACCTGCTGAAACCTCAGGTCAAACTGAAGTGACCATCGCCACTGAAACCACTTCTATAACCACTCAACCTACTACCACCTTCTCAGAATCAACAACATCTCATGGAGTGACGTATAAATCTACAGTGATGACACCAACAACCTATATGACTGTGCCCACTAGTAAAGAATCTACAACCGATCTGACACCACCAGGAGAGACAGTCCCAACCATGACTAGTACAATGACAGAGGAAACATATCAAACTCCAGTCACCACAGACTTAACACAGTCTACATTCACATTTGGTACAGAGCCGACAACTCACACCACTGTGTGTAATCAGTGTACAGATCTGAAGAGAAAGAAAACCTGGGCTTGTGGAGAGACATGGACAGAGGACTGTTTCCATAAGACCTGCACAAATGGGAAGATAGAGTTGACTCCTGTGGGTTGTCCAGAGCCTAAAGTTCCCAGCTGCCCAAGAGGTCAAGTCGTAAAAGTCTCAGATGGATGCTGTGAAACATGGAAATGTGACTGTAAGTGTATATTTGTCTGTCTCTGCCACTGCTCTTGTTCGCCCTTAGTTATCCCTCCTCTTTTTCCCTACATTTTTCACAGTAATATTTTCCTCTACACATCTATGGTTGATATTTGTTTGTATGTGGTTAGGCAGATATTTCAGTCCTGCTCCACTGAACAGTATCAAGTTATCTTGCTCCTATTTCCCTTGAATTAAGTAATGTTTGTATACTCATAACAAGACTAAGTCTATGCCAAGGTAGTGGCTCTGTGAGGCTGTAGGAACACTGTTGCTTTGACCTTAATGCTAACATCAGCATGCTAACATGCTCACAATGCTGATGTGTAGCAGGTAATGTTTAATATGATCACCATCTTTGTTCACTGTATTACCAAACTAACATTCGATAAACACAAAGTACAGCTAAAGCTGATGTATGATTTTGATGTAAAGCATTAAATGAATGAAATTTTCCACCATATGATGGTGATGTGGGAAAAGTGAATTAAGCAAGTGTCCAATTTTTTTCATATCTACTAAAATCACATTTTGCCCTTTCCCATATCCTCCCTAGGTCGCTGTGAGCTGTATGGAGACCCCCATTACATCTCTTTCGATGGTGTAACCTTTGATTTCCTGGATGACTGCACCTACATCCTGGTGGAGGAGCAGTCACCACAACATAATCTGTCTATTATTGTGGACAACTTCTACTGTGTGCCGGGCCTCGACGGCTCCTGTGCTAAAGGCATCATCCTGAAATATCAGAACAACATGGCTACACTAAGTATTGTCCCACATTTGTTTGCAGTACAGGTACGATATCATACAACTCTATATTACTTTCACTATGTCACCATACAGTATATCCTTATATATTGATGCTAATAATAATTAGTATGAATTAAAATACCATACTCTATAAAATGATTGTGACAGTGGGTTTGATAATGATCTAATCTGCCTTAGGCTACTTTGAACAATGTGACCATACTGCCACCATATGAGGAACATGGGTTGAGGTTTGACACCACGGGGTACATAGTGTCAATCTATCTCCCAGAGATCCGCTCTTATGTCTCCCTCACTCCGTCTTATACCCTGGTGGTCAGTCTGGCCATGGAACACTTCCTCAACAACACCCAGGGACAATGTGGTGGGTAACAGACTGAAATGCTCCACAGATGTAGTTAAGTGCATCCTGTACTGCATATCCATTTCAGCAGTGTGCATTTGTGTGTAGAGTGGATTTTTAGGTAAGGCAAAACCCCTCTAAATGTCACAGTCTTTTATGCACTTAGTACCAAGTCAATCCTTTCTTACAATGATACAAGGGACAATATGTTAGCTGCTTTACTAAATGAGCTTGCATGCTAGTAATTTAGCCATCAAAGCAGCAGTATGTGTTGCTTAATGTTGCATAAACTATTTCTGAACACCAGATGGCAGAAAAACTCAACAGTCCCAAAGAAACATGTCTGCGATACAATATAACACAGCAGCAGACAGAAAGTGATAGCAGGAGTTTTGTATTTGGCCACCTGATGAATTTATTTTCAGTTTCTCTTGCTTTTTTTTAATCCACAATCCCTGACAAAGATATCACAGAATAGGTCTTCAGCTCACTACCTTTTCCCCCAGCTGCATTCTGTTCTTAAGTAGCAGAACTATTTCTTTTTTGAGTCTGTTTTCTGGAAATATCTACATACTACTACTACTGGTAGTGTATGTGTGGGTACAAGAACCAAAAACATCAGAATCAGAATCAGAATCAGAATCAGAATCAGTTTTATTGCCAAGTATGCTTTCACATACAAGGAATTTTTTCTGGTGATTGGTGCAATTGATCAGCAACAGTGGGGCTCTCTAGCCTTGTTGATGAGGCTAATAGCAGATGGGAAGAAGCTATTTTTGTGGCGAGAGGTTTTGGTCCTGAAGGACCGCAGCCTCCTGCCAGAGGGGAGTGTCTCAAAGAGTTTGTGTCCAGGGTGGGAGGAGTCAGCTACAATCTTCCCATTTAAGCAACATCTGCTTAAAGTGGCTAAAGCTGTGCATAGAGTTAGTACATTTGAGTCTTTTGATCTAATGTTAATATAAAAAATGTATGCAGTTCCTCTCAGACAAGAAGCTACTAAAAACTAGAGTGTCATATAATGTCAAAAATATTAAGATAGTGAAACTACAAAGCTGGTATTCTGACTGTTTAATGCGGTCAGTCCTTGGGATGGGTGTTTATGTCCATTAAAATGTGCATTAGATATCAGATCACAAGTTTTCTTCATCGACCTCACCTCTCCATCTTCTTCCCAGGTGTATGTGGTGGTGAATCATGCATCCGTAGAGGGGGGCAGATCGAGGACAACAGCTGCTGTGATAAGACAGCCTATGACTGGGTATACGCAGACCCTCTGAAGCCAGCCTGTATTTCTGCACCAAGGGATGTACCCTGTCATCCTGGGCCAACTCCAGTACCCACTAACACACCCGTAGCCACCACCACCTGCCCTATGAGCCCATTGTGTGAGCTGCTAGACCACCCGTAAGCTCCACACACTAAAACACACTCCTCATAAGCGAATGGGTAATAAAATTGCTAATAAGTGTGTTTGCTGGTAAATGTGTACTATGATCAAACTACAGTATATGTCATAAAAGTGAGGCACAATGATTTTACTTTAATTAAGAACTATTGCACTTTTGCAGCAGAAGCAACCACCCAGAGTCATCATAGCTTAACATCTCATACACTCTAGCTACTAAGGCCCAGGCCATAATCCATAACACCCTAACAACATCCAAGCAACCATGTGCAACATTTTAGCTGGTTTTGTCTGTATGCAGTGTCTGTGGTTTTTCTTTTAATCAGTGGTTTCTGTTGACTAAACATCTAATCTATCCTGTTTCCTCAGAGCCTTTTCAAATTGCAGGGAGTATGTGAATCTGAATCTTACAAAGAAGAACTGTGAGTTTGATTCATGCGGGAACAAAGGCAGTCCTTGCTCTTCTCTAGAACAAGCTGCTGAGGAATGCAAGAGTGCTGGTATCTGCATTGAGTGGAGACAACTGACTAATGGAAGCTGTAGTATGTATTTATTGTTTTTACTGAGATATAATGCAAAGTCAATCAAACCAGGGATGAAGTATTGTTTTAAAGTAATTGCACACTGTTTTATGAATCTGACTGTGATGATGTTTCGGTTTAAAATGTTGTTGATAAATTGTGTAGTAAACTGATGTTAAATTAATAGGCTTGTCCTTGTTCATGTTTCAGATGTGACATGTCCAAAAGGAATGGTTTACAGAGAATGTAATACGAAGATGGATGACTTCTGCTATGGAGGGTTTGAAGACTTTACTTTTACAAATAATGTCTTCACACGTTTTTTTCACATCCTACTAAATCCAGAATAGTCAAGATTGTCAGGATGTTCATCATTTCTATCCTCACCTTTCCTTTGCTTTGGCTACACAGAGTGCAACATTCAGGGGCCTCCTTAGAAAAAAAAACTACAGGTTGTTTCTGTCCCAGCGGCAAGTTCAGGGCAGGAAATCACTCAAACAGCTGTGTGTCTGACTGTCCCTGTGAGTAACATGGTCTATGAGGGGGACAAGATTTTTGATTGAAATCTTACACAGAAAAATTGTGAGTTCCTTTCCTTTTTTTCCCCACAGACTGTAAAGGACCACTTGGAGAGCCAAAAGGAGTAAGAATATTTGTCTCATCAATGTAAAAAATAATGAAATTTCTAACTCTTGATTTAAAATGTATTTCTATACCTGTCTTCCAGCCTGGTGATGTGTGGCAGTCCAACTGTAACCTGTGTACATGTAACAAGCAGACTCGTTCAGAGGAGTGTTTTCCAAAACCCCCTAAGCCAGCTCCGGTCTGTGGCCCCACTGCTGTTTTGGTAAACACCTCTTGCTGTGGTGATATGACTTGTGGTAAGCAATGGCATTTCATCATATTTTAAATGGTGGTTTAAAGGTGCCATATGTAAGTTTTTGCTATCGCTAAATAGCCAACTTTAGCATTAATATGGTTTACTTACGAGTCTAGAAGAAATGTTGTGAGTTCAGCATCAGATTCATTCCTTTACTCACCAGGAGCTGTCCAGTGCCATTGCTTTCCAGCAGTGGAAAGCAATGCCAATGTAAACTCTTGATTTGCTTCATTTCTATCACTTATTTTCTTTGCTGCCAAATATGGTTTCTTTCCCTCTGGGCGGTGCTGCTTCTTCATCCTGTTATGTTGGTCTGAGGGCAGACTGGATGCTACAGTGACTCATTATCACCTCTTGAGGTACAATGTGGTTATTATAGGGCAACTGGTTAGCAAGCTAACTTCAGTAGAAATCGCTGCAACATAATGCATAAACATCTTTGACATGATGTCAAAACTGTCATTTCTTCACATTCTGGTGATAATTTTAGACAATTGTGGAAGGTTTTAAACTGAAATATTTACATATAGCACCTTTAAATATCTCAGAGACTTTTATTTTCCTCACATGAATATGAATACATATTTATCCTATTGTACCTGGACACTGTTATTTTTCAGTTGAGAAGAACTGCAGTTATAATGAAAAGACATACAAGGTATGTTGTGTGGACCTCACATTAATATAGGTATAAGATAAAGAAATTTATTTGTCTCCCTTAAAGATCAGAATTTGATTTTTGGATTGAAGTGAATCAATACATTGTGTTTATACTGTGATGATAGCATCTTTGTGTGTGTAGGTGGGAGACACATGGAAAGATGCTGCCCATCCCTGCGTGTCGTTCAGCTGCAGCAAAGAGGGTGTTCAGACTGAGACTAGAGTCTGTCCCAGAGAAAACTGTCCTGAGGTACTGCATATCCCTCCTCTCCTCTTTCAGCTAATAAATCTAACATCCTTTAAGCTTTATACTAGTGTGAGAACTGCACTGCACAGCAATGCTAGCTTTTCATGTCAGAATACACCTGTTTTATATAAATGAAACAAATATATATGGTCATTTTTCATTTTATTGTGACTTTAAGATTTCAGACAATACACTTCCAAAGTTGATACACTTCATTCACATCACAATGAATTATTCTTTGACGATGAATCTTGTGGCTTTGTTCTCCAGGAGGACAGGATTTGGGATAACCAGCACTGCTGCTTCACATGTAAGTTAAGACCCAATAACTTGCTGTCAGTAATAACTGCTCAGTTGTTGAGAAGGTCATGAGCACTTTTTGTTTTTTTTATTTTTTATTTCAGTGTCTCAGATCATATAGTTTCAATTAATATGGGGCACCTCTGCATTCAAAAGCCAATAAATGGGACAAATATTGACAACTCAGCCTACAGCAAGATTTTTCAGAGCTATCATAACATTACCCAAACAATACACTAACCTTGTCTTAACCATGACGTTGTGCATGTAAATGGTCCTATTAGACTATTAGAGGCTGCTCATCCAAACTGTACAAATTAACAGCCATGACTCTTTAAAAATTTAATCTTTACCTTCTGTAATATATCTCCTTCAACTCTAGGTAATCAGAGCTGTGCTCCTAAGGTGTCCAGCTTCAACATCACCATAGACAACTGTACCACCTTCATAGAGATACCTGTGTGTCAGGGCCACTGTGTGTCTCAGCCCAGGTGAGAAGAAATCTATTACTCGTCAATATAAATAGTGACACAGCCAGTTAACTCATTCTCAGGTCTGTTAATAGTGTCTATAATGAGGACTCAGCAGGAGCTGTGTGATTATTCGCTCCTGATTAAGTCTAATTAAGTTTACATGAACACATATATCTCCCTCGTTCTCCCCCGTCCTTCTTCCTTCCCTTCCTCTCCTCCCCCCTTGCTTCACGGCATCAGGGTGGTGTTACGCGGTGACCTACAGGTGGAGCAGAAGAGCAGATCCTGTCAGGAGCGGAGCTCCGAGAGGAGATCAGTGATCCTGCACTGCTCCGACCTCACTTCCAGAAACTATGCCTACAAGCATATCACCAGCTGTGAGTGCAGAAGCTGTGGTATACTACGCTGAACAGCACAGACCAAAGCCAAGAATAAATAATTCCCAAATCAAAACCTAATGTGTTTAAATGTAATAGATTGTTAATTGAAAATTGATGTTTTTTCCCTCTCTATTTAAAACAATTACTGAATCTGTTTTCCATCAAATAAAGTGAATCATTAACTAATTGCCAAAGTTTGCAATGTGTATCTTTTTTCAGTGCAGTAAGTTCAACTTTATGAAGTAATTTAATTTACTCTCACTTTTCCACCCTGTTGGCAGCCACATTGCTCTGTCTTTGATCACTTCTGTGCCAATGACCTGTCCTCTCGAGGTTAAAAGGTTGTTCCATTCGAATGACAAAAAAAATAGCTTCTCAATAATGGTTATATTTTAGCCAAGCAGGGTCTTGTGGTTTCATTTGAGCAGGTTTTGAAATATTCTCATTGCTCTAAATAATCCAGAAACTTTACTTTTCTATGAAAGTACTTTCTATGGAAGAAACATTCATTATTTTCACTAAACATTCTCTGTCTAACAAGTCTGATCAGGTGATTTGATGTGTGTTTCTCGGGCATTAGGACGCAGAGAGAGAAAGCCATTGTTAGGTTCAATCAATAGGACAGGAAGACTTTGATCAGGCCTAGGAAACACCCAGTCTTACAAAAGCTGAATTTCTCCAGAAGAGGAAAGCATTTCACTCTTTGAAAACAGCAAACTAACAGAAACAGCAGGCTTGTAAAATAAGCTTTGGCCAGCTTCACGCTGCTGCTGTTTGTTGTGCAATCAAAAGCATGGATACTTAGGAGGCTTATGATGTTCACAGAGGAGGATGTGCGAGTGCGCGCAAACTGTGAATGTCTGTGTGCGTTTGCATTCAGTGAACCTCTGAACCTTCCGGTGCTGGTCAGACATGCATCCGACTGGACCTTACCCAACCAACGAAGTCACGTTTGGGTTTGTGTGTGTGAGCGTGTCCGTGTGTGTCAGGACTGGAGGGTTTTGAGGGCTTTTTATTGACATGATCAACAAGTGCACATGAGTAGCTGGGTTACTGATTACAGGTGATGTTGTAGTTTGTTTGTGATAAGACTCCTGCTTTAAGCACAAAGTCCTGTCAGGTACAACAAGCCTTCAGCTCCTTCACCACATCCCTCCCATCCCTCATAGGACCACTGCTGCCTCTCAGGTAAATACTTTTACTGGTTTGTCTTTTAATTCTGTGCAAAGTTCTTCTTTAAGATTGAACATTTTAGTATTTACTGGTGTTTAAGTGTAAATTACTGGTGTATTGTCTGTATCGTGATCAGAAAAGAAAATTAAGTTGGTAACAGATCTTAAAATCAAGTTGGGGACTACATTTTTCTTTATGTTATTTCTGTTCATTTACACTGCTACACTGAGATCTGATTCTTAATGTGTATCCGGTTACCACGTTTAACACAAAATCTAGAAGACTGGGAATAAGTTAGTCTGTTCTTTGAGTTTTACATATATTAAAGAAAATCTATTTGATGAAAAGTTGAAAGTTGAGTTGAACATAATTTCCCCCAAACTCTGATGTGCTCATAACCTTGGTGTCTCTCTACAGGTCCTTTGGTGTTGTGTTTTCCACTTCCTTGCATCTTGAGCGCACAGCAGCATCATGAGTGTAGAGTCCAAAAAAACACGTGAAGCTTGCTGCTCCAAGCTCAAGGTTGGTGAAACGTTTCCCTTTCCCAGTATTAAAATGTTTGGGAATATCACTCATTGCTTCATTTATAGTCCCCATAGTCTATGTGATGTGACAGTGGAATGACTTAATCTTTGTCAAACATCCAAAAGCCAAGCCAAATGTTTTTCTGTCATGTTACCTCCATGAGTTTGTCTTGGTATGGCACAAATGCCGACCCAAATTGGGCTGTAAAAAGGTAAAGCATTAAAGGATAACTTCATGACTTTTGAACCTGGGACTCCCTTGACCTTATTTGGGTGTAAATGATTGATAGGCTCATAATATTATTCTAAGTGTCTGATACAATTCATAGACAGATTGTTTTTTTTTTGTTGTTAAAGTGAAAGAACCCTTTTGTTTAATCACAGACAGCCATGACATCCCTTCCAGACTCCATTGACAAAAACATGAATTTTACCTCACAGAACACAGGAGTTGCTGGAATACCACTGCCTTGATCAGTCGTTTGTATGTGTGATTGTTTGATACTTTCACTAACATAAAGGATCTGAAAATTTCACACAGTAACACAAACTAACTATATATAATTATAATTAACTATATCGTTCTTGCTCAATACGTCAATCATTAACACTCAAAAACATGGGAGAATAAAGCCCAGGTTATATTTTAACTATTATTAACTATTACTTTAACAAATGGCTCTATTGACCAGATAAAACTTGGAAGCTTTGACACCAAATGAGACATTCAGTCTATGAAAAGTGTTCCTTCCTTGTGCAATGCCAGCAGAGCTGTTTATGGACTATAGTCTAAAGGAGAGTTCAAATGCATGGTAATCTCAGAGAAGTGAACAGAGATAAGGCTGATAGTTAGTAAAGAGTTTTTTAAGAAGAAAAACAGTTGTATGGTTGCAGTGACCTGTGTTCATACCATGTCAGAGCTGTTTTAATTGCCTCACTTTGTCAGTATAGGTGACACGTGAACTGATAACAGACTAACTATGTAAAAGATTGGCACATTTTCAGCTCTAAGTAGCAAATAATGTTGGTTTGCTGATTTTCATTTCTTGAAAAGTGTTACCAGACCCCCTGAGGAAAGTATGAAATTTCTCTTCTTGTTGAAAAGTAGAAATATGTTAAACCTAAATTTTTACCTGTTAGACAAGTCATTGTTGTTATCTAAAAGTACTCACAGATTCATCTGTGATATTCAGCCCAGTGTGAATCTTCCTTTAATCTTTAACTGTCTTTGGGACAAGGAGATGTACAAGATGTACACTGTTGCATCCAGTCGTCTTTCTTTGTCCACCACAAACAGTTTGCTGTTTAAGGGAGGGGTTTAGCAAATGAGTAATTATACTGGTCTTATTTAAATCTTTGCCATTCTTTCGAAAGGCTCTAATCTAATCTAAATGAATTTAATGCAATCAACGTTGAAGGCAAGTGTGAAGTACGGAAGGTCTTTAAATGTGTGTTTAGTGTTATGTGTGTGTGTGAGCCTAGTCTATCATGGGAGGCGCCTACGTGATAATATGGTCATTCACACTTTCCCTGTGGAAGGTGCAATTACATCCTTTTGTTTAGAAAAAAAACCTTTAACTGCATTACTGGAAGTAACTTAATCCTCTCACTCAAAAACCTTTGAGGAGAGATTATAGGTATTCATTTTACAACAGGCAACAAGACTTCAGCATTCAGAACTATTCTGAGAATCAGTCTGAGCAGGAAGCTCTGTTCATCAAGCCTAATCAAATCAACATCCCCGAACTGAAGCGGTTTCACTGGAGAATAGCTTCATCCAACAACTTGTTGTGTGTGTTTGTGTGTTTTCCAGCTCTTCCTGGCCTCTCTGGCATTTGTATATTTTGCCAAAGCCTTTGGTGGAGCCTACATGAAGAGCTCCATCACCCAGATTGAGAGGCGCTTTGACATCCCCAGCTCCCTCATTGGGGTCATAGATGGCAGCTTTGAAATGGGTATGTGCAGTTTTGGATATCAGATGGTGAAGTCAGGTTCTTTAGGTGCAACAATGTATTTTAAAAAATAAAAATGTTTGACATTTGAGGACTTATTTGCCACCTTGCCATGGGATAGACCTCTTATGTCTGTGTGGTAGCTAAATATTAACTACTCTAAGATGGGTAGCTTAGCTTAGCATAAAGCCTTGAAGCAGGGGGAAACAACGAGCTGAAGTTCTCTGGAGGTAACAAAATCTGCCTACCAGGACCTCCAAAGCTCACAGTGACTACAACTATATTTGGTATATTAACAAAAAGCCCAACAGATTTTTTTTCAGTTAGAGGTTGAAACTAAATTTGCTGCGTAAACTGTCAAGACACGTGGCAACACATGACACCATTAATATGTTTATTTGATGTATGTGTTTATCTTGCCTTAATTGGTAGACAAAGATTATTTTCTTTTAAAAATAAGTTAAACATTCATTTGACATACTAACAACAGTAGATCAAAGCACATATTACTGAGGCGGAAGTTGTGCTCCTTGTAATTTTTTAGATACAGCCATGTCTGTATTATGCCATATGTAGTTGTTAGTCAGGAGGGGTTACTCATTTTATCATTTTTCACAAAAACCCTAGTGGAAACACAGGTTCCTCTGATCACATGTTCAAAAATATGTATGCATTTAATGACCTGATTGACTCAAGCAAGAATTAATTGTAAAGAAGATTTTCCAGTGCACTTTTAGAGAAAAATGGTGGAAAATGTAGCTCTCAACAGACTCACACATGCTCTTTCTGCTATATAACTGTGTAATTTACATTTTTAAAATTAGATATTTATCTTAATTACGATCGGCATGAACTGCTGTTTGTAAAATATTGTTTGTGAACTATTTAATTATGACATGTTTTAGTTGTCTATTGCCACTGTGGACATTAATTACCGTGTTATATAGTGTTTGTTGAAGTGTTAGAGAAATATTCTGCCATGAAACCTCTGTAAAACAACAGCATATCGTCTTCCTGTCTGGTTTAGTAAGGATTAAACAAATAAGACATAATTTTTCCCTGTTTACCCTGTTTCAATTTTTTTTCCTCTGTTTGCAGTCTTTATGCTAAGCTAGGCTAACTGGCCACTGGCAGTAGCTTCAGTTCTAACCTACAGACAGTGTTATCGAACCAATCATTTAAATCTCTGCAAGAAGGTGATAAAGCAAAATGTCAAAATGTTAACCCGATAATTCATTCATTCATTATTTTTCACACTTCTCCTTCCCAGGCAACCTGTTGGTAATAGCCTTTGTGAGCTACTTTGGTGCAAAGCTCCATCGTCCCAGGCTGATTGGTATTGGCTGCTTGATCATGTCTTTTGGATCTTTCCTCATAGCCCTGCCTCACTTCTTCCAGGGACCGTTAGTACACATCCTCCTTTATATTCTCTATATTCAACTTTTGCGTATTTAACAATGTGGTCTTTTATCCTGCAGTAATTATACATACATCATTTATTTCAGTGAAACAGTATTTATACAAAGGGCTCTTGGAGGCAGAGCTGCTGTGGATGCAGTAATAATCAGATTATAAGATTGAACTGAACTCAATGGCCTGAATTAAATCATAATTTATTCTAAGTGCATTATATGAAGCTCCGCCTCACAAAATAAAGGATGTAAAGGATGAGGTATATAATATCATGAGACTGTTCACTTGTTCTAATGTGTACACTGCAGGATTAATCCGTTTGGGGCCCTGGGGTAAAAATTAGCTGTGGGGCCTCTACTCAGCTTGTATATGTACCCTGTGTCCTCCAAATTGAGCGGTGTACGTACAGCAGACTGTACATGAAAGCTTCAGTTTATATGACCACCAATCCAAATTATAATCACTACTATAGGCTGGGATAATAACACAAAGCCTCTAGGTTTCAGTTTGACAGTGTTAATTTGATTTAACAGGAATTAATTTGGGAATATATCCCATATGAAGGCAATGTAAATGAAAATAAAACTACATTTTGACACAGAGCCCCTCTAGAAGAGAGGGCCAGATGTAATGCAGGACCCACTTTAGTTGTTATTGTGCTTTCGTGGAATAAATTACTGAACAAACTTAATTGAATTCCCAAAAAACAACTGACACACAGTAAATCTGGGCATCTGCTTTTCCTATTTGTTGGTCATTTTAAAAATTGTTGTTAAGAAGATATTAAGACTTAAAGACAATACATTACATTTGTAGCATATTTGTCTGGATTCACTTACTTACCCTAGCTAAGCTCCAGCTAGTCTCTACCCTGTTGTCCACATTTGAATTGCCTGGCCTCACTTAAGTGCTGGAGGATCTTAAACCCAACACTGGACTTTTGAAACATCTTCTAAAACCTGAGAATGATATTTAATACTGCATTTACATTATTTCTGCCTTTAGTTTAAAACAATGGGCATGTGTAACATGAGTTAGTTGTGTACACTATGTGCACCGCATGTTACATACAGTAATGATAATGCTTTCAATTCAGCTTTTTTGACTATTTAGTGGAATATAATTGGTTATTTTCAGAAAAGACACAATTGTGTCATTCGAAACAGACAGTTGAGTAATAATTCTTGATGTTTTCCAGGTATATATATGAGACCAGTCTGTCTCACAGCAAAGACGTCAACAGCACTGAGACCATCCTCCCCTGTCTGTCCAACCACACCATGACTGATGCAGATGGGACACCGGATTTAAAGGCTAAATCAGGTAAACAGCAAATACATTCAAACCTAAGATCCCTCAGCTTTGAAAACCACTTCTGTCACCACGGTTGTCTGTTGTCCATATCAGATATAATACCAGACCAATACAGTTACAGGAACAGAAGCTTTAGAAAGAGGAAATATTTTTGATATTTCATGCATTTCAGTTCACATTTGTTTTCCACTTAAGCTTGTGAAAAGGCAGCTGGCTCGTCCATGTGGATCTATGTATTCCTGGGAAACATGCTGCGTGGGATTGGAGAGACTCCCATCATGCCTCTGGGTGTGTCCTACCTGGATGATTTCTCCAGAGAGGAGAACACCCCTTTCTATTTGGGTGAGTTACTTTTTTACAGCCTGCCTGATCTTTTATTCTCACTATCTTGTGCTGCTTGATTAATGTCACAGTACCAGAATACGTAACCGTTCTTTCTGTTTTCCATTTGCCAGCCTGTATCCATACAGTGGGCATCTTAGGACCTATGTTTGGGTTCATGCTTGGGTCCTTCCTTGCCAAGATCTATGTGGACATTGGTTTTGTGGATTTAGGTATGGGACTTCTCAATATTAGGGGAAAAAAGGTACAAAATGTCTTAAAGGAGCTATTTGTAAGTTTTGCTATTGCTGCTTGGCCAACATTAGCATTAACAGCTGTTTTATCACCCAATTTTGCAAGACAAAAGGTCGTAATGCACCCTCTGAGCAGCGCTACGTCTTCAGGGCAGATTGGATGCAACAGTGACTCAGTATCGGAAAGTGACAAGACAGTCTGACCAGGCCAGAGCTAGCTGGTTAGCATGATAACTTCAGAAGAGGAAAGAAGTGATAGAAATAGAAGAAAAACAAGAGTTAACATTGGCGTTGCTTTCCAACACTGTAGACAGCTGTTGGCAAGTAAAGAGATGAAGTTTGATGCTGAACTTACAATGTTTGTTCTCGACTGGTAAGTAAACAGCTGTTAATGTTAACGCTGGCTATGTAGTGTCAGCAAAGCTTACAAATAGCTCCTTTAATGTGTCATTGCAACACTGCACAACACACAGATTAAACAGAGATTAACTTTGAGTAAAACTCTCACCTGACGTGTTTATTTCATACAAGTGTTCCCCTTGATTGATAAGAATTATACTGACTGGCAGTGTGCAGATCTATTTTTAACAGAGGGAACACCTGGTTGACATAAGCAACACAGTCTGTCAAAATCTGCCATCAAAGTGCCCCCCAAGCAGAACAGTTAACCCTTCCTCCCTTTGAATCTACAGAGCAAGGTTGTAGTTAAAGAGCAAACCACGTTGGATTTCCCAGCGTCTCAGCTTGTTGACATAGTTGGAGTAGTTCAGTATTTACTGCATGGATTAGAGCTGTTGATAGGCCCTGAACAAGTGGACTGAATGATCCCATCCTCCTCTAAAAACCTGCTGTCTTCACCCTTCTCCTTCTCACAGACAGTATCACCATTAACCATAAGGACTCCCGCTGGGTGGGGGCCTGGTGGTTGGGCTTCATAGTGACTGGGACTGTCATCCTGCTGTCCAGTATCCCATTCTGGTTCCTGCCCAAGTCTCTACCCAAGCAGGGCCAAGAGCAGAGTCAGGCTAAAAGCACAGAACTGGCCATTGTGCAGGAGCAGGAGAACTTCCTCCCAGAGGAAAACCAGGACCATGAGGAGAAAGAGAAGCCAGTCACATTCCAGGAACTGGCTAAAGGTACCATGCAGCTGTTTGCATCATTATTTCATGCACCACAGTTACTTAGAACAATTTAACATCAAACCTAACATAAAGATCAATGCTCCCATCTCAAGATGCCAAAACTATTTTTTTTTTTAAAAATACTCCCAAAAGGCTTCACCTACTCTGAGACTTTAAACTCCAAGAAATGTGTCAGACAGGTTTTAGAGTTATTGCATTTAATCATTAACCAGGTGTAGCCCAGAAAATCTAAAGCCTAGACCAGTGACCCTGATTCCTGGACTTACAGCGGCTAAGAGTTGAATGACACAGCAGGAAAGAAAAACACGTGGGAACAGTTACTTAAGGCCCACTCATGTCTTTGTACATTGCACAACATTACATAATGACAGTGTCTCCAAAAAGTTCAGTCAGTAAATCGATATTTAAAGAAAGTTTATTTCCAGCAAAACAGAAAAAACATGAACAATATAGAGGTGACATAATAATGCTGTTCAATGTATCTCTTGAGCTTAGGAGCTTATCTCGTTAAAACAGAGCAGATCTTTTTTTCTCAAGTGTATGCATTAGGGCTTCCATAGAAACTAAATGTTACTTCAGGTACTATAAGTAAATATAAATAGATATGATCATGTCTGACCAAATATGTGTATAAACATTTGTACACACATTGTAAATGTGCATAAACATGTCTAAGTAATATGAAGTATAAAGTTGTTGTTGTTTTTTTAATATTACCATCTAATATACAGAAATGTTATTTTTGATACTGCTGCTCTTATGTAGGCAAAGACTTAAAGATACTAAGTGACTCTCATAATAAGGAAATCATTGTGTATATCACTAAAACTATTTTGCCATAATCTGTTTTTGTGCTTCTGCTCTTCACCAGATTTCATCCCGTCTCTGAAGCGACTCTTCAGCAACAGCATCTTCTCCCTGATGATCCTCACCTACCTGGTGGCTGTCAACGGCTTCATTGGGATGATCACCTTCAAACCAAAGTTCCTGGAGCAGATTTATGGCCAGTCAGCCTCCAAGGCCATTTTCCTCATAGGTACTGAACCCCAGTGACTCTGCCTCTGCTCTGCACTTTGTTGCCAAAAGCAACTCAAACAATGATGTTGTTGAAGGGAAGTGTGATTGTGAGAGATAAAGCTGTCTTGGAATGTGAGCAGTAAGTAGCCCACTGTGGGCTCTCCTTTTGTGTGCGGGGGTGTTTGTGTGTGTCTGTAACGTAGCGCATTGAGCTATGATTAACTTTTTATGACTGTTTACCTGCGTGGGTATCTAACAGAGTTATTGTTGGAACGTTCATTGTTCTACAGTTACCTATTAATATGGAAAGTAACAACAACTGACTGCTGAACCATTTTTAATTCAAAAACCTCCTGTGTGTCAATGACAACATAGCTCTCGTGTGCAGTGCTATATGTCAGATATCTCAGACACAGAGCCTCTGACCAGCGTGTGAATGAACCATGAGGTGCTGATAGACATTGCAAATGAGCCTACAAACAACAGTTTACCTAAACTAGTGATTCCCAGCCAGGATTATGTTCCCCAATGGAGTACTTCTGCAGTTACAAGGGAGCGGGGGTACCAAGGGAGACTGGAAAAACAAACAAATTAATGAACAACCAAAAATGAAACAAACAAACAGTTACCTGAAAAATAATAAATTAACAATTCAAATAGTGACCTAAAAGTAATTTAAAAAATTGTTAAAATAGTGAAAAGTATTGGATAAATGGTTAAATAGTTAGATAAGAGTAATTCAAGTTTTTTTTATCTACTAATAAAACTAATGGATAAAAGTAATGGGATTTTTTTTAAATAGACAGATAAGTCTTGGATCAATGGTTAAAATAGTTAAAGTAATGGAAAAATGACAGACAGAGTTGGTTAAAAGTAATGAATAAACAGTTATATATGGAAAAGAAATTGTAACAATATCCACTTCCTTATAATTAATAGTGTTAAATAACATCACAATTGGAATATGGCGTAGTGTTAATGTAGGGGTACTTGAGTTCAACTAACAGGAGTTGGGACCTAGGCTAAAATAACACATCTTCATTATACTGACTCACAATTCCCCAGTTCCCTTAATATTCCTACACTCCAACAGCTCCTGTGCTTATGTGTTTAATTCAAATTACACATTGTTTTTATTTCAATATGGCCAAAAGTGTGACCAGTAGAACATTTTCATGCTGAAATAATTCCGGCGTACTGATCCACCCATCTTTCCAGGTATACTGAACCTGCCCGCAGTAGCTCTGGGCATCATCACCGGAGGTTTTGTGTTGAAGCGTTTCAAGCTGGGCATCGTCGGTGCAGCCAGGGTGTCGATTACTGCCTCTCTCGGGTCCTTTTGTATGCTTGCCATTCAGTTCTTCATCCACTGTGAAAATGCAGATGTGGCTGGTCTCACCGTCTCATATCAGGGGTGAGTGGCATGAAAACCAACCTTTTACATAGGCTGTGCATAAAGGTCAGTGGAGGTGTGGGTGCATTGTAAAGATCCCTATCACTATATCTGATTTGACATCTGTTCATTTGTGCACCAGAGCTCCGCAGGTGTCCTACAACCAACAGACGTTGCTGTCGCAGTGCAATACGGGCTGCTCCTGCTCAATGAAGCACTGGGACCCGGTGTGTGCCTACAACGGCATGACGTACGCCTCGCCCTGCCTGGCTGGCTGCCAGACCTCCACCGGTACTGGCAGAGAAACGGTGAGGACGCAACTGGTGAACCTTCACAGATATAATAAAAGTGATAGATTAACAGAGTTGGCCAGGCACACATCAAAATGTAGATGACAAGAGGTCACACTAGCACATTAGCATTATGGTTCTGTGATAAGTCTCACGAAATCATAGACTCTGGCCACTTTTCAATAACACTGATCACAGAGGAAAGAGAGAGGGACAGCACAGATACTGATTTCTGTATTGACAGTGGTTTCAAAGACCAGACGTGTTTATACTTGATGTCTGTTTATATTTCTGTAAAGCATATGGTCATCAGCCCACAGTAACAGATTCAAACAATAACATATGAAACAAACTAAATATCACAAACTCTCTTGCTCTGCAGGTGTTTCATAACTGCACCTGCATTGGGCAGATGATGTCTCCAGGCATGAACATGTCTGCAGTTCTGGGCCAGTGCCCCAGGAAGAGTGACTGTGATCGCACATTTAAATTCTACATGGCTTTGTCCGTGGTGGGCTCCTTCATTTCTGCCTGCGGAGGCACGCCAGGATACATTGTGCTGCTCAGGTCAGAATCACTAAAGCTAAAGGAGTTACTGGCTCTGCTCCCAACTTTTACAGCTGGGCATAATGATCCCTTTCAGTTTCCTTTTGATTTTATGGCATGTGGTGTAATTCTACGGTATGACATGAAAATGACAAGACACTAACATGCATAAGCTGAAAAGGAAACAGTTAATTTCTGGTTTTTATCGTTGCTGCATTTCGAGAAGCAACCAAACTGCCTCTGAACCACGATTGTTAATTTGCATTTTATGCTCATATTAACATCTAATACAATTACTTTTGATATATGTTCCAGGTCCATACAGCAGGACCTGAAGTCACTGGCTCTGGGTATGCAGACGCTGATAGTAAGGACTCTGGGTGAGCACTGGATTTCATTCACCAGGCTTCTAATGAGACCTCTGACAATATCCAGCCTGTGTGCACAGGTGTAAACACATGTGACTGTGTGTGTTTTCAGGTGGGATACCTCCTCCTATTTATTTCGGAGCCCTCATTGACCGGACCTGTTTGAAGTGGGGCACCAAGCAGTGTGGAGGTCGAGGAGCTTGTAGACTCTATGATGCTGATGCCTTCAGGTACAGAGAAACAAGAGTTTTATTTTCTTGCTAGACTATTCCACCTGTAATATTCCACAGCATGTTTAATTTAAACATTCAAGCAGGATATTAAGATTCAAAAAGCATCTCTAAAACTTTTGGAAGTGCGTACCATGTTTTTTTTTAGTATTTTACAAAGTCAATTTCACTGCAGTCTGTTTTGTTTTTTAAAATTGTAACGATAAAAATATTAAAACTATGCACAATATTAACAACCACACTAGTGACAATAATGTTGAAGTTGTTCAGCAGTTCAAAGCAAAACTAAATACACAAAAACATGAACATCACTTATATTTGAATACATTTTCTACTAGGGCTGCACAATTAATCACAATATGGCCAAGTGCAACATCCAAATCACAGGAGCTGCAATTTTTTGGGGTAAAGGTAAAATGTGTCACAGTATTGTTGAGTATTGTTAGCATCATAAGCGTTGTGGTGCTACAGAGATGCCCTGGCCTACAAATCATATTTTCCAGACGTAGGAGAAAATGCTTGTTTGGTATACGGCCCAACAAAAATCATATGATCATCACATCATTAGATTCTTTTCAGTAAAAATGAATTGAAAAATGATTATCACAATTGGAATATCTGCCATCTTTTTTGCATATTGCGCAGCCCTGCTTCCTACGCAGTTTTACACAATGTGTTTTTACGGAGAACATGTTCCACCTAACCTTCTCCAATATACTGCACCTCCAGAATGACATTCATGGGGCTGATTACTGGATTCTACTTCCTGGCCAACATGCTGTGGGGAGGCCTCTACTTCAAAATTGTCAAGAGACAGAAGAAGTTAGCGCTGAGGAATCAGGCCAAAGAAAATGGACAGGAGGGTAATGCAGCCGTCAATGGACATGCCAACATCAGCATCGCCAAAAACACAGAGGACACGGACAGGGAGAGCACAATTTAAGCATAACACGTACATGATTTTTCATTGCCTGGCTACTGTGCTGCATCCGTACTGGACCAAATTTGGTAATGGTACAGTGTCAACGCTCTTTGGTCTTCAAGCAGCATACCTCTTTATTTAACACAAATATTGAGCCGAAATTGTCAGTTCGTTTTTGTTCACTTCAAAGGTCAAAGATCCTGAGTAGAGCTTAGTTTTAATACAAACAGCATTCAGATGTCATTAGATGATATTCAGTTCACATCTGAGCAAAAATGCTTTTATAGGGACAAGTCGGAAACTACTTATCGTGCACCAAACCATCATGGGAACATTTGCTGTGCTGTGTGTGTCAAAGTGGACAGAGCACTTTTGGGGATATTTCTGGCTCGTGTCCACTATTTATACTTGAATAGCATTAGGTCAGGAAATGATAGTAATGTCTCACCCTATAGCTTTACATTCAAAGTCATTAAGGTGCAGTGACAGTCTGGCAAACATGTATACAATATACAGTATGTACAGTATATAGCTTCAAATTCTAGTACAAAACAGCTAAAGTGTTGTTATCACTTGTTGACAATGTTTTCTTTCATGTTTTTTAGATATGGGTGAGAGTTTGTGAGACAATACAGCCATCCTCATTGCCCTCAATTAAGTGTATTATAATGAAGGCACTGAGGGTGGTAAAGGTCTAGGATTAGAGTGTCTAATAGTTTGTTAAAAAGAAAAAAAGTAGAGTTGAGCTTACGCAAGATGAGTAAATGAACCAGCTTAGATGCACAAAGATGATATGTGACATATAGACACTTACGTGACTGTTGCGAGAACAACCCCTTTACTTAAATATGAGATACTGTAGATGGTACCTGTGCCAGCAGAGCTGAAGAAGGGCAGTGCTTTGCTTTGCGTTGCTTTGCCAGTCAGAGTCTGTGCTGCAGATTTACAGATTCACTGTTAATGAAGTCTGCGATTGCAGCAGGCTGATCCAGTCAGTGAAGGCAACACAAGCGTTCTCAGAGTCAGAGCGATAGTTTATTACAATAGACTGGCCAGACAAGTAATACCTGACAGTGTGCCTGTGTCTATGAGCAGTATGTTCATGCAGATGCAAAGCAGCTAGATGACACAATGTCTTTAGCTTCATCTTCTTTATTCATCTTTTTTTCTTTTTTTTTTCATAGTTTTTCAAGTCTAAACAATCCTGTCAAGAGTACCCTAAAAAAATATTCTGTATTTTTATTCATATTTCTTTTTCCTACCAGGAGTTACACGAGAGGACTGATACCAATTTCTTATCAGTGGGTTGACTATGAAACTACAGCCAACCAGTAGCTTAGCATTGCGCAGAGATTTGAAACAGCTAGCCAAAGAAAGCAAAAAAAATAAATAAATCTTGTTACAGTGAGGTTCTGGCAAATATCACAGATTCAACAAATGCGTTAAATAATGAGACAGACATGCTGGTAGGCTGATTTTGGACAGAATCTGGAGCGCGGTTTCCCACTGTTTCCACTCTTTGTGCTAAGCTATGCTAACTAGCTGTTGACAGTAGCTTCAAATTTGTGTGTGTATGTAGACATGAGAGTAGTATCAATCATACTTGTTCATCATACGTCCTACATGTTTCTGAAAATGTGGAGCTATTCCCGTAAGACGCTGTTGACCAGTTTCAAACCAAAATGTTACACTGGCAAAGTAATAACCAAAATCTGATTGTATTTAGTTGTGGCTCAGCCTCACAGACATTATTGTCTTCTAAAATCAACACGGTGAAAGGAATCTTAGTGTCTTTTAAAAATGTGAATGTCATGTGTTGTCATCTGTCCTTGGAGCTGTTGAGATACTACATTTATCAGGAGTCAGGGAAAGTGTAGTAGGAGAAGAGTGAGTAAGGTTGTTTTTTTTTCTCATGCTATAAAAAGGTTTTATTTTATGTCAGGCTGGTAACTGTGTTCTTGTCAGCAGCAACATTTTATGTCTGGAAAGCTCACTCTGACATTTAACACACTTCTTGTTACATAATACCATTTCACTTAAAGCCTAAAGGTCATGAACATTCACATAATCCTCTGACCCACCAGTGTTTGTCTGGAAAAGTTCACTTTAGTTTAGTAGACTAAGAGTGAGTGGAGTATAACTTAGACTTGGCTGTACTATGTTTTACTCTGCTATACACTGTAGTTGTTGATTAATATATATAATTATTGTTAATAATACAGGTTTAAATATTGAGTTATATATGTTTGTATTGTGTCCATATATTTTGTTTTATCAACATTTCTTCCTTTTTTACAATTTTGTTGATTGTTCTTGAAGCATACTTGTAAGCATTAAAGACAAATTTTCACAATATATTTATTGTTTTTATTAATTTTTATTAATTTTCTGAACATAACATACAACATACATTTAACATATTCGGCTAAGGCTGCAGGCCTTAGGTCATGTTGTCTCTCCTGCTTAACTTTATAACTGTTTTTTTTATCTTTTCCTTATGCTCCATTTGTTCCACTATAAAGCTGCTATTGTCCTCTTGAAGCAGCTATAATCAGTATTTCAATGGTAACGATAGATTGCATGTCCATTTAAAAGGGGTCTCATGTAATGATGAGTCAGAGAAATATCACCTCTATAGTTACCCTGAACTCTACCAAAGCCAGCAGAGTTTTTTTTTTTTTTTTTTTTTTTTTTTTAGCATCTTTCAGCTATTGTTTTGGTTTTCTGGCCTGTAACTTCACTGTCGTATCATCATGTTCGGCCAAGGTAGGTCAGCAAAAAAAGCCTCCACTGTACACTAAGTGTCCAGTAAATTTACTGACTAGCTAACAGGCGACCATACTGTAGCATTAAACAGTTAAAGATCCAGATATTTCACTCATGAATTAAAGTCTAAGTTGTTTTTTTTTTTAAAGTGGGAATATTGGACTGTATGACTTGAAATGAATGTTTTTTCCATTGCTTGTTTCTGCTGCAGCCAAGTGGTGTAAAAACCATTTAGAGTTAGAACAACCTGCTTTAACCTAAACAATTAGTAAGAAGAGTTTACCACCATGCTCGCACCACTGGAAGTCTGCGTGTCGGTACAGTGGTGGTTTGAGCTAATTGCTGAAGTTGACATGTTAGCATCCTCGCAGTGACAGTGCTAATGTGCAGAGCGGGTATACAGCTTGCTGCTTAAAGTTGAAGGTTATTTATGATTACATAACCTGGTCTGATCTAACCTTGACTCCTCTGCATGTGTTTACTTTGTGCTTCACCAAATAGGTTTTCTCTTTATTTTATTGGACCAAAAGTGACCAGTTCTTTTAGTTCCACCATATTATATAATGTATTATAACTTTTATGACCAGTAATTATGATATTTTATGATTGGTATTCCCTTTTCATACTTTTATGACACAGATTAAGCTTTGCTTCAGTGTAGCCTAGATAAGATTCTAAAAACTAGCAATTTTCCTTGTTTGTGCTTTTAATGGAAATTAGATAATCTATGATTTATGATTTTAGTAATCCACTTAATTAAATTTTCCATGTCTCGTCATTGATGAAGCTGTGAGGCAGTGCAGTGTCTGGTTTCACCACTAGGCTGTGCTCCATACAACAAAATATCCACTGTACAGCACTGCAAGGCCACTACGAGTGTCCCACTGCTGTTATTCTTCCAAACCAAAGCCAGTGAGAATTAGAAAATGTGTATTGTATCATTAAAAAGATCAATATGCATGAAGTCACAAGAAAACGCATATATAATGTTCTTCTTTGAAAAGGTACAACAGGTAGAATTGATGTTGAACTGATGCAGTAACAACCTGCATTCATGTCTACGTGACCCTGAAACTGGATACAGTGACAAAAGACATGTAAAATACTTGCACCAAATGCACAATTCTGGAGCCAGGTTTAATTTTTCAGGGAGGGAAAGTGGTAAACACTTCCTTCACTGTTGCTGTGCAGGAATGTGACAACTCTAAATCTTAATCCTTGGAATTTGTGAGGGGCCAAAGCTGATTGTGTGACCTGCTGCCTGGCTGCCTGACCACCCCACGGGTTACTGGACTAACAGAGACGTTTACACTGAAACACACTGTTCCACCTTTGAGGTCGAGTCAGCTTTATTAATAAATCACTCAATCGTGACTGAAGTTATCACAGGGCACTTTTCATATTAGATTAATATTCCCAAACGTCCCCCATGGGCAAACCCTTCAGTGGTAAAGAAAGACAGCCTTTTAACAGGTAGACACGTTGAACAGGAACAGGAGCCGGCTCATGGTGGGCAGCCGCCTGCTTTGACAGAAAGACAGAGAGAGGGATAGGGAGGGGGGGGGGGGGGGATCAGGAGGAAAGAGCATAGCATAATGCAGGTCTTGATCAGAGCCGTCCAGTCCAGTATCAGCTGATGCATGAAAGGCAGTTCGGACATTCATGACACTGACCACTTGTTGTTTAACAAACTTATCTTTAAACAAGCTCAGTTTTAATCCTGTGTAACGGCAACAAGCACCTGAAAAAAATCTGAAGGGCCTAGTTTAGAGTTACTAATCTGTCTCCCCCTCAGCTCTCCCCCCCCTGTTCTCCTGTTGCTGTCCCCCTCCTGGCTGGCATGTGTGTGGAATAAAAATGTGCAAGGCCTTTTGTCCCCCTGGTTCCAAGTATCAGCTCTGCCCTCACACAGGAGAAAAAGAGTGTGGGGAGAGCAGGTCTGTCTCCTGCTTAAAGAGGAGCAGAGGGAGAGAGGGGAGACTCCAGCCTGGAGGAGATGCACTAGGTATTTTACTAAACTTCCTCAGTAGTTGTTTTGCATTAGTTTTTCTATATATTTCTCTTGTTTACATGATGCATGGCACTTTGGGTGGGAGTATTAACCTGGCTGAACCTGACGGGGATAGTTGTAATTATGAGGTGAGAATGTCTTTCTGACAAATGAAAACAGAGCTGTCATCAGAAACCGGATTTCTCTCTGATATGGATTCAACTTGCAGCTCCTGAGCTGAGAGGATTGTGAAGAGAGGACACTGGTGGAGTTTACACAGGTACGGTCTGCATCTGTAGCTCCTCTGTTTTCACTCACTTCACACACACGTGAGTCTAAACTGACAGGATTGGTTTTGAACCAAAAGCTTGTACTTGAGGAAAACAGTTTCAGTGACAAATAAACGAAGAAAAAAAGTTGATGCATTCATGATGTTTTCCTTATTTTTCATCATTACTGAGAATCTGAGGTTTAAGCTGTGGTACCTTACCCGGGCTTTATTGCAGGCAAATACTGGTTAACAATGACGTCTATTAGAAGTTAATCATTATTCAAATAACTGCCAATTCACAAAAAGTAAATATATTCTCAAAAAGATAAAAGATATATCCAAAAAGATTTTTTAAAAATTGTTGATGCCACATTATAGTTAATAGTTAACGCCAATAAAAACGCATTTTCCTTCCATTTCTTTCACATTAGCCTGAACTGCATTTGTTAAACATCTATATGGCTACTAACATTGTCAATGGTGGAAGAAACATTCAAAACCAAGAAATACTACAGAACAAAATAAAAGTCCTGCATTGAAAGTATCAAAAGTGAAATCAATCATTACTGTTTCAGTGTTAAATGTCATATTAATGGAAAATTGTACAGTAATGTCATGTAAATAGGCCTTTACTGTTGTAGCTTGAGCTAGTGCTAACCTTTATAAGGTATTTTAATTTCCAACTATGTGTATGTATATATGTTTTTTATGTGCTATAATATCTTTATCTACAAAGAAACTAGTAACTGTAGCTGGACTGAAGTAGAAATAGAAGGTCACATAAAATGGAAATAAGCACCTAAAACCGTACAGTACAGTACCTGAGTAGATCTCCCTGTACTTACCTGCCACCACTGTACACTGTCTAAGTGGTGTATTGTTAACACCTGTTTTTCTTGCAGTGAGGGCTGGTACCTGCAGAGACATCAGCAGACAAACACTGAGGCTACAGGAGGATGGAGGAAGCAGCAGAGGACAGAGGCAAGATGACCAGCCAGCAGGCTCTGTGTGTCCCTGACCAGAAGACCGGCAAACGTCCTGGCATCTCCACTCTCAAAGTACTAAAGCCATCTGTAGAATCAACACTTCTCTGCTGGTTATGTGGGTCTGTTTTTCTTCATGGGCTGAAGTTCATTCTGCTGATGCACTTGATAAAAGCATCAGCTAAAAGCCTAAAAGGCAGCACGGTACTGTCCCCTCACAGCAAGAAGGTTCTGGTTGTCTGTGTATGTGTCAGCCTTATCTTGGACTGGCAACCTGCCCACTGTGTATTCACCTCTCACCAGTGTGTGATGAATTTGACTCTACATGGCCTAAGCTAGTAAAGATGATGAATGGATAATTGCTTAAAATGTGAGACACACATGTGTTTGAGGAAAATGGAAAACATATGAGAGATGCACAATCACGCCAAGAGCTGATCTTACGTTGGCAGACCAAACTCCTACTCTAAATCAGAATATCAACGTTTGTCAAACACTTCAGTGTCAGTCTTGAGCTCAGCTTTGCCTGATTGCAGCGCTACACAGCAATCATCGCTAAGTTAATGAAGCATTTCTTACAAAACACATCTACAATCAATTTCATCCCAGATTTTCTCTCTCCACATAGGTTTTAATTGCATCTGTAGATGTTGTGCAGATATTATACAGTATATAAAATCATCTGTTGTCTAGTTGAGAATCAAAGCTGTTCAACTTGTACTCAAAGTGTACTATACATAGCTGAACCTGCAGGAGAACTGCAATAATCCCTGATGGGGATGAATTTAGCAATAAAGAAGAGTAAAGCCTGTGGAGGCTGCAGTGGAGGAGGTGCAACAGTTTCCTGTTGTGCCATGTACTCACATCTGTACCTAAACCAAACCTGGTGTGGTGCAAGTGTTTATTTTATCAGGGTAGATTCACAGCGTAGTATTCAGGTGGATGACAATATGCTAATATTTCCCTTTCCTCTTTGCTTTCTAGTTGTTTATTGTGGCGCTGTCCTTCGCCTATTTCTCCAAGGCCCTGACAGGGACCTACATGAAGAGCTCCATCACTCAGATAGAGAGACGCTTTGACCTCTCCAGCACCCACATTGGACTCATAGATGGCAGTTTTGAGATGGGTACCGTCTAACTGTAATTCTAATTGTTTGCTGCAGCCAATCAGGCCTCACTTTTCTTCCCCTTTCTTTTGTTTTCTAAATGTATACATTTTTTTCTCCTGCTCTTTTGGGTTCACTCTCTTGGAGGTAGGCAACTTGTTGTTTCTAGCTGTGGTCAGCCATTTTGGTGCCAAGCTGCATCGGCCCAGGCTCATCGCCATGGGCTGTTTCCTCATGGCGGTGGGAGCTCTCCTCACTGGCCTGACGCACTTCTTCATGGGACGGTAAACGTCAACTAACACTCGATTCTAGAAACTTTTGTAAATGTTTTTTCCTCAAATGTCTAATGGTGGCACCATTGTTGTTTTCACAGCTATAAGTATGACACGGTCATTCAGGTTTTCCAGAATGACAGTGTGAACATTGCTGCCTGTGTGGATCCTCTGAAAACACTGGAAGTACCTGAAATTCAGATAGAGCCTTCTTCGGAAGACAACAAAGGTAAGACTGTGGACTAAATGTTGGGAGAAAATGAAGGCCCTCGTCATGACTTCCACAGAAATATCAATCATTTGAATTGCTCTTTATTTATTTACAACTTAAATCTGCAATAAGCAAGAAAATGCACTTGTACACCAACTTTGTTGCCATTTGGTGAAACTGTAAATAAAGATGGATGTAGTGTCTGTCCTGAAGAGTGGGCAGCTCTGCCGTTGCCATCTTAGCAGTGCCAGACTCCACTGAACTCCAGGCTAATCCAAAAAAATAAAAACAAATAAAGCTGGGGCGTGTGTGGAGCTGAGACTTTGGTGCGTTCTGGTTTGTGGCAAGCATACGCTCACCCACCTGTCACCTAAAGCTGCACGCCCTCAGCTATGCAGAAATTATATAAAGCCCCCCCTGTTCAGTTGCCGCAAAGTGGGGAAATTAGCTATAGAGACTAAAACCACTTTTATCAGGAAGTGAACATGACTATTTGTGCTGTAAAATTGTTTAACACGGGAGTCTTTAGGGATTGACTCACTTTTGGAGCCAGCCTCAAGTGGCCGCAGCTTTAGCGGAACTTTTGAACTACTGACTTTCCCTCTAGTCAGCAGAGAGGGTAGCATATACAAAGAGTCTGCTTTAACATGAAACCGCATTAAAACCCTTAACTACTCACTGGCTTTCCTTCAGCCATCCCAGGAATGCACTGATCCTGGTCTGACCTTCAAAGCCACTCACCTCCAGTGTAGTGAACGTACAGCCATTGAACCTATCCACCCCAAAGCTACACTCTGGGTGGCTAATAAATCAAAACTTCTCTATTTTGACTTGACAGTCCTGATAAAAGGAGGGATCTCCCCATCACAGATTCCAGAGGCAGACACAGTCTTCGCAGCCTCACGTCAACAGTGCCAGTAGAGCAAGACAGCAAGAGCTGCTTTGGAAAAAGTAAAAAGAAAGGGAGAAAAATATGTGTTATGATCAGGTCTAACAGCCTCAACGAGAGAGCATATATTCATGGTAATTAATTCAGTTTGGATGCACATCTGTTAATTCATTTTCCACTGTTTTGAGGAGCCTTTTTTTTACTCCTATTAATTCTGGTTTCCCTGACATGGCCTTCAGTTGAAATGTTATTTCAGCCTTTCTGTCGCGGAGCCATAATTAATCCTTATTCTCACAAAAACATGTCATGCACCCACAGAATGTCATGTATTGATCTTGTTCAGCCATTCAAATGAGACATATTTAGAAAGAAATACAATATGGACGTAGCATACAAAGCAGTGCTACACAATCCTAAAACCACATCCTATTAAGATGATTTTGAATGAACACCAGACTCTATTCATAAATCTGGTTTAAGGAAGCAGATGTTGTTTCCTCTTTCTGAAGGACACATGAGGGGAATAAAGAGTGGTTTTTTAAAGTCTAATGTAGTTTTCTTTTTTTTCTTTTTTTTTTAATTAAACCTTTAGATAAACATGCAAGTTTTCTTTTAGATGAAATTTTCACAAGAATCTGTGAATAATGCAGTCCACACACACTGAAGTGGTGGTTCAAAACAACTACTTGTATAATATAAAAACTCATGTGATGACAGAGGATTACCCTGTTGGTGTTTGACAGTTTTTAAGATCAAACATTGTTGTTGACTAAATGACCTTGAAAATCATTATTTACCAGATCTTTGTAATAATATCATGAATCCGAAAGTGTGTGTGTCATTCTGCAGTTTGTGTGAAAGAGTCTGGTTCCAACATGTGGATCTATGTGTTCCTGGGGAACGCTCTGCGGGGGATTGGAGAGACCCCAGTCACACCTCTGGGCATCTCCTACATCGATGACTTCGCTAAAGCTGAGAACTCACCGTTCTACATAGGTGAGACATTATTGCTTGTTTTCGTTTTGAAAGAGTCTCACTTGTATAATATTTCCTCAACAAACTGTTGAGGGCAGACAAACTGCTGTGTACAGGTCCCTGCTGTGACAGCGAACTAAATTGAATGATGTACATTATTTTCATACATTTCCTTTTTTTATTATTACAGAGATTTACTCTGACTGAAAGTATTTTCTAGCCTCTAAACTCTTATTTAAAATCTATCCTCCCTGGGCTTCAATAAAAGTTTCCCTTTTCACCTCCATCACTTATCTTCTAATTATTTTGTGATTGGCAGCATGTCTCCAGACCATAACTCTCCTGGGCCCCATGTTTGGTTTCCTCCTGGGCTCCTATTGTGCCAAGCTATATGTTGACATTGGATATGTTGACATAGGTAAGTGTAAAATGCATTTGTTTTGCGAGAAACATAGAGAGCCAAAGCCTCGACGTCACATCCGGGCCCAGCTTTTTTTGCCCAAACCTCTGTAACTTATACTTTAGTTATTTATTATTTTTAATTTAATTCTATCTTATTTAAATTTTGAATTTTTGGTAATTTTTATTTATTTTTGTTTAGTGTAATTCATTTTTAGTTATTTATTTTTTATGTATATTCTATTTTTTTCAGTATTTTTTCATATTTTTTCATTTTTTATGTCTTTATTTTCATTTATTTATTTGTTTCATTTTCTTTTTTTTTTCTTGCCTTTCAGCATCCACTGCTGTAGTGGAAGTCACTGTAAGAAACATCGAAAAAACTACAAGATTGGTTTTGTGATGTCCTGACATCGGATTAGCTATAGAAGCTAACATTAGGGGCGATGGCCATCATTTCAGCCCAAAAAATTGACAGTTGTCAGCTAAAAATCAATAGCCTGATCTTGTCTAAATTAACGACACTGTCATTAAGCACTTGTTTCCAGAATGACTAAAGATTTATAGCAGTAAATGTGACACCATTATCAGTGTAACCTACATATGCAGTGTTCAAGAACAGATAGCTTGACAAGTGTAGCCATAGTAACTAAGTGGTTTATCAGTGGTTTTGTATTCAAAGTTGGAACAAAGCTGGTTTCACAAAAAGACTTCTCATGGAGTTAAACCAAAGAACATGTTTAGGTTATAATCTCATGTTTTTGCCATAAGAGACATGGTGACCCTGACTTCCTGTCTTCCCCAAACAATGTCTGATGTTGAATATGGTCACTTCATACAAAGGATTGAAATTACACACATGCAGGATTCGGCTACTGTGTGCTCACCTTTCAACTCTTTTCTTTTCATGCAGAGAGTGTGACCATCACTCCTAAAGATGCCCGCTGGGTGGGTGCCTGGTGGATGGGCTTCCTGGTATCCTCTGCTCTCCTGCTCATCTCCAGCATCCCGTTCTGGTTCCTGCCCCGCTCACTGCCCAAGCAGGGGGGAGACGAGGGCAAACCAACTCCAGCCCTTGAGACCCTGGATGGGCCAGATGATGCCCTTACCAACAACCACAACCTCAAGCTGACTGAAATTGCAAAAGGTACAGTAGAGACTATTTCTTCTTAATGACACTTACTTGCATTTCCAGCTCAGTTTTAGTCCAGATTTTTACTCTGCTTGTGTTTTTACTGGATGTCCTCTCACAGGATTTCTTCCATCATTGAAACGCCTGTTGGGAACTCCTGCCTACTTCTTGCTCCTTTGTGGCAGCATCCTGAAGTTCAACTCCTTCATCGGCCTGTTCACCTTCAAAGCCAAATACATGGAACAACAGTTTGGACAGTCTGCATCCAGAGCCAACTTCCTTATAGGTACAGTAACTAAAATGTACCTGTTGTTCCAACAACTCTTCTCTCGCTTTGAGATATCGGCTACTGCACAATCATGGTCAACTAATTCTAGGTGGAGTTGTAACTGCATGTGGACTAGTTCAACTAACAGAGAGCTGGGAACAGTAGAAAATTACAGCATAATGGAAGAAGGAAAAATAGATTTCTCTTTTGATTCAAACCACACAATCGTAACCCCAGACACGCACAATCATCAAAAGTCTACAACAATTGTGTTTTCATCATCACACGGCTTATGCAGTGAAAACCGTGGCAGATTTGCCACTGAAACAAGGGATTCTTCAGCTTGGGAGCCAAAATATATCACACAAGTTTTAATATGGTAAATATTCATGTGTTCCTATTGGTTACTGTATAGAGTGGGTCAGGAAACAAACCAATAAACATTGTGTTTTGGCACTTTAAGAAAGGGTAAACACCTCTCACTGGTGAGCCAAAAATTCATTAATTCACTCAAGGCTAAATGTCAGATTATATTTAAAGGTCCCATATTTTACCTTTATATATATATATATATATATATATATATATATAAACGTGCAAGGTTGGACAGTGGGTCCAAGTGTGCCAGACTTGGGACATAGCTGAAGGCAGTGGCTGTATCATTGTGATGTCATAAAGTTACGGAAGTGATGACAGCTCTTGTTAAAGATCCGATATTTTACACTTGTCCAGTGTTTTATTTGAAGTTTTAAGAAGAAATGTTGGTGTTAAGTACCAAAAACCATCTCAGTTTAGCTTTACATTTTTAGTTTTATATTCCTTTCTGGCTGACTCTCTTAAGAGTGAGTGAACAAAAATATAGCAGATTTCAGCTAAACACTCAATCCAAATCCTGTAACGTTGGATGATGGGTCCAGGTGGGCTGAGCTTGGGGCATGGCTGAGAGCAGTGACTTTGTTGTGACATCTCAAAGAGAAGTCCTGATGGCTCCTTTTAAGGCTCAGTTTCTGAATACAGACTGTGAGCATTTCTCTGTGGGCTGAGAGCTTTCATACTTTCTTTTACTTTTCTGTTTATGATCTGTTTTACTAACTAACATACTCTGTAAGAAAGAGTTTTCCATGATCAGTCATCCTGTGTCGGCAGTGCTTGATGTCTCATGATCCTGTCAGACCTCCTACTCTCATGTACAAACTACCTCCCAGTGTCCAGATCCCTTTTTTCCCCTAGGTGTGTTGAACCTGCCAGTGGTGGCAGTGGGGATCTTCCTGGGAGGACTGCTGATGAAAAGGTACAAACTGAGTGTGGTGTCAGGAGCTCAGCTCTCCTTTGCTACGTCCTTCATGGCGTACCTCCTCCTGCTGCTACAATTTGGCACCAAGTGTGACAACATCCCTGTGGCTGGGCTCACTATCTCATACAATGGGTGAGTGCTGAGACATGAAGGGTATATGAAGAGAGCTACAGCTATAACAAATCAAAATAACTTAACATCTGAACTCTTTTAGCTTCAAAATAAATGTGCATTTATATTTTCTGCATTTGCTCTTTACTGGATTTGGATTTTTAAATCTAAAATAAAATGTAAATGATCTTTGCCCTGCAGGACACAGAGTGTATCGTACAACAGTGAAATGCTCTTCTCAGAGTGCAACAGAGACTGCTCATGTTCAGCAGAGGAGTGGGATCCTGTGTGCTCAGACAGCGGCATCACCTACATCTCTCCATGTATGGCTGGCTGCATCAGCTCCAGTGGATACGGCAAGAACACAGTAGGGCCACACACAAGAATGCACAAACACACAGTACCCACTGTAAACCTGCCTATCAGCCAGGTGTAGGAAGATATTTGGGGCTGATGAATTACTTGACCACTGGGTATTGAGGCTGCACAATTCAAACACTTTCACATTGGAATAAAAACTCTTTACAATTAGCAAATTCTCTTTTTTGAGAATATTCTAATTATCGCCTTTAAAAGACACGTAGAGATGTTTACGTGTCTGTCAACTCTACACACTTCCCTTACTTAACTCTACCTAAGCATAAATGTATGTTCTTTTCGTTGGACAATCACATTTACCTACACGCATTAATTGTTGCATTCATTTTTATTTGTTTCAAGGTCACACTTGATGTAATATATTATTATTTTACATTAGGAGTATTTTAAAACCATGAGGATTTTCTAGTTATTCTCTGAAATATATACATTTCACAACAGCAGCTAATGACTTTAGCCGAGCATACATTGTGTTAGAAATCAGATTTACTATATGTCACAAAATAATCTATATGCTTCAGCTTCATCTCTCATCTTCATTCAGCAAATAAAGGTCCTTACATTAATTATTTTCCTTCCTTCATTTAGAACTGGATCATATATTTTTTTTCAGTTTCATACCCTTTCATTTTCAAAAATTGAATATTTCATTTTTTTCACTACATTCCAGCTGTTAATGCTAATGTTTGCTATTTAACATAGCAAAACTTACAAATGGCTCCTTTAAAACAATAAATATTAGTTGTCCATCTTGGTATTTTCTTCTGCAAAGTGTAAAAAAAATCACGGAACGGGAAAACCACTCTTCTAGCAGACAGAGTAATTCTTGTTATCCAAATTACAGTATAATTGGATGGTTCTCTACTTAATTAATTTCCGGTATGTCCTCCCACTACATTGCAGTGTTTATCCTTTTTTACCAGGTCTTTCACAACTGCAGCTGCGTGTCTGCCTCCTACCCAGCAGGCAGCAGTACTTCAGTGAAGCTGGGCCAGTGTCCACATGCCAAGGACTGCAGCCGTAGTTTCACCTCCTACATGGCTGTATCTGTCCTCAGCTCCTTCATCAACTCTCTGGGAGCCACACCTGGCTACATGGTCATCATACGGTCTGTGCCCCCAAGAGGGAAATATAACAACTGGAAATATTATTCTTATGGTTTCAGCTTCACGGATCGCGTAGATTATTGTTTTGATGGGATTAAAATGAAATTACTAATGCAAACAGACCTATGTAGAAATTCCTAGTGATAAAGAATTATTTTGTATATAATGATCGATACAATTGACCTGATGTTGTTTGTAATGACAGATGCATCTCACCAGAGCTCAAATCTCTTGCGCTGGGTATCCAGGCTTTGGTAACCAGGACTCTTGGTGAGCCTCATAACATTCAGTTGCCTGAAAATTGCAATTATTTTTTCTGGCTTAATCTGTTTGATTTTAATTTATCTTGGTTTTCAGTGTCACCTTTAATTAAGTGTGAGTGCAAAGCTTTGCACTAGTTTGGTATGTGGCAGTCAAAATAAAGTTTTATGAGAAATGTGTTTTTGGGGGCACAGTATTTGCCTGTATTGCAATGTTGTAACAGTGCATATCTGGGTGGTACTTTGTCTTTAGGTGGAATTCCTGCCCCAGTGTATTTTGGGGCCCTGATTGATTCAACTTGCCTGAAGTGGTCGATCAAGAAGTGTGGGGGCAGGGGCGCATGTCGCATCTATGACTCTGAAATGTACAGGTACACCAAGGACTACAAATGTGGAAATAGACGTGATAGCTAATATGACTTTGCTCAAAGGTGTGTGGTATTATCACTGTTTCCACCACGTGAGACACCATAGTAATAAAGATTTCTGTCCTTTATTGCTTCTGTTCATCTTTTGTCTCTATTTTCAGGATCATCTTCCTGGGTCTGATCACTTGTCTCAGTGGTTCCTCCTATTTCTTCATAATTGCCGTCATCATCCTCCTCAGAAAACAGTTTCGAAAGTCAGAGCGGGACACACAGCAACCAAAAGCTTCAAAGGAAATTGAACTTAAGGCCCCATCAAATCCCACTGCGGACCTCACGAAATCTCATGCGCCTAAAGCTTTGGTAAGGACTGTGACAGAACTGGAGGCGGGAGGGGAGGTTCATAAAACAGAGCAGCTTGCCGAAGATGGCAAACTCATCTCAACAAATAACGCACAGGAGAGGCAACAGTCCGATTCCCTGACACAGATCACTGTTGAGCTCTCTCCTCCTCCTGCTGATGGAGTGACGTTGGAGCTGCAGGGGCTGACGCCAGAGGAGGAGGGGAAAGAGTGGAAAGATGAAGTCTGTGCAGGGAAGAATGCACAGGTGGAGAAAGAGAAGCTGGACGGTCCCACAGAAGACAAGAACGAGTTAGAAAAAGAAACACAACACAGCAAAGAAACGGACGGCCAACAAAACTAAGGTCAAACAAGGCCACATGGGACCGCTGCAGAAATGTTTGGCCAAAAGTCACATCTACTCGGAATGTGAAGAGGGATTGCTTTTTCCTCTGGGCTATGGCTGCTTTATTCTGACAGCATTTCCCTCTTCTTTTATTAAAGGATAGAACTGTTATATCACACTTAGCCATGAAGAGATATTTTTCACAGCTGTAGAAACATAGAACTTGGTATAAAAATGGAAAAGCACTGGATGTGTCAACAATTCAAAGTACTGACTCATGTTTGCACCTGATTACAGAGCATTGCTGCGAGACCCTGAACTAAAGAATAAAATAAAATACGGAGCAAACGTATTGGCCCAAATAAATGTTTCCCTTTTTATGTCAATAAATTAATCATTGAATATGTGATACTACTGTTACATTAAATTTTGCATATCAGATCAATGCACTGCGTCCTCTCAAAAACATTCATGACACCAGTGTCAACACAACAGCATGCTATGGATACAAAGCGTGTTCAAAATCATGTTCCTGTTTGGTTCCTTACTTACAAGTGGCTTAATGTGCTAAAAGTGTAAATTGAGAACAGAACTAGCTAATGTATGTTTTTATTTATACCTGCAGCAATTGAGCTTTTGGCCACTTGGGGGCAGCTCAACAGGCTGTAAATACAATCCTGTTAATATCATTCCTTATTTACACCTTGAGCACATGTTAGCACTCATTTGGAGTTGTGCTTATTGGCACCTGACGATCTTAAGTTCAATATTCACTCTCCTTTTAGCTGTTGAGTTTTAATCCCAATTAACTCCTGAAGAAAAGATCTGGTTCTTTAACTCCAGTATGTTCACCAGCTAGTTGCTAACTTTGTTTGTCTGCTGTTGAACAGGTAGCATACAGTTTTTTTGTTTAATTTTTTTTTTTTTTTTTTGCTGAAAGCAGCTGCCTATGAAAATGCACTTCTCTTTTTATTTTGCACACATAAATAACATTAGAAATACATTGTATATGGTTTTCTTTATTTATGAGGTGAATGTGCATGTGAAGTAATAAACCTAGTGAGGGCTTATGTTAAACCTTACCTCAACGTAAAAGAATAAATAAATAAAGATTAGATCATAGAGTAAAATTAGATCATATGAAACCAATGTTAATGCAACATTGAATGAACCAAAACAGCTGCATGCCATAATACCACAACAATTAGTTCAAAAATAGTACAAAGCTCTGGAGAATGGACAGGAACTGCAGAGTTAGGTGATAATTGTCTGTGTTTTTTACTATCAGCAACATTGCACATGGTCTTTTGTTCCTTTGTTGACATACAAATATTGATTATTTCAGTTTTAAGTTTTGGTAAAAGGTTGTTTGTCTGAACACAGGTGCATATAATGTCTGAAATTAGGAGATGGCATTAAAATTGACATTTATGTCTACAAAAGTTAAGCTTTACTTTCATTTATCTCTATTTGAATGGTTACTTTCAACCAGTACTGCTACTGTATGCACATGCATGTATACACATATACAAGCTTTCAAAGAATTAGCTCTTAAATATATATATAAATATATGTAGGGAAAACTGCATTACTTTTCACACACAACAATGAAGCAAACCACCAGCCTTGCTCATTTCCATGCAATTAATTAACAAACAACTGGTATCTGTTTTCCTAGTACAGGTAGGTGTCGGTGACGTTAACTGTTTATTTGTGTGGACTGTTGGGCCAGACTAGCCAAGATGTTTGTGGCTGTGGTTTGCAGCTGGACACATTCATAGTTCACTACAAACACTGTAAATCTCCAGGTGCGAATGCTCTCAATATGAGCAGTAATTATTATTAGAGGCCACCGCACCATTACCTTTACTGGCAATGGCTATTTATCTACTAACCATTCCCTGGTGGCTTTTGATCCCTCTTATGTCCAATGCTAGATGGATACTAATATAGCCAAATTAAGCTTGTGTATTGGACCTTTTAGCAGTGAAAATATGAATGGTAGACAATCTATACCTGTATGAAACAAGAATGGAGGACAGTGTTTCGGATACACTAAAGATCATGTTGGTTCATTCAGCCTTCTGTAAATTGAGGATACGTTGTGGTATAAATGGCTTTCTTTCTCTGGCATGAGCAGGAAATTGAGCTGCCACCCATGTAACATCTAGCTCCTCACAATTACTAAAGTAATCCATGGGATGTGAAATCGGAACGATTTGAGCGACATGTTTCCCCTGACTATAACTTACAAAAATAGACTTTAAGTCCTACACATCCCACCCACATCCTTCTTTCTCTTTTCTCCCCCTTACTCTCCCCTTTCTCTCTTCTCTTTCTTTCCACCTTGTCGTATCTCTCAAGATTGTGCATGTTAACCATTCAAAACACAACTCTCATATCCACAGAGCTGAATTGTTCATTAAGTCAATTTCAATTTGTTGCATACGACCAAATCTGTCATTTTCTAGTCTGAAACATTTGTCCTGTTCGTTATGTGTTCATCTGTAGAAATCAGCCGAAGTAATAACAAATAAGAGTCTCAGTGATGGGTGGAGTATCTGAAAAAAAAAACTGAAAAAATCTTGCCTATCTTTGTCTGTATTTTTCTTAGGAAGCTTACAGGAAATACAGGGAGGTGTCCATTGGACCTTGGTGGGTTTGGGGGTGTTACATGTCCATTAGGACTGCACTGCATCTCTGTTAGCACAAAGCTGTGGTAAAGCCCACCAGCACTTACCAGCAGCCTGTGGTGGCATTTCCCCAGTGAGACAGTGGGATGATCTCTATGGACACAGATCATCAGGAACGATCACCACGACATTAAGAATCATGCAGTGTGATGTTATGAAAGTGACGGTTATGATAGTCAGTTTAAACACAGTGTGATGTGTTTTTTCCCTTGTACTCTGTACTGTACTCTGTACTCTGTAATAATTACGTTTTTATGAGTACTTCTCTTTCCATGATGATAGCTACTGCTTCAGTATAAACCACAACCACCTCATGTAAACTGTTCATTTTCTGTTCAATCCAAACAAAGATCTGTTTCTGTTGAAAACAGAGGATCTTCCAGCTACCAAGAGTTAAAGTCCTTGAAAACCTATTTTGTCACTAAACTTCCTAGTCTGAGCCGTGGGGGCAGATGGAACAGATGTGGTTATTTCTCATGAGAGACTTCGGTGTTTGTGTTTTTGTCCTTGCTTTTCTCACAGATTTTAAGAGGTGAGGCTTGGATACAGGTGACGCCATGGTTTTTAATCAGTTTAGCAGCACTTGAATCAAAGTCTGATGGCAGTTGTGGGGTTGCAAGGTTGAGGTTTGTTTACCTCGTGAATATTTAAACCTGCGATAATTCATTTCTCAGCCACTGGAGGGCAGCAGATACATGCTGGAAACACAACGCTAGCATATATTTTATGTTGCTATGGTTAACTTGTCAGCAGACAACTGCCTGTTTTCACACCCAGCAGATATAGAGCGACATTAGCATTTATTTTGAATTTGTTTCTGATGACCTGATGATTATAAATTCAAAATTCACTCTGTTTTTGATGACCGCTAACTCCTGAAGCTAAATGCTCCACTATGTTCATCAGGTGTCTGTCTGATGTTTGGTGCTGGGTGGGTAGCATACAGTGGGTTTTTAGAGCTTGTGACCTAAAACAGCGGTAATGAGAGCGGTGAGAATGAACCAAAAACAGTAGAGGTCCAGACCTGAAAACCAAAACAATGAAGTGAAAGACACTAAAACACTCTGACGAGCTGAAGTGCAGAGTCAGGTGATCATTTGCTCTGGGTTTTTTTTACTATGAGCAACATCTTTTACATTACACATAGCCATTTGATCCATTGTTAATATAAGAATATTGATTATAGCAGCTTTAATGTTACACAAAATACTTAATATTTCAAATCAAGTTTTCAGGAAACTATTGCTAAAGGAGATATGACTGTAAGTCCACTTTTAGATTAGTCACAAACCAGGTCTCATGCGTGCAAGTGTTCCTCTCATGTGTGACCATCACTTCATTAATTAGTACTTTCTCAGTTATTTGTGACGTGTCCCATCAAAATAATGAGACACCATTCATTATTAATGATAATTCATCCTTGAATTTATTATTCATCATTGATGAAGCCCAGAGGGAGGCGTCAAGGCCAGAGCTTGTTGACCTAAAACTTCATTCTGTGTCTCAAGGTAAATAGGTAGACAGCTTTCCACTTTGACAGTGTTCCATTCCCTGGAGTGGGTTTATGGCAGGTCAGTCCCATCACGGACGGTGATGACAATGATGACGAAGGCAATGATGAGGGTGGTGACGTACAAACGTGTGTGTGTATGTGTGTGTGTGTGTGTTTATGTGAGTGTGTCTTGTCAAAGTTTGCATTTTTCTGTGAGCGTTTAAGAGTACACATTATGGTACAGCTGAGGGTGTGTATGACATATGTAAGACCCTCCAGGTCTTCCTTACACCCCCCCACCCCCCCCCACCCCCCCACCCTTCCCATCCTGTATAAATGAAAATGCAAGGCTATATTTGGAGAGAGCTGATGTCACAAGTGGTTTGAGCGGAGAGCCTATAACTGTTGGAGTCGGTTTGTGTGACAGTCTGACAAACCCTGGACTGCTCCATTGACAGACTGGGATCTGCTGGCTACTGGCTAACACAACAGAAAGTGAGTACTCTTTCACTTAAGGACCTGTATCTTAGTCTTACATATACTATGCTACACTACTGCTACAACAAACAGACAGTGTTTTTTAATTTGGATCATAATAGTTGTCTTGTAGGTTTGAATTGGATATTTTGCTAAATTTCAAAAAAAAAAATAATAATATCTTTACTACTCATGTGTGTTATAAATAGAACTACTGTATATTTTAAATTCAAGATTCAAAAGGTTTCCAAAGACACATATCTGTGATTTTCTATTTATTCCTTTATAAAGGATTGTCTTGAATATGAACAGTGTTATTCAGATGTATGATGTACAGAAACTTCAGTAAATGACTATGACCAGCATAATGGGCTGGAGAGAATGCACACAGGGCTGCAATGCCAACTGTCAGAAAATCATGTAGCTATTTTGATAATCAATCAATTAAGTATTTTTACCTACAAACTGCCAGATATTCTCTGTTCGCAGCTTCTCACTTGTGCATTGTGTACATTATGCAATGATGAAATAAATGTCTTTGGATTTTGCACTTTTTTAGACTAAAAGAATAATTGATAAAAAATAAAAAAACAAAAATAAGCAGCCAGTTAATTGATCATGAAAATAATATAAATAACAATAATAATAAACTAAATTAACATTCATGGCATCAGAATTTTATTGATAAATGCCTGGTAGGTGCTTGGGTATTACTGTCACTGAATCACTGAGCATGGCTTTAAATAGGACTGTAGGTGAAATATAGGTTGTATAGATTTAACAATACTTTTCTCACCATGGTGACTTGAAATTCAAAATTTCTTCAAATAGGATAGGAAATAGGTCGTTTTAACTGTAGTATTTTATGCTTGGTTTTGTGTGTTAAATTTTTACTTACTGATTATGTCAGTTTCAGTGCTGCTGTTGTTTTAATCAGATCTGTCTACATTAACTAAAGGATTAACCAAAAAACACTGCATTCACTGTCTTGCCATAACAATAACTCAAACTTTGTTGCATCTACTGTGTTGATCCAGGTAATCGCCTTACACTATGTATCACCTGAGGGTGCCTGTGCTTCTCCTCATGCTGCTTGTGTTGCTGCGCTGCGTCACCACCGCCCCAAGCCACAGGTAAATGAATGTACTAAGCAAAGCAATGAGCTCTTTAGTGTGTCTGTGCAATGACTGCTGATATATACAGTACATATATGTCTTCAACTTAGCAAGGTTCACTAATAGTTTAGCTATTGATCATATCAGATCAGACACCAGTAGAATTGGTTATTGCTCAAATGGTATTGTAACAGCCAGGAAACCAATATAGCAGTTTAACCTGAGATCTTCATCACTGGTTAAACTGCTATTCTTATTCATCAGACAAGCAGCTGAATATCATGGAAATCGTGCAATAAGAAGGGCTTTTCTGTGTGAGGAGCAATAGGGCACTGGTGTATAACTCTGGAGGTGGAAGCCAATTGTGCTTGTCAGCGTGAAAGTGCTTCATTGCGCATCTCGGAGGGAGCTAAGTGGCCACTTTTTCTTCCTGCTCTTGGGACTAGTGGATGTTCTGAAGAGGGTATCATCAGCTATCAGTTTGAAACCATTTGGCCCTTTTCTCTCTGTGATTCAG
This sequence comes from Trachinotus anak, assembly GCF_046630095.1. Lineage (NCBI taxonomy): Eukaryota > Metazoa > Chordata > Actinopteri > Carangiformes > Carangidae > Trachinotus > Trachinotus anak. The sequence goes on along the minus strand of NW_027273869.1, from coordinate 7,107,784 downwards.
GTACTTCAGTCCCAGCTCATCCGGTGAGCAGGAAATTGCTCGTGCAGACAGCGAAGGCTGGTTAGCTCCTGGTCTAGTCTCTAACCCATTCCTTGGCCTCATAGGTACACGGACGCAAAGGGGGCTCACACGTATGAACAGGTAGCAGAATTCACATGACATGAAAAACATGCAAACACGGCTATGAATATATTGTCTTGATGTCATCACATCACTCTCTGTCTGTGCTTTTCTCTCGTTTTCCCAGCCACAACATACAGAAGAGAAAGTGCATGACTGCCACCTGCGTCACCCAGAGGCTAGCAGACTTCCTGGTCCGCTCCAGCAACACCATCGGTACTGTCTACGCACCGACCAACGTGGGATCTGCCACCTACGGCAAGAGGGACCTACTGCAGCCTCCCAGCTATCTGCCTCTCTAGTACCCACCATGGAAACTCCACCAGCACTCCCAGTGCTCTGATGATATAACCAGTCGTCTTATGTAACAATGATTGTGAGAATGACGCTAATAATGATGACAATGATGGTGATGAGAGTGTTCGTGTTTATTTTATACTTTAAGAAACAGTGCCTTTAATTTAAACCATCAAAGTCAGTGTATGTTTTTCTGGATTTGTGTGTTGTGTGTGGTGATGTTCCACAATGTCATGATGTGAATATAAAAATACATAAAAGTAATTAATAAAACAATAAATAAAAGAAAACAGATGTAAAGCCATATGAAATAAATGTTATCATCTGTTGTTTTGATAATAAAATTGTGAAAAAAATATATTTTTAAAAATCTCCATGTGTTTTAAACCACATTATTGCAAATCATGTATGAGCTACATCGTGTGTAATCCTTCAGGCGATCTCTATTAAAACAGCTACAAGTATTTTACTTTGGTAGTCAGCTCCAGACTTATTTATCCCTGTACTGCACACAGTCCAAAAAGAACTTGGAAATAAAATGGCCATTCTTTTCACCCACTTTTTTTGCACAGCTTGACGCAGCTTCATAATTTGTCTCTGTAGGTCATGAAACAACCAGTGAATCAGATGTAGATGAGCTACAGTTTGTAATGAGATGCTATAAAGTCACGTGCAGGGAGTTGCCACAGGACAGAAGGAGGAATACTATATAATGCTATATCCCTATAAACTACAGGTATTTAGTACTGACCTATGTAAGACTGCATGCATGAGTCACTGCCTGGCAATGGAAGCCTAAAAGACACTGAGACGTTTAGTCTGTGCTTTTTGCCAGCTTACACGCGATTTTATGTCGTCTTGCAGCACAACTTTTCAAAAGAATAATTTAGGGAAAAAAACCTTATGAGCTTTATTGCTGAGAGTGAGATTAGTGAGATTAAAAGATGAATACCACCATCATGTCTGTACAGTAAATATCTGAGCAGGTGCCAGTCTGACAGACAACTCCTTGTAAAATGACAAATTCCAATGTGTCCAATTCACTTTTTTTTTTTTGTTTGTTTTTTTTTGGTTTTTTTTGTTTTACAATTTTTGGACAGCTCGAACAAAAATGTCTAATGTGTTCAATGATTTTGAGCTTTAGTGCTGGATTCTTTAAAGGAGCTCTTTGTAAATTTTGCTATTGCTAAATAGCCAGCATTAGCATGAACAGCAGTTTATTTACCAGCCTTGCTGAGAGAGCTTCAACTAGTGTTGTGTTTACATTAACCCTCTATCAAATAGTGACAATGTGATGGGCTATCCAGGCCGGAGCTATCTGATCGCATGCTAACTTCAGTAGATGAAAAAAGCGAACTGAAACTATCAATAAATCAGAACTTTTATAGAAGTGAAAACTATTAACGTTAAAACTAATTGACCATAAAATGCAGAAATCACTCACATAAAATAACTAAAAATGTTCCAACTTTTGGCAGACAGTGTTATGTTCATGTAGGATCACTTTGCTCACAGTAAGAAGCTGATTGAGCAAATAGGTTTTCAGGCCCTTTAAAGAATTCATGTTATTATTGGACAGGCAGCTGTAACATGTAATAGCCGAACAGTACACGATAAGCTGCTGATCACTGATATATTTATATCTTTCCTGCAGTTCAACAGTTTATTGTTGTTACTGGTCATACTGGGATTGAGGTAAGACAAGTTAGATGTGGCACACATGCTGTTATGAAGTTACCTTGTTGGTGGAAAGTGCCCCATGGTTTAAATATTAATGACACTTGATCTCTAATGTGATCAGCAATGGAGGCTGTCAGCTTCAGAGTTCCAAGATTCCTCATACAATTCCTGGTTGCATGTGTTGTACAGTGAGTATCTAACCAATGCATTATGTTAACAATTTGATGGTTGTTTCATGTCATTGGGTTGAAATTCAAATAAAGTAAAAATTGCTTCATTGATTATAGAAGCAGCATGGTTTCAATAATATGAAAAAAAATGATGTCCGTTTTTTTCTTAAATAAACAAACACTGCTTGTCCAAATTCCTTTTCATGGCAGAATTGTGATCTCAGTGTATTCCATATAGTCATGTGTTGTCTTCCTGCAGGGGTTATTCAGGGTAACGTAATGAAAATCAAGAGGGGAAGTATGACGCACAGCATTAACCTGCGTTTGATTACCAGTGACCCGATCGTCTCAGACACTGACATCAATACTCCCATGCATGGTTAACACCGGCACAAAAGGTTTTTCAAAAATAGAACAAGTGGCGGCTTTCGCTGATGAATCCAAAAACAATGCAGCCATTATCTGCCAAATACCCTGACAGAGAATGGGGATCATGTCAAGATCTGTTGATTATTTCATGTAAAATCACAAATGGCACTGTACTTCAGCTGTTATCTGGTGGTGAGTTGTTTATCACTGCGGTAATGACGGTTGATGAATGTTTTGATGGAATTTTAGGTCTGATTCATGACCCGGTGGCCATGTTAATCTCTGACATTAAAGGTACCATTGTGATCCAAATATAAACAAGAAGGTCATCCTGTCACCAAATTTCAAAACAAAGGACTGTAACCTGCTCTCACTGCTAAATTGATTTACAGGTCTTTTAACACAGGGACTAACACTATAGACAACAATTGAATTAACGAAGGTTAAAAATGCTTTGTGATGTTGACAGCTGCATGTAAATAATATCTTTTTACAGTATCTTACTCAAACAGACTGTATATACTGTACATTTACTCTGTCCATCCCTAGATGCACAACAGCCTGTGTATACACCACATTATCCATTAAGATTTGAAAACTGTGAATGTGTTCATATCCGGTTTGGCCAGTAAGGTTGATTTTGAATCTGTTTGTATTGGTTATAACCTAGACCTACATTGGTTTTCAATTATTATTGACAAACCTTTTTTTAAAAAAATCATTGCAACAATTATAACATTTGAAATTTTGCTTTGATGTGACATAAAAAAATGACTTGTGTAATTAGTGTGAGTAAAGAGGTTAGAAACTTACTGTAATTTAATTAGCACTGCTGATATATGAAAAAGACAATGTTGCCTTTTATATTATTAAGAATCAGGAGACCCTTGTACAATTAAAATGAGTGACAAATTATTTGTATTTGCTGTTTACTTGTTTTGTATCTATTCTCAATAAATTTAGAGGGATCACTACAGTAGATACTTCTGATGTACTGCAAACTATGCTGGTAATAAAATAATAAGCAAAATACAACCACCACAAGTCTAACACTGATACCTTGTGTCTTACCCTGACACATTCACACACACAATCAAAGAACTAGCATCACCTCAGGAGCCGACATGTGACCTGCAGGGTTGGCCTGTATTTATATCTTTGTAGGCTACATGACAAACAACCCATTAGCATGAGACAGCATAGGCGATTTGTGTTATATCTCCTGGGTTGAAGGAATGTGTACCTTCTGTGAAAGCCCTCAGTGAGGGGAAAACCTTTATACCTTTAAACCTTTTATAAAAGCTGTGAAAACCGTAAATTTGTGCTCCAAATTTAACATATTACTATATTTTTTTTAAATACACATTTTTCAGTTTGCATTTGCTTGTGTCAAACTTTGTATCTAACCTTATAATATATTATATATATTTTCTCCTTGTTACTGGTGTGTCTTCATTTGTATTTCTGATGTGGTGATTAATTTAAAAAGAAAAGAAAAGAAATATCATCGTTACTATGGAATAGTGTTGTTTGATTCGACGTTAGGCGTAAAACAAACGCTCAGCAGGAAAAAAAACTTTTCCTGCTGCTTGCCGTAGATATTTGTAAACACGGAAGTAACTTTACTTCGCTCCCCAGTGTCATGTGGAGCATAGACATTTGGCGAAAATTTGCCATAAGCATTTTGACCCTTACCAATAACTAGCTGGGCGTTAAATGATTATCAGCGACCGAGTGACAGTGTTTTTTCTGTCGGAAAATGCACAGCAGCTAGTGTTAGCGAGATAGCTTAGCCCTTTAGCTTAGCTCCGTGTGAAAGGAATGGCAGATAAAGTAGAGAAAATGTTTAAGTTTGTGATCGTGGGAGGTGGTATCGCGGGTGTGACATGTGTTGAGCAGGTGAAAATGACCTGATAAGTAACATGTTAGCTGTGCATGGGATAAATGTATTTATGAACCTAGATACAGATGCTCTGTTCCTGTATTGCATGTAATGTAGCTACTTAACATAAATCTTAATCTTCATTGACAGCTGTCATCCCAGATTCCGTCAGCTGAGGTGGCTCTGATCACAGCAGGTCCCCATATCAAGGCAGTGACCAACTATAAACAGGTCAGGAGGTAGATGATGAAGGTGATATTATGGCTTTGTTTTCCACCGAGTCTCCCACTCTTTATGCACTCATGTATTTGAAGTGATTCACCAAATAATTACAACATCAAATTTGCCACACAGAAGAACAAGAAGTTGTTTTGCTTTTAATGGACAAACACTAGACTGTGTCATCAAGTTGCTCTAAATAAGTGGCAATTACCAAATCCTTCATCATTGTCCTTTGTCATTATTGGGAAGGTGTCGAAGACGCTGGAAGAGTTTGATGTAGAGGAGCGCCCATCCAGTGTTTTGGAGGAGAAATTTCCCAACCTGACTGTCATCCACTCTGCTGTCAAATCACTTCACACACAATCACATGTAAGTAGCTGTTCTGCAGAGACTAGTATAAACTGATAGTCTGTAATGATGTGTATGAAGAAAGTGACAGTGAGAAAGTAAGTTAATGCTGTGTTTATAAAGAATAACACATATATTTCTGGTTTGGTAATGTAGATATAATAAGTCATTTGGACAGCTTGTAAAAACACATACAGTGGGATCCAAAGGCGTGAGACCACTTTCCCAGACTTTTGGGATGTAACCACTGTGTGTAATTGTACCAAAAGCCATGTATTCTGTAGTATTCAGGAGTAACAGCATGTATGAGAGTAGAGAGTAGACAGTGATTTGCTGCATCATATTTCAATGAAGGCTTTTTGGTGACAATCATCTGTCTTCTATCGCCATCTTGTGGACACATAGTTACAGCATGTGGTCTAAATACAATGTAATAGGACTGTGATTAAAACTAAAAATGTGGCAAAAGGGTCAGTTTTGTGTCCAATGTCTGAAGTCATAACTTTCTCAAAGTGAGGAGTGAGAAAACCACAATTAAAGCCTGGTGTTAAAATTAAACACCATTTCCCATGAATTCTACTTTCTCTTCTCAGTCAGTGGAAACTGCAGATGGTCGTGTTTTTGGTTATGAGAAGCTGTGTATCTGCAGTGGGGGCAGACCAAAGCTCCTAACCCAGGAAAACCCTCATGTGCTGGGGATACGGGACACAGACAGTGCCCAGGTACGACACCACCCCTCTGGATGTTTGTGTTGTTGTCTGAAATAACAAGATTTTCTTACAGTAGCAAGAAACCATTTTTCCAAAGAAAAAGCACATCCTCCAATTATATTTTGTTTTTTAATGTGTCATGCACCCTTTTTTCTTTCTTCTCTCTGCTCTCTTGGATGCTTTCATCCTTTCATGTGCGCTTTTTAGCTAGATACATACAGAATAAAAATGACTCTTGCTCTGTGTATAAAAAGTGTATCTGGCTGCTGTGGCTACAACATTATCTTGTTGTATTTGTGTAAAAAGGTGCTCAGAGAAGGAACCTCTGCCAGGCTGTACGATATCATACATTTATTTTAATACATGTGCATCATATAAAAAGACCAACTGATCAATTGATGATGATAAGAATTATACTTACTGGCCATTTTATTTGGTATTAGGTATAAAGCCTATTTTAATATGCCTATAATGTACAGTTTCTGTTGGCATTGTTATAGGGGTATTAATTCACTTCACACATTTTAACCTTGGAGTCATAGTTAGTAGTGGTGTTGTACTGAACTGCATTATATTGCACATTTTCAACAATGTCACCAAAAATGGATCATTACAAATTTCAAAAAGGTAGAATTTTTTGCAGAGCTGTTGTATTTAGTCGGAATAGATTGTACAGGTGAACCTAATGCTGATCACTGAGTGTATGTGTGAGTGTAGTAGATTGTGACAAAATGATAAAAATGTTCTTTTTATGATAATGTGGTAATTTACAAACAAATAAAGTTGGACTGAAAACATAACTGTCACGTCAGTTTTAAAGAAGATCTACTGTATAGTGATGCTCACCAGGTTTCTTGTGTTTGTGTTTCAGGAGTTTCAGAAGCGCCTATCCAAAGCAAAGAAAATTGTTGTTGTTGGAAATGGTGGAATTGCCTTGGAATTAGTGTGAGTAAACTATAGCCAAAAGGGCGAAAGATAAACTTCATTTAAAAAGAGTCACTATGGATTATGGTCTGATATCTATGACACATATTTTTTAAATTTAAATGTTTTTTCCACTGAAGGGCATTAAGCCTATACTGTATGAAACCCCTTGGTGGAATAGTACAAGCATGCTCAGAGATGATTTACACCGTCGATTTATTCATTTAGTGGTAATAACTGTGCTCTGTGCAGGTATGAGGTGGAAGGTTGTGAGGTGATCTGGGCTGTGAAGGACAAGGCCATAGGAAATACGTTTTTTGATGCAGGAGCAGCCCAGTTCCTCATCCCGTCACTGGAGGCTGACAAACCAGAGAGAGCTGCTCCCTTAAAGAGGCCTCGCTACACCACAGAGGAACCGGCAGCTGGGGCATCACAGACCTTCACTGCAGGTCTTCATCTTCTTCGTCTCTCATCTTCTCTTATGCTTCACTGGAATCTCCTCCTGGACCATCATGCTCTCATTTTATTTTAATAGAGACTTTACTGAGGTGTATAATGTGTCTGTCAACTCCCAGAGAGAAATTCGCGAGGGCACAGTTCTGGTCCCACAGAGCCTGGTAGTGCCCTCGGTCCAGACTGGCATGAAGGAATAACTCTCCGAGGAACGGAACAGGTGAGACAGTGTGTGCATGGAGGTCAGCTTGAGAAGTCTGTTTGTGTGGGAAATACCTGCTGCGAATGAATCTGTATCTGTGTTGACCTTGTGTTCCTGTTCTCCTGAGTCTTTTCTCTAATCTGACTGTGTTTTCAGGCGTCCCGCAGAGTTTCAGTGGAATACCAGTGTGAGGTGGAAAAGATCTTCACCTCTGAGGAGCTGCTGAATTCCCAACAGCAAACACTCAGACCTGAGAATGGTGAGAACTAGATTTGCTCCTTGGACTTGTCCTCTAATTGTTCCTTCCCCCCCCCTCCACCTTTTCATTCCTTAAGCTTTTCTTCCCTCTCAGTAGGATCCTGGCCAGTTTACATCCAGCTGACCAATGGCAAGACATTTGGCTGTGATTTTATTGTCAGCGCCACCGGTGTCGTGCCAAACACTGAGCCATTTCTCCACGGCAACAATGTAAGTCAGCTTATTCACATGCAAGATAACTGACAACTGTAAGTTTGCCAGGGCTTTGCGGGTAATCAAACACTGGGAACACACTTATTTTGAATTAGATGCATTCCTCCTAATCACAGAATCACATGTCTGACCAGCAGATATCAAGCTGTGCCAGTGCCATGTCAGATTTCACCAAAATTTGGTGATTTTTTTTTTTTTTCATGTCTCAGGACTGTCGCCAGTATCAAGAGACAATTTCACGACTGCCCCTAATATGGGACATTACTTTAGCACGACTGTATGAGGATCAAATGAACTCTCCCTTGTTTTTTTTAATTGGGCCAACACTACAGCATCTGCCTCTTCTTTTGTTTGCTTACAAGTACAAATGTTATATAACACCGGTAATATGAGGCCTATCTACAGTGTCCTTTGCCTTTTTTTAAGTGTCCTGGCAGACATTTGTCCCACAGAAGATCTTATGTGTTGGTTAAGCTTTATAATATATATAAAATATCCTAACGATAGATTTAAGCTGCAAAAAATGACCCCTGCTGAACCCAAAGAGTAAACTGTTGGTAAATAGTGAAACAGACACAGAAAATGGTTTAAGATTTTCAGCAGTTGGGTTTTAAAGCCTCTAGATGTCACTAAAGGACAGATGAGGTCTTCAGCCTCTGCAAAACTTTTCTACCATAAAACCACCTCATCAAAAATGAGCAGAGCAGAAAATATGAATCATGTATTGGCCTTTCATAAGGAAACATTACTTTTTTTGTATTTGTTAAGTTTGCATTAGCAGATGATGGTGGCCTGCAGGTAGATGACCACATGATGACCTCAGAGCCAGATGTGTACGCCGCAGGAGATGTGTGCACTGCATGCTGGGAACATAGCCCACAGTGGCAGCAGGTAAACTGACTGACAGTGCATTAATCTACAGAGAATTAGGCCATTTTTCCCTCTGACTTTGCATCTTTAGAAACTGCTCTACATAGGACAACATAGAGGGGTAACTATCTCCAGAATAAACCATGTCAACTTCCACAACTGGAGAGGATTTTGATCAACTTCAATTCTTTCAACAAAGCAAAGATTCTGTGCATCATCATTTCTCATCTACTGCTCACAATGCGGCTTGAATCAATTCAATTCATTTAATTCATTTCCGTGAAGGATAACAGCTCTACAAATGTAAATTATTAAAAGCAACTACATTGTCAATTCTGTCATTAATAATTAAACACATGAGCTGTAAACCATTTACTAGAGTTGAAAGACAAACTTGTGATCCTTAATATGAGTTAATGAGTCTGTTATTTGAATTTGCACACAGCAGGATAAAATAAAAAATGGTTTAGGAACACACATATAAACATTCAGTATACAATATTATAACTTATTTTGTCCTGTAAACAACTGTGCCTGATGTATTTTGTGTGCAATCAGAGGAGACTAAAAAGCACAGTTTTATGTATGTCCTTGTTTCAATGACAGACTGGTCAGGGAATTAAAAGGGTCCATATACAGTGCATCTGGAAAGTATTCACAGCGCTTCACTTTTTCCACATTCTGTTATGTTACAGCCTTATTCCAAAATGGATTAAATTCATTTTTTTACCTCAGAATTCTACACACAATACCCCATAATGACAAGGTGAAAAAAGTTTGCTTTAAGTTTTTGCAAATATATTAAAAATAAAAAATTAAGATATAACATGTACATAAGTATTCACAGCCTTTGCCATGACCCTCAAAATTGAGCTCAGGTGCATCAGGAGTTTGGAACCACCAGGACTCTTCCTAGAGCTGGCCGCCCGGCCAATCTGAGCGATCGGGGTAGAAGGGCTTTAGTTAGGGAGGTGACCAAGAATCCGATGGTCACTCTGACAGTGCTCCAGCGTTGCTCTGTGGAGAGAGGAGAACCTTCCAGAAGGACAACCATTTCTGCAGCACTCCGCCAATCAGGCCTGTATGGTAGAGTGACCAGACGGAAGCTACTCCTCAGTTAAAGGCACATGACAGCCCGCCTGGAGTTTGCCAAAAGGCACCTGAAGTACTCTCAGACCAGGAGGAACAAAATTCTCTGGTCTGATGAAACAAAGATTGAACTCTTTGGCCTGAATGCCAAGCGTCATGTCTGGAGGAAACCAGGCACCGCTCATCACCTGGCCAACACCAGCCCTACAGTGAAGCATGGTGGTGGCAGCATCATGCTGTGGGGATGTTTTCGGCAGCAGGAACTGGGAGACTAGTCAGGGTCGAGGGAAAGATGAATGCAGCAATGTACAGACACATCCTTGATGATAACCTGCTCCAGAGCGCTCTGGACCTCGGACTGGGGTGAAGGTTCATCTTCATCATCTAGGACAACGTCCCTAAGCACACAGCTAAGATAGCAAAGGAGTGGCTTCGGGACAACTCTGTGAATGTCCTTGAGTGGCCCAGCCAGAGCCCAGACTTGAACCCGATTGAACATCTGTGGAGAGATGTGAAAATAGCTGTGCACCAACGCTCCTCATCCAACCTGATGGAGCTTGAGAGGTTCTGCAGAGAAGAATGGGAGAAACTGCCCAAAAATAGGTGTGCCAAGCTTGTAGCATCATATTCAAAAAGACTTGAGGCTGTAATTGCTGCCAAAGGTGCTTCAACAAAGTATTGAGCAAAGGCTGTGAATACTTATGTACATGTTATATTTTTGTTTTTTATTTTTAATAAATTTGCAAACATTTCAAGCAAACTTTGTCACTTTGTCATTATGGGGTATTGTGTGTAGAATTTGGAGGTAAAAAATGAATTTAATCCATTTTGGAATAAGGCTGTAACATAACAAAATGTGGAAAAAGTGAAGCGCTGTGAATACTTTCTGGATGCACTGTAGTAGCTGAAAAATAAAGTGTTGTCATAAATTTAAATCTTATAACGTGCGTCTGTGTGTGTGTGTATGCGTGCACACAGATGCGCTTGTGGACCCAGGCCCGTCAGATGGGCTGGTACGCAGGCCGCTGCATGGCGGCACATGTCCTGTCAGAACCAATAGAACTGGACTTCTGCTTTGAGCTCTTCTCACATATCACCAAATTCTTCAACTACAAGGTGCGTGGTATTTCACTGCCGGCAGCTGAGGTTTAATAACTAGTATGTTAATCATCTACCATGCAAATTCTAACTTCTTTCTATTACTTGCGAGAGTCTTCAAGGTCATTTCAAAGTGTGACCTTCTGTCCTCTCTGTATCGCTGGTCTTACTCACACTATGCATTTAAACAACTTCCTGTCTTCTGGTCATTCCACAGGTGGTCCTGCTGGGAAAGTTTAATGGGCAGGGGCTGGGGCCCGACCAGGAGCTGCTGGTGCGCTGCACTAAAGGCCAGGAGTATGTCAAGGTGATACTGAGCAGAATAAGAAAGTATAAATGCCCTTGTGTGTTGATTATTCCAGTGATTTTAATAGTGTCAGTCTATTTTTACCAGTGGCTCATTACTGAACTCTGATTCACCCAGATAAACAAAGGCTTTGTTATTCTGCAAACTTGGTGAACTGTGATTTTTTTGTGGAAGTGGTATCAAAACTTCAAGTTCTTTGGAGGCTGTAAGCCATTCTCGTAGTGCCAGTGGCATCTGGAAAATATGTCATGTGATACATTTTTTTAATTTTTGTCGGGGAATGAAAGGAGCCACTGTTCTTCTCTGTGTATGATCTAATGCCAGGTTTAAACCAGGAGCAAAGCAGGACTATAAACTTTTGATCAGTTGGTAATTTTCTGAAATTGTGGAGATGAAGAGATCGCACCTTAAGGTTTCTGTGTTTACACGTCACCAGCAGGGGCAATCCTTCCTTCTGATTTGGTTTAGTTTGGTTTTCACACAGAGTACTGCTGGATTTTTGTTCCAGGTCGTTCTCAGCGGTGGTAGGATGGTGGGAGCGGTGCTGATCGGGGAAACAGACCTGGAGGAGACCTTTGAAAACCTAATCCTCAACCAGATGGATCTGACACCGTACGGAGAGGAGCTGCTCAACCCCAACATTGATATAGAGGACTACTTTGATTAAGCACGAGGCCTGTGGTTGAGACTTTGGAGAACGTTGAACACTGCAGCCTCAAAAATCATGCAAGGTAGAAGGCATTGACGAGGAAGTCATGCCTGAAAAATGTCATGGGAGGAGTCCTGCATTCTCTCCTGTCCAAGCTAATGGGTGTGTTGGATATTTTTTTTGGCAATGACAAGAAGATAAAGGAGAGATCATCTTTGTTCTTACTAATGCGCCAGTAAATTTAAGACTATATATTTGTTTTAAATTAAATTATTTTCAAAACCAAGTATATTAAAGTTGTACTTGAGTGAGTCTAAAAAAAAGCTTCTTCATGAAGTTGTAGCATGAATGCAAATCTATCACATATTTAAATGAGAGGCAGTGACGGATATGAGACACTGACAGAGCTGTGGGGGAATGTGAAATACAATAAGGCACTTCCAAAATGACCCACTGTTTTGATAGGCAAACACATTTTTTTTTACACAGAAGATTATGGGATATGTCCAGCGATACTTGCTTGTTAAAAAAAAAAAAAAAAGAGGAAAATCCTTTTGTTGCCATGTTGTCCTTGTGACTCAAATTTCAACCTAAACAGCAACTACGGCTCCTCCTGTGCCTCAGAAGACATTACAACAATAGACATTCTCAGGCTCGTAGAATGCCGTCTATTGTTCCGAGGATATGTTGCTCTTGGGGACGTTGCTATTTGAAAGTCCACTTTTGTAAGGACAAGAAACATTAGAAGTGAAGTGGAAAGAGTTGTCTACACAGGGAAAATTTTGAAGACTAAAAGAAGCAAACCTCCCTTTTCTGCTTGTGGGTTTGTGGTTTGATAGATTTGTTTTTTGGGTCAGTGCCTCCTCTACAAGAACCCGCCCATATTGATTCAGCTGCTCACATTGTCTGGTAAAGGTTGATATGGCAACTTTGTTGGTTTTATTTACTGAGCATTATGTAAAATGTGTGTAGCAGTGAGGGGTAAATGAGGACATGCTCCAATTTTTATGCCTAATTTACAACTGGGGAAACAAGTCATGATTTTCCAGAGGAGACTCGTGAGAAATACGGGCAATAAATGTGATTTTAAAAACACTCCTTTTCCTTAAGAGCTGCTGATAAAGTCTCCCTGTGCGAGATGACAGCCTCCATTCAGCTCAACTGGAGCTGCACCAGTGGCCAGCAGGAAATGGCTGGCCGGCTGATTGCACTGGGAAGCCTCCCAGGTGTAAGTGTGTGTACCTGAGTGGGTGGAAAGCAGGGCATTGTTTACAGGGTGAGTCAACACTAAACAGACTGGCACATGTGTAAAGATAATATTCATACCCCTGTTAGATATGGAGTCTTCTAGAATAGAGGGCAGGGCAATAGCACTGTTTTATACAGCATGTTACCCAGCAAAGAGTCAGATCTGGCATGAACTGTAGGAAAGCACTTTGCACAAACTGCCACGGTCAAGATGGAAATTCACCATTGATATAAAGTGTTTATACATTTAGAGGGGCTAAGCCTCTGCTATGGGGGGGTCTAGCTGAGTGCTTCCTCAAGTGGACTGCCATAAAATAGCTATTCCTTACATGTTTTGCGAGATGTATATAGATGTGTTACTCTATATATAGGACAAACCAAGGCCTAGTGGTCATAATGATGAGCCTGCAAAACCAGAATGGCGTGTTCCTCTAACGTCATTCAGTCCATATGTGCGAAACAATAGAAAAGCTCGGCCTTATGTTAAGGTGAGGACAGGGTTTTCCAATGTGTTGCTATTAAATATACAAGCCTGTCGACTCGTGTCAGCAGTGCACTGAGGGATAACAGAGGGCAGACCTTTAACTCTTATGGTGAGACCAGCAACCACTAGTGGAAAATGAAGCAGCAAAATCAGCCACTTTCTCGTTTTTTTTTTTCTTTATAACTAACAAACCACTTGTGGTGCCTTAGTGACCACAAAGCCGGATTAACTTGAGTCAAAGTGGATTTGCCCCGTCCGCGCCGGACTACTGGCCTCCACTGCACTGACATTTAAAACGCTCAGACTTGACACAAAGCTCATTTCATTCAAGTAGGTTACGGACGTGACGCCAGCAGCATAGTGAGGGACGTCTGCATTCAGGGTGCGCTTGTGTGTATCCGCTGAGGCCTGCCGGCGTGAATTGCGATTGTGAAATTTGAGTCACGTCCTGAATTTGAACTCGTATATCGTATGACTTTATGTGTTTGTTTCTCATTTGGTGTTAAGCCCCATGACGACGTATTTTTTACGAATTTCTTGACGCATAAAAATATTTTGTAGATTAAGCTCCGCCGGCGGCGTACGGTGATAACATGAACAAGCGCTTCTTAGTGAGTCATTCCACTACCAGCATGCATCGGGGGAACATTTTTTTTCAGGTGGGTGGGATTTTTTGAGAGGCGTTGCCGCACACCGAGCACTTCAGGATTATATACCCGCACATTTTCATACATTGCGCATTTTGCAGCTGTGTTCACCACTGTGTTTGTCAGAGTTTGCTATATATTCCGATAAATAAAGATTCAGCCATGGCCAACTACATTCACGTACCGGACGAGGCTCCAGCTGTGCCCAAAATAGACGTGACAGTTGACGAGGGCGACTACAGACCCGGTGCACTGAAACTGATCAAGGCGCTGAGACCTAGCTGGAAACCATCCGAGGTCAAAATGAAGGTAACGTTTATAGTATTTATAGTATAATCATTTTTATTATATTTTGTCTGCCTGTTGTGGCGTGTGTTCGCATTTTCCCCTGCTTGAATGTTCATTTCTCTGTAGCCGAAGTTGTTAAGCTAGCAAGGTGTCCCCATTTAAAAACTCAAGTTAGCTTAAACCAACCTTAATTCATCCCGGGGGCTAATATCAGCCGAAACTAGCCTGCGTAATGACACCACCGGCAGCCCGAAATGCTTAGTTAATGTCTCTATAAAACTGCTGCTGACATCCACAGACAGATGGTGGATCATTTCCTCCATGTATATAGATGCTGCAGTAACCTTTCCCCGTTAGGGTTAATGTTTTGCCTTTGTAAATAGCATCTGCGTCAGATCGGGTCATGATCAAACAGAGGGAGTCTCTCGCCGCTTTTGGCGCAGTGGAGCCCGCTCCCTCTGCCTCAACACAGCCTCATGATAGTCAACTTAAACCTTATGTAATCCTTGTGAATGCTGTGCGGGGCATGAACTGTTTGAGAGGTAATGACTGATCCGAGCAGCAACTCTGCCTGGAGGTTGTTTAACATATAGAAGAGAGGCGGGAACCGAGCTTCAGGAATTTAAGATATTGGTAGGGAGGTGTTGAGTACAGGGTAGAGACTGGTGGGAATCTCGTCTATTCACGTAAACCTCTGGAAGAAACACATATGACAAATGGAGTATGACTGTGGACTATTTGCATTTACTTTTTGCACAGTTGACTTAATCTTATCCTATAAGTGTCCTGTTTGATCTGCCAACTCAAAGAGTACTAGTTTTATAATAAAACAAACAGTAAAGGGAACATTATTTCTAAATATTATATGAGGTTAACCTTGACAAGCACTGAAAGGCATGTACTCAAACATTACAGCTTGGTGAGATACTGAAAGCGAATTATTCTCCTTTACAATAACAGACTGGGGGGTGTGGCTGTGCTTGGTAAACACAGTGAGAGTGAGAGCTGATCACATGCTCCGCCACACTTGCTTATATTCATCAATGAGAGCAAAGTGGGAAGTCAGCAAATGCCAGTCATTGCTTCCTCATGCAAAATAAAATTCCCCACAATCCTGTCGTTCTCAGTCAATCCTTTCTAGAGTGAACAATTAGGGCTGGTATGTTGGCACCCACCCACCCCCCAACCCTCACCCCTACAAAAAAAATGTTCCCAGCTTCGCAGGACAGACAGTTAAGCATAAATCACCCCCGACAGGCCCAAATTTTTATGGCAGCATTAATTCCTCCTCTCTCTTCTGTTCTTTGCCAAAGCCTGACTCCCCTCAGACTTTATATAATACTCAGAACGATGTAGGTGTTCAGACACAGTACTTAAATAGCATAGTGTGGAGGATGATCCCACTGACTTTTTCCATGATTCACCTGTTTTCACTCTTTCCTCTATTTCTCTCAGTTTTTCACAGATGGAATAACCAATAAGCTGCTAGGCTGCTACGTGGGTACAGTGATGCAGGATGTGGTTCTGGTCCGTATTTACGGCAACAAAACAGAACTGTTGGTCGACCGGGAAAATGAGGTGAAAAGTTTCAGAGTGCTACACGCACACCGCTGTGCCCCGCGCCTCTACTGTACCTTCAACAATGGCCTGTGCTATGAATTTCTACAAGGAACTGCCCTGGAGCCTGAACACATTCGCAGCCAACCTGTTTTTAGGTAAAACCGCATTGTTACACAACCAAAAGTCTTGACGAGTTTTTCTGAAAGATGTCAGACTTGAGAATTAAGTTTGTCACTGCCCCTGAGGCTAGTCATGAATGCTTGACAGACACACACACACACACACAAATTCACTAGCCTCTTACTGGCTTCACACTGCATTTATTTGCATATTTTAGTGGCTGAGACTTGAAAGGCCAGTCATGATTTTTTTTGTTTTTTTCCTCCTTTCTTTCTCTTTTTTCCTTCCCTCACAAGATCTACACAGTTGCACTGCTTCATAACCAGTTCAACCTTCATATACACAGTATTGAATGATTATCCAAATGGTGACGCAATAGCAACTGTCAAAATTCATGAAAATTCATTGAAAATCAGATCATACCTTAAATGTGTCATCAAAATGTAGGCCTAGCTAAGGAGAATCTTTCATTGACTGCAACTTAGTGGAAATGATCTAGTCCAAGATTTTATCCAAAAGTGTAAAACCTATTATTAACTCCGGTATACTTTCACCAAAATAGTAATTAACCTGATCAAGTAATTATTAGCTGATTTGAACTTTTTTTAAGCCCTTTATGGCTGAATTGCAACACTGAATCCTGGTTGCATATTGCTGCTTCATGCTCTAATTCAGATTCTCCCATTTTCTGTCTCTTCTACTTTGCAGGCTCATTGCCAGGCAGCTGGCCAAGTACCATGCCATTCATGCCCATAATGGCTGGGTGCCCCAGTCTGACCTGTGGCTAAAGATGGGCAAGTACTTTGCTCTCATCCCCAAGTACTTTGAGGACCCTGAGCAGAACGCTAGGTGAGACCCTGTCGTAGATCAGAGTTGCTGAAGTCTGCCAGGCCCTCAGATGCTGCTGGTTAACTGCCAAATTTTTTCCCTGAAGCCCTTTAAATGTTTCAGCACACCTTGAAGCCAAATCCATTTTCACTTACAGATCCTAGGTCAACAAGTAAAAATGTGTCTAGCATAACTTGTACAGCTCTCGTAGAAGATGATGGAAATTTTCTCCAGTCAAATTTTCAGTGTGGCTCAACAGTTTTATATACGAACCATCAAGACTGACTAAAAATGGAATAATAGCACCTAGACTTGAATTCACCACTAATTTAAAGGACTAAAAAAGAGCAAAATAATAACAAAAGTGTAGTGATTTTAAATATGAATTGTGAATATAAAGAGACGTAGTGGACAATATGAAATTAATAAGACTGATATTGTCATTGATAGTCACATGAGGTGCAAAATATAAAAAACTGAGCTGTAATTTCCTCATTCAGGGATATATGGTTTTGTCCCCTGTATGTTTCTGCTCTCAGTCATCTCCACGTGGAACTATGACTCCATACGTCTTATCAGTGAGTTACCAACCAAGCACAAGGTGCAATTGCACAACGTAAGAGTATTCAGTATCAGTTCTACATGTCTCACATGACTGAGGACGTCTATGGAATTTCTTTCATAATCTCAGCAGGTGTGACTTCACTTTACAGCCATTCCTAAGAGATAACGTAATACATTGTGAAAAGTAATTCTCAAAGACAGAAGCAAGCAGGGGAGTATGGAGGGGTAATAAATACTACATTTAGCGAGCACAGTAATTTTTAATCTCTTAAATCCTTATATCAGTCTTGTATTAGCTAAAACCATAATAACATTGCTTAATTATTAATACCTCCATCTAAATATGTAGGTTACATAGGTTTCAGATTGTGTCAGCCCTGACAAAAGAAACATCACAGGCAAACTGAGTTGATTGTTTGAAAACTGCGTTGGCAGTAACAACTACTTTCATGTATTTTGGCACCTACAATGAATCCAAAACAAACATCGACTTTAAAAGGCTGTTTTATTTCCATGACTGCCTCCCAGATATTAACTTAGAAAGAGAAATGCTGATAAAGACTCAGGCTGCAACACCAGCAGTATCTCGGGGTTCTTGTGAAGTGGAGGTGGAGTTCTTATGACCACAAAGACTGAATCTTGCTCAGTGTTTATTCACTTTTCTCCCACTCAGGTTCAACAAATGATGGCTGTGAAGTAATTGTCTGGTACAATAAAATGTTTGCATAGCATAAAAAAAAGCAGTTTGCTCATTGCGTAGGTGTTTTGTGTCATGTTAGTTAATTTAAATAAAGGCAGTTTCTACAAAAACATCTTGGTGTGTGTAAATAGTAGTGTGTATGAGCATTTTGTATCGTTTATGGTGAAACTATTATAACAAAACCTAATCTAACAGGCTGGAAATGTAGTTGTGAATAATCTGCAGATTTCACCAAACTCACAAAGTCTTTTATTCTAGAGGTGAAATTGATTTCAGGTGACCTTTACTTATTCTTTTAATGAAGCTTATCATTCTAGTCAGAAATGTTCCCATTTTGCTCAAATTACATTTATGTGAGACACAGCTGTTGTCACACTAGGCATTGTTGAGAAATGTGGTGGATGTGTACTTGCAGTTAAAGTAATGAAATTTTATATCAATAATAGGTCTGCACCCGGATCCCATGGATTCATTTTGTGCTCTTACATTCACTTTAACATTGCAGTTATGAGTCAATCACTTTTACTTTTTCTCCCATTAGTGCCACATAAATTGTTTTGCATAATGCTGGCTTCTAAAATTACGTGTGGTTCCTTTTCTCTACCTTGTTTTGCTTAACTTCAGTTTCTATTTCCACCCTCGCTTCTATTTTTAGCTCTACTTTTCTATATTGACTTTACCTCCATCTGTCTTTTCAATAATACACCTAATGCTGCTCCTTCACAATATACTCACCCTCTTTGACTCTCTGCCCCCTCCAGGTTGCGCATGGAGGTGCCCAGCCCACGGTGCCTCCGAGAAGAGCTGCTGTGGCTCCAGCAGAGCTTGTCAGTGCTGGGCTCCCCCGTAGTTCTCTGCCACAACGACCTGCTCTGCAAAAATATCATCTACAACCAGGAGGAAGGTGAGTATACACTGCACAAGCGTAGTCGTAGGCATTACTGTATGACTGATTTGTGTTGTAGTGTGATCTACATCGGTCCCTACGCTCAGGTAGGATTGTACCTGCACTTCCTCAACCCTAGTCACATGCTTCACTCATTGTCAGTGTTTGCATTGGGCCGCAGAACTAGAACGGTCAGACAAGACAATCTGGTTGTACATTCTGCTGTAGCTCTAGATGGAATCCTTATTCAAAAAAAGGCAAACACAGCACAAACATAGAATGGTATGTTAAAACAAAATTGTGTTTAACTTGCTTTAAAAGTCTACTTTTTTGGTGAATTATTAAAACACCACATCTGTCACAGATTTCAGTGATTGCACATAAAATCCTGGCTATTGTGTTGGTAATAAATTGGTGCACAGTGAAGCCTTTTCTAGTTTGGATTTCATCGTTTTTCCTAAATTTAGTCTGATGTGTCGTTCTAATTCTGTGCTGAAAACTTAGAGCAAAAACCACTGTTATCAGCCTCAACAAACAATACCATTACCTCATACCACATTACCAAGTCTCAGTTTTATTGATAGCACATGTGTTTGGTGCTTTAGCAATATTGCTGTTTTTTGTCCTCAGGCAAACTTATTAGCTTACCGCTGCACTGAGTGACTTTAATTATCAATCAGTGAGAGTGTAACAGTCAGTGAAACTGTTCTAAGCATTGTCTTTGTAGCAGAGGAATGGTGAGGTAAATGGGTGAGACAGAATAAGCAAGGGGGCGGGGGGAAGATAGTACAGGGTATTTTATGTATGTGGGAGGTGGGATGGGGGGTGTTTAAGGGACGGTTTAAGAGCTGTTAGCCCCCTCGTCGGTTCGCGGCGAGGGGCGGGGCCCTTCTCACAGCTCCTTGTGTCTAGCCTTTCTCCCCTAGGAATGACAGCTGAGGGTGTGGCTGCGCTGCGCCGCCCTGCCCTGGGGAGGCAATGGAGAGAGACAAACCTCACGCACAGTCGGCTCTGAGGGCCCTCACGTAGTCTGCCCACTGCTCAGGCTAATCGGGATGAGTTCATGGCAGCAGTAGGAGCGACGTACCTATTTATCACCCTCCAATGCTACTCGGCCACCAGTTCCCCCTGACATCTTATTGCTAGGCTACCATTCCAGTGCTGATTACTACACAACTGTTTTTTTGTTTTTTTTTAAAAAATATGCACTTGCTTTAAGTCACTCGAAGCGCCGGCCAAACGCCTAAAATATAAAGCTACTTTCCGTCACTGCTCCTCACTTTGCAATATCCAAGTCAAAGCGCCACCATTGATGACAGGGCAGACCATATAAGTGAAAGCATACCGTATGTTTGATGATATTCTGTATTTTTATAGGTGTTAAGAAATCCAACGAAAAGATCAAAACCAATTCAAATTTTATCCAGCTAGCAAGTATTGTCTTTGTGGTGTGGGTTAGAACAACTTTGACTTATAAAAAAAACACTCACACATTTTGAATTTGTTAGAAACATCTGCTGATGTGAAACATGCCTTACATAAATGATCTCAGGAGACTTGGGCTGAAGAATTGTCGATTTGCATAAAGCTGGAAATGGTTACAAAGTGATCTCAAAGAGTTTAGATATTCATCAGTCGGCGGTTGGACAAATTGTCTATAAATGGAGATGATTCAGCTCTGCGGCTACTCTCCCTCGAAGTGGGCGTCCAGCTAAGATGACTCCAAAAGCACAATGTAGAATGACTGGTGAGGTAAAAAGAAGTCTAGAGCACCAGAGTAGAAGCTGGTTGATGCAGCAGGACAGTAACTTCAGACAAAGAAAATCCACCTTCTGCAGTGGCCCAGTCGGAGCCCAGACCTTAACCCAGCAGAGATGCTGTGGAATGACCTCACAGAGCTGCTCACACCAGACATGTCTGAGCTGAAGCAGCTCTGTAGGAGGAACATTCCTCCTGAACATTGTGCAGGTCTGATCAGGAGCTACTAGAAGCTCTTGTTTGAGGTGAATGTTTAATGGGTGTGTTCAATGAAGACTCGAAAGATTATAATTCATGGCATGATATTAGCTTAAGCACATTGTGTTTGTCTACGCTTGTGACTTAGATGAAGATCAGATCATATTTTAGGATGAATCAGTGCAGAAACCAGGTCATTCCAAAGGGTTCACATATTAATTCTGTAATTCCTCAGCGCCATAGAGCACAAAAATGAATAGGCTTGGGGCTGAGAGCAGCAGACTGTATGGGGAAGTTGGAAAGTACTGAGAGACAGAGTAACACATTGTTGGTTTTGGTCTTTTCATGGGATTTGTTTAGAACAACAATAATACATAATATCTTCAGCGTAAGCGCACAGAAAAGGAGTGTGGAGGATTGGACATGCACACCTGCAGAGTCTCATTTGAATCTGTGGTTCTGCCTATCAAACGAGAGCTGACTGGTTCGGCAGGGACAGACATCCAGTATCACTGAGATTGAGCCAGTGCCTACCGTGTGCCTAAATTACTGTGCATCCACTTTTAAAAAGTGGAGCAATATCCAGAGGGCATGTATTAATCAGTTGATCTACGGTGTAGATCTCTTGTATAGACATGTAAAACTCTGCATAAAATTCATGCATGTTTGCAGACTTGCAGAATCATGTTTCATTCTTCAACAAGTAGGACAAAAGGTTATCAATACTTCTGTTTGGACGTATCATTGATTAAGAGCCAAAATAGAAAGGAATTGTCCCTTAACCCAATACCTCTAGTCTAATCACATCTGTCTTAACATTGCAAACACAGCTAGACCATGCCTACAAAATGACAACCACAATGGAACGGACACCACAATAGAATCCAGGGACTCGAGCTCCAAGCCATAATTACTACATTTGTGAGTGTGCCCACTCAAGCTGTCTGAACCGTCGCTCTAGTAATCCATGTCTTACCCTCCACTTACAGCCTTCTGTTGGACTGAAAAACAGAGTAGGCATGAAAAGAAACGGAACATCTACCACACTGCTTCCTGTCACTTATGCTCAGCTGTAGTTGCTGAGTTGAAACTGCCTGTCTGCCAAACACAGCAGCAGAGAAGCCACCACTTCCTGTATTGATAAAAGCATAGACATAAGTGGTCACTGCTGTTTCCCTAAGACTGTCAAAAGTAAAAAAATTTTAAAAAAATACTGTCAACAAGTGCTGTATTGCTTTTCCTCTCTCTCTTTGTCTCTCAGCCTTCATCACAGGCTTAGTTTCCCTGCCTCTCTCACTTTACTCAGATGTTTGCAAAGTTAAAAAAAAAGATTCGCACACTTGGTCCCAAGAGCCACGAAATCTGCAGTTCAGCAGCCAACAGGAAGCCTCTTAAAAATTCTGTCATTTGCAAAAGCAGCAGAGGTGTCATGCTATTGGGTTCACACCAGACCAATGGGAAGGGAGCATTGGAGGGGAGTGTTGTGAGAAGGGGAAGTGAGGTTGCATGTATGAGAGGTGGGGGGGCGGTGGGAGAGAGAAGGACTGGGAGTTTGGCTGCAGGGCCTGATGTTTCGACACTGTGCGTGCGAGCAAGAATGGATAAAAGACAACTGTGTCAGTGAGAGAGTGAGCATGTGTGAAAGATGTGTTTGCCCCAACCTTTTCATCTGCTGCACAGGGGGCTATAGCCACTGCCCGGAGGTGTTCAGTTGTGTCCCGCTAGGACCTACACGCCGGCTGGTAACCCACCTCAAAGTGTCTTTCTTGTAGTCCAGCAACACCTCAAAAAACATGTGTTCCATACGTTAGGGCAAAGAAATTAGCTAAGGCCAAGACAAACAAAAACACAGACATTTACTTAAATTTATTGTTCTTCAAAATTCTTTTTTTTCTTTTTTTAAAATTTGGTTAATGCCACTGTAACAACCAGGCTTGTGAAAAGTAAGGGTTTGCATTTTGAGGCCAGCCTCTTCATGGCCGAATGCTTCCCTCTGTGTTCACTATTAATGCAGACACCTTATGTTTTCACTGACCTACATATGCAGACAGCAACACATTCTTCTCTAACCACAGATTCAAAGTCATGATGGGCTTCAACCATCAGGTATTTTCACCCGTATTTCATGGGCACTTTTGTAGTTGCTGAGATTGTATTTTACAAACTTTATCAAAGGGCTTTAACACCAGCTGGCTCTCAGCTACACTGTTAGCATGGGGTGCATTGTTTGCTGTAAGTCAACAAAGTTGTGAGAGAACATTTATTGAAGAGTGTGTTGCTGTACATGTGTTTTGGCTCAGTGCACTTTTCTGAAATCCACTTGTGTGTCTTTGTGTTTTACTATCTTCCCTCCTTTGTCCCCCTGCTTTCTTTTTATTTTAGCTTTTGTTTCCATCTCCACAGAACAAAACTTTAACTGACATTTTTTCCTTTTATTTTGTGCATGTATCCAAAACAAACACTCTGTGAAAAGGCAGCTGTACTCATTTCCCCCCCCTAGACTTTTGTATGTGTTCCATGTCTTGCATCAGGCTTTGCGCATTTTCATCTCTGCCCGTTTTGTGGTTTCTTGGAAAAAGGCTGATAACTCAGTTACCAGTAACACCTTCTCTGTTTACTGAGATACAATTGGAGATGACTGTTCAAACTCTCTGAGGATGTTCAACCTATCTATCTGTTATCTTTGGATTGCTTGGTATACTTGCTTTAAAATAGCAAAGACAACATAAGGGCATAGAAATTCCCGTATTCACTTAGCAGGAGCTTTTATTCTGAATATTTCTTTTAGGGACAATACCCTTTAACCAGTATTACTGTAAAAGTGTTAGCCAACTGGCTATATTCAGTGCCCCTTCCCTGAATTTTAACAGTGTAGGTTTTTTTTATAGGAAGTGTTTGTCAGTAGCTATTTCCAGAAGAATACCTCTTCAGTCTAAATGTGTCTCTCTTTAATTCTCCTTCTCTCATTTGTTCTGTGCTAAAGTCTTCTTCTGTCTACTCTCCCTCAAAATGCAAACTCTTACTCCTCGCCCCAAAATCGGCTGCATCTAGCCAGCCAGTCCAGACAGACAGGAAGAAAGTTACAATATGACATGAAAGGCCTTGACATTCTGAGTTATCAAAGGGAAAACACAACATAATCATTTCGTCAGCTTCCTGTGTCTCTGTCTAAACAACGCTCCTTCTTTTTCCAGGTAGTGTAAAGTTCATTGACTACGAATATGCTGGGTACAATTACCAAGCCTACGACATTGGGAACCATTTCAATGAGTTTGCTGGTAAGTGTACTTCCTGTTGTACATAAAAAGATGTATGTATGAAATGTTCACTTCAAATATCAGTGTTTTAACTTTAACTTGTGTTTATTTGTACCAGGCCTGAATGAGGTGGATTATAGTTACTACCCAGAGCGGGCCTTTCAGCTGCAGTGGCTCCGCTCCTACTTGGAGGCCTATAAGGAGCACAAAGGCCAGGGCAGTGACGTGACTGAGAGAGAGGTGGAGATTCTTTATGTCCAAGTCAACCGATTTGCCCTGGTAAGCGTTTGTGCACAATCATTTTAAATCACAGTTGATTACAGTCAAGCATATCCGCACCTGACTAATCTTCATGGTCAAGTCTCGAGTTTGTAAGAAAAAGATGGTGATGGTCTCTGATTGGCAGATAGCAGGTAGCTGATGTTTAGACTGCATGATTATGAGTAAAAGAATGTGTCTAATGTTTGCCTAAACATTTCTCCTCAATATACTTTGAGGGCAGTGATGACTGATAAGAAACAGTTGAAACACTCCTCAGTTGTTAAAAAGGTAGTTAACACTTCAGTTATAAATATACTGTATGGTCAAGGACAAGTATTGCTTTATGCTGTTTTAGTAATTCTACCTACTGTACTGTGCCCTTTCCAATAACATTAATGGACTGAAAATAGAGCCCTTGTAGAGTAAGTGGCCTGGGGGCTTGTTGTTGGGTGATTTTCCAGCCCTGCTGCCACAGGTGTTGGGCCAGCAAACACAGATTATAGTGTGATGAGGGTTAAACAGAGTGCTGAGTGATGTGGGCTATAACCTGCGCTACCTGCCCTGAATAAGAGGAAGGATATTTGTGACATGCTCACTGATGCGGCCAGTATAAGGGAGGCGATTTGTAACCCTCGTGAGGCTCCACGCTCTCCCCTGAGCTGCATTCTGCCTTGTTTACTGTCAAGAGGAAAAGAGGGCAGTGTGGAGGATGGGCAAGTGAAGCAATTGTGTTTCTGTGTCAGCTATTTGTTATAGTTGCCATGGGGCTTCTGCTGGCTCAGTACATGCTCGAGCGATGTGCGTTGGATAATTAGAAATGACATTTACTTTTAAAGCGAGTGACAGCGAGTACATGATAATCCTTTGTGTCTCCCTGTTGCGCTCTCTCCCTTCTGTCTAGGCATCTCATTTCATCTGGGGTCTCTGGGCTCTGATTCAGGCCAATTTCTCCACCATCGACTTCGACTTTTTGGGGTATGTTGCCACCTTGAAATAAAGCAGCAAGCACTCCTTATGAGCTATATTATTCTGCTCTGCCCAGCAGATCTTAGTCATTTAATCATATGTTTAAGAACAAAATGTTAAGCATCCATATTAATAATATTTGTGTCATCTCAGTGCACAGTGTGTCTAAGCAGTCTGATATTTTTGCACTGGTATCCATCTATCTAACATGTCAGATACATTTTTATCTTATTGCTGACACTTCTCCTCCGTCTGTGTGTGTCTGCTTTCAGATATGCAGTCCTGCGCTTCAGCCAGTACTTCAAGATGAAACCAGAGGCAATTGCGCTGAACTTACCCGAATAAAAGCCCCCACCCACCCATTCTCTCTTCCTCCTGCTCTTCCTCCCCTCCAACCCGCTCTGCGCCTCACATGCTGACAGCCGAGCGCCCTCTAGAGGTCTGTGTAGGGAAGAGCCAGACTGAGAGTCTGTCCTGTTCAGTGCCTACAGGTCCCCTCTCTACTGTATTTATCTCTAGAGATTGAATGGACCACAATCATAACTATCATCTGCAGTCACTCCTGTGTTTTTTAAAACCAGTAGCCCAAATTTGTAGTATGGGTGTGTGTGAAGGACTGACTTAAGACCTGCTATAATGTGAAGTTCACATGGCTAAATTTATTGTGGTCATTTCTGCTATTCTAATATCAATTAGGATATTAGCATGATATCACCATATGTGTTTTCAAGGAGCTTTTCTCATTGTTAAATCACTAAAAACAGTAAGACAGAGATGCAATATCAACCTTGTTCACAACCATTACATAGCAACCACCTACATGACAGACAGGTTTCCCAAACACGAATCTGATTGTCTGGTAACATCTTCCTCATATGCATGGGTAATGGGTAAAAACCGTCGGGAGCCAGCCCAGCCAATGACCACACTTATAATGACATACAGTACAAAGTCTGCTTTGTTTGCAAAGGAACCAAGATTAAAAAAAGAAACAAATGCCAAGTTAGAAAGGCCAGTTTTATCCCTTAACCCCATGTGATATGAGCCACGCCACAAAAAAGAAAAAAAAAAAGAGAGACTTGCGGCCTGCCTTGTGACTCTTGATTTCACCCATATTTTCCCCAGCATACTGTGCATGGGTGGTGCACCAAAACAGCCATGTAGTTACTGTTGCTGTGTAGTTTGGTGAGGGTTTGTGTTTTGGCTTTCTAGGTAGAAACATCAAGCTGTAGGAGAGCACCTTGTGTTTACATCTAACCTCTCCCTCGGGTTAAATAGTTGTGTTTCACTGAACAGCCATTTGACTTGAGAGAGATTTTCACTGTAATCTAGGTTTCAGGTTTGTTTTGACACTTGGTTTTTGTCTGATTCTTAACAGGGGACAAAAATGCATCTCACTGTAATTTGAACATTCCATGTTCATAACGCTAGACAGGAAATTTGGTTGTAGGTCACATGATTCGTCAGTAGTTTTAGGGACTTTTATTCACTGTGACATCGACTGTAAGCCATGCTGTACTAGACAAGACCAAACCATTATGTTGTCTGCTCCATTTCAGGGAAAGTTTGGGAATCATCTTTAGTATTACAAAACACTACTGTTAAGTCCTGATGAACTAGGAACTGACCATTTTATATACTTGTAGATCAGTTTTCAGTCACAAATGTGTGTTATTTAGATAAGTGCGATATGACCTTGCTTGACTGTCAGATTGCTGAGCCACTGTTGGCATTCATCGCTCTAAGCACCCAATGTTGAAATGAAGGTCTGTAGAAAAGTGTCGAATTTTGGCAAAAAAAAGAAAGTGAAGTTGGATAACTAAAAAAAATGTAATGAAAGTCAGCTGTCAGTGAAACCTGAGGAGCAAGAGCACCCTCTGTGGAGAGATAAACAATGGCTGCTGTCAGTCGTCATTCTTAATGTTCACCTTTGACCTTCATGTTAAATATTACTCTAAAATAGAAAAAAAAATGCTTAAGGAGGCCCTTTAGAAATTAAAACAAGTTAATCTTTTGGTTGCTTTAACTAGCCTACACCAAAGTGCTGACATCTGTTCTTTTGCTTGTACATAATGCACACATTTTCCATGTAGCACAAAGAGTATTAGAATGACTGTTATATGGACTTATTAAAAATGACCGTTTTTATACTTATTTAAATGGAAATGTTAAGGTTGAGGTCTTTGAGAGTGTGTGGATGTTTGCTGGTGCAGTAACACTTGACACCTGGGCAAATATAGTACATTCAAAAAAATAATTTAGAAATTTGAATCACCAAAAGAGCGAGTTATTTTCAGTTTAAGGCAGTTTAAACATGACCTTTACATGTGAAATGTGGTGAAACAAGTTTTCTTGTTCACTCAAAAACAAATTTGCTGTTTACATATTTGCCCAGGTGCCCACTGATGTAACAAGTTTGCAAAGCTCTGTGAAGAGACTTGTCAGACAAGCCTGGGTTGTCCGATCACATATACACTCCTGCGCAGTACGAGCTAAAGAGATATTGACATGTTAGTTTGCCTGTGTGCCTGTGAAAGCTCCTACTTTGTACTTTACAGTTTTGAAGTTTAAAGGTTAGCCTGTTACTTCTCTTCTGTCTTTAATTTTGTGTTGTGTGTCTTCATGCTGGTGAATTAAGATGGAAGAATTAAGAAGGCCTAAAAATGTATGTAACATTGGCTTCTAACATGTGAAGATCTTCCATAAAAGTGTACTTCATGGTAAGCTGTTTCGATAAAGTAACTGGTTGAAGTTGTGTTGGAGGAACATTATATATTTCTGTGGAAGATTGTTTTCCATTCGGTGTCCATTTAGTACACTGTCACACCACGTTTACACATAACATGCACATGCTTTAATGCAGTTAGTCACATTTGACTGCCACATATTCTGAATACTCAAAATGTTAAAATTACACTGCTGAAATATTTCCTAGAGGCTTAATTTCCCCATACATCTGAAACAAATGAATGCATTTTCACTGTATATTGAAGGTCATCTCAATTCTGATTATAACATGAACCAGCACTACATTTCCTAAGTGTTTGTTTGTATTTAACATTGTAAAAAAAAGTGTATCTTTAAATCTCTGGCCACTGTAGCATATGTTTATATGTACAGTAAACAAATGTAATATCTTTGCTTGTTCTGAAATAATGTGAATGAATGTACATAAAAGGAGTTTTTTTTTCTAAAAGTTGCATTAAAGTGAATAGTTGCCTGGGGTAAAAGATGAAATTAAAAAAAAAAGAAAATTTCCAATACTGTAAACATGCTTTGAAAAATAAAGTATATTGACCCTTATCGCTGTCTGCTATCATTTTGTGTCTCTGAAGGTATTTTAACAGGGAGTGACAGACACATTTCTTGAACACCAATCTGAATTGGTAAAAGAAATGTATGATTACTAAACAACGTAGCTATTACTTTAATTTCATTTAAAAGGTTTCAAAATTTTCAGTGTCACGTAACGTACCGTTCTTATTTGGATGTTGTGGTCCCTATGTCTTCATTCAGTGTTCAGAGATAAGAGAGAAGAAAGAAGATTGTGTTTTAACATAAAACATGAGTACGATACACCCTATGTCTCTGTCTCTTTGCTAGCTGGTTTCTTTCCAGGCGTTTATCTGTGGCTGTGAGTACTTCCTTAATATGTTGTTTTACTCTTTTTTTTTTGTTTTAAGCTGAGTTGCAATTAGCTTTCATAGGCAACTAGAACACTGATCTTTTTCTTTTGCATCTTTTACATGCCAAGAATATAGATAATACTGTAAGTCATGTATTAATACTTCTTGAGATGAATACACACTTTTAAATCTCTGAATGAGTGTAGTATTCAGTTTAATTATTTAGTGTGATCTGTACCTATATCAGAGTATAAGCTTTGCAGTATTGTATGTATTTTTATATGGTAAGAAAATACATAAAAACGCATGAATCATGTAATTATGCATTGTGTGTCTTTATTGTGAATAAAGTCCGTCGTCAAAAATAGATTTACCAGTTGAATGTCATATGGTTTGTTTCATGACACCACAATTTTCCTGTTATATATATACTTTATGCACATACTTTACTTTTCCTTGTGTCTTAAGATGTCCTGACGTCTACGTTCTTTTCACCAGATTCAGCTGGCCTTTGTTGAGAGCTGTTACCAGAGATGACCACAAGATGGCAGTACAACCCGCAGAAAGAAATTAGTACATGCACAGGTCTCCAAACCTGGCAGGAAGCTCACCACAGGGTACAAAAATAATCCTATTCGACATTTATTATTTGTGATATTAATGCTTATTAACAGAGATTTCTATATTTAAAATAAAGGCAGCTCATTAATATGCTGTGTGTTGAACCCCTCTATTCAAAGCAAATAAAATACGGAATTTACTGGAGAAAATATCACATTGAAATAGGCTTTGCGACATTGAGCTCTGGGCCAGTTTTCCTTTGTGGAGAACCAAATTTGGTTGTACAGCCTGGATGCAAAAAGCCTAAATAAAAGAAATATGGCATAAATTCAAAAGTGAAGAGAGCTCTAGAGGGCTCGAGCCTGATGTCAGACGAAGCATTTATTTGTTAGGTATATCAGTCAGTGAAAACCAATGTGAGATAAGACTGGGTGATGTGTTAGTTTGTCTATGTGCTGCAAAAGTGCAGTAAGTAAATAAGAGCATAGACAGGCTTTAGGAGAGCATATCTTTACAGTTTACCATCCCAAAGGATGAATTTGAAAGCCATTCATGCCTCACACCCCCAAAACCAAACAAGTAATTTCTTACCATTCTCTAGAAGCAAATCAGGCCTGCCTTTCGTCTCCCTAATGTGAGCACTGCCTTATACAGTCGAACAATTACAACAGTGCATTATCCAACTCACTGACTGTAATTCAATTAACTTCCTCCCCCTGGCTTCATCCACCCGGATAATACACACATTAATTAACAACGGGATCCAATATCGGCTGTTCTGCGCCTCCACTTATTTTCATTTCCCATAAAAAGGTCAAAGCAGCCACTTCCAACTGAAGACAATTGGTAGAAGTGTGTAGTAATGGATTACGCTTATATATCACCAGGGCTCAGAGTGCGTGTGTGTGTGTGTGTGTGTGAGCGAGACGAGGAGCAGTGGTGAAGCTAGCCTGCTGGTAGTCAGAGGCTGGAGCCAAGAGGAGAAGTGCTGACACAGCTGTTCTGCACATCCATCAGAGGTGTCATCTCACTGAACTCATAAAGCGAAATCCCGGTGGAGTGGCAGCTAACATTTCAGGAGGGCAGAACAATCTCATTGATCTCATTTCTCAGCAAACCTCAACGGATAGAGTCTGATTTATTTCTTCATCTTTGGGTTTAAAAACACTACACAAGCGCAGGAAACAGTGGGAGAGCACAAAGTGAGGTGGCAGCCACTATGAAGCCAACATCTAACCATAGGCCCAGTAACCTTTATGGACGATGAGCATGAAAAGCTACCCAATCAGGCCAATAGAAGAAAGGGATTTATGAAAACAAGAATGCAGATCAGAGACAGACCTAAAAAATTAGCCAGGCTGAAATATTGTCTGATGTTAAGTAATTGCAAATACATTGGTTTATGTGTCAAGTTTGTTGTTCAACTGTCCTGCCCAGTGCAGTTCTAGCTGAATTGCATGAAAAAACAAATTAGGAGTTTATGAAAAATGTTTTTTTTAAATTTATTTATTTTTTTATATGGGTTAAAATGACTTTCAGCCAACATATAATTATAAGATTTTTTTTTAAATCTCAAATATCTACATGGATATCTGTCTCAAAAATCATTAATTTATATCAGTTGGGCTATAATGCAGATTAATACATCAAATATCACATTTATACAGTTCATAAATAAATTGGCTACTACAGATGACTTGAAACTGCTTATATTGCGTGACTGTACCAGCCAACAAAGAAAGTAATCATCTTATGATATGCAGCAGAGAAGCTTTAAGTGAGATGATAGTTTTACTTTACTCATTAATCTATGGGACTGTGCTGCCAAAATATTATGAGAATGTGAATATCCCCACTAGAGACCAGAATACCCTGGATCATGCCCCCACAGACTACATCTCTCTGTTCCTGCACCCAGCCTGCAGACAAAGAGACAAGCAGACTACCCCAGTCAGTAAACAAGTCAAAATGTGGTCCCCGGATACTGAGAGCATTATGCAGGACTGGTTTGCACACACAGATTGGGATGTGTTTAAAGCAAGAGGATTGTTCTATAAACAGAGGAGTATGCTGAATGTGTGACTGATTACATCAGTACCTACACTGGCACCATAGTGCCCACAGTACAGGTCAGAAAATATCCAAGCCAGGAGCTCTGGATGAACAGTCAAGCACGACACATCCATCTTGGGTTTAGTTCAGGCAGTGAGATGGAGTACAAAACAGCAAAGTACAGACTGCAGAAAACAATTAAAGAGGCAAAATGGCAATACAAACAGACGCTGGAAGGCTACAACTCTATCGCTGATGCCAGGCGCATGTGGCAACGCCTACAGCAGATCACAGACTGTGAGGGCACCACCACGGAAATAATGAACGCCACCATCTCCCTACCTGAACAGCTTAGTAAATTCTATTCCCGCTTCGAGACCTCCGACAGTGAAACACACAGGGGGCTCTCACACACTCAGAACATGCAAGAACCCCCACTGACTGTCTCATCGGCTGAAGTACACAGAGTCCTGAGGAGAATTAACCCCTGCAAGGCAGCAGACCCAGATAACATCTCCGTGCGGGCCCTCAAGACATGTACTTGAGTACTGGCAAATGTTTTCACCTCCATCCATAACCTGTCCCTTTCACAGGCCTGTTTTAAAACCACCACCCCCAAAAGGAGCCCAGCCATTTGTCTGACTGACTACAGGCACTCACTCCAATCATAATGAAGTGCTTTGAGAGAGTTGTTCTGGCCCACCTCCAGAGTAATACACCTAAGTCACTGGACCCCTGCAGTATGAGTACCACCCCAACAGCTCCAGTGAAGACACTGTCTCTGCAGCTCCGCACGTAGCCCTCTCCCACCTGGAAAAGAAAGATGCTTACATCAGAATGCTCTTGACTGATTACAGCTCAGCCTTTGATACAGTCCTCCCCCACAAACTCAAAAATAAACTCTACAACCTTGGCCTGAACGCCGCACTCTGTGACTGGCTGTTAGATTTCCTGCAATCTGTCAGAACTGGAAATCTAACTTCAAACGGTGCGATAACGAATAGTGGCACCCCACAAGGATGTGTCCTTAGCTCTACATACCATTCATCCACAACTTCATGGCCTCCCAGAAGGACAACACTACCCTGAATTTTGCTGATGACACCACGGTCATTGGTCTGATGAGTGGGGTCAATAAAACAGCATAACAGGAGAAAGGTGGCAAGCCTGGTGCCGTGGTGTAAGACAAAGGAGATGATAGTGGCGGGCATGAGGAAACACTGCAAGCTGAGGTGGAGCATCCCCTGGCCATCCACATCAGTGATGACCTCACACCTGACCACACAAGAAGCTTCACTCTGCCTCAACGAGTCCCTATAAGCAGGCCTGTCTCTATGGGGTGGCCAAGGGGGCCCCTGCAACCTGTGAAGTCCAATTGGCCATCACAGAGTTATGAGTTACGACTGGCTGAAGGCTATGACAGAGGCCGGACCATCAAACCTGTGCATTTCATATCAAAAGTGCAATTCCTAAAACAAGCCTGACATGAGAGACAGACAAAGGGAAAAAGAGAAACAGGAACACAACGTACAAACACACACACACACACTTACACACACCTACTACAATCACATACAAGAGCGGAGAGCGAAGCAGAACAATGGCAGGGTGTGGGGGGTGGAAATGGGGTCAGGGCAGTCTCGTTCATCCCCATTCAACGCGCCAACCTAATTACCAGAGGAGAGGGAAACAGTAATTAGCAGCGAGTCTCACCTCGTTAATCACAAAGGGCTCCTTCACTCTATTTATATCTGATTAATGGCTTGCTTAAGCACAGCAAGATATTTATGTTTCTGTTAATTGTCTGCAGCTTGTATCCGCTCCACACACCCCCAGCTGACACACACAATGATACGCACACAGACACACCTCCACTACACCTACCTCATCTCATTACAGGCTACTACTTACTGTTTTGGTCAAACAGTCAAAGCTGTTAAAAGACTGTAATATGTCTCCTAACTGATTTGTTTCTTAGTCATAATTAGGCAATTTAGCCCAGATCCCTTGTCTGCCATTTCTCCGCTTCAGGAGGGGAAAAGCTTTTTTTTTTTTCTCACCTTTCATTTCTTGTTTTGGGTATTTTGGTGACTTTCAGTGAACTTAACTGCACTTAAGTGGGTGAAGAGGCACAGCAGAATAATGAAGCAGTGCAGGAGTGGTGTGAGGCGTGTTGGTGTTTTGCAGTGGCGTTGCCTGTCTGATCAGAATATGTCATGAGAGCAAGGTGCACTTGGCTTCAAATTATTTAATGTTTCGAACATTAGGTTGTCCTTGCCTCAGTTTGTGCATTATTACATTGAATCATCACTGCTTTTGCCACACAAAATATTATAATAGGAAAGACGATAAATGTAGATAAATAAGAAAAGTTACACTTTTGGTGATGCTTCGTAAGAACGAGAAAATCAGAGAGATGTCGCCCTCCCCCTGGTTTCCAACTGGAGGAATGAAGTCACATTGGGAAAGTGGATCAAATCTGGACAGAATATTTACGGTTCTGGCAGGATAGATGAGTCTTTGAGGATGTTGGAATTGCTCAAAACTGTGAAGTTGTGAGAAATATACCTGCCAGTATTCCCAGACAACTGGAACTATCCCAGGAATGAAAAGGTTCTTTCAGCGCATCGGTGGCTGCGTTTCCACAGCAGTCTAAAGGTCGCTCCATCAGTTGTAAAATTTCTTCTGATTAATTTAGTTAGTTAGAAACTTTGCTGTTCACATCATGGAAAATCTTTTTTAAGTACATAACATTAAAAACAAGACCAGGGACAATACAGTGAGGACACAGAATCAACAAATAATATGATTTAAAACACATGAATACAGTAAAATAAAAATATAAATTCAGAGAAGGGCTCGACTTTTGTGAAATTGCATTTGACAAGGACTTGTTCACATTTTGGTTTCTCTTCCTTACAGTATCTATAGCGCCCCCCTGAGGGTAAAAGCTTTTAGTGGTAAACTGTCACTTCTAATCTGGTAGGTTGAAAAGCACCAGTATACTTGACCTGTCAGCAGTGCGCCCTGAATGTTCCCCTTGTGCAGGGAGTTTTGAGGCAGTAAGAACCATGGGCCAAGAAATAGACATAAACCCTGGTTCCTCTGGTGGAGCCCAGGTAAAATTCGTGAGTTCCCCAAAAAGTTCTTGGTCCCCTTGGTTCTTGGAGGTGGAAACGGCCTATTTGAATAAGGCCTCTACGAGAGGAGTGGGGAGGAGTTCTTCCCAGAAACCTGATAGTTTAAGATGCTGTATATTTGCTTTTTATGACGACTTTTGACTGATGACTCCTGAACCTGCAGGTCTTAGTGAACTGCAGCACAGAGCACACCACTTGTAAGGGAAAGTGACAGAGATTTATACAACACCCACCAACAATGTAAATGTACTCTCATGGCATTTTACCATGACTGTGCTTTGCTCCACGCGCCACTGATTCGCCCAAATAAGCTCCTCAGTGTCATCCACCTGCCTTGCATGTCTTTGAACAGTGGGAGGAAGCAGAAAAGGCAGGGGCTGGGATTTAAACCACGAGCTGAGGTGATGTTAACCACCGAGCTCGGTTGTGCCTCGAGGGAATCAAAACCTTGCTCCTTACCACAACCTCTGAGTGAAAGCCCGAACAGAGTGATGGAGCGCAAACAAAGGGTTTGGCAGATCTCTGATGTGTTTGAGAGGAACTGTCTTCTCTGCGTTGTCCTGGGTGTCTCTGTCTGAGTAGCTGTGACAGGTGTACAAGCGCGCGGAGAGACACAAATGGAAAAACAGTACGGAACATCTGTTAATAGGCGAGCCTCTGATGGGAGCGCTGTGTATTTTTCCCTCCTCTTCTCTCTTCCTGTTTCCTGCTATCTATCCAACATTCCAGCACAGCTTTGCCAAGCTCAGTCGCTCGTTGTGATGGGAAGGGAGGCATAATGGGAGAGGATCAAAGAGCTAAACGAGGGGCTAAAGATACTGAAGCAGATTAGCAGCGCTTCCAACAATGCCGACAGCTGCTCATAACCACGCTGGGCCTAAAGATATTGTTTCAGATTAGCTGCAGCGCTACAATGCCCAGGCAGCTGCCGTCTGCTGCCCATAATACAATAGGAGAGGGAGGATCAGCGCGCACTCTGAAAAACATGTGTTATCATCACAAAGGGATTGTCAGCTTCAAACGCCTTACATCCCTCTGCCATCCCTCAGGATCAAACAGGCTGTTGGCTGGCAGTTATCACAGAGCTCTCTTCTAGTCTAGTCACATCCCTATTCTCCACTCTTCACTCTCCTTCCCTCGCTCTTCCTCTCTCTTCGCCCCCTCTCTCTCCCTCTCTCCCTCTCCTTCTCAGCAGGGCCTAATCTCAATCATTGTTATCCTCGAAGCCATCGTTGTTCATAATATGCTCCTGACATCGCTGACGGACAAATAATCAAGACAATCCCTTTTGTCTGGAGTTTGTCTCTGTCTCCCTTTCCCTCCCTTTCAAAAATGATCAACAACACAGGATCTTTTTGTGGAGCTCTTGATATATCTCAAAGCGAGACATTGTTTGCCTGAATTCTCTGACAACCTCAGAGCCATACTCAGCATCATAAAGAGCGAAATGTCTGAAACAGATAGGGGGGCGCTTTGTTCTTTATTGTAATGGATGAACTCTCTAACTCAATCCACCGCGTCCTAAACAGGCTGGAGCTGAATGCATTTGCTGATATGAATGTGTCATATTATGAGGCAACAATTACAAGAATTAGATGAGAATTGTGTTCGGCTAAAAAAAAAAAAAAAAAAAAGAATCGCAGTAATCACATTCCTTCACACAGGAGATCTTTTTCACCGCCGCTCTCCCCACACTGATTGTTTTCGCCTCTCCTCAGTCTGGAGTGATTTCCCCTAAGCCACACAGACACATAAAGATGAAGAAAGAGAAACAACAGAAATTTTTATTATACTTAAACCATCTTTAATTTTTCATTTTCACCCGACTTGGTGACACTGAAATGGACTAATTCCTCAGTAGACTTAAAGTTGAGAGAGCCGAGCTGAGAGACTGGGAAATGATGTCTCTGGTATGACAATTTATCTTTATTTAAAACACGTCGTATGTTATTGTTTACCTGTCTTTTCATGTTTTGAACACTGCACTTTTAACTCCTACTGTCGTGCACATCATAAGCTGTGTTGGACTTGGGAAAGAGACGCATTTGCAGCAGCTGGATTTGCCACCATTGCTGAGGTAAATAAACATAAAGTTCAATATGTGCACCCAAATACATAAACACACTGTACAGGCATTTGTTGTATTACTCCCCCTAAGAGAAATCTGTAGGATTTTGAGTAATTACATACATGTGTTTGGAGTCTGAGAGACTATACTGCACCAGTGAAAACATTTTATGCTTGAAATGTTCAGAGCAAATAGGAATGTGCAATTTCAAGTTTCATTTATTTTTCATTTTTCACTTTTTGTTGAATGTCTGTCTATTTATCGTCACAGCATTGCATTATGTCTCCATCCCGGCAAATGATAATGAACACAGAGATAGTCAAATACCTGAAAAAAGTGAAACAAGATTATTTTTATAACCAATATATTTTAAAAATGTTGACTTTAACAATTAATAAGAGACAGCAAAACAAGAAATACCCGTGCTTTTAAGCAAAGACTAGGAACATTTTGTGTGAATATTGAATCCTAACCTGAAATAACAAGCTACAGTTTAATACCTTACATCTTGAAACAAGACTTCCCTGAATTTATAGTTTGGAAAATCCAGGTAAAACCCATTTTGTCTAATTGCTTTGCTTTATTAAATCTATACTGACAGGTGTAGAGAAGGATGGGGGGGGGGGGGGGGGGGGTGAATGAAGACACACCGATCAAGAGCAGTTTTTAAACACTTCATTTCACTGGTTTTTCAATACCAGTAAACCCCCCCATGTGCACTGTGCTTAACAGGGGACAAGATGCATACTTGAGATGTATACTAGTGTGATTCATCAAGCACATTTTTACTTCATAGTTGAAGCTGATCCTCCATCAGAAAACCTGTCAGTTTTGGCTAAAACATTAATGAAATTATTTATTTCTTTGCCAAACCACATAATGTCTGTTATTCATGGTGTGTTTGATGCTGGAACTGGAGGTGATGCCTCATCTGCGGAGTTAATCATCTACTTGGAAGAGAGGAGCGAATGCCTCCCTGAGTCCGTGAGCGAGGGTCTGTGGCGTCGTCTCTCCCAGCGCCTGGCGTTCTCTCTTCCTCCAGTAGATGCCAGCAGTGAACCATTTAAAACGCCGCCTCGCCTCTCCCCCTCTAAATTGAGGGTGCTCTGCATCTAACTGCTTTGGAGTTGGAGATGGTACAGATGGCTGGCCTAAACGCAACACTTATCCAGACATTTCACTGTTCGCAGAATGATATCAAAGTCAACTCAAAATGGAGGCTGTGCCATCAACTTGAAACAAATTCTAACACTTCCAACAAAATTGTATTGTGAGTAAAGTCGCTGAGGATTTGGTCAGTGTTCAGCACAGATGTCCCCCCTGTGTGTGTTTGCGTTAAATAAAAACTAGTGCTCACATCCTCTTAAAAATTCAGCTGTGGATTTTCAGGGATAAATGCTCACAGTTATAATGTTTTAATCCAGATTGGATCCAGACACATTTATTTATTTCAGAGCGTGAGAGTTTAAAAAATGCTTAAAAAAAAAAAAAAAAAACCCACAGCACCATGACAAAAACAAATGCCCTAAATGACGAGAAACATGGGAGAAACAGCAACATCTATTTGAGTTTGTCTTTTAGTCACTCACGAAATGTCAAACTGATTATTAACATTTAGATAATTCTGTACCTACATTTTATACAATTCCGGTTGAAAATAAAACACCTTTTCCTCGCTTTTTATTTGTCTGCCCTTTGTTCTCATCTCGACACGGATTGCAGTCACACAAGCTCTGATCAAAGTCGTCAAATTTCCCACACGGGCTTGAAGACCTGCTGTCATTTTGATGTTACAGTGCAAACGTCACATCGTATTAATACGCGTGAATTAAAGAATACAAATTTATCCCTCAACATTGTCTCTACTGCAGCGTGAAGATGTGAGCAAGGGGACAAAATGCATTTTTTGTAAAAGTGATATTACATTTGTTCAACTAGTTAACAAGGATAGCTTCATTTTTACCTCCTCACAGCCCGAACGGCCCCTTTCTCTGCTCTGCTTTTCACTCCGAGCTAATAGTTTTCAGTAGTTTCTCATTTGCACATACGCTTTTTGGGACTAAATATCTGTGAAAACACTCGCACTACCTGCTGCTCACTCACATCCAGTTTTTCACAAAACATGTTTACAGCTGGTTTTGGAGGTAATACTTTCTCTGAATATGTGTTTTTGTGCGTGAGGTCATCTGTGTGTGTGTGTGTGTGTGTGTGTGACCACTGTTTGAGCTCCAACAATAGGTTATCTGTGCCTAATTCTAGAGGGTGGGGCCCCGGAGACCTGGCCTCCCCGTGTGATTGGCTGGCTCGCCGCTGTGAGAAGTTTACTTTGGAGGGTGCTGTATGCTGGATTTTTTCGCTTCCAATTAAATGTGGAATGCAGCACTCTCGAAGGCCATTTGAAGTGTGTTGTGTTTGTATCTGTGTGTGTGCGTGTGTGTGTGTTTCTTTGTCTCCGTACCCTCCTCTTTCATTTCCACACACAGGCGTCTTTCAGCGGAGACGAGACAACCTCCCGAGCAGGTAAGATGGGACCTGAAACCTGCGCGGTTATTTTTCGACATCGACCTTCATGTCAGTTTGATTCCATCTGTGTTTGGTGTCACGACCTTAGGAGGAAACGAGGAGGTTACAAATACAACAGCAAATTATTTCTTGCAATGTCAAAATCTTCTCATTCGGAGAGGTATAACACTTTCTGAAAATGCGTGTGTGTGTTCCCTGTGAGTCATAAAAGACTTCTGGCTCCTTGTTTACTGTTTGTCAGAGGTGTCTTTTGTCTG
This sequence comes from Trachinotus anak, assembly GCF_046630095.1. Lineage (NCBI taxonomy): Eukaryota > Metazoa > Chordata > Actinopteri > Carangiformes > Carangidae > Trachinotus > Trachinotus anak. The sequence continues at coordinate 7,067,931 of NW_027273869.1, read as the reverse complement.
GATGTGATTAGTGCCAGGCTTTTCCTCTTCCATATATGCACAGGAGAAGATGCGGCCTGCTTTTCAAAGGGCCCATTCGGACAGAAGACTATTGTCGTGGGCGGCCGGCGAAAGCAAAAAAGATGTCACCGATTGCTCCAGCGTTCAGTTTTTCAAGAGAACTTGTGCACCGTGCAAACACAGAAAAAACACAAAAACACAAATATTAGCACCCGGACTCAAATGTGAAAAGGGAGGTGGAAATAAAAGAGAATTTGAACTTAATGAACATGCATTAGTGGCATAGAAGTGCTTTCATCAGACTCCTTTTCAAACGTGTTTTCACATCCCCTCAGATGCAACATCACAGCACCAGTGAATCTGACAGAGAGGCGAGAAAGTCTTTATTTAGACTCAAATGGGTCTCATCTGAAATAATGAATATGTCCTTGAGAAAAACAAAGAGCCCCACAAAACGGGCTACTCTTCTACAGAGGCAACGGAGATGGCAGATAATTGTTTTCAAGTCTGGCACTGCTCTATAAATGAGTTTGTTCTGTTCTGCGGGCGGCTAACTGTGTCTTTCCTTCCTTTCATTTCTCTCTCCTTTTCGCACACACACACTTTTTGATTTCCCTCTCTTTGCCTTTGTTTTCTTGTTATCTGGCCTCCATATTTACCCTCTCCTTGGCTCTCTCAGTGCCCTCTCTTTCACTTTCTTTCTTCTCAATCTTTCTTTTCTCCCTCTCTGTTCTCTCAGTTCCACATTCTTTGGCACAGCAGGCATTTTACATCTTTGCTTTACTCGTTGTTCCCTTTCTTTGTTTTGTTTGCTCACTGAGTGCTAACAACAGAGGAATTCTCTATTTCGCAGTGTGTTGTTCACAACAAATAGTTTACCTTGACTTCAGCAGCCTTGTCCCGCTGTATTCTCCTCTGTTATTAGTGCTCCGCAACATTAAAGATTCCCACCAAACACTGTTGAGTTCAGCTCTTAGCCACTGTGGACAGTTTCCTTCACCCAAAAAATAGTTGTGGAAGTTGTTTGTCCCAAGGGAATCAACCCGTAAACAACAGTGATGAACATGGAGCTTCCTATGCACAATAATAAGTCCTTATATAATTACACTATGGCTGCCTGGACAGTTACAGGAACACAGAGTTCACTGTCACAGTTGGATAACGAGTAACTTCACTCTCATGTACCCGCTCCTTATCTATCATAACTTTCCTTGTGAAAGATACCAAACAGAGTTAAGATTCAGAGTTCCCATACAGGGTTAGACTGCTGTGGTTTCCATTACACTGGAGCTGTTTAAACGGTCCAGCTAATCTAAATTCTCCAGAGCAAGTTGCAGTGATTGCGGTTGCATAATCGACTTTAACCATTAAGTTCTAAGTCATCATAATTACAACCCAAAGTCAGTGAAAAGGTAAGAGACATGGAGCGATTACAGCAGGTGCAGCATATTGTGTGAATGTTTCCAGACCTCTGAATTTCCCCCCACATCTCTGAGTTGTTCAGCAATTCAATCAGGTTTGATGTTCTGCATATTGATGTCCCTGAAAACGTTGAACAATCAGAGCTTGAGAGCGTCCTTCCCTGTAGCTAACTCGGTAGCTACACACATGAAGAAGGTGAAAGCTGTTGTCCAGCTGTTCACATATAGAAATTACAACTGTTGTCTATAAAGTCATTGTGCATTCAGTTGTAGCAAACTCAAAAGCAGCTTCTGTGTCCTTTCCCCTGTGTTTTTATTGTCTGAATGAGAGGTTCATTTTAGAGGTAGCTGCTACTGAGTCAGGAACAAGACACAGATGACACAAACTGAGGCAAAGGTGTGTCCATTTGAATAGGAAATGTTCAAATTATAGTTAAAATTTTGACTATTGTGGCTGCATGACTATGTTTAGTTTTTTTAACCCTCTGATAAAACCATAGGAGCGTCTCCTGAAATAGTGCATCGTCACTATGGTTACAATAAAAAACAGTTGTGACTAGGCCCAAAAACTACTTAGGTTTAGCAAAAGGTTGAGGTTTGGGTTAAAATAACTACTCCCTTCCTTATCACTAGGATTTTTTTGTCGTCATGGTTACAACAATAACAACATGGTTTACTTTGTCGAATGATCATGGATAAAAGAAACAACATAAACCGCTACTTTTACATGAGAATCGAACACCGCTCCGCTGTGTGATATTCCTGTGTTTCTTCAATCCGTCCTCCACCTAACACGTTGCGCTGAATGCTACGTCGCTGTAAATGCTACGTCACTGGACCTGTCATATTGTCGCAACATGTCACCTAACAACAAAACATGACTATAGGTAATAATATCTTGCTGCAGAGACGACCTATGGACTCGTTTTTTTTTTTTTGTTTGTTTTTTGTTTTTTTTACAGTCTCCTACTTTGCGTAGACAGATGTCAAATTGGTGCGAGTAAAGTGAGGTGGAAATTGAGGTGGAGTGTACACTTAAGGAGGCAGAAGCTTTGAAGGCTCCTGCTTCCTCACTTTAGCCTGAACTAATGACCATATATAGAAATCACTGCCAGTATTTAACCAGCTTATGTCAAAAAAATGTGAACTATCTCATCAACTTTAGTATTGTACTGTACTTCCTCCCTTCCTTCCTTGCTTCCTTCCTCCTTTCCTTCTTTTCCTCTAGAGTTTTATATTCCCAGGGTTCCACTCTGGGGAGCCCACTGTCCCTTGAGAACCTCACTAAGCCCTCACTGGCTGGGTAATAATGGCTTTCCAACGTCGCCTATTTAGACTGCAAGTTTCCATTAAATCTCACTGTGTCATTACAGTTCATATTCTTAATTATGCAGCAAATGTCCCCAAGGGAATATGATGGAGGCCACTACTCTACAATCTGTCCATATGGCACTTAATTAAAAGTTTTCTTAAGAATAAATTGCATTCAATTCAATTAAAACTGTAATGTCATACCAAAATAATGGGCATAGCCTCCTACAACGTGCTGCTCAGAACACACACAAAAAAATCTTTTCTCTGTTTTTTTTTTTTTTTTTTTTTGCAATGTTTGCAATGGGAAAAGTGCATATCTCCCTTCCAAAAAAGCCCCCTAGTAGAAAATATGCAAAAAGCAAATATCACCAAAGCCTCCTACATGCCACCGAGCCCCAGGCAACAACCGCGCTTGAACACTCGAGCTATTTCTAGATTCCACTCTTGGAATTCACACCATGACAAATGAACCATTGGAGTTTGGAATTCCTATTTATCTGCTGCGCACAGAGGCACTTGATTTGGGTGTGAAGAATAAAGGAATTATACGGACAAAAAAACAGACGACTTAAAGGATAAATGATAAAAAATAAATAAATAGATTGTGTGTGTGTTTTTCCTCTGGAGCCAGAGTTGTTTGTTCATCTGATTGAGGGCGTTTGGGTGGGCGTGTCCTTATCATCTGGATGCTCTGATCTCACCAAAGCAAGACAATTTCAAATAAGCAGCATCAGATATTAAACATCCCCTGCCACAGACACACTTCCACCAAGCCCTGCAGGATTATTTCCAAGAAAACACATTTCCTTTTGAACAATAAATGATATCTTTCTCTTTTTCACCCAGCTCAGTGGCACAGTGAGTTCAGAGCTGACACACACCTCAAATAATCATGCTTTTGCTTCAACCAGCAACTTCCTAACCTTCTGCCTGCAGCCTCCGAGCACCATCTCGCAGACGACAAACATTGATTAGTAGATTGGGAAACAGGGAAAAGAAAAGTCCATTTGGTAAAGTAGGCTGCTGTTCTCCGCGCCCCATCTGTTGGGTGTGAGATGCTGACTTCATCTGTTGACGACGCGGTGGTGGCTAGGGAACCAGGGATGAGTTGATTTCCCTCTTTCGCTGGTTGAGCAGTGAAGGGCCCTAAAGCATAAACAAAGTGTTTTTCTTGTTCTAAACACAGAGTCTTGGCTCGGCTCTGGCTTGGACTTGGCTGCTATGTGGGTGTGTGTGCTTATGTGTGTGTGTGTGTGTGTGTGTGACTCTGCTGCTCACTCAACCTCAGTCTAAAGGCTTGTTCGGTGCCCTCAACACAAACGCCCCGCAACCAGCAGCCTACAGGTGATCAGCGCGCACATACACATACACATAAAACTTCCACACCTAGCCATGGTCAACCACACCCACATAAACCACAACCCTCCCCTGCACACAGTCAAAAACACACACACACACACACACACACTGTGCTGTATCTGAGTAATCATAACACTGAATGTCAACGTGCTGAAAGCTGCCACTGAATGGAAACCGGCTTAAAAAGATTGGAAGGTTGAGGGTCAGATCGTTTTGTTCCAATCACTACATGCTGGTATTTTTCATTTGCTGCCTACACACAAATACTCTGGCTCACAGGAAGGAACACTGGGTTTCAGATCAATCATGCAATCACATCAATCCACATCTTAGGTACATACAAACATGCCATTCTATCATTGCAACCTTTCACTCTGATATAAGGAGGAGGAGAGGCTATTACGGGCGACGCCGGGGTGGAAGATGATAGATTGTCAGAGTCGTGCAGCCTCGACCTGCCCTCTCCCCTCTGGAAATTGGGGGTTTTAAAGAGATACCTGGACAAAGCATTTATTTCAAATGGCCGCAAATATTTCAACTGCTAGAGGTATAATTGATTTAACTTGCTGGCCAGTGCTCGTCCAACGGGCAGCGGATGAAAGGAAAACCAGAGGAAGACAGAAAGAGTTTGCACGAGAGACAAAGAATGACAGAGAGAGAAAGAAAGAGCATAAGTGAATTCATCCTTTTCCCCCCGCGCAGCAGCCTCCATATACAATAACTCACAATGTGGGCTTGAGTGAAAACATTTGCTGTCAACAGCCAGTTTCACTGTACTAAGCCAGTCTAACAGATGTGCACTCACCCAAAGACTTGTACAGCTGCTACTGCTCCTGCTCCTGTGTGTGTGTGTTTTCTCATTTGTGTGTGTGTGTGTGTGTGTGTGTGTGTAAGCCTGCTTATATGTTTGTGTGTGTGTGTGTGTGTATATGGTTATGTTTACGCACAGTTCAGCAGGGTTTATGGGCATGAGAGTATGTGTGCCTTCATAACTTTAAAAAAAACACCATAAATAAACAAAAAACCCTAAATCTGTTCTCGTCAGATTTGATGTTGATTGCATTACCACATGAACAAATTCTTGGCCATTGTCCTGGTCCCCTGGGCTGACTCGGGCTCAGTTTTGGATCATGCTGGGTTGGCCTCCGGATCCCCTCTGCCCTGGGAGAGGCATTCAAGAGACCAGGGGCATCCTGCAGCCCAGTTTAGCCTCTCACTCTGGTTCATTCTGGTTAGATGTCTATGTTATTCTCTTGCATCTGAAGCTGTCACTTCGGGCTCTGGGAAATAACAGCGAACACTTAACTACTTTCTAACATTTTATAGACAAAATGATGAATTAATTAATCAAGAGAATAATTCTTTTGCCCACATCTCTCCACTGCAGAGAAAATCTCCAAACAGAATTGATGCAGCTCAAAAAACAACAACACAAAAAACAAAACATTTGTATCAAATTAAAAGGTTTAATTAACAGTGTTAACCAAGTTTTTACGAGTCAGCCCCGCTGGCAAACTTATCTGCTAAATAATGAGAACACACAATAAAATCATCCATCTGTTGCTGTTAGATCATTCACTCTGCTGCTATTGATCATAATAGTCCCTCAAAAGTGAGGGAAAGGGGAACGCTCAGCTGCATCTTAAATTCGCTGCCAAGTCTGGTCGGTTGAAGAAGGAATTTGTTTAAACTTATACAAAATGTCATAGAAAAAATGACTATTTTAAGGTATAAGGAGTGTTTGGTGCACTTCATTCAACCTTATTACCTGCAGCTGGATGATGGCCCGTGATTCCTAACATGAAATATGACCAAAATCTTTTTATTTTTTGAAATGATAATATAACAAATCTGCCTGTGAATATTCTCATTTGTCCAGGTCATAGTATCTCAAAGGAGTTTTAAATCGAAAGCAACTGGACTTGGTTATTATATAACAGTTGCTTTCGATTTAAAACTCCTTTGATATAACAAATCTGATTTGTATCCTCTGAGCTGACCAGTGACCCAAACATTTATGCTTTCCTGTAGCAGCACATCTGTGGGGGAAAAGACAAACAAAAACACCTGGAGTACACTTGTTGTGAAAAACCTAATTTATGGGTTGTTATGCTTGTGTTTTTTTTTTTTCTTTGCTCCTGCTCATGTGCATAGGTGTCACGTTTTCACAGCCGTTAAAGTAAACGTACTTTCATCAACTCACCAGACTGTCGCTGTAAGAGCTGTACAACTGTGGAACTATGGGAAGACACTGTTGAGACACTGTTGCTGAATGCACAGAAAAACAGCCACACACACACACACACACACACAAACACCATTATGCATGTGTGCGCGCATATGCATGACTGACACACTTGTACACATACACACACATACCACTCTTTCTTCTTGTCTCATTGGCAGGCTCATATCCCATCTGCTCTCCAGGGGGGCGGACAGAGAGATAGTTGTCATTGTGGAACATCTCTCCGCAGACACGCACACGCACACACCCCTCGATACCAAACTCACTGACACACACCCACACACACAAACGCCCCCCATGAACCCCCATACATTCACTTTCAAGCATCTTGAGTCCGGCTGCAATTCTTCTCTGCTAATTGACTGTCATAACGGCTGGAGAGATTAACTTCAGCCCAATCCCTGCAAGATAAAGGATAAAGACATGCGGGCCAAACTGGGCTGGGATGAGGGTGTGGTGGCGGTGGTGGTGGAACTGGGTGGAGGGGGCTAATACCACCACATCTCCTATTTGTTATTGATATTTACAGGCTGTCTTGTCCCTCCCCTCCCGCCACTGCCCCTCCTCTGCTCGTCACCCATAAGGATTAGCGTTAATGGCAGGCTTATGGAGTAAGCGAGCCCCTGTCAAACCCATGTCCCCTCTTTGCCATCTCCCAGATTAGCTGACGCTTTGTGATGGGCTCTCTCTGCAAGACACAAGCCTCCAAGTGTAAGGAAAAGGAGGGAACTTTGTCTCAACTTCTCTTAAAGTGGGGAAAAGAGCTTGTGGTGATAGTTTTTTTTTGTGAGCAGTGAGATGATGGTGCGTGCTGGGTGGTATAAGCACATTTGAAGAGTGTTTTTTTAAATTCTGATACAAAGTGATTGACTGCAAAGGCTTAAAATAAATCATGGTACTGTTCTTTAAAGATCACATGACTGGATCATCTGGATTTAAGAGAGTATGTGTCAATATGCAATATTCAGGGAGAGAACAGGCAATGAAACCTCAGAAAACTGAGGAAAAACCTGAAAATATGCAATGAAACATGTTCACTTAAACCTGATAACGACACCACACTGGGATGGTCTTTGTTTTCTTCATGTTCCTAGCATCTAATGTTAGTCTGCACTGTATAGATCTATATACAGTAATTGACACTTTGACTAGAAAATAGGAGGCACAAAGTAAAGCTAAACCAAACTCAGTATGGACACGCACAAATGGGAAAGTGCTTAAAAAGAAAAACATGATTCCTCCCAACCCCAGCATTTTTAGGAGGTGGGGGACTCATTTCTCTCCTGGCATTTTTGCATATTTAGGCAGCAGCATATTTTAGTCTGTTCGCTCTAAGTTGGGTAGTGATTTCTCTATTCAGTGTTAGTGTGCTACTGATATATACATGAAGTTTACACAGGCAGCACAATGCCGTGTACTGCCTGTCCATTAGATATATAGTCTGATATAATAAGCACTTTTTTAAAGAATCTATTTTTTAGAGAATGAGAGAAAATGTGGAAAGCTACGTAGGCACCCTGCATTTTCCTTGACTTTCTCCTTATTTTAAGATTATAAAAGTTTCTCCTTCTCCTTTTTGTTCATTCCTCCCTCTCCTTCTCACACCTGATTTGCTCCTTCCCACTTCCCTTTCACTTTTTCATTACGTTTCCCTCTGCTGCTTTCAACCACCCTTTCTCCTTTGCTTCCCTTCCCTTCTCCCACTCCTCCTTTCTCCCTCTCTCTTCCTCCGTCTCCTTCTCCATCCTGGCCTTCCTCCTTCCTTCCTCTGCTCCGCCTCTCCTCCCTCCATCCTGGCTGTGCGGATGACAGCCATGCTCTCATGGCATCTGTCTGCTGCTCCCCAGCTTGTCTGTGTGTGATCAGCTCCTCTCCAGCTCTCCTCCACACTTTATCTCCTCGTCTTAGTGCTCCCTTTTTTCACAGACCGCCGCTCAGCTGCCTCGCTGCCAACTCACTGTCGCTGTTAACTCACATACCATCTTATGTATTGCCAAAGCAGATTGTGTTTGGAGGGCAAGCAATTAAGGGGGAGGCAAGCGCAAAACTGTAATGTAATTTTGGCTGCGATATTTACGGGGGAGAAGGGAGGAGGGGGAGGGTGGGGAGGGGACAAAAAAGCACAGAGGAGGGCTTAAGCGGGTCGGACATTGCGGAGTCAACACCGTCGAGAATAATGATTTTGAGCTGAGATTTAGTGGGACGGAATCTGGCACTTCCCTAATTACGAGAGGCCAAATGTCAAGCCTGCTCGCTGTCAGCTTGGTGGCGGGCGGTGCTGCTTTCTCTCCGTCTCTCGCTCTCACTCCTTCTCTCTGTGTATTTCTCTCTCTCTCGCTCCCCTTTTCTGCAAGTTTCTGCATGTTTTATGAATCTCATTAAAAGTCATTAAAAGTGTGGTGAGATTTTCACAGCCTCCGCTCCGTGGCCCTCTGTAGTTCTCTTTCTATCTGTCACAGATCTGAGGGAAAGAGAAACAGAAAAGAGAGATGGGGGGGGGCAAACCCGCCCCCAACAAAAACGGAGGCAGGTTTGAGATAGAAAGAGAGGCATTTAAAGTAAACAAGTAAGAAGAAAAGAAAAAGAAAAAGGGAGAAACACTCAGGGGCACTGTATCTAAGTGGCTGAGCTACCTCTCCGAAAGGTCTAATTTTTACAGGCCTGTAGTATTATCACCACTTTTCAAGAAGCGAGCACTCTAATAAAATAACAGAATGTGAGAATGTGAACAAACACCTTGTAGGAGGGGTGTTTTCAGACAATTTGGCCTATTTGGCGAGCAACATCTTTCAGAACACCGTTCTTTTCAATGAAAACTATTCTGCATTCACGGCTCCCATTTTCTGATGCCAGATACAACAAGGGGTCGAAGTCAAGGTCTCTCTGCGTCGCTGAGTGGGAGAAACTTCAGATCCTGCTTACAAGCCATTACAAAGACCTGCTGTTTTCCCTCGTCTCAGGGCAGGTTGGGTTGGGGTGAGAGGTGCGACCCTTGCACATACAGTACATTCTTTAAGGCCTTTTGGCTGAGTCTGGGCCAAGATGCTCGGCTGTGAAAAGAATGAGCTTCCATCCCATTCAGGAGAGACACATGGATGGAGGGGTGGGAGGTGAGAACAAGCAATGTAAAGCAATGGAGAGAGATGAAAGAGTATGTGTGTGTGTGTGTGTGTGTGTGTGTGTATGTGTGTGTGTGTGTGTGTGAACAAGGGAGAAAGGGAAGGAGAGATGGCACTAAAAGCAGTTGGTCTGACATATAGCGTTCTAGCCGCTACGCTGTTGGTCATGCTCCCAATTACACCAGTTCAATAGACCGGCTGAAATCACATTGGCCCCCTGTGTTTGCACTCTCCTGCTGCAGTATCTCCTTCAGACGCACAAACACACTTTTACACCCACACACATGCAGAGAAAGCCTCCTACCTCAACACAAACACACACACACACACACACACACACACACACACAAAGGCACGCATTGTTGCTGACTGTGTAGCTAATTGAAGGTGTGCATTTAGAGCACATGTGAAAGGTTGTAAAAGTAGTTGTGTAACAGCAAGGTGACTTGGCTCACCACAGCAGCGTACCAAGACTCTACAGATGGCCCTGTGCTACCGAGGTGGTGGTGGCCGGGGTGTGTGTGTGTGTGTGTGTGTGTGTGCATGCATAAGGGAGATAGAGCGTCGTGGAGCCTCGGGCATCGGTGGGGGCCTCATGTGACTTGGCGGAGAGAAGCGAGCGAGGAAGAGGCCCGTGTAGGCGGGAACCGGCAGAGGTATGAAATGCTTTGGAGAGCTTGTGGGGGGTTGTCAGAGGGGCAAGATGGGGCAGGTGGGAGTTGAAGAGGTGGTGGTTGTGGCAGTGTCATAGTGTTTGGGTTCTGCTGGGTGTCCAAGAGGAATAACAAAGGTAAGGAAGCAGTGTGGTGTGGTGAGAAACAAAAATAAAACCACTTTTTGGAGAAAAAAAAAAAACATTTAGAGAACATGTACAGGTATTAGTGTTGGTGGCTATCAGTTAGGACAGACGGGGCTAAATTAAACACCAGCCAGAAATAATGCAACCGGTAACATTTATTTTACCTCCCTCTATTAATCATGCAGATCACACCATAAACCATTTATTAAATATTTGTATGCTACTCATAAATACTGAAGATCTAATGAAGACTTTATCAGTTTCCTTACAAAAAAAAAAAAAAGTTAAGTGCACATCAAAATGTTTGTGTGTGCTTTTGTTGAATTTTGAAGCAGCTACTCTACATGAACAGGGAACCTGGAACCTCACAGCAGAAGTAAAAACCTCATTAAAAATCACACTGACACTCAATGAAAAATTTCGTTGCTCCAGTGTGTTGCTCAACTCGGTCTTGATATTTCTGTGTTCAGCAGCCTTTTATGAACACTATTTCCCACAAGTTCACTACTGTTGTGGGTTAATTGCCACCATCATGACAGACTGACAGGCAGAGAAAAGACAAAGGCCCTGTCACAGGCAAATTCATCCACCTGTCTCAGTATAATAAGAGAAGACTCGTGGTGACATTGTGGCTACTCACAGGGATAGTTGGTGAACTAGCAAGCTACATGCTAACCTGCTAGCCAGATGGGGACGCGCTAGCGCTACAAAGTTCAGTTGTTGCTTCCTGTGGTGGTATATTTATCCTGGCATTTTATTTTCATGATTGTTGATCCCATCATTTCATTCAGTATAGTTTTATTGAAAGGAGATAGAAATTCTATGGCCTAGCAAGTTTGCCTACTAGTTAGTAAACTCATTAGCTTGGTTGCTAAGTGGACAATAAATTTGCAGTTTATTCAAATAATGTATTTGTACCATGTATTTGTACTCCATTTGTAGTGGAGCAGTTTATACTCAGGAGGAGGTTAGATAAAAGTAGATGATAACTCCATTGGCATGAACTGATTCTGCTGTGAAATGACCAGTTAGGACGACTTACTTTTCTGAACGTTTCTATCCCTTGTTTAAGTTTTGTTATAACCACAATGCCATCAAGTGCTGTTGCAAAAATAACACACAACACACTTTTACCTTTCACTTTTAATCTTTCAAACATTTAATTTTCATCTTAATTTCTGTCAATGAAGACCAGCAAAGTAAGAATTTCATTGTACGCTGTAATGCTTTGGACTATTTTTATATCTTTTTCAGAAAGACTGATGAAAGAAGGAATTATGGCACTGAGTTACAGAAATGTAAGAGAGCAGTGGCTAACCTGAGAATATCAAAATCACCTCTCTATACCACATGATACCTTTGATTGCAAGACCTCTCAGCAGATATCCGACTAGAGCATGAACAAGTGCTAAAAGAGGCACAAATGGCAGCAGATAAAAGAAAATGAAAAAAAACAAAGAGGCAAAAGTTGGAGGTGTAAGGTTTGAAAGAGGAGAACAGAGCTAACAGTCTACGCATTAGGGGTACTGTGGGCAGCAATAAATGCACTGTGGTCTGAGAGGTGTGAATGCTTGATTTTTTTCCTCTAACAGTGATCCGCTGGTCTTTCTGGGCGAACTGAATGCATGCATCTGAGGTGAGAGTGCTGGATAATCGGCAGAATAATAAGCCAACAACAATGGGCTCTAGTAGCCTTCAGAAAGTGAAAATTAAAGGTACATTTTTCTTTTTTTTTTTGTCTCATAAGCAATAGAAAATCTAGTCTTGCCGGAGCCTAATAGGCCCTTTAATGCAGACTAAAGCCAGCGTATTTAAATAGAAGTATAGCCGGATTTTCCAGAGTCCATTGTTGTTGAGTACCAGGTGATTTTTTTAGTGGTTCCAACCCACCAGTTGACTCACATGTCACACACTTAGGTTTAGGAGGAAGTTGAGAGCAATTGAAAGCAGGGAGGAAGAAGTGAAGGACACAGACGTCATTGTAAGAATAAATGAAATGCATTGCCACTTTTTCTTGCTGCTATGTCTCAGCAGAAAATTACATGACACAACCCATGAAAAGAAACAACAGCTGATTTGAGAGAAATCCTCAAATCACCTATAATAAGTTTTTATATTACCACTGGGTCGTATCACTACTTGAATGTGAAAGGGGTCATTTGTAGTGACAAACCAGCACAGCATTATTACCCCTCTGCATTTCCCTTTATAGCAACTTTTAGTTCATTGTTTTGGTTTTCTGCCCCTCACCACTCTCATGTCGCCCTTTTTAACAGCAGCTGGCAGCGGTTTTCAGCGAAAACGGTATTCACCTCATCAACTCCAAAGGTTTTAATATGTTATTGTTCTGTTCACAGCTTGTGTCTGCTGCCCCCAAGTGGCCGAAAAAGCTTTCCAGTAAATTTCGATTTGAGTTAGATTCAGTTTTTAGAACTGCAAGACTAAAATCGAAGACACATTGTCTAATGATGGATTGAATATAAATCAAAAGTGTCAATAATGTCAATAATGTCGAGCATCCATAGTGAGAGCTTTCCTTAGTAACCAACATGATATATATATATATGACTGATATACAATTTTAATCATGTGTGCATAATATTTCATAATGTAGATACTGTAAGTTTAGATAATCAGTACAGCTGAAGTACAGCAGATTTTAACTTCCTCTCTTTATTTTCAAATAATGGTGGAGCAATTTTTACTTTAGACCAATTTTACCTCCACAAATACCTGTTTCACCACAGCAACGTGGACGAGGATTTTAAAATGTTTTTTTTTTTTTTTTTTTTTTCAAATGAAATATTGTCAAAAACAAGACACAGATGTATCATCCAATTAGTCTGGCAGAGATCATGGTCCTCTGTTTTGGTTGTCTGAGGCGATGACACACACACACACACACACACACATCCCTCAACCCCCCCAACCCCTGAGTGACGGCAGGAGGGAGAAGTGGTAGAGAGGCGAGAAGTCAGAATGTGTGGGGGAACCCCTACTGGGCACAAAGACACATGCCCACACACACACACACACACACACACACACACACACACACACGTATATATGCAGTATACACACACGTCAGACAGAGCCCCGCAGTCCCACCTTTGACACTAAGCTTCCAGAAGCAGGGAACTCTGTCTCATCCCCGCTAACACAGACTGGCAGGTGAAGCTAAGCGCCCTCTCTTTTCTCCTCCACTCCTCTCCCTTTCTGTCTGTCTTCTTCCCTTTCTCCACCTCTATGTGTGCTTCTTTCTTTCGCTCACTTTCTCTCCTATTTCTATTTTCCTGTATCCATCTGTTTCTTTCTCTAACCCCCATCTCCTTCCCTTTTCTCCCTCCTCTCCTCTCTTCCCCTCGGAGGCTGCAGGCTGGGGTTGAACTCATCTGTCAGGATCAGAAAGGGGCTGGAGTGACGGGAGACTCCTGTTTCAGCAAGATAAACAGCCAGCACAGATCAAAAATACTCTCCCTTAAACACACACACTCGTACATGCACACCTACATGCATGCACAAAGACACACACACACACGGAGCGAGTGATCCATCTCGCACAACGGCAACGTCAGATTGAGGGTGTGAGCTTCATGTCAGCTTAGAAAAGGCGCAGCATCCAAATTCAGGAGGCACCTGGTTATTTACAAAGTTAATCACGGAAAATTCTGCTAAACTTGGCCAGAGAACTCAGGCGGCTCTTGATTGACGGTGACCGAGCAAAGATGCCGATATAGATCTTTAGAAGAGACGAACATATTTTTGGACGAGGCATAGAGACATCTGTATTCGCTTTGACTGATATGTTGAGAGCGGCTGAATATCTAAAAAACTAACTTCTTTCTCTCTCTTTTTTATTTTTTTTAATTTTTTTTTTTTTTTTATTGCAGACGAGAGCTACTTCAACACTTGCCAAGATGACAACGGTTGCCCAAATGTTCCATTTGATGTTTGGAGCCTCAAGAGCAAGTGGGAGAGAAAGAGTGATACAGAGGGAGAGAGGGAGAGAAACCCAGGGAAAACAGAGAAAAATAAACGGCAATAAGAGAGAGGGAGAAAGGGGAGACTGAAAGCAAATGAGAATGAGAGGAGTGGAAAAGAACATTAGCTTGAGAGGTGCCAAGTTCACTATCTGCCAGCCTGAGGTGTGTGCAGTCCTGGGTGTCGTAGTGGCAGTGGAGGGGGAGGAGAAGGAGAGGGGAAGGAGGGGTGAGGCAGTGGGTGTCAGGTATGTCTCTCTTTCTATCCAAGCACTCCAACATGCGCTTTTTGCTGCAGCTGCTGCTCGCCCGGATAACAAATCATTCCCTACAGCGCCTTCTGGTAACCTCGTCATTCCCACTAATAACATTTGGAGATGCTAAGCTTGTAAATTAGCGAATCTGGACCGAGGAGATATTATTTATGCTTGTCTCCCGTCCTGAAAGACTTGTCTTGATGGGTAAATTGTGTTTAATTCTTGGAGGAAGGCGTTTTTTTCTGCGCCCCAGCGTGAGATGAGATTAATCCCTTGACAACCTTTGCGGGCGCACTTCAAAATTGCTCCCAAATGTCACTGCCGCTGTTTGCCACCGACCAAGATTTGCGGAGGGTGGAAACAGGGAAGAAACGAGCACCGTGCAGAAATGGGGACACATCCGACGCACATGATCCTCCCCTATGCACACAAACACACACACATTCTTTAAATGTATTTTCTTTCCCTTCTTAGCATTCACAGGAAAAAACACACACAGACTCGAGGCACAAGCCATCACCCGCCTACATACACAGACACACACCTTGCACCCTCCTATAGATTATGTTCTTGTTATACTGACACACATATACCATCGCAAATAAAACTGCATCACTTCGAACTGTTTCGAAGCGACAGCAGACACGCATTCACACACAGGAGCAGTTGTCCTAATACACAACACTTACAGCTTGTTCCCCAGATTGCCTTTTACTAATTTGTTCCCTGTGAGTGAGAGTTTGTCTTTAATTTAATTTCTCTTTATGGCTCTTGGTGAAAAGACAGTTTTAGATTTATTTACCAAGAAGACAGACATGGCTGGAGAGGCCCCACAGCCTGGAGCTGCTTTTTTATTTGCACACAAATTCACATACTTGGATGCACTGACGAAACACCTCCAGTCATCTCCATGAAGCTTCAAGGGACGTCTGGAGGCGTCCTACCCCGGCTCGCCCTCACCCTGCTGGGGTTTGGTGGACAGGTTTGGCCTGGGTGATGAGTCCTGGTTCCGGTTCAAGCTTCCCTGCAGCTTCTAGATCAGCTTCCAAGAGCGCGGGAGGGGGAGGGGGGTTGAGCATCTCTTTCTTAATGACCCAAAGTGTGGCGGACATACCAACTGTCAACACACATCCGCCTCTTCCTCCTCCGACATCCCTCCCTCCCTGTGTTTGTTTCTCTCCATGCGGTCTCATCTTCATGCTTTCGCTCTTTCCTGGTTGTTGTGTGTTGTTTTTTTTTTTTTTCTCCCCCCTCACAGCTGGGATCGGAGGGGGGAGAACAGTGAGAGTAAAAGAGAGGGAAAAAAGGAGAAACGCACATAATTAGATTGTAAATGCTTCATGATATTTGAGGACTTCAAAGTGCACGAAGGGCACGACAAGCGAGTTTTGTGTGTGTGTTTACGCCTCTCTGTCGACAAGTGCCTCTGCATGCACGCTTGTTGTCCTCCTCGTGCCTGCTTGTTATGTGTATCCGTATGCTTTGCGTGTGTTCTGCATTATCATTATCAAAGGGGGCTGCTGACCCCTCTTCTACCGGCTTTGCAGCAGCAAAATCACTCAGAAGTTCATTTCACACCAGCGTGTGAAGAGTTCAGTGGGAACCGCAGCGTGACTGAAAACAATGAGCTTTAATGTGTTAAAAATGAGTTGCAAAGTGCTGTTACCCAAAGTTCCACTGACATCTGACCGCTGCATTCAAACATAAAATGACACGCGTGACTGTTTTCATGCAACAAGTCATTTCTGGTAATTACAGTTATTTGCAGCAACCGTCCCTACACACCAATTACACCCGTCTGGGGCATTTCTGTGAGTGTGTGTGTCTGAGAGAGAGAGAGAAAAAAAGAGCAAAGTTGAAAGCAAACAATTGTCACATAAAAACACTAAAACAAAATTTGATGAGACAATAATATTTTTCATCTGTCAACTTTTCCTCTTCAACATCAAAAGCAGGAAGTTAACGTCTGACCTCTGGGCTACAGAGGATTAGATGACTTCCTGTCTGCTGGTCCACGTCCAGCTCAATTTGTGCAAGGCCTCTCAACATGTTCATTGTGACCGCATTTATTTTTGGAAGAATTTTGATGAAATATGTTACATGATGTAAAAAAAAAAAAAAAAAAAAGAGGGGGGGGGGGCTTTAAAGTTGTTTTTGCAGAGCTGAGGAGATGTCATTTAAACAGAACATAATCCATAAGCTGAATAACAAGCAGAGATGTTCGTTCTCTCCTCTGTGTGTGTGTGTGACACAGCTACATAATGTCTGTCTGTCGCTGTCTGAATGTAGGCTGTAGATCTGGCAACACACACTTGACGAGTACACACACACACACGCAGACAGAGCTGTCCTCTTGCACAGTAATGTTTATTTATTGGAACAGTTTAGAGTCAGCGTACTTCTGTCCTTAAATTGACAGCTTGGCACGACAAATACGGGAGAAACTCAGTGGACGCAGCTTCATCTCAAGACTGATTGACTGGCATCGATGGAGGAGGAAGAATACCCCACTGATCAGGACCGTTACTGCACTCTGACTGACGTTTTAATCAAACACTAATACTTTGTGACTGACCTTCTGTGATGTTAGTAAGTCATCAATTTCTCACTTTCTAATAATTCATATAATTTTGTAGAGTAATATGAATACGTTTAAATGAAGTTTGATGTTGATGCTCTGCAGCATCAGCATCAGTCCATTCAAGTCATAGTCATAACATACATTATGCTGGATACACTGAACAAAGGTGTGATTTACAGCCATTTCATTAAGTTTATTTCTGATTTATAGAGTGTTAATAAATATTAATTAAACATTAGTTATAAATTAGAACTTTCTATAAAATGAGAGGAATTAATTTAGCACCTAAAAGATATTAAAATGAAGAAGCTACAAGTATAATCTTCCACAACCTTGTTACACAACATGTTACTAACCCACAGAGTGATATTAAATTTAAAATAATCATTAGTTACAACTTAAAAACCCTTTTGTAAGGTATGTTTTATTACAAATTTGTACTGATCATTTCTCAAACACTTAACATAACAACATGGTGCAAAATGCTTCATCAAATTTCTTTCATGTTTCTTTAACTTCATTAAGACAATAAACAGCTTAGTAGTTTTTTTTTTTTTTTTTTTTGTCGCTGTATGTTAGGGCTGCAGCTAACAATTGTTTTTATTGTCACATAATCTCTCGATTATTTCCTTATCAATTATTTATTTGCGCAATGAAATGTCTTGTTTTGTCCGAGCAACAGTCCAAAAGTCAAAGATATTCAGTTTACAATAATAACAAACAGAGAGAAGCAGCAAATCCTCAGAGTGGAAAAGCTGTAATTCATTTCCATTCAATCACAGCTCCCCTGTATCTCCAGTGGATACATTACCTGTTTGTCTAAATGACGTGGTGACACCTTTGGAAGGTACACAACATCTCACGGAAACCACTGATTGAGCTCCAATCTATTTTTAAACATTTTTAAACCACTTGCAGAGAAGTATTTTAATATTCCCCTGAAGGAAAACATCAGAAATGCTCTCGTTGGCATCCTTGACTTTCCCACGGTTCACACAAAGAATGAAATGGTTTGAGAGGTTAAAAGTTTCCCAGCTGTTTCATGTTCTTTTGACCACAGTGGAGATGCAAAGTGTCCTGAAGCAGCTTTATGCAGCAGTGTGTACTTTCTGCAGACACTGGTGGAGAATTAAGTGCCTTTACCGATTCCCTGTCTGTACCTGTACTGTCCAACAGATACTGTTCACAGCATTAAATGAGTGATAATGTAATAGTGGTATCTTGAACGCAGCACTCTTTCTCAGGCTTCTCGCTCGCTGTTGTTTAGCAGAGAGATTCTGATCTGATTCATCACGTCCAATATGAGGTGAGAATTTCCCTCCAATCACAGTGACTGAATTTGGTGAAAAAATTAAGAGCGGAGAAGAAACACTGTAGGTGTATTTTCACATTAGATTGTTCTTTAAACACCAAAACAATCACTGATATCAGTGTCACAGACTAACGCCAGAATAAAGAGCTCTGCAGTGTGACCGTGAGCCTCCATCGTCAGTGAAGTTGTCCCACAGACCTCCAGTCCTTGGCTCAGCGTGCTGGGCGTCCTCTGCTGGAGTCAGGCTCTCTGACAGTGTTTATGGAGCTGTGTTTTGTGGTCAGTGTGGTCTCTCTCTCCTCCCTGAGGCCTTGTAAAGAGCCTCACCACAGGGCTGCTCAGCCACACTGCGCTCCGACCACAATACCAGAACTCACACATCTGTCAAGCAGAAGCATGTCCGAGCTCCAAATTTATGTCTAGGGGACCCAACGGGACATCAGGAAGACTGGATGTCTCGTTTTGGTTTCGCAGTGTTCTCTGGCTCAGAACTGCTGTTTTAGTTTTCGTGGAATAGTTTGTCATTGGAAAAAGCTTTTGTTACATGACTCATGAAGATGGATGTGGCTTGGACTTGGACAGATTTGAGTCAGATGGGTCAGGATCAGATTTTCATTCACTTTTATTCAAAACCAGAAATGCTGAGGTTCCACAGACCTGTGAAAATGCATTACCAATCTTTCAAACAACTTATTTTTCCTCAAAAATGTAATTTGCTCTTTATTGTACTATCTATGATTTTACAATACTTTTGCTTTGATTAAACGGTTGGAAGGAAACTCCACCAAAGTGATGATGTGAAAAGAGATTCCATCGATTGTGTATAATCATTGGAATTTCCTCTTTGATGAATGCAACCAAAAGCTTTTCATTATCCAAAAAGCATTTCAGTTACATAAAGCATCCATTTGAATTCATTTAAAGCATTTCAGAAAAGTGTTTGGTATTGAGAATGAGATTGGTTTGGAATTATAATGAACATCGCTGCTCTGAACATTTTATTGTCCTGAATCTTTCTCTTTTTCTCTCCCACACAAACACACACACACACACACACTGCCGACCTCGTGTCACAGTGATGATGGCTAACACATGCCGTTTAAACAATCGCCCCAATCCCCCCTTATCTTCAGGAGTTATGGGCCTAAATCTACTCATAATACACAGCTCACTGAGGGTGTAATCCCTCTGAACATCAGAATAAATCCATGCTATATCCGCTACATGCAGACTAGCGGCCTGAGCCAGGGCCATTATGGTGGGACTGAGGAAGAGGAGGAGGTGGGTTAGCGAAGCGCGCTAATGGGTCGTCTATGAATTCCTATCATATTAACACCGAGCCATTAGGACACCTCCATCCAGGAAATCCCTCTGACCCTCGTGATACAACAGCTGTTTGAAGTTGAAACTTTAAACCGACAATCCCTCTGCTGTCACGTCTCTTCCTGTCTCTCCTTTCCCTGCATTCCCCCCCCCCTTCATTCAGCCACACTCTGGCTGGATTGTCCTGGATTTGTCCCAATCGAAAAGTCTTAACAATTCCACCCAGGGCCCGGAGGCAGGGAGACGGAGCCAGCTGGTCATATTTGGTCACAACGAGAGGGGACACAAAAGCAGCGGAGGACAAATACGTGCCGACAGCCAAGAGGGCAGTTTGTCTTTCACGCAACCTTTCGCAACCTCTCCTAAAAATAAAAAATAAATAGAAAAAATCCCAACAAAACAAAGCTGGCAAAATCGAGTGAATCTCAACTCTAATTCAAAGTCAACTGTCAGGACACATGGCTGTCTGCTGCATGGCTCGTGGCGTCTGCATTGCCGTCTGGAGAGCGTGCATGCTGGGGAAATCCTTGTCATATAAAAAAAAGTCCAAAGCAAAGAGGAGTAAGTGGGCTTTTTAATCTTGGAGCAAAGTGAAGTGA
Source organism: Trachinotus anak (assembly GCF_046630095.1). Taxonomy (NCBI): domain Eukaryota; kingdom Metazoa; phylum Chordata; class Actinopteri; order Carangiformes; family Carangidae; genus Trachinotus; species Trachinotus anak. Next base: position 7,047,619 of record NW_027273869.1, on the reverse strand, counting down.
CGAGGCGATCAAATTAAACATGCAAAACTCAGGCTCTCTCTCTCTTTCCCCCTTCCACGCTCTCTCTCTGTGTCCCTCTGCCTTTCTTTCCCAGGCCCGAAGAAGCAGCCAACACAGCCATCTTAGAGTGTGGGGGGTGGGGGGATCAGGGCCCCTGGGCTCTTTGGCTCTTTGGCTGGACGACAGTTTCCTGGCCTGAAGGGGTCAGCGGTGGGCTGTCTGAGAAACTGGCAGCCATTTGGGGTTCCAGAGGGATGTTTTTTTTTTTTTCTCTCTTTAGGGGAGGGGGGGTATCTTGTGGCTGGTTGGCATGGAGCGGACACTGACAGTTTCCAAATAACTCCTGCCAGGGCCCGCTGAGCTCTTACACATTACACTACACACAGGAGAAGACCAGAGGCACTGGAGGCCTGGTGCTATAAAGCCCCTGACAGATTCATAAGAAAACGATCGGGTGCCGTATTTATTTAGGGCGTTCATACTGTAATGTTTCACAACTCTCAATACTCCAAACAATTATATGTTGCGACATGGGGTATGGAGAGTATGATTCCTGGTAGGAAACAGATTTCATGAATCCCTTGATGAATATGTACAAGAATTCCAACTTATTTGTATCTTTAACCAGGTTTCCATCACAGAATAGAAAAGTCGTCAAAACACAAATGCGAGCAGTTTGTTTCCATTGAGTGATGTTATGCAAATAAAGCTGGGTTTTCTCTTCTTGTGATATCGTCCCAATTAAACGTGACGATGTTTTTCCAGCAGTCTGCCTTTCAGTTTCAAACTGGCCGGTGACGACTTGAATGCGAAAAAAGTGTTTTCATTTCAATTTTGCAAAATATTGCTTTATCTATCTTAAAACCCACCTAATGTTTTTCCATTGTTCATTTTGAAATTCACAATTTCAAATGGTGAACTCAGCAGGTTAATGGAAACGCACCTTTTTTATCTCTGTAACTCTTGCACACCACATCAGGTTATCTCTGGGTGTTTTCTCTATTTTCAGGCTTCAACCTACAGCAACGTTTTATTCACTGAGGGAAGCAAGTGTGATCATTTAAAATCCTCACTCTTCTCAGTCTGGACGGAACGGGACCTAAGCTTTGCTGTTCTCACAGCTGTGTGCTGAGGTCCGACTCTGCAGATGTGACGTGGGGGATCGAGAAGGACAGTGGTCATCAGGCTTGACAAATACTCATTTCTCGTTTCACTGTGGAAGACATTTAAAATATCCACAAAAAAAAAAAAAAAAAGGCAAACAAGCCTTGTCTTGTTCCATGAATGTGACCCACAGGAGCAGCAGTTTTTTTGTACCTCAGTCAACTTGTATCCATTTGTCTGTCACCTGTGGGTCAGCGCCACTACACCAAATTTGTCACACCTGTGGCAGTGTCCCCATCTACACCTGGCATGATCATGTGATCTGTATCTGAAAGCCCTATCCAGATAAGAAGAACTCAGCTGTAAATAAATGCAGAGCGCACCGGGACCAGATTACAGTCGGACCGGTCAGACCACATCCAGCAGCAGCAGTAAATATGTAGTAAAATGTGGACTTAAAAATGAACGATGCTTGTCCGTGGTAAAAGGTGTGGATTGGTTGTTATTATTCAGATAATGTATCCAGATGCTGTACAGGTCACACCCACACACTCACTCTCTGTGTGCCGACTGCGAAGGCAAAGAGCAGAGCCGCCCTTCACCACAGAGTGACAGCAGCTGATCCCAGGTTCACTGTCATTCATCACAAAAGCTGTACACGTTTATGGACGTTTGTAGTGGTCGGGCGGAGCAGTGCGATGGTGAGCTGTGACTGGTCAGGGTCCTGAGTTCAGGGCCTGTCAGAAACACTGCAGTGTGAGGCTGGGGCGAGTCTCTTTATCTGGAGCACGTTGCAGTTTTTGAACTCATTTGTTTATTGAGATGGAGCGAGTCGACTCGTTCCCTGTTTAGAAAAAGCAACATTTTTAGTGTGTTATGTTCGTTTCCTCCTTCTAATATAAAACTTCATCCATTCCTGTCTTATCAAATGTGCTGACCACAGATAACTATTATAAGATGCCAACGTCCAGTTGTTAACCGATGATGCTTCTCGTTCTCTGCTCCCTCATCTCCCCCTCTGATCCTCACATCCACACACACTTGTGCTCTTCTGTGTCTCTGCACTTGTTTACATGATTGTATCCCACACTCCCGTGGACTTCAGCTTCCTTATTCCTTTCATTCCTCCATGCCGGCATCCAAATCCGTCTTTACCTCTGTCCTCTTATTCTTTTCTCCTTTTTCATACCTAATTCCTTTCACAGTGTTTTTTCCTTCATCCTTTTATTTACAACCTCCTTTCACCTCTTGCCTTTTAATGTAACCTCTTTCAGCCTGCTTTACCCTTACTTATTCGTTTCACCTCTGTCCTGTTTCTACCATGTCCCCTTTTAATCCCCGTGTCTCCCTCATAAACCCTTCTTACCCTTCTTCCTCCACTCATTCCTTTTACCCTTGTCCCTCCGCTTCTTCATATTTCCATATCCCTGAGCTGCTTCCCTTGTCCCCTTGCTTACAGCCTGTTGTATTCCCTGTCTCTCTTCTCATCCGTTTATCACTGGCCCTTGTTCTGTTAATCCCCGAGGGTTTTGTTTATTTGTGTTGGAGCTGCTTTTACAGCTTGCGACTGACCCCACCTATTTTCTCACCAGTCATTTGAACAGCAGGGCTGCTTTGCAGCTACTCCACCAATTAACATACCATTAGCATAATATTTGCATGTGTGCATTAGGGTGTTGATGGGGAGAGAAAATAACAGTTTTACAAGGTTTTTTTTTTCCTCTCAAAAAAATATATATTTCATGGGATGACGTTAAAGCACCCACAGGCTTCTTTATCTCGCTTTGATACTGCTGCTCAGTGAACATCATGTTTTCAAGTTTGCTGTGAGAAGTTATGTGGCTCGTGTGTGATTGGCCACCTACACGTGAACATCTGACGATCACTGCGATCATTTCTACTCTTCTAGTTTTCTCCATCACGATGACGCTCTGAGCAAACTGCTGCACAGGTCTCAGTCTTTTTACCAGTTTACTGTCAGATTAAATGTAACATTGTTGATATTTTATCTCATCAGCTTTGAATTGAATCACTTAGAGAAGTTTTTGTAAATGTGTATTTCGTATTTTATGTGGTGTGATGTTTCTGCAGTAAGAAAACTCTTGCTGTTGAGGTCAAAGGTCAAGTTAGAGGGACCAAAGAGCAGAGGAAGAATGCGGCCAAACAGACAGGATGTCAGTCTTATGAATGAACGCAGAAAGAAGCACGAATCATTGAGAAAGAGGCAGATGCCAAGCATGCAGATATATGAGTGAATACACACGTGCTGATGGAGACACACAGGGAGAGAGGGGTGAAAATAGGCCAGCTGCCGCCGCCGCCGCTGATGGAGCCGGTGAGTGTTTCATGCGAGAGTGGCAGCGGAGCAGAGGGGCGACGTGTCAGGGGCGTCGAGCCAGTTTCCCAGTCTTGATCGGGGATCAGCCCGCGGGCCCTGCTGTTGTACTGCGTGCCACGCCTGTCCCTCACACACCGCCGCTCTCAGATCTGTCACATTAGGGCCGTCGCTCAAACACTGATGGCGCTTTGTGAGTGTTTGTCTCGTGTCACGCTGATTACTCTGCTCATTGAAACCTGACTGACGGAAGTGGATGAAGCTGTGGCGAGGACGTCACATCCGCGTGGTCATCGGCCACATTTTCTCAAACCCCTTCGATTCATGTTTGTCTCTAAAGAAACGAGCAGTGAGCAGCGCTGTCAGGTGATAATGTGATATGTGCTACATGTGAACTGTCTCACATTAATCCTACATGAAAACCACTCACATTTAAATCACTGGAAATAAAGTAACTAGGTGGCCATCTGCCAAACTGATAATATACATATATATTTATTGTACCATATGCTTGCAAATCTACATTTTATTTTGCAGCTCAGCATTGCGTTACTTTAGTTTTATGGTTTGAGTGCAGGCACTTTCTGATAAGGGGTTATTTTATGGACTCTTAATGCATCAGCCACCTAATAGTAATGGCCAGACATGGAGCCTCGTCTCACTGTTTCTGCATCAGGATGAAAATGAGGAATGACTGGTGAAATATTTGAAAAATTTTGCAGCTTAAGTACTTTGCTGAAATCATTTTTATGAGACTTTTACGACGGTCCTCTCCTGTTTTAATGATGCTGCAGTTTGTGTCTACATTAGTATGTTGGACAGGGGATTAGCAAGGCTGCCAGAATCAGAGATGAAAGAGTAAGAAACAGCTCGACCAGATAAACACGTGTTTGTAATAATATGTGGGTTTTGGGGCTCGAATTCAGATCTAATTGTGAGATTTTTTTTTTTGATTTTTTTTTTTGCAACTCTGATTGCTACAAGAATCAACTAAACAGTATTTCAAAATAAAGAATCTAGTTTTTATCTAGGCTTTTATTTTGTGACATTTTTATTACTATTATTTTGAGCACATCAGTATTGATTCATATCAGTGGTGCCAGTCGTGTTTTAACTTCATTGTCTTGTGTGTTTTGTCTGCAGGCGAAGCAGCTTTATTCATTCTCTTAATCAATACAAATATAAATAACACGTTGTAATACAGGTAAATGTGAGTCTAATATCATGGCTCATATTTCTTCTTTTTAAATTCCACTTTGCAGCTCTACAGTATCCTGTGTGTGTGTGTGTGTGTGTGTGTAGACCCACCTCCTGCATTGTGAAATGTGTACTCCTGCAGTCTAAATGTAGTTATATATAATATCTAAGAGGCCTGTTGGCCCTGGCTGCTCTGCTGCACTCAGCTCTCTAGCTGCTCTTGTCTCTGTATAATCCCTCCTCCTCATGAATACATTAACGCCGCAGCCTTAAACTCAGCTTAGCTGGCGGCTCAGCGTCACAGCACATCCTATTACCGACTTTAAATCATTAATGTGACATCGTTTTCACTCAATTTCCAAACACCCACGGTCGAAAACTGCATATTTCACTGAGCCGGTGCAGAGAGAGGGCCGCGCTCAAAGTCACACAGTGGCAAACACGCATGTGCACAATGAGACAAATATGTAAGTGTGTGTGTAAGTTTTTTCATTTGAGCTATAGTGGATTTGCACAAGCAGAAGTAGTTGGAGCAAATAAAAAAAAAAAATTAGAAAATGCACAGAAAAATACGCAAAGCAGTCGAATATGAAAATGTTTCCACTGTAATAGTTTTCACTCTTTTGTCTCAACTATTGTGATGGAAATACCCTGTGGATAATTGTGTTTTAAGCTGAGCTAACTCCTACAGTACACCTTAGGGTGTTAGTGTGTGTGTGTGTGTGTGTGATTTAATCTGTGTGTGTAGTCACCATTTGCTTCCTCCAGCATCTCGTGTTCTGCTGACAATAAAGGAAGGAGAAAAATCTGAATCCCCTTTCTGCTCCTCAACTATTCAAACATAAACCTTTTCTCAGGTTTTTACCTCCAGGCTGCCACTGAAAAATTCACAACGCCCAGAGAACAACTAAGTCCTTCACTTATCCTAGGAGTTGTGGATCTGCCCCCATCGAGCCTCTTTATTACATCAAAAGGGTTTTTTTTTTTGTATGTGTGAAGCTCTGCTAATTAGCAAATCACGTAAAATCATCTCCTCGGAGTGCATTTAACTGTTTTTATGTGCTGAGCGTCAGGCCGGGCGGTGGGGGTTGATTGTGGAACATATGGACACAGATGGGGACAGCATATTAATGGGCACACTGAGTGGGGTTTTGTGTTTTTAACCCTTAAAAGTGGAGGCATGAACATCCTCAACATCCTTAAGCGAACATCAATTAAAGATTTGCTTTTAAACTGGCGACAGCAGCATCAGGCACTGTGACGGGGAGAGGACACAGTCTTCTCTTTTTTTTTTTTTTTTACGACTCGCACATTTACACACACACATTTCATCACTCACCCCCCTTCTTCTCTTCTGCCATGTCCCTTGTTGTGCTTAATTAGGTTATCAGGTTGCTAACGGGCCGTGATTCGGCTCCACGCCTCCCAGCTGGCCCTCTGATTGGAGGGGCAAGAAGGTGGACTTAGCATAATTAACATGTTGTTATGGAGATGATTGAATTGTTCGGCGACACACGGGCAGTGCCACCGCCGTGATGGCTCTCATCGCGTCACTGATAGGACAACAGAAGGAAATGCTGAAGACTTTTTGTGCCAAAACTAAAAACAGATGGAAACCATCAAAACTGGATTTAAATATCTCACCTGTTCGTGATGCCGTTAATAATCTGAGTTGTGCAGTTTGTGCATTTCTACTCATTTATTCATCTTTTTCTCTTCTCATTAATTTCACATAAACAAGCGTGGATGCATTCACCGTCCTCAATGACACTACAGCACATTTTCCTGTCTTTTTTTTTTTTTTTTAAATAAAGATGGCAGTATAAATTTGTATGTTTATATGAACGTGTTGGAGCTGTAAAGCCATTGTGTGAATGTATGTGTGGAAGCAAAGAAATGACCAGGACCAGCACAAGTTTTACCGAACACATTGCTGTCTTTATTAGAGCCTTGTCTGGCAGTAATACTGAAAAAAAAGTGAACTTAGAACAGATGGTGGTGGCAGCCCACAGCTTTTTTTTTCCTGTTTTTCTTTATTTCTTTGATATTTTTCTTCATTTTTTTGTGAGAGTACTGCGACTCCTGCTTTTCTGTGGCATGGATAACATCAATAAAAGAGACAGTAGGGAGAGAAAAAAAGAAATATACAACTTATATTACACTGTGTTATGAACAAAATATAAATCTATAACTCTATGTTATATTTACATAATTATCTTTCTTGATTTTTCAAGTTGAGATGGTAAGATATTTTTTTTTAACTTGTAATAATTCTTACTTTGTTTTGAGCTCCACTCATGACTTTGATTGTCTTAAATAATATCATCATTATCATCATCATCATCATTTTCATTGTCTTGATATGGGGACAGACCTTGCCAGCAGGGATGATTGACATCTTAATGCCCCCACCACCCTCCTGATACCCTAAAAATGGATTGATCCACTTAGCCCCTTCTCTCCAGCATTGGGTTAAACCATGGTGTGATAGCAGGGGTGACTATACAGCAAAATTAAGACCCAGAGGCTCATCGTGTGGCGTGTAGCGAACATCTATAGCGAGAATGATTGTGGGGATCACTATGTGACAGCACACCTGAAGAGTAGTCATGGCTCCTGTAGCATCGCGTGGAGCTAAAACAAAGCAAAGGGCTCCTGATGAGAAGTGACTTTAAAGATACTGTAAATATGCCTGGTCGTCTCGGACACACACACACACACACACACACACACACACACACACACACACACACACACACACACACACAGTGGAACACCCTTGGTGGATCATGGTAAACACTGGTTTCCTATGATTTAAAAAAAAAAATCACTGCTATCACAAAAACAAAACATATGTACAGGATTTTAAAATCTAAATTTCAAGAAACAGAAAAAGGACAGCATAGGATTTGTTTGGTTGTCATGATAATCTCTTCATTTATAATGTGTGTGTGTTAGTGATTGTGTTTGTGCATGTATGTGTGTGTTTGTGTGTGTGTGGATCCAAGCCATTGATGTTCCACTGTGTCTCAGTGAGGCGGCCAAACTAGTAAACGGGGACGGGACTCTTTGTTCACAGAAAACAGTTTCCAAAAGTGATAAAACTGATTTCCCCAAAAAGAAAAAAAAGGCAAAATAAAACAGAGGAAACTTCACATTATACATTATTATAATAACCATTACAAATAAAATTATAATAACAATAAAAAAAAAAAATCATGTTCTTCTTTTTCTCTGACTGCACAGAGTCTGAGTGCTTTTTAGAAATGGGTGTGGACGTGAAAAGGTTATGTCTTCAGCTCGGAGGAGGGCTGGCGTCGAGTCTGTCAGTCCAGCTCACTGTCCTAACCCCGCCCGCCCACCCGTCCGAAGGATTAATACAAAACGAACGCATCAAAAAAAGAAGGGAACAAAGAACGCAAAACAAAGAAAGGTAAAATGACAACTTTTTGTTTAGATCTAAATACCTACAGCTAAATAGAATAATGTTTCATTGACTGTCATAGTTTCATATGGTCATAAAAACCCGATAAAGAGGAGAAAAATAAATTATACTGTACATAACTTACTAAACTTAGGAAATGCTGACCATCCTTATAATTATTGTTAATAATATTATTAGACTAGAGGCAGTTTGAAGAAAAATAATAAAATACAGTATTCAAATACAAACAGAAACACTGACTGGCTGACTTCACCTCGGCTCCGCCCACTGGGGACATCAGGATGACGCTGATTGGAGGGAGCAGGAAAACACTGAGGGACAGAACAACAGTTTGTCTATGTGTGTGTGTTTGTGTGTGTGTGAGAGAGAGTGAGTGTGTGGGGTACGGTAAATAACAGCAGCAGCACGAGTTGCCTGTCTTTCTGTTATCCTCAACATTTTTACAAAGAAGAGCACATGTGCAAAACGCCCAGTGCACAGAACACACACTGACACACACTCACACCGTCGGATGTTTGGAACGAAGTGAAGTTCTGTCCCGACAGAGGGGACGGAGCGAGAAGGAAACTGGTGGATTGTCTCACAACACAGTGCTTTCGTTTCTGCTCCGTGACGCCAGAGAGACTCCCCTTCTCCCCCCTGAAAATCCAGTCAAAGTGGGACAGTCCATGCTGTACTGGTCAGTCCTGGCTGGACCGTCCCATTGGATTCCAAATTGGGGGGGAAGCAGGCAGTCACAAAAACACAGAGAAAAAAAGGAGGTGGGGTGGGGGGGACCGCTGACAGCACACTGCGAGGTCGAAGAAAAGATATCTTTTTGTTAAAAATAAACATGTCTGATGTCTTTCAGGTGCTTTACAACAAAAGGGGAAAAAGAAATGTCTCTTCTTTCTATTATTATTCAAACTTGTAGCACAAAAACAACAAATCACATTCACAAGCCACTTATTGGCACCGTGTACCTGAGTGAGAATATTATAGAACCAAAGAACAAAAAAGCTGTTTTTTTTTTTTAAAAGTGTCTCTTGATAATAAACAGGTCCGCCATCTTAAAGTGTCATCTGTTAGCCTTTGACAGGTCCACTGCTCCGTCTGTCATTTTCAAATGTCTCCTTTTCTACAAACGGGTCTAAAAGGTTGCTTTCTGAGCATGATTTTTATTTCTCCTCACTTGTGGCATTACTCAAACTCTTGCAGTAGTACTCGAATATTCCTCAGCAAGCTTCCGAGTCGTCTCTGGTCGTCTCTTCCTCCCAGACTCCAGTTTGTGTAACAGTCAGTGTGAGTGACAGGTCCTGTGCTTCAGTTGATTGATCAGATGCTGGTATCAGGACTCCAGTGGGAGGGGCTCTGGCTCTGTTAGAAGAGTCCATGTTAGTCAGGAAGGGCAAAGGGTGGCGGGTTTTGTGAGATTGGGACTCAGGGTGATTGGCAAAAGAGAAAGTTTTCTTCCTGATTGGTGGGTTTGGGATTTTCAGGGGGGTTTAACCAGCTGTGATTGGCTTAAAAATAGGAGACTCTCACGCCGTTCTATTGGGTGATATGGTTCTCATTATCGCTGGTGTAATCAGCCTCTTCGTCCTCATAGTCGAAGTCGTCATACACGTCGCCGTTACTGTCGTCCAGCCGTAGCTCCTCCTCCTTGATGCGTGGCTCGTCCCCCTTCAGGCCGGGCACGTGAGGGTTCTGGTGGTGGTTGGCGTTGGGTTCGGGGCTGCTGGACATGCTTGAATGCTCCGAGGGCATCTGGGGTGAGGGCATTCCTGCCATGGACAGGGCACCTGGGTAGACCACGCCTGCTGAGGACAAGGGCAGCTGGCCCTGCTGCCTGTAACACACACAGAGGGGACAGTGTCAGTGCAGGACAGGCAGCTTTCAAACTACAAAAGTGCACAGCAATGATAAATGTTTTTCCTCTATTGACCCCCTAAAGGAAATGAACTTATTCACTCAGCTAAGAGGAGAAGAGAGGACTGTACTCCGGTTTTTATATGAACTGAACAAATGAGATGGAATGTGTCTGGTAAGGGGATTCTGTTTCAGTCTTTATGCTAAGCTAAGCTAACTAGATGCTGATTGTAGCTTTATTCTTACTGTACAAACATGAAAGTGATTTAAATCTTCTGATTTTAGTAGGAGCAGAAAGCAAACTAAAATGTCCAAAAATGTCAGACTGTTCCTTTAAGAGGGATTTTAACTTGTGATCCCTCAAAACCTGTTGTGACCTGTGCTTTCTTCTTTACTTTTTAGAGCTATGAAAAGATAATCAGGTAAATCACAAGAAAAAACCCAAAGTTTGAAAGAAAGTCTGAAAAAAGTAACACAGTGTTTTGTAGCAGAAATATTTGTTTCCTCTCATATTAACCTTTTGTCTCCTTGTGTGGGCCCCGACCCCATGGTTGGGAACCACTGTCCTTGAGTTTTAATTAGATAGTGTGGCTTATTACAAGTCCATCTACTACACTGAGAAAAATGTAACACAGAAAACGTTTTGCTCCTTAACACATAAAAAAATCAGAAAAAAGAAATCAACGAAACTGCAAAATTTAACCTAAAAAAAAAAATAAAAATCAAGATTAGAGACGTTATAATGTTGTTTTACTGAACATCACATTACACATGAGATGTTATAATAAAAAAAAAATTATTATAATAAAAATCAAATGAATTTAAATAAACAAAAACTAAAAAAAATTCTATTCAGGTGTTAATTAAAAATATTAATATGAAACACTACATTCCATTAAGTATTAAAACGATTTGCTACATTATGTCACTGACCTATTTCTAAGCAGCACATAAAAGACAGTCCTCTTACCCCACACTGAAGTATTGCCTCATTTCCTGTCTGCGGGACCTCATGATGGCCTTGTACTCGCCAATGCGCAGCTTCTTGCCGTCCACCAGGCAGGTGCGCTTGGGCCGTGGCTTGTATTTGTAGTCTGGGTATTTTTCCAGGTGCTGCTTGCTGAGGCGAGCCTGCTCCTCGTAGTAGGGCTGCTTCTCCAGGTTGGTCATGGCTTTCCAGCGTGAACCTGGATGGAGGAGGAGACACATCGTTAATGAAAATAAGATAAAGGAGAAAAAGATAAAACTGGTAAATATCATGAAAACACAATATGAAAAATAACAGCAAAGCAGCAAATATAGAAACAAACCATGAAAAAGGGCTCTGATCATTTTATAGGAAGTGATTTAAATTGAGCATGAACGTTGGCGTGGATATGAATTACATCGTGTGTGAGGAACAAATGTCTGTGTGGCGTGCGTGACCCTACATCACATGTGCATACTGTCTCTCATTTGACAGCATTTACACTCACAAACCCACAGACACACACACATATAATGGTGTATGTTTCATCCAGAAAGAGAACGCAGAGCAGGGGAGAACGGGGTCAGTGAGGAGAGCAGGGAGGACGACAGGTTCTCATCTAAACTAATGAGGACTTCACTTAACCTGCTGTCGTCTCTCTGAGCTCAGTTTCTGCTCCGAGGTTTGTAATATCAGTCCACTGTGTGTGTGTGTGTGTGTGTGTGTGTGTGTGTGTGTGTTTGTATGTGTGTGTGTGTGGGTGTAATCTTGAGCATGTCTTCCCCTGTGTGTTTCATATCTGGTCTGAATTTGCACTTGACTACTGTATGTTTAATGGGTAAAAGCTGTCAGCACTTGGCTGTTCCCTCTCTCCGTCTTTCTCTGTTCTGCTCTGCGATCTGTTAGCAATCGAGAGAGAGAGAGAGAGAGAGAGAGAGAGAGACAGAGAGAGAAAGGAGGCTTATTAAAACCAGATTTCCCTGTGTTATAAAACGCTTAGGAGCTCTTTAAAATGTCAGGGCCGATCCCAGCGGTCTGGGGGAAATGTCAGGCGGCCTCGCGCTGCTTGTTTAATGCATAATGAATTATATCATCATTTGTCGTAGCCCTGCTCTCCTCAGCCGTTCATTAACAGCCGCTTACACGATGCCACCGCTTGTAAGAAAATCACCATGAGTGTGTGCTTGTGAGAAAGTGGGAACTATAAGCCACAGTACATGCATCTTCTCTTTGCCTGGGTTGTACATATGGAGTGGTGGGTTCGGTGACAAGGGAGGGGCGAAGGTTCACGTACCGAGGATCTTGCTGATGTTGGAGTTGTGCATGTCGGGGAAGGCCTGGAGAATCTTTCTCCTCTCATCCTTGGCCCAGACCATGAAGGCGTTCATTGGACGTTTGATGTGTGGCTCGCTGCTGCCGCGACCCCGAGACTCCCGAAATATTCTGGAGTCTGACACACTCGGGGAGCCTGAGGGGGAGATGGAGGGGGGTGGGGAGGAGGGGAAGGTAGGAGAAAAGTCAAATAAAAGAAAAACAAACATCAGTTAATTGGTGTAGAGCAGATTTTCTTTACATTCTGTCAAGTGAAATCCAGATGGGGAGATTTTTAATTTTTGAGATAAACTGAAATAATAAATGTTATAGAAGGAGAAAAATCAGTGGCTTTTAAATGTAATAAACCAAAACCTTTTCAATTATATGTCACAGAGCTAAAAACGCACCTGATACAAGGTTTTAACCTTAACATTAACCAACATACAGTTAATTATTATATCCTCATAACATTCATATACAGCAATTGATGTGAGCACTGATGCTGTAAACAGTAGATTTTCCAGTCCAATACAGCCAGTAAAAAAAAAAAAAAAAAAAAAAAAAAAAAAAAAAAATCACGATTTTTGTCACCTTAACAACTCCAAGCATGAGTGTGTGTGTGTGTGTGTGTGTGTGTCTTTGTGTTTCCCTACCGTCAGAGTCTCCACTCATGGTGAAGTCCAGCATGGCGTGGCTGAACTTGTCCTCTGCCTGCTGCTTCAGCTGTTGACTCAGACTCTCCAAGGCAGCCTTGTCCTAAACAACACAAACAGTTCACAGTCGCAGTCGGTCAGTGAGTGAGTCAGTGACTGTGAAGACATGAAGGAATGAATGAAACCACGGACCCGTAGTGATGCTCAACAACTCACTTCCTCCCACAGCCAAACACAATCAGTCTCGTGGCTGATTTCAAACAGATTTACTGGCTCTGATATTGTTTATTTCAGAGTTGCAGCAGCTGTTTTATGTCAAAAGTCAAATCAGATGTTCGTTGGACTAAAGCCAGTTTGTCCATAAGAAGATGTATAAGGTCTTTAACAGAAGTAAGCAATAAATGAAGGCACCTCAGTCTTGTTCCAGTCTGATGTGCAGGAGATCAGTTAATATTGTTTTTATTGATGGAGCCAAACACAAAGAAAACACAGAAATAACAGCAGCAATTTCAGCAGAGAGACAGTTTGTGTTTTGGTTCATTTCGATGTCAATCTGCGGAAACATTAATGTCAACATCAAATTGTTAGAGTGCTGCACGCCTGCATGCTTCAACACACATCTGTGTGTATGTTTGCATGTGCAAGAATGTTGATTACATTTAGTCCTATTTGGATGTTTACTGTTTTGTGTGTATACTGTATATTATATGTGTGTGTGTGTGTGTGTGTGTGTGTGTATGTGTGTGTGTGTGTGTGTGTGTATGTGTGTGTGTAGCAACTCCTGGCAGCCACCTGCGAGAGTGAAGTGCCGCGGCTTGCCTCTCTCTTGCAGAGGCCCCCGAGGGTCGACGCATTAGAGAGAGAGAGAACGAGAGAGTGCAGAGCGGACGAGAGCGAGGCCACGCCGCACGGCCCCCTGGGTATTTATTACAACCAATAAAAGGCTGATTTACTGGGCATTTACATGCTTAATGCAAGCAGCCGGCACACTCTGCGCTAGAACCTGGCTGTTGACGAACACACACACACACACACACACACACACACACACACACACACACACACACACACACACACACACACACACTCACACCGCAGTGCACCAGCGCCAACATTTTACAGTTTAATTATACGATTAGGAGCGGTACCCAAAACACCGTCGTCTTCTAAAACAACCTTCCAAAAAGTGTCCCTCTCCATTTACATGTGACCCTGGCGAGCTGGCTGACTGGATGGAGGGAGGGCAAAATGATAATGAAATGCATTTTCTCTGTTTTTAGTCCAACAGAGTTTAATTGTTAGAGATAATTTTCCCCCCCAGATTGGAATAAATATGGCTAAAGAGACAGGGAGGGGAGAGGGAGAATAAAAGCCACAGACACGCTGCGGAAAATGTTCGGGGTTTTTTTGTTTTTTGCACGCCATTTAAAAAGTATTTTATTATGAATGTATTATGTTTTAATAAATGAAGAATAATCTGCCGTTGGGTTGGAATGATTTAGTCATTTTGTATGTAAATCTGAAATATTTTAGGAATTTTTCTCATTTTACACACATGAACAGCCTCAGTCAAACCTTGAGTCAGGAAAAAAAATATATGAAATGTGTCTCACAGTTTTAGATTTTAAGATTAAATGTGCTGTTACAAAGGGCTTTATGCTGTGTGTGTGTGTGTGTGAGGCAGAGACAGAGATGAACAGGGAGACAGAGTGGATGACAGCCTAGTCTGACATTAAGCCCCAGTATAGTACATGAGAAAAGTGGATTGAATGGCTGACACTGGAGCCAAGACACAAAGTAGCGACAAAACTAATCCTTTGAGTGTGTCAGAGATGACACTGTCGTATCTGAACGCCGAGAGCTCGCCAGCTTCACACTTGCGCAGCACAAAGCCAAAGGGCCGAGGAAAGAGGAGTCAGCGGGAGCGCTGGGCTACGGCGGCTGAGGAGTCACAGTTGATACCAAAATAAACTTAAAAATCTTTAAATGAAAAAAAAGTGTTTGGAATGTGTTTAACACAACTTTAAAAACACAAAGCATCTATTCATATTCTTAATTTTACATGAAAAATTACATTTACTAAAAAAATTTTTAATTATTAACATCTCATTGTATAAATGGCTGGAACCTAATGAGGAGTAATGACAGGAAAACCCCTGAATTCTTATATGATAACATATACCAGTTTAATCAGAAATGAGAAAAATTGTGTCATAAAATTATGTCTAGTATTTTATGATCCCCTGCAGCGGAGTAAAACGGCTCAATGCCTCCATCTAATGCAATGAATGTGTGGAACAAACTGTGAAATATGCTCCTGAAGAACAGTCAGATTCTGTGATGTTGCTTCTCTTCCCCACAGAATTTATCAAACTCCAAAACTTCCAGTGCAGTCAATCTAATTGGCTGTTAGACTGAAGCCTTTACACTGTATCTACAGTATATTACTGTCTGTACTCTGTGTAAATGTGAACAATAAACCTGGGTTGAAAGCAGAGTGTGGGTTTAAAACACATCAGATGAAACAGTGAAAAAAGAAGAAAGAGACAGAGACAGATAGAGCTGTTGAATGTCAGTGGTGCAGATGCTTCAAGCACACTGTTGCTCTGTGTGTGTGTGTGTGTGTGTGTGTGTGTGTGTGTGTGTGTGTGTGTGTGTGTGTGTGTGCGCGCGTGCACCAGCTGACTCCCAATGTGTTTAACAAATAACCACAATTTAGCCACGCTGCTGAGGAGCCGGCGCCGTCACTTCACATTACCGTCTCCTCGACGCGCCGCTCTACCACACACACGCTCACAGGCACACACACACGCACCTACACACATACACACGCACGTAGCCCTGCAGTGCGCCTTACAGAGACACTCATTACCTCTGAGACGCCTCTGGTTTTACCTTATCTGGCCCTGTTTAGCTTCAACACATTTCAGCGAGCACAATGTACACTGATTTACCTCCTACATAGTGCAGTGGGGATGGCATGTGGCAAGACAAATTATTACACACTGACAATGAGACGGTACAGCTTGTGATGACTTTGGAGACTTTTTTCTGCATTTTAGAAGAATTTATGAATTTAGACCTTTGGAATCATTTCTTTTTTTTTTTTTTTTTTTAAATAAAACACTACAGTCTATATTTATTTTATTTTATTAGTTGTTAATGATGAGTGGGACTCATTTCTCATAAAAATCCTAATTTCATAATTAGTATTTTACCACATGCAGCACTGTAAAAGCTCTCAGAGAGACTGTTTGCACTTTATTTCAGCAAACATCTTCACCCAAAAGGTTGGAACAAATATAAACCAGGACGTTAAAGTGGTCTTTAAAGGACCTTTATATATAATATACAACATCATGTTTTACAATCACATGATTTTGTATCTTATGTCATTTAAAGCATCAGTTGACCTTCTGAAGTTCTGTAGTTATGAATTTATTTAGTTAAAATGAAAAGGCTGTATGCATACTGAGTTTTGTACTATTGTCACACTTCGTTGCTTGTCGCCAAGGTTACAGCAATGTCTGATACCATGTCCTGCTGTATAGGTGTAATTTAAAGTGGCCTACCTTGTCTGTGCGTCCGTTGTTGAGGCTGAGGTTGCTGACAGCGGCCACCTTTGCGTCCAGGACCTGCTGCTCTCTCTTCAGCTGCTCCTTCATCTGCCGGGCCTCGGCAAAGGCCTTGGTCACCGCCTCATGGTCGTTCAGGTAGGCTGTCGAGGACAGCGACGACAACAAGTCTGCTGAGACACGTCGGAGAGACAGAGACACAGAGAGAGGATGAGCAATTAATTTGGTTTTGCATCTTCAATAAAACTGGGTGAAAATTTTGATCTGATTCATTTTGAGTCGCTAATTGTGTGAAAAAAAATAAGTGAGAATAATAAAGAGAAACTTTTAACAGCATATTGCTTTTACAGTTGAGTAAATGAATGTGACTGTGTGTGTGTGTGTGTCTTTATGTTTGGGAAGCTGGCAGGAGGTTTTCATCCAGAATAAATCTTCCCCTGAACCATGAGGTAAAGACATTAACATACACTTGATGAGGTGAGTTTTGCCGGGGCGTGTGTGTGTGTATCTGTGTGTCTGTGTGTGTGGGGCTCTCTGTCAGACTCGTACACACAAACACAAACTGACTAGTTGAGCACATTGAGATGGGCATGTGAGTCAGGTGCCTGTAGCTACCCTTGCTACATGTTGCTCACTGCCTCCCCACCTGCCCTCAGCCGTTAACACACACACACACGCTTCTATCAAGACTTCAAACCCTGGATTCTCTTTTAAAAACATCCACCATTCACTTTCCTTTCCCCCTATTTGCGCGCACACACACACACACACACACACACACACACACAAACACACACATTTTTGCGTCTTTTCATCTGAACCCTCACAGTTCTACTTTGAACAGAGGTGGCTCGTTGACTCTTATTATGGCTAAAAGTCCTGCTAATTTCCGTTGTTGAGAACATCTGCCCTGCTGCCTAGCAAAGATCAGATCTCTTCGCTCCTACTCGCCACCTATTATTTGTATTATTTCCACAGCTTAGCCGCCGATGAGGCATCTGAGGCATCTGCTTTGACTGTGTGTGTGTGTATGCGTGTGAATGTGTGTACTGCTATCGCCTCTCTCTATCAGCCGCGTTAGCTCTTAACAAAGAGCTGTGGCTGGCTTATGGGGCCTTTATCTGCGCTAATCCGCACTGCTAATGCCATCTCAGGCCAGATTACCAGCTTCAGATTGGTAATGACAGAGCCGTGAACTCTTTCAGAAGTCATAACCGGAAAATCTGGATGTGAGCGAGACCGAAAAGGGGTTGGAGGGGGTGGGAGAGGACAGAGGAGGGAGAGGAGAGAAGGCGATGGAATCGGGTGGCAGTCAATTTTAATCTGGAGTCAAAAGAGAGGGAGGGGGACAGATATATATTCTTGTGCACATGAATGTGTGTGTGAGTCTCGCTTAGACTGACAGCGATGCCAACCATCCAGACAAGTGAATGTGACCCAGATAGACGGGGAGGGGGGTGTCTCTCTCTTTCTCTCCCTCTCTCTCTCTCTCTCTCTCACTCTACACACACAAGTTTAGTCTCTGAGCACCAAATCTCTACAGACAGGCGCAATACATTTCTGACCACTAAAACAGTCCGGCAGGGAGATCAGAGGGAGCTGCAGTGTTTTATGACAGGGACAAAGACAAATGTGTGATCGTGGTAGAAGTTGCAGGCGCTGACAGCCCTTCAGTTTGGTTTGTGATGAGAAGATGGATGGATGGATGGAGTCGGAGAAAGAGGAACATGCCTCTGGGTTGGTAGGTGTCAAAAAAGAAAGAGAGGTGCACTGTCGGGAAGTTACAGAGACAGAAACTATCTTCCACAAGCTAAATGAACCCAGTGGAATCTTTTTACCTGCAGAGACACTCAAAAGCCTCAGAGAACATAAAACCCTGAAAAAGCATGAGACCAATCCAATGATATGCTACTGGTTTGCACTAATTTCTAAGCTTTCTTTTTAAATGAAACCTAAAAAATGCATCTTCCCCTTTTTCCAGACTCACATCTTTATGACATAAACTCATAATAATACAGGTGCTATAAAATGGATGTAATGTGTGTTAAATGAGGACAGACTCCTTTAAAGTCAAATTTACTATAAATAACCCCACTTATATAAAATACAAATTTCAGATAATCATTGGTGGGAGAAGTACTGAGATCATTTCCATACATGTAGGTTAAAGTACAAATACAGCAATAAAAAAATACTTCATTAAGAGTCAGTCTCGCCTTCAAAGTAAAAGTACAGATAGGTATTAACAGTCAAATGTACTCGTAATGCAAAGTAGTGTCATATCGTTATTAATATAGTATCACTTTATTGTTATAGTTGGTTGAGGTGGAGCTAATTTGATATACTATATAAATTCAGGTGGTTTAATCTGTAAAACTGATCAATTATTTTGTTTGTAAAATATGTAAAGTAAAAAGTAAATAAAGCTGTCAGATAAAGGTGGTGAAGTAAAAAGTATTCAAGTGAAGTACAAGTACAGGTTGTAGTTTTGTTCTTCTCTGGGAGACATACAAATGTTGTTACCACTACTAAATCTGTGTCTGTCTATTTAAATCACCTGAACACACACAGACACACACTCACTCCCACATAAAAACGACTGCCTCTAGACTCTTTTCCAATTTGCCTGCCCTCTCTTTCCCCTCTGAACTTGTAACAGGAATCCTTATATGACGATGAACCGTAATAAGAAATCTGCTGGTGACTGTGTAAACACACTGGCAACAGATGGGACCATCTACAACATAACTGGGATCTGCAACACAAAACACACTGGTATCCACACACAAATAATTCAGCGGGGATCACACACAAACTTTAAACACTGTAATCCATTTTTCTGAACAAAAAACATCTGGGACCGCAAATCCACTAATCTGATATTAAATCCGCCGATTTGTTGAAAAACAGTGAGATTAGCCAAGAAGTCAGAAAAAATGACTAACTGCCTATTGCATAGGAGGAGGTGGGATTGTATTTGCGTGTGTGTGTCTGTGTGTGAGCCTTTGTGTGCGTTTGAGTGTGTGTTTGAGTGTGTGTGTTGTCATTGTGTCATTAATGCTGGGTGTTTGCGCTGTCCTGGCTCATGTAAGAGGCTTGTCTAATCTCATTGGTGATACCTCCTGTCTGTCATGCGCTCCTCTCTTTATTATTCCCCCGCTTCATCGCTTGGGAAAAAAAAGTGCTAATCCCCATCTCTCTCTCTCTCTCTCTCTCTCTCTCCTCTCTCTCTCTCTCCTTCCCCTCACTCCCATGTCTCTGTCTCTTTCAGTCACTAATAAACACATAACAATGAAGCAGCCCCGAGGCAAATAGCGACATGGAAGAAACACAAACACACTAATTATAGCCTGTTACATATGTGTAATATTTGAACTATCAGTGTTGCGTGAAAAATGGATTAGGAGTACAAAATAGTGATTCATTTATGTCATATTTTATGTATGTGTGCATATGGCCGGGTATGATTATGGTACTGGCACTAACAACAATGGCAACACTACGAGGAAAACACTATTCTTGTCATCACCACTCCCAGCAGAACTATTGGTGTTTTTTCTAAAGAAATATATTGTCAGGATGGGAACCATTTGCAAATGGTTTTCATCAGAGAACTGAAGTGTGGGCTCACTTATACTGTATGTATACAATATGTACACATTCAAATGTTTTATTCGGACATCTTGTTGTGTGCATTTAAAGGCTAATTTGGGTTTATTATGACTTGAGTCTTATTTTCTTAATTTTGATTATCATTCCTATTGGTAATAATAATAATACTAATATTATTACTACTTATACTACTACTACTAATAATAATAATGATAATAATAATGATAATATATTCACCAAATTAATTGCCATAAGTCCAATAGGGCAAGAAACAACTTGTATTTGACTTAACATTTTTCATGCTGATCACGAACACATGTCACATTAACAGCTGCAATTTGTGTAATATCACTTCCCACAATCTGTAAAGCTTCATCGATCTCATCCAGGCTTGTTGCATTGTGGTCATTTTTATGTTGCTCTTTTTTATGGATGTAGCCAAACACATAGTGGGCTTTGCAGGAAGATGACTCCCCCATTCTTAGGTCCATTTCAGATTGATTGAATGTGTCTCTAACAGTCAGAGAAACAGTCATCAATGAGCACAACATCAGACCTGTTTGTAGTGCGAAACACACTGGAGGCGTAGGTGGTGATTTACAAGTACGTCATAACAACTGATGGCTGAACTACAAAAAAGACACAAGTTGTAATAACCCAGTATTATCCTTTAACCTTCCTGTGTGTGTGTTTGTGTGTGTGTTGTGTGTGTGTGTGTGTGTGTGTGTGTGTGTGTGTGTGTGTGTGTGTGTGTGTGTGTGTGTGATGGATACTAAAGTCCACTTACCTATTGAGCTGACTCTGCTTGGTGGTCCTCCGATGCTGGAGGGGGCGATGCTGTGCTTCATGGAGCCGGCATGGCCCAGCTTGGCGGCGGCAGCAGCAGCAGGGACCTGTGGGGAAGTTGGGGGGGAGTTGGGTGACTTGCTCTCGGATGCCTTAGGCTTGGCCGACAGGTTCAGTGGCTGTGCACCCTCACTGTCCTGCAAAAACCAAAACAGCACAGTTTCGCCTGCTGTGACCACCGTAGGAATTTGGAAGCGGGAGGCAGGAGGGACCCCTCGCACTCTCACCGAGACCACTCGCAAATAAGGCTTTAACACGTGCTAATTAAACGGGAGCCCATGCACAGCAATCTGAGGCAAGCCTGGCGGAACGGATGACAAGGTGCATGCCACTGCCCGTCTCCAAACAACTCGTTATAAACGGAAAACAAAAATTCATATTAATTTACTGTATTTTGGTGCAAACCACTGACATTCACATGCAAAATAACTGACTTCCTATCACAGCAAAGTCACCCTTAAAAAACAGGGCAGAGATGACATGATTCATGCACATGCACACTCCACATGCAGGCTCCAGTAAACATGCATTACTGTACAACGTTGCTCCTCAACATGCTTCAAACAAGGCCAGCGGCAAGAGCAACAATCAAACACATGAGGAGGAGAAACACCTTGAAATCACTCAGAAAACGACAGTGGACTCCTCTTTATCTCTCTCATAAAGAATAACACCTCTCACAGACTGTCTGTCTTTACAGCTGTGAGAGACTAAAGACACAGTGACGTCTCAACGTATCAAACGGCAAACACAACAGAGGGCTGTCTGCCACTTCAATGTGCACTTGCTCCATTAGAAACAGGGGACCAGTCGTGCTTTCTGCCTCAAAGACAACCACACACACACAAACACACTCACAGGCCAAGGAACCAATCGATACATCTTTCTGAAGCAGCTGTTTTTTGAGGTCCATGTTGATGATGCCAACAGTATTTGTATATTTAGGTAGAGGCCTTGTATAACAATGCCAAAAAGGCCCTCATACATCTGTATCATTAAATTTACTCATTCATCTAAATCAACAGATGTCTGCACACAGCACATGTAGCAGACAGCAGCCCCTAAATGAATCGGCATGTGGACCACCACAGAAAGCCTGGGGCTGTTAT
This sequence comes from Trachinotus anak, assembly GCF_046630095.1. Taxonomy (NCBI): domain Eukaryota; kingdom Metazoa; phylum Chordata; class Actinopteri; order Carangiformes; family Carangidae; genus Trachinotus; species Trachinotus anak. The sequence goes on along the minus strand of NW_027273869.1, from coordinate 7,025,614 downwards.
CACGTTAATTGTCATGGCAACATCACCCCTGCCGATGACCTAATCCAATCAGGGGGAGCCTCGGAGGGTCACATGACAGGAAGGAAGGAATTAGATCGCCGAGGGGCCAGATGTACACAGACCACTCTGTGTAATTAAAACTCTGCAATTAAAAGGCAGACACAACATGAGGCAGGGGACGGCTTAATGGGCCCGCCAATAAAGATGCACAACAATAGTGTCCATGTGCTGAAAAAAAAAAACACTTGTTTTTTGTTTTACAGTTATATACTAATTGTCTTTAAGTGTACATTTTAGCATTGCAGGTGTGGGCCTGTTGTAGTTAAATGCAAACCATAAAATAGAACAGACACATTATTTTTCTTTATTTTCTGATCATTAGTCTAATTGGTGCTTAGGAGGAGAAGAATCCAGCATACAGTGGAATCCAAAAAGAGAGCAAGTACTGTGTGTGTGTGTGTGTGTGTGGTATCTCCACTCATTAAGGCCGACTTTCCCTGATTCCCACTCCTTGAGTCGTACTAAGCCTTATGAGCCCCTCACAACTCAATTAAGCCCTTCCAATTAAGCCCCTGCATGTGTATGTGCCTATGTGTGTGTGTGATTGCAAGTTTGTGTGTGTGTGTGTGTATGAGTGTTTGTGTGTGTGTGTGTATATGTGTGTGTGCGTTCGTGTGCGATGAGGCCTAACCGGATTGTCCTTCATTAGGGGGGTCTTTCTAAATAGATGGAGGACCCCCAAAGATGCCTTCAGTGAGACAATGGGCCGAAGAAGAAGAGGAGAGAAAGGAGAAGAGAAAAACTGAGCGGGATCTTCTCAATCCTGACCCATACTGTGGTGGGCTTTGGCTGGGAACACGTTTGAATATTTATTACAAATAGATAATGCCTCCGCCTCTTGTACAGTGGATGGGGGAGTTTCCTCTCCGCGCCAAGCCAAATCCTATGGTGGGAAGGTGGCCAACCTGCATTATGCCAGTGTGGAGGAATTAGTTTAGACAGTGGAGCTGAGAGGCTTGGACCGACTTGTTTATGTGCGTGTGTGTCATTGTTCAACAAGCTCTAAATCTCATGACTGTGTGTGTGTGTGTGTGCGCGTGTGCAGCCTCTAAAGCCTCTTGGGATCTTGAATTAATACAATTGCTTTTGTGTCTCTCTTGGCTGATGAAACAGTCTCCAGCTTTGAGGCCGAAAACATGCAGAGTGACAGCGAGAGCCAGAGGGACACAGAGAGAGAGAGAGAGAGAGAGAGAGAGAGAGAGAGATACAGGAAGCAGGAGGGGAGAGATAATGTGTGTGTATGCGTGTGTGTGGGCTGTATCACTTCTGTGGATGCAGACATGTGAAAGCGACATCAGGGTTCTGCATCTTATCACAGGGGCTGACGGTTCAATTAACAGGACAAGTGTGTGTGCCACTATCGTTTATCCTGGTCAGGTCTGTGTGCATGTAGGTGTGTGCGTAGGTGTGTGCGTTACAATATCCATATCCACCACCTTTACATGTGCCTCTCTCACTGCCTCTCTCTGTCTTCCTCTCTTCCTTTCCTTCCAGCTAAAAGTGACTGTTTGGATATTAATTATATTGTCAAATTTAATTCTATCAGACAGCAGACGACACAGAGGAGGCAGATATGACACTGTTTCTTACAGTATGTGGCAACGATTCACTGACACACAAACTCCTCAAGTATGTAAATGCACTTCATATTTTCTGCTAATTTTTTTTTGGAGACGTGACTTTACCTTGACAGTCTGGCTGATTTGTTTTTTTTTTTTTGGTTGTTTGTTTTTGTTTTATTTTCTATCCCAGTTGGATGAGGCCTCTCGTCTGACACTGTCTTTATTAATGTTCTAATGAAGTAGATTAAAAAAAATATCTAGCCCCTGAATTGCTGACTCTAAGACTTGGTATCAATTCAAGGATACATTCACAAACCTCTAAAAGTTTATACTGTGATGGTGACACCAGGCCATCAGGGGCCAAGAAGAAATAAATAATATTTTTGCAAAACCAGAGCAGCAAACAGAAAGCCACAAACCTCTCCCCAAAAACCAAAAACCTTTTTAAGTGATAGCAGGGGTCTGTAGTGTACAAGTGTGTGTGTGTGTTAAAATTGTACTTGAGTAAAAATGTAATAAAAAAAAACTCTTATTAGCAAAATGTACTCAAGTACCATTCTGCAGACTGGCTCTTTTAAGAGTGTAACAGTATATTGTATACAGTATATTATTGGATCATTATTTCAGATGCATTAACATGAACATATGATGTAGCTATTTGAGGCGGGTCTCATTGGAGCTTCTTTATATACTTTTGAGTTTAATGATATATAAAATAATCATATGTTTTCTATGTGAAATCGTAATCCTAATGCAAACTAACTAGTAAGTGAGACAAATGTAGTGGAGTAAAATCTACAATATTTGCCTCTGAATGTCCCATAAAATGAAAACTAAACTACTCAAAGTATTTCAAAATTGTAGTTAACAACACTTGAGTACATGTGTTTAGTTACTTTCCACCACTGCGTGTGAGTGCGATGCATGTCAGCGAATGGGCTGCATATGGTGCATAATTTGAATTGCGCTATTGTATGAGTCTGTATGCATGCCTGCCTGCATGAGAAAATCCACTCTTGCGTATAAGAAAGCTGGATGTATGCAGCAGTGATTTGTGCATGGCTGTGTGTATGTGTGTCTGTGTGTGAGGGGGCTGCATGGTTTCTAGTTGGTATCTTGTTCTACACCTGTGTGTGTGCCTGTACATTTGTGCCTGTGTGTGTGTGTGTGTGTGCCCGTGTCTCACCCGAGGGTAAAGCACTTAAGCGTTGTGTGCCTGAGTCCAAACAGCTGTGAGCAGAGACAGGCAGCAGGTCTCTAAATGACTAGAGACCTGAGATAGAGCCCACGGGGGAGCACACCTCTGAAATATACATGTCACTCACCCAGAGAGAGACAGAGACAGAGAGAGAGAGAGACAGGAAAAGAGAGTTTGAAGAATGAGTGTGAGTGCTGCTGTGGTGAGACTGAAAGAAAGATATCAAAAAAGAAGAAGAAAGCTGAGAGATTGATAGAGAGAGAAAAAAGAAAAAGAGAGAAAGACAGATTACTTATCTAATGTTTGTCTCTCCAGGCTCACAAAGGCAGCTACTGCATAGGGGAGTAACATCAAAACTCTGTGGTCAACTGGCCGTATTGTCTCCATGGGGCCTGTTGGGGTCCATGTGGTGTCCACTCCCCAGTCTGCCACTCCCGCTGGACTGGGGAGGACATTATGGCTTCCCACGTCCCCACCACCACAGGCTGCAGCACTTGTCTGTCAGCCCAACTCCATATATATGGTAATAAGACGTGTGTGTCAATGGGGCAGGATGGGAGTGTGTGTGCATGTGTGTGTGTAGGGAGGGGTTGATGGACAAGGAAGCAGGGGTACAAGGTCCGGGGTCAACCACAAGCTTTAATCTGGGGCAGGAGCTCGTCCTAGCAGTGTGTGTGTGTGTGTGTGTGTGTGGCGCAGGTCAAGAACACTTTGGAAAAAAATGAGTGATGACAGAGGATGATGATGAAGTAGCAAGTAGCAAAGATGAGGAAGTGGAAAGAGGGAAAGAAAAGAGGAAGAGAGGAGAAGAAACAGTGAAGGAAGGAAAAAGGAGAAGAGTTGGAAAACTTTGATTTATTTGATAAAATGCTGGGGTAGCACTAATCTGAATTCAGATTGCTAAACTCTGTGGGGTTTTGATAGTGCTGACCCACTCTTAGACCGACCAGCCTGTCCCTGTGTGTGTTGATTTGTGACTGACCACTACACTTGGGGGGCCCTAGGGCAGACGAAGGACAGCAGGGGGCATGGGGGCTGTGTGTGTGTTTGGGTGGGGGGAGGTGGGTCAGGGTCCCAATAGCCCACCAGATATTCATAGAATTCCACTTCAATGGACACAAGGCTTCCCTTCGCCCCTATTGGGCAGCCAGCCGAGAAAACGGCACAAACACCAATACATCCTCAAATCCACCGCGACCAGATACCAGCTGGAGTTTTGTGATAAAGTTGGAGTGTTTGATTTACAGAGGTGACTGCAGAGTTTTGTCAGGGACCAAGTTGTACCAAGGTGTGCATTAGTATGAGGAGCTGACTGCTGCTCAGGACACTTGTTTGATTGAAAAAAGAAAAAAAAAGTCGGGATGCAATGCAATGCTCAAACAAGCCTGGACACACATTTTCAGATCATGCACTGCAGTGAAAGACAATCTCGTCCAAGCAGACATCCAGTCTTTCAGTCTGTGTTGTAACACTAGAAAGGCCAGAGTGTGTACAGTAAGTTAGACTGCAAATGTCATTTCTGGCTATAACTGAGTCCAAAAAGTTGCAGTTTGTAGAACAGTTTCAACAGAAATCTACTTTTTTTCCTAAGAAATTTGTGTCTTTATCTTGAAATAAGAAAGAGTGAGTAAGTAAAATTAAACTTGAATACTTAAAATAAACAAAATACTTGAAACAAATTGATTTGCAGAGAAAATATGTGGAAGCATCCTGACTCCACTGGCAGGATTAAAGCTGTATTTTAAGAAAATACTTATTTACAGAAGAAAATGACCTGATAAGAAGGAGATTTGAAAGCATATTTGAACTTAAGGAATGAAAATGTTTAGCCTTGATGTTGTTTCCTAGACTGAACATTAAAAAATAATCTGAAAGTAGTAGTTAATTATTGACCACCACGGTTTGACAGGCAACTCTCAAACCTCAAACTCCACTGGCAGTTCTAGTATTAAACACACATACATGCATACACTCTTTTACCTTGGTCTTGTTTGATTGTGGGGAGCTGCGGCCCTTGTCACTCTGTGGGTGTGTGTTGGTGGGTGGCGAGTGTGTACCCAGGTTGGCTTGGGGTGGCAGGCTGCCTCCGTGCTGCTTGGCCCCTGGGGACACCTGCATGGCCGCCAGCTGAGCTGCATACAACTGCTGCAAGGTCAGAGAGACATGTAGAGAGACAGAGAGGCGAAAGAAGGCGGAGAGACAGACAGGTTAGAGTTGGGGGTGGGGGGTGGGGGCAGTAAGAAAGGAAGTGGAGTGGAGGAAAGAGATGAGAGGACAGGAAAAAAAAGGAGAAGAAAGGGACAACATGAATAAATGAATACTCGAGAGCGCACAAACAAAAAAGAAGACACCAGCTAAAAAGCTCTGGAAGAAGAGGCCATTAGTGGCCCGGCCTCTGTTTGTGTGACACAGAGAGATAGAGAGGGACATCTTCACTGTCAACCCCCTCCCTCACCCCATGGGAGAAGTGCTAACAGCCTCTCTGACAGGCCCAGAGATGGCCATGTCCCCTCCAGGTGCATCGTGGGAGAGAGGGAAAACATTCCGGCTATCGAGGTCACGCCGGAGAGCCCAGCTCTCGCTCAAGGTGAAAAAAAGTGATGATGGAGGGGAGAGAGAGAGAGAGAGAGAGAAAGAGAGAGAGAGAGAGAGAGAGAGAGAGCGAGAGAAAGGGGGGAAAAATTTGTGAAGCTACATGCCAGATGGGACATGCCAGAAGTGTCTCATGCCCCTGTGATGTTTTGAGTGTGCTGACAATAAGATGCAGAAATACACAGAAACGCTATAAAATAGTCTCAAACAAAGATAAATTGATTCAATAACTGCTGAGAGAAACAAAAAAACTGTTTTTTCCTAATTCTTATTTATGTATTTAATTAATTTCTAATTAAATAAAAGCATTATGGCGTGAGCTGCTATGGTGTGAACATACTCGGGGAATATTTATGCAATACCATTGTATCACACAAAACAGTCTCTGGCCAGTATTTCCACAGCAACAGACACAACATAATATTCACAACTTGGAAGGAGCTTCAATATTCATAAATGCTTCTTTCTGCCTCTCTATCTCCCTCCTCAAAATCATCATGCGAAGCTCAATTACTTTCATGTCGGCTAATACAAATCTCCAAGATGCTGTTTTGTTTTTCTCAGAATTGTTATTCCCTCCTCTGAAGAGCAACAGAACGCTTGTTTTTGCAAGAAGTAACTGATGTGTTGTTTTTTCTGAATAGTTATAATTGTTATTATTTATTTCTGGTGGAAGATTTTTCTGGAAGAGGACCATTCTTTTTTTTTTTTTTTTTTTGAGTTTAACTTCCGTCCTTCTGTTGGCGCTTGGCTGCCGGCCACCAGCGTCAAACAAAGGCTGGTTTATGCAAATGGACAAGGAAGAGATGCTGTCACTGCTATTTCTCTCTCTCTCTCTGTTTGTACCTCTCTCTATCTCCCTTGACAGCCACATTAGCGTCTGCTCTCCTCTGCTATCTTAAATAAAGACATTTATCTCTTTTTATACAAACAAGAAAAAAATGAGACATTCACACTGGCAGCACACACACTCACACAAAGAAGTACTTTTTTGGAAGAAACTCATATTTGAATGTGAAATACTCTCCGCCTGACTGTCACTCACATGTGGCAACAACAATGTTCACTGTGCAACAATGCAGCAGCGATGTAAAAGCAACATGTTTTCTATTACAGTTCTCTGTCGTTTTCTATTGCTTTTCCTTTCACTCTTTAAATTTCAGGAAGAGTGAATCGTTGTGGACAGTAATAGAGAAAAGTCTTCATGTGGCTGATCGGAGGGCTCTTTTTTTCCATATCCGAGTACTTTTGTACTTTTTTGCTTCCTTGCATTTTGCTGTAAAACAAACATTTGTTCTACAATGAGATCAGTCAGCTGAGGTTTATCAAAGGCTTTTGTCCTGTTTGGAAATAAACATGTGCCCACAGTGTCAGCATCTGCCACTGTTCCCGACACAGAGGGGAACGATGATAATTGAGGTACATAAGGTAGACTGGGTGTGCTGCTGCCGCCGCTGGAAATCAGCAGGAGATCGGTCATGCTCTGGCGAGCTGCATGGATGCAGCGCAGAGGACCAGCTCGCTGAGATCAGATCAGCCTCCGCTCGCCCGTTTCTCTTCAATTAGCTGCACTGTGGCTCCTGGAAGAGAGAGTGATGGAAGGGGGAGGGGGCAGCCGAGCATGAACACCCCTCACCCACCCCCCTCCCCTTCCTACCAGCCAAACCCCCTGGCGAGTTGACCACAGGCGGTGTGTGTATGTGTGTGTGCATATGTGTGTGTGTGTCCTGCCATATTCGGACCAGTGGTTCAAAGGCCTCTTTATTTGCGGAGTGAATTGAGTTCCATTACAAGGCCAGCTCCCGTCACTCAAAGCCTGCTCAATGGGCCGGCGAGCAATGACACACACACACACACACGCACACACACACATTACAGAGGGCAGAGGCACTGTGGAGCGCGCCCAGAGCGTCGCCACAACGACATGCATGTCAACAAACAGGAAGTGACAGCACAAAGCCCCCTGGGGTGACCGGAGGAGCGAGCATACACAGGCGCAGGCACACACACACACACACACACACACACACACACACACACACACACACAGACAAACAACAACACAATGAGTGAGAGGGGAAAAATGCAATCGTAGTTGCAGAATGAAACTAAGGAATTTGTCATTCACTAGCCAGGCCTACTGCGGAGCTGTGTGTGTGTGTGTCCGTTTGAACTCTTAGGCCTTACTCCTCACTCTCTCTGTCCCTAATCCCTGAGTGTGAGGCTGACGTTAACACATCTGCATGTGTTTTTGTGTGTGTGCTTGTGCACGTGAGCATGTGTAGTGGTCAGCGTGTGCTTGTCACATGACCCGTCCCCTCAAATGTGTGTTTGTGTGTGTGTGTATGCGTTCCACTGACGAGAGGTGAAAAGGTGATGTGTGACTATTGGTCTTCTCTGAGTGAAGACATGGGGGCGATTGTTTGGTATTAGTACTATTGACGCTGTCTGCGCTAACACGCACACACACACACACACACACACACACACTAAGCTGCTATTTCTTCTGTCATCTTAGTCGGTGGGGATCTGTGTATGTATGTGCGTGTGTGTGTCTGTGTGTGTTTGTGGGTCTTGGTCAATAATCTGCAGCTTTAGTCAGATTACCAGTTTGCCTGGTCTTTGTTGTCAGAGTTAGCGGCGCTTCAGAGCAGTTTGAGCTCTATTGTTTACATGGACAACGAGGACTATTGTACGGATCTTAATGGATTCTTCTCTGTCTTTCTGTCTGTCCCACTTCCTGTCTGTTTCAGACCACATTTTTTTAAGCTGCAACATGTTTTAGTACTGAAAGACAAAAAAAAGACGTTTAGCGAGTCCTTATGTCCCATCAGGTTCTCTATAGATTTCTCTCTTTTGAGTCTTTTTTTTACTCATTAAATTAATTGAAACATCTTTGTGATTGAAGTAAGTCATGAATAAAATAAAAAACATACAAAATTTATAGTGGTCAAGTTTAAATAACATGATTACAATGCCTCGCTTATACTTTTATGGTGAAGCCTCAAGGGCAAACATAAACAGCAAAAAATCTGAGGAATTTTCTTTGGCAACAAACATCACAAATATTTGGGTTGTTTTTTTTTTTTCTTTGCATTTTATGTTTGAAATGAGCTTTATAGAAGAACCAAAAATAAATTAGCTTTCACTGTATCTTACAGTATTACAGTGAATTACATGTAGCATTTGCAGACAAAGTACCGAATGTGAAACTTAAGGTAGGTAGACTTTTCTGCCATAGATGATTGTACAGACCTATTATACGCTTCCTTTACTCAGATGTGGTAAAGCAGAATTGTCTTTACTATAGCCACCTATCTCTGCTGCCTATTGATTTCCCATTGATCCCATGCTGCTATCACAAAATGGCATTTCCTTGCAACTTCAAGAGTCTATAAGACCGAGAAGGAGATACCAACTCTGAAGCAATTCTCGCATCTGAGGAAAATGCTTCTCTACATTCTTTCTCATCCAGATAAGGAGTGGAGAAAAGGGTTGCTCGATTGATTTCTTGTTTACCTTCTCTCATCTGTTCCTGCCCCTCTCTTTTTCCCTCTCCTTCCTCTCTTGCCTCCCCCTGCCCGCCTGTCTGTTGTTCGTCCGTCCATCTCTCCGGTGTACAGTGTGGTAATCCAGGACAATATGTTCCAACATCTGCCTCTCCATATGATGCCTGACCCACACCATTGACCCTCTTTATACCATGTCTCTCTCACACACACACACACGCGCGCGCGCACGCACACACACACACACACACACACACACTCTGTCTCTCACACATTCATACTTTCCTCCTCCACTTACCTCCTACCCCTTATGATCCTTATCGCCGATCTTGCTCTCTTTTCCTGGATAAGTGCATTTTTCTTTTTATTTTTCGGTGCTCTGTCTGTCCTTCTCAGTCCATTTGTGTGATGTAGACGATATCAATGATATCAAGGGTCAATAGGGAGCCAGATTAACATGCTCTAATGCACAATGTCACACTCATCCCCCAGATTAAGATCCTAAATGCCAACCTTGTACACTCCAAAGCCTCCATTGCCTTGAAAACCTTCTATGGAGGATTGTGTGTTAAGCTCTCATTATATGAGCTACTCTGTTGATTTCTATAGAGGACATTTCAAACATAGAAAGAGCTTTAAATCATTGAGAGATTAATACATTTTTCGAAGAAATGCACTTAACTCAAAGCCACGCTATTGAGAGTTTTTACTTTAAGCCTTCTTTCTTTCTATGTATACAGTTTTAATGCAGTGTAATCAGGGGAAAAATCACCACTAATTTCTTCCTTTATTTCAACAGTATACTGAGGGCTTTTTCAAAACAAATACAAAATATCAGCATCTTCTAATAAGACACACATTTACTTCACATGTATGTATTCTACTGAAATATACACTAGTTTTATCATTTTATGGCATAATTTGTGGATTTCTTTCAATCAAATTAAGTTGTCGCAGAATTGTTCATATCATTATAAGATACACTGACTTTAAACTACAAATATGTCTGTTTTTTGTTGTTCCCGATGATGTCATCAGGACAATTTGGGGTTGGATTTGAGACTGCCGTTTTTATCTAGAAGTTTGTGTCACAATTGTTTGTGTTGAGTCTGAAATACATGGGTATGTATCAGGCCAGGAGGTGCTAACAAAAGACACCAGTAGGTTGGAAGATGGGAAATGTAGGATTCAGACTTTTTTGGGCTTGATGAGTACTTGAAATTAAAAGTTGGGAGCCTCTGCTGCTTTGAGTCTCTTTCAAGTTCCCTCACTTCAGTACATGTGCAATATTACAGCAGACTTTAATGCTGCTTGTCCAGTAGCTCACCTTTGTTGGTTTGTCATCTTTCAAAAAAGCTAGTTATGTATGGATCACAACTTAAGGTGGAAGTACAAAATAAATGACCAAGCACACATTTCAGACAAAGAACATTAATCTTCATGACTTCTGGGTAATAAAATTGTTAAAAATGTGTGATCACCAGCAAGGTGCCTGGTGCAGCTCAATGTTGTACTGTGTCTGTAGGTGAGTGCATACACTGTGGCCTTCCTATATTAGCACCATTGTACTTGTTTGTAAGCTTATAGAAGCCCTTTAAAGTAGTGAGGTGACAGAAGTCAAGACCTGGACCAAATTAAAGTCTCACAAGTACTGCATATCCCTAAAACTCCAATTTGAATCGTTTCATATATCTACCTCTCTATCTGAAGGTTTTTTTCTCTGTTTCTGTAGACTGAGAAAATTGGACTTGGTGTCATCTTGGACTTATAACATCTTTTCAAAATCCACAGGAAATAAAAGGAGTATGAGGAGTATGTACATGAGGAAAACATTTGTGCCAATAGGTGTGTGTAAATAATTATACTGTATAATATAATGCCTATTTCTGTGTGTGTGTGTGTGTGTGTGTGTGCGTGTGTGCGTGTAGTTCAAGTGCCCATGTGTTAACATATTAGTCAGTATACGTCCATGTACTCTTCAATGCAACAGGAGAGTTTATTGTGCACAGTATCTGAAAATCTTTCATTTTCTACCTCTATTTGTGTGTGTGTGTCTCAGCTAAGTGGGTTCACTTGTGTCCTCTTTGCCAAACCACTGTGTTGCCGTGGCGACCCGAGGCCTGGACTGACTGTCATGTCTCGCGACAGAAACACCTCCTTATCAAATGAGGGCGCAGAGACGATCCCAAAGGAAATCCATCCACATTGAGACATCTGTACTTGTGTTAGCCTGGGCAAATCCGTTTCTTTCTGACAAAGCCTTAATCTCAAAGTGTGACTGTGTATTTGTGTGTGTGTGTGTGTGTGTGTGGATGGATGTGTGTTTTTCTGGGAGGAAATCTGTTAGTGAGATGTTTTTTTGCACTTGTTGTGTCCTCTTGCCCCTCCCTGCTGCTTAAAAAAAAAATCCAATTGCAAGGTGGACAAAGCCATTCGACTGGAGATTTTGAGTGAGTCTGAACACAGTCGAACATATGGACAGCTAGATTGGAGCAGTAATAACAGCATAGAGGACATTATTGTCGTTCTAAACACACACACACACGCACGAAAGTAATAATGAAAACAGTGACGACAGCGGGGTCCGTTCTCCATGATAGAATTACACAGCTATTCTGTTCTCCCTGTAGTGTCTGGCATATGGGGCAGCACGTTTGGCTGACAGGTGCAAATGTATTACACACACTCAGCCTCACCTTTAACCCATATTTTCCCATCATTCCCTGTGAGTGTGTGAACTGTAAGTGAAAATGATGTACAGGAAAATATGTGCATCAATGCAGCTGTTTCTCTCACATGTATATGTGTGTGTGTTTGTTATATATTATGATATACAGATCAAAGAAACAGGTGAGGAGGGCCAAATGCAGCCCGTACTGAGGTTGAGCCCAACACTGCAGGGTAATATGTTTCAGACAGGCAACTGAGAGGACACACACGTGGGCTCTTAACCTCTGTGAGAAGGGGCCCCAATGCCCACGTGGATCTGAGTGGAAGTATGTGAGGTCTAATCGTGTGTGTTTGTCTGCGCACGGGGGACAGAGGGAGAGAGTAAGCATACAAGCGGTGGTCGGGTAGGGGGGTCAGAATTACCAAGCAATAGGCCACTTATTCTAAATATGCAGACAGGAAAAGAAAGTCAGACTCATCTTGCTTATAAGTGGGACAACAGATGTTGACTCTTTTTTTCGTTTTACCTCTCTGTGATTTTGTTTCTGTCATCTCCTCTCTGCTTTCCTGCTTCTTCACTGCTTGGCCTCCAGATTTATGGTGGCAGAGCACATAGCAGACCACTTTATCAAACCTATGAGTGCATGTACACATGGACTGACCCTTACATTTGATGGCTCCTAGCTGTCATATACTTTCCTACCTTATTTGAGTCCTCAAATGCTATTGCGCTAATGTCACAAAGCTTATGCTAAAGTTTTATACATCCTGTCACATCTCAAACATTCTCAAATTCTGACGTCTGGATTCTCTTTCACTTTGTACCACATGCAGATGTTTGCATTTGAAACACACCACAAACCATCCCAGCAGCAATGACTTATGCTTTTGCTTCTGGCTGAAAAAGTAGAACCTCTTTCCCATTTTGTTTACTTCTGCGTTGTGTTGCAGAAATATGGTTAACCAATCCCTAATGAAACAACTTAGAGACTCTTACAGATGCTTTGACTTGTGGCTTGTGGTAGGTTTCAGCTGAATATGTCTGCACAAAGAGTTTAGACTAAAGACAATGGGTAGTGACCACATTATTGTAAGCACACAGTAAGATTTTATATTGATGGATGTGTTTTCCCATTGGTTTCCATTCATGCCTTTATTGTGTATTATCAAAACTTAAGTGGTTGAGACATGAAACTTTCTTGAGAGAAGTATTGCATTGCATTGTGCATGTTTTTTTACTTTTTGAGAGTTCAGAATAGGGAAAAAATGTGTGTGTTCAAGTGTTTTTAGGACATGTAAACATAATTCTGATCACAATTAACAATTGGATCACATTGTATTGACGCCTCTGTCCTATCCTATCCACAGCATCACCCATAGATTAGCTCTGACAGTCAGTCTGAAACTTTCTGTCCTCCTGCTCCCACTTCCTCTTGCAGGACAGAGCCAAAGGTTAGGGTTACACTTGTCAGTACTGTGTGACTTCTGAGCTCTGATCATGAGGATCATGTTTTTATGAGATCACTTCACCGTCCCCTCACTTTGGCTGAAAGTGACAGCTGTGCGCCCCCCCTGTGGCTGTGTTTGTAGTCTTGTGTAGCTCAGGGGGCAGCAGTGTGTGGTGTGAACACTGTAAGGGTCAGGGGGATTTATGTCCAATGGGACCACCCAAGTTAAAAAAAGGAAAACAGCATGAATTTGTATTATAATAACAATTATCAGTTTATCATATTTAAAGACTTCTGGTTGTTGTTGTTGTGCTTTATGTGTTTTTGGTTCATAAATCTGCCTCCAGGAGGTTATCTGCAGATGCTGTAGTCTTACCTGGAGCTGTAGGGGTCCCAGGCCTGGTGTGGCAGCAGCAGCAGCAGCCATTGTTGTGGGGATGAGCTGGAGAGGGTAGGGGTCACCTGAAAAAAGATCATTTTTTTTTAGCATTTTGAATCCATTTTGCGTGAACAAAGTCAAAAACAGTGATTGGTTTCAGTGAGTTTTTACACATCAGTGCTGCCCTTTCTCCTTTCTTCCTTCTCCTCCTCTCTTTTCTGATCTCCGTCTTTTTTCCTGTTGCATCTCCTTCTTCTCTCACCCCTTCTCACTCATGTCTATACCTCCCCTTCCTCTCCATCATTCTCATTCTCTCTCCGTCTGTCCATACACCCCCCCCATCCCTCATCCTCTTGTTTTTCTCCTCCCTCTCACCCCACCTTCATCCCTCGCCTCACCCCCATCAACTCCCCTCCCACCACCACCACCTGAGTCCCTCTCTGCAGCTGTTAAAGCCGTCCTTTGTGTGCGCTGCCGGTAGGGCCTTAATGAAAAGCCTGATTGTGTGTCCTCCTCCTTAATACCCCCTGACAAAGAGCAGCGAGGTGAGGGGATTCTGATAAAGCCAGCCCCAGCGCCGTAATTAAGAGCCGCCACTGCCGATTGCTGCTCTCTCCTCTCTCTTTTTCTTCTTCTCAACTGTCTGTTCTTCTGCTTTGTTGGGAGAGGGCTGCTTTCAGTCTCTCTCTTGCCCGTGTCCTCCTTGTTGTCATCTTTCTTTCTTCACAAGTTACTCTCCACCTCTACCCCCTCCTTCCCCCTCTCTCCCCCCTCTGTCAGAAATGATAAATCAAGAGATAGATGGACGAAGAGGGCAGGGGAGATGACAGAAGTGCAGGGAGAATGAGGACAACTGTGGATTATTAGTGACCAGGTGCAGATAGGCAATGCTGTAATTACTCAGAGAAAGAGAGAGAGAGACAGAGAGAGAGAGAGAAGGAGGGAGAAAAAAGGAGGGAGAGAAAGGTCAGAGATTAGGGGAGGAGGAGATGGATGGTGAGGGAGGGCAGAGAGGAGAGGAGAGAAGGAGAGAAGGAGAGGAGGAGAGGATTACTGTACCTAATTATGCTCATGCTGAATAAAAAGTGCCTGTTGACAGCTGTGATTTGCATGGACATGCCCACCAACCAAAATACAGCACGTGGAGGAGGTCAGGTTTTTCTACTGGCATCACATCGAGGAAACTTGATTCTTCATGGAGAAAACTTGGGAATGTTCACAGGGCTTGAACTTGCATTTATGACCTGGACTTTCAGTGCAGCACTCAGCCTCTTGGCTCTATCAGGACCTTCTATTGTGCATCAGTGTGCCCATGTAAATGTGTGTGTGTGTGTGTGTGGACTTCGCATAAGCCAGACTTTCCTTCCGACATACTTTCCCATATTCTTTGGTTCTTAAAAAAAAAAAAGTGAAGCTGAGACATTCTTTTCTCCAGCGGGGGAGGGAAGGCAGGAGGGATTAAAGAATTATTTCAGGACTGTGTATTCTAGGAGATGGGTCTTTTCTCTACGCTTCCTAAACAAACATGAGCTGGGTGGATATTTATGCTCCTCCTGGGGGTCGCTGTAACAAAAGGGAGAAGGACGGAGGAAAGCAAACATGTTGCTCTTGGCTTGGGGACAGTGACCTCGACGGACGGAGCTGAAAGTTCTCTCTGACAAAAAGACGACAGAGGGAGATAGATTGTTTCCCTCGATCCAACAATGACGTCATCAGTGATACTTTAGTGTCAATTAATGCACAATTTTACATTTTATTTGCAAAATAACTTGATGGGCACTCACATAAAGTTTATACCTCGATGAATAATCAAATATTCTAACATCTTACTTGGCTCTGAGGGGAGAAAATGACCCCGATGATGTCATAAGGGTTATCTCAGAACGGCACTTGGGACATGGAGTTTGGAAGATGTGCACATTTTTCATTCAGAGATTGTCTGACGAAAACTGCTACTGACTTGCATTATGGGAAATGTAGGATACAGTGTTTCAATAATAGGCACTCAATTTGACAAACCTTGGTACTGCAAAGGTCATATTTGGACTAACACATTTCATATTTGCTTCTTAATTGATTCGACAAACTATGTTTATGAAACAGAAGGAAAAAGTAAAATCAGCTGTGACATGTCATACCTCAAAATACAGATATGTTTTCCACTAATAAACTTTTTATATTCAAATTTTAGAGTAAAGCCAAAGCTTTAACAGTTATCTTAAGTTGTAACGTGTTGTGGCAGAAGCTTGAACAACATAAAAACTGTGTTGCTGTTCAACAAGTGTTTAAACAAGACAGCCACTCAGAGCACAGAAGTCCATACTGTGCGGATAAAATCTATTCATATCTTCAAAGCTAGGAAGCGCCGTGAGAATATGTCAGAGCACAATGCTACACATGTCCTATTTAGAGCTGCAGCACCAAAACTACATCAACTCACAACAACTTTGAAAGTTGCCAGAGAGTTTTCTCAGGGGCGGCTCAGCCTGGCGCAGCGTGCCAGTCCGTTTGGAGCTGGCGGAGGCAGTGAAAAGACAAGCCCACCACTTGACAGGGTATTTACGTGGGCAGTGGGCGTGGGTGAAGATGGCACTAATTAAAATGGAATGGACTTGTTTGGGAAGCTGTGAAACTCTAAGGGAGTAGGGGGGTGAGGGGGGCTGAATGTGCACGAGCTTGCGTTTGTGTGTATGTTCACATTTCTGTGTCTAAGTTTTTTTTTTGTTTTTTTTTGTGTTTGCAAAATCACAAAGCAAATCTCTGGCTGCCTGGAAGTTTGTGTGTGTGTGTTTGAGTGTATATATATATATATAAATATATATATATGTGTGTGTGTGTGTGGGCTGTGCTGGAAACATGTTCTGGCTGCGTCCTGTGTTAATGTGAGGAGAACCTGGGGCAGGTCACATTACCACCCTCCCTCTCCCCCCTCTGCTAACCCCCCCACTGTGCATTTATTCCCAGCATCCCCTGGCAAGCACCCACCCTTCTTTCTCTCTCTCTCTCTCCCTCTCTGTCTCTCTCTCTCTATCATGGTAAACAACACATTGCCACACAGCCGGAGCGTGATAGCCAAAAAAAAAAAGAAAAAAAACAAAAAAAAAACAAAAAAAACAAAAAAAACAAACACACAAAAAAAAAACATGTCCTGCAGGACGCCTGCATTTTGTTGCTTTTATACATCAAAAAATAGACAAGACAAAAGGAAGGAGCCAAAAAGACTGAGTGAGAGATAAAGAGAAAGAGGTTGAGAGTGTAAACAGGAAGGGTGTATTTGGACTGGTTTTTCTATTAAGAGAGAGCTGTTGTTGTAGGGGCGCGCTCGTCTTTTGGGAAACAATCCGAGTCCTTGTGTGGAAAAATGGTTACACTCTACCTTGCTTAGTGAAAAACATTTGAAACATCACACACAAAAACTGCTTTGACTCTGTAAGTTGCACCTATTTATGAATGTACGTGTGTGTGTGTGTGTGTGTGTGTGTGTGTGTGTGTGTGTGTGTGTGTGTGTGGGGACATTACTCACTGCAGCCAGGCTTGTAGTTGAAGCCAGGGGGCATGAGGAAGCCTTGCTGGGCTGCAGCCGCTGCCAGAGTCCTCTGGTCCGGAGGAAAGACGGGAATCATCAGCGGAGGGAGCTGGCCCTGGACCTGCTAATGAAGGAGGGAGAGGAGGAGGTGATTGGGTGGAGGGAGAGAGAAGCGGGAAAAAGAAGAAAAAGAAGCGGGGGAAAGAAGAAACATGAGCACTTTTGGCATTTCTTTGAGACATGCACTGACAACAATATACTAAATAATACTAAAGAATGTGTATAACTGATCCCAGAGCAGCCTTAAGTACAGTTACATCTGAATTATGTCATAATGATTTAGCTGTATGTATATGAGCATTCAGGCTCATTTACATACAGTATATTCATAGGATACATATGGAATACACATGAAAAGACACTAATGAAGTCAACACACACACACACACACACACACACACACACACACACACACACACACACACACACACACACAAACACACACACACAAACTCACACTCCATCTTCTGGATTCAAAGACAAAAAGCCAGTCATTAGGACAGTTCACTGTACTCTCACAACAGCTGGCCTTTTCCTTTTATTTGGAAGATGATGTTGTGTCCTGTCTCCCCACATCACCCCCCCCCCCCCCCAACAACCCAAACACACACTCACATGCACACACAGACACAGACACAACCCTTTCTGCGCGCTCGTCGGCAGAGAGCCATATGACTTCACAAGGTTTCCAGGATTTTAAAAGGAGACGCAGAAAAAAGCTCCTCCGATGGGTGGCTTTGGCAGGGACGTCAGGAGAGGGAGAGAGAGAAAGAGAGAGGAAGAGAGAGAGAGGGAGACAGAAAGAGAGAGAAGTAGGAGACAGATGGTTGCACTAAACAGCGTTCTGCCAAAAACAACACACAAAGACTTGCGTGTGATGGACTGACTGACAGTTTGAGAGGAAAGATAGGAGGGGATGAGGAGAGGAAGTGAGGAGGAGAGGGAGAGTGAGAAAAGGTGAGAGAAGGAGGAAAATAAGGGATTTTATCTAGCTGTAAAAGCCAAGGTGTAATGCTGGTATGATGAAGAAACCACAGACATGAAGGGAGGGAAGGACTTTTTTCCAAAAAGTCATAACAAAAATATCAATGTTTTTCCATAAACTATTGGGCAACAGCTTGAGATCACATAATCAATAGAGCCCCTGTAACGCATTAGCGCTATAGGTACCATCATGCTGTTTATGTTCTTGTCATTTATTAACTTGTTTTCATAGGAAGATACAATGTGGTGTTTTCATTGGGCACCAGTTTTGCTTTTGAGTCTTTGGGCATGGCAACAATACAAAAACACTGCGCCTACACTGTACTGAAATAAAATAAGAAGAAGCAGAATAGGCAGGTCCTGCAATGTAATCAGTTATTTAACAAGTCTGTTTCATCACTTCTGCACTTCTCTTTATCAACACAATGGTTTTTTACACCTTAGGCAGATGAGTACAACATTCAGGCATTTTTTTCAGATTCAATTTGAGTTGTGCTATGGGAAATTAAAAAAAACAGGTGTATGGAAACTGACTTCAGACATTGGGTTTCCACCTGTGCTGGCTTAAATTAAATTAGAGTTAAACGTGTCTACTGTAGTAGAAACCAGTGAGTACCTGATATTCATAGGTATCTGCTCTGACTTTGGAGTTACGGTGGACTAAAATCAAATTGTTTCTAAACCTACACTTCGAGTCACGAAATGATGGCTTCTTAACGCAAAGAACCAAACTGGAGTTAAAGGGGTTCACCAGTGAATTAGTACTGCACTTGTGAGAATTCAAAAAAGGGTCAAACTGGAAGCAACACAGCTGGAGACATTCTTTTAGCCTTTTAGCCCTTTAGTACACATCATCTTCCCAAAACCCTAGATTTCCCATAATGCCACCTGATAGCATCTTTCACTGGAGCCTCCCTGCCTGATGAACTTCACACCAAAAAGTTTGTACTAAAGGCTTTCTGCTATACATTTGCAGAACAAACTGTGATGTTTTCAAAGACTTTAGAAATCTCCTCCAGAGCCACCGAAGACTTTCTACACGTGGTGTCGCAGGCTGACTGATCCTCCTCATGACGAATAAAGTAAACTGCATGTGTTAAATTAGTGGAGTGCCTCTTTAAATCAAATCCCTGTTGGGTTCTTTAGGCCTTTGACCTGTACTCTCGTTTGCAAAACGTTCTTCTTTACAACACATCTCCTCTTTCTCACTTCTTGTCTCTCGGATTTTGCCAGGAGGCCAGAGATGTAACGTCTGAGTAGGACAATTGACAGGAAAAAGATGTTTGATGCGGAAAAATTCATCTGGAATGATGGAAATATCCGCACAATTGTAAGGATGTGGTGGTGCCACAATACAACCAGGTAATACCTGAGTGATATGGGCACTTGAAGGTCAGTGCTTGAGACAGGTAAAGAGACAGAGAGCTGCTGTGTGAGCAGTGCTCCCAGCCGTCCCTGCCTGTGTGTGTATACTCAAGTTTCCCTGGGCGTATAAATGTTGGTGTACTGTAAATACCTATGTGTGTGTGTGTGTGTGTCTGTGTGTGATCGTGTCTCCTCCTCCCCCTCCTCCTCCTGCTCCTGTGTGTCGGCACGCGGCAGCCGGCAGCACTGTAATCAAACTATCAAGCGCAGGGGAATAGCGCTCTCTTCAAGCAGCTCCTGTTTCCCCCTTACACCAAAAACAATAATTACTCCACCATTTTGGTTAACCATAAACCGCCGAGCTGCCTGCGCCGCGTGATCAGAAGGGAGAGGCGCTCCAGCGCAACGCTCGGACAGGACCCCCGCGGGGACGAATCACAGACAGAACATTTCCGCTTTGCCTTTCAGGCCTAATTGGACATATGCTGGAGTGAAGCTGGCTAGCAATGCTGTAATGTACCGTAGGGAAGAGGAGAGGAGAGGAGAGGAGAGGAGAGGAGAGGAGAGGAAAGGAGAGGAGAGGAGGAGAGGAGAGGAGTCTGCGACAGCTGTAATATATACATACTGCACATAAACACACTGGCACACATACTGTATGATGTCTGTGTGTGTGCACATGGCTTTGCTTTCTTTCTTTGCAGATGAAAATATCATAGAAGATCCTTTAATAGGCTCTGAGTCCTCTCCTCTCTATCTCAGCTTCTTTCTATCTTATGACAAAAAGCCTGCGCACAATAGAAAGACATTAATCAGCCTACAGAACTGTTGCACAATACACGCAAGTCTCCACAATGGAATAAGAAGATCAAGCAAAAGAAAAAAGAGGAACAAAATGAAAAGAAGACACAAAAGAATAAGAAAAAAGCTGAAACATACAGAGAGAGAGAGTGAGAGACAGAGAGAGAGAGAGAGAGAGAGAGAGAGAGAGAGAGAGAGAGTTCATGGGGAATCATTCCCTCCCATATGTTGCTGTTATAATAGTTGACTTAGATATGTGTGTAACAGCTGCTGAGCTGATGAGCAGCACCACTACCCTAGCACGATCACTGGCACGCGCATGCACGCATGCACACACACACACACACAAACACTGACCTCTAAAGTGCAACACACACAAACACACACATATGAGGCAGAAAACATGGGTCAGAACAAGTTGAGCGTGACAAGGAGAAACTAGGGACTCTACAAAAACTGACTGAACTGTGTATGTGTGTGTGTGTGTGCGTGTGGCGGGGTAGACGGGGGTTTGTATACTAGCCAGTCATATGGTATTGGAATGGATCAGTCTCCCTGATCATGCCCCCCTGTGCATTCCTTCCTATTGAAGGCTTAATCTGATATTTACCTAATATTGGATATACAATAATGCAATACCTTAAAGTGGATTATGAGCTGTGTGTGTTAGCTTCGTGATTGTAATGTCAACTTTGAAGGCCAGGGGAAGAAA
The DNA here is from genome assembly GCF_046630095.1 of Trachinotus anak. NCBI lineage: Eukaryota > Metazoa > Chordata > Actinopteri > Carangiformes > Carangidae > Trachinotus > Trachinotus anak. The sequence goes on along the minus strand of NW_027273869.1, from coordinate 7,004,751 downwards.
AGAGAGGGAGAGAGCTCTTCCCAAATCAGAGGATGAGAATCAGAGATGAAGAAATGAAGTGACAGAAGGAAAAAAGAAAGTAAGAGCGAGGGAAATGGAGAGAGAGAAAGGGAGAGCAAGGCCACATCTATCAGACAATCTCCAGATCCCACATAAAGGAGAAGGCACTTCTGAAACAGCAGGCACTTTGGGGAATAACGCACTCCTCAGCTTCTCTTTCACATCAGGCCCAAAGCAAGCATGAAAACCTACAACACACACTGACAAAACATCACACTGCCACTACTGTGGGCTGCTACTGTACGCCTCCTCCACGTCCACAAAAGAAACCTGCAACAAACGAAACTGGAACTCATCTGAAAAATCCTCTAATCAGTGATAACTGAATCCAAAACAAAGAAAAAATACTCTGAATGAAAAAAAAAAATATATATATATTTATATATGTACAGTATATAGCAAAAGCGTGAAACTTTCCCTTGAGAACTTTCACAGGGGCAAAGAGGACAGAAAGAAAGAGAGAAGTCGACAGTTCACCCTGGCGAGAGAACTTCTCTGGAAATAAACAGCAGAGACACCAGAATGAACAAGAGAGGGAGAAAGAGTGAGAGAAAGAGAGACGGAGAGGGGAGCAAGAGTTGGATAATTGGCAGCGAGTCGAGGCTGCGTTCACCACTCGCCAGGCGGCACAGCTTGAACTTAAAGCGCCGCTGCGGCATAATGAAGATGTGGCCGCTAATTAACATATGGGGTGCGAAACAGGTTGGTTGGCACGTGGCGCGCTAAAAACTCCAAGGTAAAGTTATTATTGGGGAGTAATTAGCTCTATGAAGTTAATGCGCTGAACAATAGCTGCCAGCGCCGCACAATATGGCTCGCATCTGAGCGCGCAAAATAGCCCCCGCTAAAGTGCGAGTCCCACAGCTAAAATCTGTTGGCGACCATATGCTCCGGCAATTAATGCAAGACCTGGATGACCTATTGCTGAAGAGGGGACGTGTGAGCGATAGAACCAATAATTAATTTGGAGAGAGCGGGAGAGAGAGAGAGAGAGAGAGAGAGAGAGAGAGAGAGAGAGAGAGAGAGAGAGAGAGCAGTAGCTGGCTTTTAATATTAGTCCATTAAGTTTCTATGGACAGGGGCTATTAGAGGCCAGCCTGCTGTGAATGTAGGGGCATGGTTCATGACACAGTGGCACTGCAATGCACGTGTGTGTGTGTGCGTGCGCACGCACACACACACACACACACACACACACACACAGGTACGTGTGAGTACATTAGAGAGCATGTGAGCGAGGGTAGGTCTCAGAGGGAATGGCTGGTTGGTCGTGGTCCAGTTTGTGAGTGCATGCGTTTGTGCGTGCACATTGACACATGCAATGCGTAAGGAAAACAAATTACACTGGTTGCGGTGTAATGGGACTGATTAAACAATTACACAGGCAATTGGGTTAGCCGCTCCTATGCACCGAGTACAGAGGTGCTGGTGTGTTGTGTGCATGTGTGCTGTCTACAGTGAGTGTGAAAATGAATGAAAATCATGTCTGTCAGAGTTTCTGTTTTTGTGTTCCTCTTCCCTTACCACAGTATGAAAAATATTCAGCATGGACAGAGGCTGCGCTTGTCGCTGCATTAGGTGTTACAGGTGTGCGTCTTTGTGATTGAGTTAGCAATGTAGGTTAGCCTTAATAGAGAGCTTGTTAGCCACTCTTGCCAGCATGTCTGGCCTCTCTTCAACTAGTCAAACATCAGGTGGCTTTGCTTATTTTCTGATTATTTCTCACTTTTTATTCTTCTTCTGTCTGCTGTGCTGTCTCCCACCTATAGCAATGCTGATGCTTGATGAGATCAAAGACATCACACCGAGGTGCCACCATTGAGTTAGACACACTTGACAGTGTGTGTGTGTGTTTGTGCATGTGTTTTGTTTGATTGCGTTTTGATTCATTAGGTAGGACACACTCTTGTCCCCTCATCCCTCTGTTTCAATATACAGAAGTCTTGCTGCTATTCTATGAAAATGTGTGCGTGTTCTCAAGGTAAGCTCTGAGCCGCTCGGCAGGTGAGCTCCTTTCATCCCCGTCGCGCTTCCCTGCACGGCAGCAACAGTCGTCCCCGGCAACACTGGAGGGAGCCTCAGAGACAAGTCATTTAATTAGAACGAGAGAAGACGAGAGGGAAAGCAAAGGGAAGTTTGAGGAAATGTGCTTACCCCTCAGAGCTTAACAAGAAGTCCCCTAGCAGGGGGTGGGAGTGTGTTTGTGTGTGTCATTTTGTACACACATTTTTGTTCTTAAATTTTCTGTGAGAGCCAGTTGTGTTAAACCTTCAGACTGAACACTGTATTGCAAAATGAGGGTCAATTTTACCTCACCTCCCCAGGGGGACAAGTTTAAGATCAGGATTTGGGTTTCGGTTTTAGATTAAAATCCGATTTAGATTGGTTGGGTTAAGGTTATTGATCATTTAGACTCAGGGCTTGGATTAAGGGTCATTATTAGAGCCTTCGTCAGGTTAAAGTTAGGTTCAGTTCAGGACTTGGAATACAGGACAGATCAAGGGTTAAGCTAGGATTAGGTGTTTCAGAATAAAAGCTCTCTTGAAAAGCAACACAATGTGAATGTGTGTGTGTGTGGGTGTGTGTGTGTGTGTGTGTGTGGGGGGAAACTGGATGGATCATAATTGATGCTAATTCATGGATAATTCCAGGTAGAATCAATTAGTGACTTGTGAGCACTAATGACTGGTGCATGCCTGTGTGTTGTTCATACTGTATGTCATTAGCTTGTGTTGCCTGAACTCGCTTGTTTGCCGGTTTGCACCTCACTCAGTGAGCGGAGTTGGCCTAAATGGTGGACACTAACACGCATATCACTAGCTTGATTTGGGTTTCAGGGTGAGAAGAAATAGGAAACCGGACGCGAGGACAATAAATAATTTGTCCTCCTTTCATGAGGGATGTGTGTCACTCTCTTTTTCATGAGCTTGATTATTCATTTCATTTCATCACCTCTTCCAAGTGGACGGTTGAAAGCATTCTTCACAGGCCTTTGGGGGTTTGGGCCTAACAAAGCCAAGGACGCACACACACACACACACACACACACACACACACACACACACACACACACACAGAGGGGACAGCTGAACTCAGCCTCGTTAGGGGGAAATGCAATCACAAGGGGCTTATCATACAGACAAAAAACACACACACGGACACACACACCCCAACATACTGAACCCGGAACCGTGCCCTCTCTCTGGCAGGCCATTGTATTGTGGGATTGTGCGGACAATCTCTTCATGAATGATTAAGCAGTGTATTTCTCAACCAAGTCTTTGATGATGAGTGTGTGTTTGATCATCAGGCGAGTGTGCAGCACTCTCTGCTTGCGATATGTGTGCGAGCGAGTCAAGGCGTATATTTCATATGTTTGTCCGCATTTGTGTGTACTTTGATGTGTGTGACATATGTGAATGTGTGTGTGTGTGTGTGTGTGTGTGTATGCGCTCCTGTGATGAGCCCCTGTTGATTGTGTCCCTCTCTTAACGAGGCTGCCTACAGCTGCCCCTGCTTGTGAGAAACTATTGTTGGGCCCGTTCAATGGAGAGACGCTTGTTTGGGAAAAGGTTGCAAAGTCATGGGAAAAGAGAGCTTTGTCTCGGCGGGGTCGTGAGGGAGTGAATCATGAGCGGACGTGTTTATAGCTTAAAACACACAGCTGCGGCAAACACACACACACACACACACACACACACATACACATGGGTGAAGAAACGGACGCTCGAGAACGCACAGAGGAATCCTCAGAAACAAACGTGGTCTCTTTTTTTTTGTCAAAGGGACAAAACGTGAACAATTCAGAATTTAACTTGCACAAAGCAAATAAACACAGCTGCTTTGCACAGAATCGTGGACACACATCCCACACACACACACGCTATCACAAGGTCTCTTATCACACAAACTGTGTATGTCTAAACTCTCGGGGGGAAAGGGAATGTGTGTGTGTTTGTGTGTGTGTTCCTTCTTGGACAGGGTGTCTCTTTATGACACAAAGCCCGGCTTTCTCAGCTCAAAATTCAGTGTCATCTGCCTTTACAAAGGCCTGGGCTATTCGTTCCAAGCCACCTGGACTAACATAGAGGCTCCAGTGTAGCACCCAAAAGGACAATACTTCCATTTTTAAGTGTTACATACATACCCACCCATTTTCTCTGGACCTAAAGACACAGAATCACTTTAAAAGGGACTTTAGTTCATTTACTTACTAATTTTATGTCTATATTAAGACTATTCACGTCTTTATACAATCTATATAATTAGATTTGTTGAACATCTTGCTCACAACAAGGACGCTCCAAATAAGAGTCAACTAAGTTTGTATTTCCCAGTACTGCCTGGTGAAAGCAGAGCGAAACATAATCCGTCCTCTTCTGAGAGGTGGAAAATATGTGCACACCCAAAAGCCCCAGAAGGGCTAATTCTATGTGGAGTAAATCACCCAAACTTTATTTGTTTTCTCTGTTATTTTCAGTAACTCAGCAGGATAGGTGGTCAAAGATATGGGGTAACCATGTGACTTAAAACTTAAGAGATGAATTCAAACTCTTATCTGGTCATAGTTTTAGATGGAGCAGAACATTAACATTAAGCGCTCCATCTGTGAGGGCACCACTGCTGGAGATCAAAAATCTGTTAAATTAGTTTGTCATGAGTCCATTTGGTTCCTAATATCCAAGACCTGACCTCAAACCCAGGTACAAATTATAACCACTCTAATCAAGGGCCAGCTAGGGTTAATTCCTGGTGGATTAATGTGTAACATGAGCGCTGTCTTACTGTTTAAACTGAATCTAATGAAATGATGAATCTCACTCATCATGGTGAGGCAAGGGGTGAGGGACAACCATGAACCTCAGCCTCCCCAATTTGCATCACTTGGCATAATTTTCTTTCTTTTTTTCCCTTCTCTCCGTCCCATTTCCTGTCACTCTTCACTGTCCTATCAAATAACAAGGTATAAAATGACCAAAAAATTACTTTAAAATAATTTTAAAAAAACAAAAAACAAAAACTGGACTTCCTGGACAGGACAGGAACAGTGCTGAACTAACACAGCCTGTTGCATTTCTTTAACACAAGGTTGTTGCTGGTCTGAATGTTTAAGGTGGGTTAATATGAAGAACTAGATTTTATGGGCTCTGACTTGAAACCATGGAAAAGATCAATCGATGCTCAAGCCTCTTTCCAAACCTTTCTTTGCCTCTTTTCTGACTGAGTTGCCTGGTGTGGATTTGTGCAACACATCCGAGCCAATCTACTGCTCCCTCTGTGCAAACACCTTCACAATCACTCACATTCACAATGGAATCAACATGAGTGAAGTGTCCTTCACCAGGAGTTTGATGTGTAAACTTTGATTTATATAATAAAGACTTAAAACACACATAGCACCCTACCAGCACCCTACTTCTGATTTTTTCCAAGCAGACTGACCACCTTTAAGTGATTACACAGGTTGTATATGTGTGTGTGTCTGTTTGTGTATTAGAGGAGGAGGGGCTATAATAAGTCAACGCTGATTCAGGTCCGAAATGTTGATGGCTGAGCAAAGAAAAGCTGTAACAATCACAATCACAAAACTGTGATTGTTACAGCCCACACACACACATACGCATGTAAAGATACATACGCTGGCATACACACACACACACACACACACACACACACACACACAGACACACACACAGACACACAGACACACACACACAAACCGGCCTCACCTGGATTTGTTGCTGCAGGAGGTTGATTTTGTGTTGCTGCTGCAGAAGCTGCTGCTGTTGCCGGGCAATCTGAGGACAGAGCACACAACACATTGGAATGTATATACAGCGTGTGTGTGTGCTTGTGTGTGTGTTTGTGGTATGTGTGTGGAGGGCCTGGGGGAGATGCGACACATCTGCAGGTCTCTGAGGCCCCAGTTGCACGACAGAGGGTTGATGCCCTGGTATGAAATATTAAAGAGCTCATCTCATCTGGACTCAGCTCATAGCCAAATGGACAAGAGTGTCACACCAACACATTTACTGACTTATCTTTTGATAAAGGGAAGGAAAAACATTAGGTTTCTTTTTGTCTGAGTGTAGTTTTGTGAAGGTGAGTATTCTCTTTGATTTGAAGATTACATGCTCCTCTACAGGTTATATGTTATTGAAGATAATTCTGTGGACTGTGGGTTCAGCTCTGGATCAATACAAACATACCAGTCATTTCTAAAAAAATATGCCACGCCGTCACCTTATAGAGGCAATAGTACCATCGAAGTCCATCCTGCATCAAGGCATCAGCTGCATCCTTAAGATGTAATTAACTCCTGCACAGAAAATCTCCAGCAAGTGGAACAGACACACAAAAGTCTCCACATGCACTAGCTCCTCATCCAGTGTGTGCGTGATTCAGCCAAGGGCACTGTAAGGCATTGTGTTTGTCACAGGTGATTTGTCCAAACATCTGTGTGTGTGCTTGTGTGTGTGTGATTTTTTCTTTGTACACCCAAGCTTTCCAGAAGCAAAAAAGCACAATAAAGAGGGAAACCCTTCTCTATGCAAATACCTGGCAAACTCTTGCCTGGGAGCTTGGAGTATGTGTGTGTGTGTGTGTGTGTGTGTGTGTGTGTGTGTGTGTGTGTGTGTGTGTGTGTGTGTGTGCGTCTGAGTGCATGAGTGTATGTCTCAGCTACATCCGCTCCAACACTACATACCCTCAGCTCATTCCTATGCAATGTCTCTGTGTTCAAGCTGCCCAAGGCACACATCTTTGGCTGCGTGAACACTGTATGAGGTGTGTGTGAGTGTGTGTGTAATAGAGAGAAGGTAGAGAAAGGAAAAAGCCCACCATGATGTGTTTCCTTCATCACACCTTTGAGGCCACCTTCCTCAAAATGTGTGTGAGAATTTCTGATGACTATTTGTGATGTTTAGGTGTCCATGTGAATTTGTGTGTCCATACATCACACCAAATGACTTGTTAGGATGGATTTTTTTTGCAGCGTATGCATATATTTCCTAATGACGCCCTCCCCATGCAGCGTGCTCCTGTACCTGGTCCTGCTGCTGCTTGGCAAGCTCCATCTGTTGCCTCTGCTTCTCCATCTGCGAGGCGGCCAGCTTCTTCTGCTCCTCGTGGGCCGCCAGGAGCTGCTCCCTGAGGCTGCTCAACTGACCAATCATGCCCATGAGCTGGCGCTCTTTCTCCGCCAGGCTGTCTGGGGTACCTATAGGACAAGAGAGGAGGGGAGGGAAAAGGGTCAAAGGTGAGATGGTAGTACTTTGAAGAAGAGTGCAAGACTCAGCTGAGGTTACGTTATGAAACCTGAAAGTGCTTAGTACAACTTGAAAGCCGTTGTTGAAAGCAGTTTTGTGGTTGTTTAAGACTTGGCACAGAGAAACTGTGATGCACTTGGGAGCAGTTCAGATTTATCTTATTATCTATCTTTTGTTACATATACATATGCAATTTGATCTTCTCGAAAGTGGACAAAATAAAAACAAACTTTAAGTTTACTTTTAAGTAAAGTTTCTTAAAAACTTATTATCTCTTTAAATGAAATAAAGGGACTAATGCATTAGAATAAGATCAGTGTACAGAGAAGATGCTCAAAGGTAAAGATGAGAGAAAGAAAGAAAGAAGGTTGGAAATTATACAAAATTTGAAGCGGAGATGTCACAGCACGGTCTTCTTTTTGAGATTTTCATGGCTATGTGGAGGTCAGAAACGATTGTGGGGTGGAGGTTAAAGGTCGGCGGCATGAGGGAAACAGGGAAGGAACAACAAAGCAGTGTAAAGCTATCCATGGCTTGTTGGTCAGCTTAATATATGACTGGTTAGGGATTTTTGAACGGTGGGAGGGGTCACGTCAGCGGAAGGTGGGTATATGTGTTGTGAAGTTGTAAAACCAGATGTTGACTCATTTTCCTGGGCACAGAGGGCCAGCAGTGATTACTCAGACCACATCCATCACTGCTGTTACTGCCTTACTGAAATAAAGAGAACGAATCTGGCAATGGAAACATTTGTAAACAGGCAAAATGTGGCGGCAAAACAAATGTAAAATTGGAGCCAGATTCATTCATGTTTAACAAACAATAAATCTTCAGCCAGGTTTGAAAATTTACATTTCTCACTAAAACTTGAAGAAAAATCAAAATTTATTTGATTGGTGGTGAATTGTGGGTAAATTCAGGGATTAGTCTGTTGCTATGAAGCTGTATTTTTGTGTGAATGTGTGTGTGTGTGTGTGTGTGAATGAGAGAGGAAAAAAAGAGAGCAAAAGAAAGAAGGAGAGTGTGTCTGGTCTGTGTTTATCCTGCAGTCAGCCAACCTCCTGCTCACATTTAGCATGGCCTGACCTTTGACTCCTTAGATCCTGACATACCAGCTCCATTACGAACACACACACACACACACACACACACACACACACACACACACACACACACATACACAAACACACTTCCACACAAGGCCTAAATCATTCAACAGGATGTAGTTAGAGAGAGGCACACTGAGGCACAATCAGCACGAGTGTGTGTGCTCATGTCTGGTCATATGTACCGATGTTTGCCTACATGCCTTTGTTGTGTGTATGTGTGTGCGCGTGTGTAGGTGCATGTGTGGAGTAGCACAATCCCCCATTGTTCTTCAGCTGCTACCTTTAACAGGGGCACATTCCTGGGCCAGTCAAACCAGATGAGGAAGAGAAGAAGGAGAGTGAGAGGGAGAAAGAGAGGAGGGCAGCAGGGAGGAAAAGAAAGACAAACACAACGGGAGATGAAAGGGGGGAGTCAGAGGAGGGGATGGGGGGGGGGGGGGGGGGTTAAGGTGACGAGCTATGGCTGCTGACCTGCCCTTTGACCACTCGGGAAGGTGAGAGCCATCCATCCATTTGTCCTCCCTGTTGGTAGCTGTCCCCCCCCCCCCCAATCGCCTGTCTGCCTCCGCTGCGCTGCCCACCGACACCCAGCCCCCTCCACCCTCACTTCCCCCCCGCACTCCATCCATCCGCCAACAATGAACAATAAAGGCAACTGTCGGGAGCACTGACCGCTGGAAAAATAAACACGCCGCTGTCCTAACTCACAGACCCACCTTTGTAGAGCCAGAAAGACAGTGTGTGTGTGTGTGTGTGAGAGAGAGAGAGAGAGAGAGAGAGAGAGAGAGTGTGTGAGTGTAGCCAAAGCTGACCAAGACAAGAAAGAGCCTTGTGTTAAAAATGTTAGCCTGTTCAAATGGGGGGTGAAGGGGTGGGGAGGAAGGGGGCAAGAGGGAGGGAAAGAAAAGGATAAGGGGGGTTGCAAAGGTGAAACGATGGATCAAAGGAGTCTTTCTTGTTGGGGCGTTCTTGTTGGGGTTAACCCCCTTCTCGCACACACACACACATACACATGCACAAATGCAAACACAGTAAAACTGGGTACTTCTGTGTGGAACACTGTCTATGTGTGTGTTGATGTGGAGGGACATTCTTTCAACCAGCAGCCTGAATAGTAAGGTGTGAAAAAAAAGAACAACCAGTCTATTCTTCTTCTACAAGCTGTTCTCAATCCCCCTCTCAGCTGTGGACCTTTTATTGCTAAACCAGGGTATTTGCAGAGAAAGAAGAAGAAGAATCCAAGAAAACAACACTCTTCCTAACTGAGACGAGACTCCCTAACCAAGCTGACCTGTCCCATCCCATTCGGACTCT